>NC_081810.1:10138214-10782500 GCF_030704535.1 Vitis vinifera
ATCATTCATTGCCCTGAGCTATTCAAAGCATCTAGAGGCCTGAGCTCCCGGGATTCTGAGTCATTCATATCATCCATAACTCTGACCCATTCATGGCATCTAGATCCCTAAGTTCATGACCTAGAGTTGTTCACCTCAACCAAAGCCTTGAGTGGTTCATATCTTATAGAGACCTGTGCTCATGGGATGTTAAGTGGTTCATATCATTCATGACATCCAAAGCATTGAGCTCACGGCACGAAGTAGCTCATGTCATCCACAACCATGAGCTATTCATTGCATCTAGGCCTTGAGCTTACGACCCAAATTAGTTCATCTCATCCATACCCCTGAGTTTTTCATAGCATCTAAAGCCTTGAGCTTACGACCCATAGTCATTCCTATCAACCACAACCCTGAGATATCCATAGTATCTAAAGCACTAAGCTCATGACCTAGAGTAATTAATGTCATCCACAACCTTAAGTAGTTCACAGCATCTAGAGGCCCGAATTGATAAGATCCTGAGTTGTTCATTTCTTCTCGAGCCTAGAGCTCACAACTCAAAGTCTTACATGTCATCCATAGCCCTAACCCATTCACAACATTTAAAGGCTTGAGCTCATGATGCAGAATCTTTCATAGAATCCATAACTTTCAGTGGTTTATATCATCTAAAGGTCTAAGCTCACGGGATCCTGAGTCATTCATATCATGCATAATCCGAAGTTATTTATAGCATTCAAAGCCTCGAGCTCACTACCCAGAGTACCTTTTATTATCAATAGTTCTGAGTTGTTCATAGCATCTAAAGCCTTAAGCTCACAAACAGGAGTCGATCATGTTAACCACAACATCCATTGGTCATATTATTTAGAGCCCTAAGCTTCAGATCCAAATTCATTCACGTCATCCACAACCTTGAGTTGTGCATAGCATCTAAATCCATGAGCTCATAACTCGGAGTCTTTCATGACATCGATAGACGTCAGCTATGAATAACATTTAAAGATCTAAGCTCATAACCTAGACTTTTTCATGTCATCAATAGCCTTGAGTTATGCATAGCCTCTAGAGGCCTATTCTCATGTCTTAGAGTCTTTCATGTCAACCACAACCCTGAGTTGTTCATAGTATCTAGAGGCTAGAGCTCATCACCTGGAGTCATTCTTATCTTCCATAACCTTGAGTTGTTCATAGCATTTAGAGCCTTGAGGTCACCACTCAGAGTCGTTAATGTTAACCATAGGCCTGAGTTATTCATAACATCTAAAACCCTGAGCTCACAACCCTAAGTTGTCAATGATAGCACTAAGTTATTCATAGAATCTAGAGCCTTAAGCTCATAACTTAAAGTTGTTCATTTCAACGAAAGCAAAGAACTGTTCATTACATCTAGAGCCTTAAGCTCATGACCAGGAGTTGTTCATGTCATCTATAGCCCTAAGTTATTCATAGCACTTAGAGGTTTGAGCTAATGATGTAGAATTATTCATATCATTCACATCACTAAGCGGTTCATAGTATGTAGAAGTCAGAGCTAATAGGATCCAAAGTAGTTCATCTCATCCATACCCTTGAGTTTTTCATAGCATATAAAGCCCTGAGCTTACGACCCAGATTCATTCTTATCAACCATAACCTTGAGATATCCATAGTATCTAAAGCACTAAGCTCATGACCTAGAGTAATTAATGTCATCCACAACCCTAAGCAGTTCACAACATCTAGAGGCCTAAATTGATAAGATCCTGAGTTGTTCATTTATTCTCAAGCCTAGAGCTCACAACTCAAAGTCTTACATGTCATCCATAGCCCTGACCCATTCACAGCATTTAAAGGCTTGAGCTCATGATGCAGAAAATTTCATAGAATCCACAACTTTCAGTGGTTTATAGCATCTAAAGGCCTAAGATCATGGGATCCTGAGTCGTTCATATCATCCATAATCTGAATTTATTTATAGCATTCAAAGCCTTGAGCTCACTACCTGGAGTACCTTTTATTATCCACAGTTTTGAGTTGTTCATAGCATCTAGAGCCTTGAGCTCACAAACAGGAGTCGATCATGTCAACCACAACATCGATTAGTCATATTATCTAGAGCCCGAAGCTTCAGATCCAAATTCTTTCATGTCATCAACAACCCTGAGTTGTGCATAGCATCTAAATCCATGAGCTCCTAAATCGGAGTCTTTCATGACATTGATAGACCTAAGCTATGAATAACATTTAAAGATCTAAGCTCATGACCTAGACTTTTTCATGTCATCAATAGCCTTGAGATGTGCATAGCCTCTAGAGGCCTATTCTCATGTCTCAGAGTCTTTCATGTCGACCACAACCCTGAGTTGTTCATAGTATCTAGAAGCTAGAGCTCATCACCTGAAGTCATTCTTATCTTCCATGACCTTGAGTTGTTCATAGCATTTAGAGCCCTGAGGTCACGACCCAGAGTCGTTCATGTTAACCACAGGCCTGAGTTATTCATAATGTGTCAAACCCTGAGCTCATAACCCTAAGTTGTCAACGATAGCTCTGAGTTATTCATAGAATCTAGAGCCTTAAGCTCATAACTTAGAGTTGTTCATTTCAACTAGAGCAAAGAACTGTTCATTACATCTAGAGCCTTAAGCTCATGACTAGGAGTTGTTCATGTCATCCATAGCCTTAAGTTATTCATAGCATTTAGAGGTTTGAGCTAATGATGTACAATTATTCATATCATCCACAGCACTAAGCGGTTCATAGTATGTAGAAGTCTGAGTTGATAGGATCCAAAGTTGTTTATATCATCCACAACACTAAGCTATTCATAGCATTTAAAGCCTTCAGCTCACAACCCAAAGTCATTCATGTCAACCAAAGCCCTGAGCGATTCAGAGCATCTATAGGCTTGAGCTCACGGGATTATGAGTCATTCATATCATTAACAACTCTAGGTTGTTCATAACATCCATAACCTTTACCTCATGATTTAGAGTAGCTCATGTCATTCATTGCTCTGAGTGGTTCATAGCATCTAAAGCCCTAAGCTCACGACCCAGAATAGCCCATCTCATCCACAACCCTAAGCAGTTCATAGTATCAATAGTCTTGAGCTCATGAATTAGATTTGTTTATGTCTACCATAGCCTTTATTTATTCATAGTATTTCGAGCTTGAGCTCATGACCAGGAATCATTCATGTAATTCATAGCTTTAAGTTATTCATAGCATCTAAAGAACTTGAGCTCATGATAAAGAATCATTCATATCATCCACAACCTTTAACGGTTCATAGCATCTTGATGCGTGAACTCATAGGATCCTGAGTCATTCATATAATCCACAACTCTGAGTTGTTAATTGCTTTTAAATCACTGAACTTAAGACCCAAAGTCTTTCATGTTGACCACATCCCTATTCATAGCATCTAGAGCTTTGAGCTCATGACCCAAAGTTGTCCATGTCATTCATAGACCTGAGTTGTTCATACTAATCTAAAGCCCTCGGCTCATGACCTAAAGTTGTTTATGTTAACCATAACTCTAAGTTGTTCATAGCATTTGGTGCCCTAAGCTCATGACCCATAGTCATTCATGTCAACCACAACCTAGAGCTGCTCATTACATCTAGAACCTTCAGCTCACAACCTGAAGTCATTCATGTCAACCATAACCATGACCTGTTCATAGCATCTAGAGCCTTGAACTCATGACCCAAATTCATTCAAGTAAAAACCAAACCTGAGCTCATGAGCTGAAGTCCTTCATGACATCCACATCCCTGAGTTGTTCATAACAAAAAGAGCCTTAACATCATGAACTAGAGTTATTCATTTCAACTAAAGCCCTCAATTGCTCATAACATCTAGTGCATTGAGCTCACAACCCGTAGTTGTTCATGTCAACCACACTCGAGAGCTATTCATACCATCTAGAGACCTAAGCTCACAACTTAGATTCATTCATGTCAACCCCAAGTCTTAGCTGTTCATAGCTTTTAGAACACTGAGCTCATGATCTAGAGGCGTTCATGTGAACTATAGCCAATAGTTGTTCATAACATCTAGAACTCTAAGCTAACAATCGAGATTCATTCTTATGAATTATAGCCCTAAGCTCTTCATACTATCCAGAGGCCTGAGCTCATGACCCAAAGTCGTTCATGTCATCTGCAACCCTCAATTATTCATAAGATTAAGATCCTTGAGATCACGACTGATTACTACCAAAAAGTGCTATTTTGTAGACCTAATTATAATGGTTTTAAGCACCTTTGAGTAGTAATCATATTCATTTAACCCAATTAATTCATTAAGGTCCTTAGTAATTGGTTTTAACCATTTTGTGGCAAGTTTACATGTTTTTATCAGCTTATGAATCAATTCAAGCATGCCAAATGATGGAGGAGCTACTTGGACAAGTTATGGCAAAGCTTTTGGAAGCTCAAATTCATGAAGAACCAAGCTTTGGAGCTCCATAGCCCTTTGCCAAAGTCGTTCAAAGTATGCAAGGAAAGAACAATGGAGAAGAGGAAAACAGAGGACAGCAGCTACAGTCTTCTTTCGCACTTTTGGAGCACTTCCCGAAGTCCATTTTTTACATACTATATATCATTTCAAAGCTCTGGAAGTCAAGAATCCAACGCTTTAAACCGTGTACGATTTGGAGCTGAAATGAGGAATATATCGCCTTCGGAAGCCAACTGCTCCAGGTTATGCGAAAATTTCGCATAACACAAGGTGTTATGCGAAATTCGCATAACCCATGCGTGTTGCGAATTTTCCTCTGTTTTTGCCGACTCCACTTTAGATATTTTCCTTTGTATTTTGTGATGTAATTTCCTTTCTTATCCTTGTAACTAACCAATCACAAGCTTTTGCTTTTGTAAAGACTATATAAGGGGTGAAAATCACCTCTTGGAATATATAGAACATGCGTGTGACGTTTTACACCTAGTGATATACAGAGCTCTCTCGTCTCTCTTTTCTCTTTACTATTTTATTTTCTTGGAAGCCAAACAGCCTCTGAGGGCTTTTCCTCAGAGAATGATTGGCTAAAACTTTTAGTTTCTCAAAGTATGGATGTTATGTGATGATGGCATGGATGCAATCCCATGGAAATTTCTCGCACCGGGAAGGTAAGGTAGACGTTTTTCATTAAAGGTTCATTAAGGCAAAGTTTGGTTTTTATTTCCTTTGGACAACTTCCAACGGCCAATACTTGATAAGCTTTTGGATTTCTATCCATTAGTTATCTCCTACGAGCTATTGGAAGGTGAGGTTTTCAATTCCAAGTTTTGGATTAATCCGTTAGAACCAATTTCAATGGCCATTGAAAGGTGAGTTTATCACCTGGAATGACTTTGAGTTGCCAATATTTGGTAAGCTTTTGGCTTTAGACCATTAGTTATCTCTTACGAGCCATTCAAAGGAAGTCTAAGGTGAATAACCAAATGATGGAGGAGCTACTTGGACAAGTTATGGCAAAGCTTTTGGAAGCTCAAATTCATGAAGAACCAAGCTTTAGAGCTCCATAGCCCTTTGCCAAAGTCGTTCAAAGTATGCAAGGAAAGAACAATGGAGAAGAGGAAAATAGAGGACAGCAGCTGCAGTCTTCTTTCGCACTTTTGGAGCACTTCCTGAAGTCCATTTTTTTACATACTATATACCATTTCAAAGCTCTGGAAGTCAAGAATCCAACGCTTCAAACCGTGCACGATTTGGAGCTGAAATGAGGAAGATATGGCCTTCGGAAGCCAACTGCTCCAGGTTATGCGAAATTCGCATAACACCTTCAAAATTCGCATAACCCATGCGTGTTGCAAATTTTGCTCTGCTTTTGCCGACTCCACTTTAGATATTTTCCTTTGTATTTTGTGATGTAATTTCCTTTCTTATCCTTGTAACTAACCAATCACAAGCTTTTGTAAAGACTATATAAGGGGTGGAAATCACCTCTTGGAATATATAGAACATGCGTGTGACGTTTTACACCTAGTGATATACAGAGCTCTCTCATCTCTCTTTTCTCTTTACTATTTTATTTTCTTGGAAGCCAAACAGCCTATGAGGGCTTTTCCTCAGAGGATGATTGGCTAAAACTTTTAGTTATCTCTTTCGAGCCATTCAAAGGAAGTCTAAGGTGAATAACCATTGATGAAATTCACTACCATCTGTTTTGCCATTTTAAATGATTAAAACTTGATTTGCTAAATCCATACCGGTTCGGGAAGCAAGCATCACCATAGTTGCAAGCCCAACGCGAGGAGCCTATCCTGAGATTTCCAATTTGCATAAGAGCCAGAGCATAGCTATCCTATCTTTGAGAAACTTGTTTTTACACCCTTTCATTTTAGTCTTTAATGTTAGCTTAGATTAGTTTAAATCTTTCTAAAACATTTACATCTTCTTTTTAAGCTAACATCCATAAGAAAATCACCTATTTTCCTAATTTGAATATCACTTGTGTTTGCGAAAACCCTTCCCAGTGAACGATCCTAGAACCACTATGCTATAGTAGCTTGGCTACTTTAGTAATAGTATTCAAGGTATAAATTTTGTTGATACGCCTTTAAAGCTAAGCTACCATGAGTCGAATCAAATGGCGCCGTTGCCGGGGATCATGTCAACCACAACCTTGAGCTATTCAAAGCATCTAGAGCCTTGAGCTCACAACCTAGAGTCTTTCAAATCAACAATAGCACTAAGTTGTTCATAGTATCTAGAGGCCTTAGCTCATGAGCCAGAGTCATTCATGTCATCCACAACCCAAAGCAACTTATAGAATCTAGAGCCCTGAGCTCATAACGTAGTGTTGTTCATGACAACCACAACCCTGAGGTTTTCATAGTATTTATAGGCCTAAGCTCATAACCTGGAGTAGTTCATATGATCCATATCCCTGAATTAATGTAGGATTTAAACCCTGAGCTCATAATCTTGAGTCATTCATTTGAATGACAACACTGAGTTGTTCATTTCATCTAAAGCCATTAGATCATGACACGAAGTCTTTCAAGTCAATAAAGGCCTTGAGCATTTCATAGTATCAAGAGGCCTGAGCTCTTGAGCCAGTGTCATTCATGTAATCTAGTATCCTGAGTTGTTCATAGCACCTAAAGCCCTTAGCTCATGACCTGGAGTTGTTCATGTCAACCATAGCTCTGAGCTGGTCATGGCATCTAGAGCCCTAAGCTCATGACCCATGGTCATTCATGTCAACCATAGCCTAGAGCTGCTTATAGCATACCTAAGCTCATGACGTGGAGTCATTCATCTCAACTATAACCCAGACCTGTTCATAACATCTAGAGCCATGAGCTCATGACTCAAACTCATTCAAGTCAATAATAGTCTTGAGTTGCTCATAGTATTTAGAGGCCTAACCTCATGAGTCAAAGTCATTCATGTCATCCACAAACCTAAGTTATTCACAACATCTAGACCCTTGAGATAACGGGGTGGAGTTTTTCATGTCTATTATAGACCTAAATTGTTCATACCATCTAGTGCCTTAAGCTCATGACCCGTAGTCATTCATCAACCACACCCCAGAGTTATTCATACCATTTAGAGACCTAATCTCATGACTTGGAGTCATTCATGCCAACCACAACTCTGAGTTGTTCATAACATCTAAAGCCTTGAGCTCATGACCTATAGTCATTCATGTCAACCACAGCCCAGAGCTGTTCATAGGATCTAAGGCTTTGAGCTCACAACGTGGACTTGTTCGTGTTAACCATAACTCTAAGTTTTTTTTATAGTATTTAGAGATCTGAGCTCATGACCCAGAATTGTTCATGTCAACGACAACCTTGAGCAATTCAAAGCATTTAGAGCCTTGAGCTCAAGACCTAGATTCTTTCAAATAAATAACAGCCCTGAGCTATTCAAAAGTACCTAAACGCCTGAGCTCATGAGCCAGACTCAATAATGTCATCCATAACCTAAAGTTGTTCATAGAATCTAGAGCCCTGAGCTCATGACTTGGTGTCATTCATGTTAATCACAACCCTGAGTTGTTCATAGTATATAGAAGCCTGAGCTCATGACCAGTAGTAGTTCATGATATCAACATCCCCAAATTAATCATAGGATCTTGAGCCCAGAGCTCACGACCTCAAGTCATTCATTTCAATGACAACCCTAAGTTGGTCATATCATCTAAAGCCATTAGCTCACAACTCAGAGTATTTCAAACCAATAACAACCTTGAACTATTCATAATATCTAGAAGCCTAAGCTCTTGAGCCATAGTCAGTCATGTCATCCACAACCCTGAACAAGCCTTGAGCTCATGACTAGGAGTTGCTCATGTCAATCATAGCCCTGAGTTGTTCATAGCATCTAGAGCCTTGAGCTCCCAACCTGTAGTTGTTCATATCAGTAAAAGCCCAAAGTTACTCATAGGATCTAGAATATTAAGTTCATAACCTAGAGTCGGTCATATCAACCATAGCCCTAAGTTGTGCATAACATGTAAAGCCCTAAGCTCATGACTA
Source organism: Vitis vinifera (assembly GCF_030704535.1). NCBI lineage: Eukaryota > Viridiplantae > Streptophyta > Magnoliopsida > Vitales > Vitaceae > Vitis > Vitis vinifera. The sequence continues at coordinate 10,146,684 of NC_081810.1, forward strand.
GAGTGTTTCATGCTAAAAATAGGCTTGAGTTATTCATAGTCTCTAAAGGCCAGAGCTCATGACCTAGAGTTATTTGTGTCATCCACAACCCTAACTTTTTCATAGGATTTAGAGCTCTTAGCTCATGACCTAGAGCCATTCATTTCAATCCCTAACCCCGAGTTGTTTATAGCATCTAGAGTCTTTCAAATCAACAGAAGCCTTGAGCTAGTCATAGTATCCAGAGGCTTGAGCTCAAGAACTAAATTCGTTCATGTCATCCATAGCCTTTTGTTGTTCATAACATCTATACCCTTGAGCTCATGACTTGGAGTCGGTCATGTCAACCATTGCCCTAAGTTGTTCATAGCATCTAAAGCCCTAGGCTCACGACCTAGAGTTGTTGATGTCATCCATGACCTACAATCGCTCATGTCATCCACGTCTCTCATCTATTCATATAATTTAGAGCCATAGGCTCACCACCAAGAATCATTCTTATCATCCACACCTACTAGCTGTTCATAGCATCTAAAGGACTAAGTTGACGAGATCCCGAGTCTTTCTAATCATCCAAAACCCTAATATTTTCATAGCATTTAGAGCTCATGTCATCTAGAGTTGTGGGCTATTCATAGCATATTGAGCCCTGAGCTCACAACCGAGAGATGTTCCTCTCAATCATAGCCTTGAGCTATTCATAGCATCTAGAGCACTAAGATCATGACCCTAAGACTTTAATGTCAACCATAACCTTGAGTTGTTCATAGCATCTAAAGCACTGAGCTCATAACCCCAAGTTGATCATATCATACACAACCTTAAGCTGTTCATAGCATCTCGAACCTTAATCTCATCATAGGGGTCATTCATGTTAACCATAACCAAGAGCTATTCATACCTTCTAAAGTCCTCAACTCATGACCTGGAGTCATTCATGTCATCCACATCCCTAAGCTATTCCTAGCATCTAGAGTCTTAAGCTCATGACCCAGAGACGTTGATGTAAATTAGAACCCTGAGTTATTCATCACATTTAGAATCATTCATATCATCCATAACGCTGAGTTGTTCATAGAATCTTAAGCCCTAATCTCACTACTTGGAGTGGCTCATGTCATCCACAACCTTAAGTTACTCATATCATCTAAAGCCTTGAGCTCACATGCAGGAGTCATTCATGTCAACCATAGTCGTGAGTTATTCATAGGACCTAGAGTCCGGAGCACACCACCCCAAGCTGATCATGTCATGCACACCCCTAAGTTGTTCATAGAATCTAGACCCCTCATTTCATGACCCGGAGTCATTCATGTCAACCACAATCAAAAGTTGTTCATGGCATCTAGAGCACTTAGTGCATGACCTAAAGTCGTGCATGTCAACCACTATTATGCGTTGCTCATAACATCTAAGGCCTTGAGCTCATGATTGGCAGTAGTTCATGTCATCAACAACCCTGAGCTTTTCATGCCATCTAGAGCCCTAAGCTCTCGACCTGAAGTCGTTCATGTCATCCATAGCCCTAAGCTTTTCATTGCATCTAGAACCCTAGGTTCACAACCCAAATTCATTTATCACATCCATAACCCTTAGCTATTGATAGCATCTAGAGCTCTGAGCTCAAGACCCAGAGTCATTCATGTCATCCACACCCTATGCTATTCAAAACATTTAGAGCCCTTATCTTATGACCCAAAGTCGTTCATGTCATCCATAGCCTTGAGCTTTTCATAGTATCTAGAGTTGTAAGTTGACGACACAAAGTCGTTCATGTTGATTACTACTTTAAGTTATTTATTGTGTCAAAAGCCTTAAGCTCATGACCTAGAGTCATTCATGTCATCCACAGCCTTGAGCTTTTCCTAACATATAAAGACTTTAACCCATGATTCCAAGTCCTTCAGGACATCCACAACCCCTGAGTTGTTCATAACATTTAGAACCTTAAGCTCATGGCATGAAGTTGTTTATGTCATCCATAACCCTAATATGTTCATAGCATGTAAAGCCTTAATTTAACGACCTCGAGTCATTCATGTCAACCACAACTGTGAGTTGTTCATAACATCTAGAGCGCTTAGCTCATGACTTAGAGTCATGCATGTCAACCACTATCCTGTGTTATTCATAGCATCTAAAGCCCTGAGCTCATGACCCAAAGTTGTTCATGTCATCCCCAACCTTAAGTTTTTCATACCATGTAGAGTCCTGAGCTCACGACTCAAAGTCATTCATGTCATGCAGAGCCTTGATTTGTTCATAGCATTTAGAACCCTAAGCCCAGAACTTGAAGTCATCTACGTCATCGAACTCCCCAAACTGTGTTCATAGCATGAAGAACCTTAATCTCAAGACCTAGAGACGTTCATGTCATCCACAACTTTGAGTTGTTCATAGAATCTAGATCCCTTAGCTCACATCCTGAGTTGTTCATGTAATCCACACCCTTCAGCTTTTCATAGCATCTAGAGCCCTCCTCTCATGACCTAGAGTCATTCATGTTGACTACTACCCTGAGTTGTTCATGGCATTTAAATCCCTAAGCTCATAACCTGAAGTCACTCATAACCTGAAGTCGCTCATGACCTAAAGTCGTTCTTATCATCCACAACCTTAAGATTTTAATTGCATTTATAGCCTTGAGCTCATGACCCAGAGCCATTCATGTCATCTATAGCCCTCAGTTGTTCATAGCATCATAAACCTAAGCTCATGACACGAAGTCATTTATGTAATCCACAACCCTAAGCTATTCATATCATTTAGGGCCCTAAGTGCATAACCTAGAGTTGTTCATGTGTACCACAACCTTGAGCCGGTCATAGTACTTAAAGCCTTGAGCTCACGACCGGAAGTCGTTGATGTCATCCATAGCCTCACTTATTCATAATATTTAAAGCCATAAGCTCAGGACCTACACTCATTCTTGTCAACCATTACCCGGAGCCGTTCATAGCATCTAGAGCCCTAAGATCACGATATGGAGTCATTCATTTCATCCATAGTCATGAGTTGCTCATCTCATCTAGAGCCCTCATCTCACAACCCGGTGTCATTCATGTCATCCAAAACCCATAGCTTTTCATAGCATCTAGAGCCCTGAGCTCATGACTTGTAGTTATTCATGCCAACCGTAGCCCTAAGTTGTTCATAGCATATAAGGCCCTAAGCTCAAGAGATTTTAATTCATTAATATCATCTATAATGTTAAGCTGATCATAGCATCCAAAGCCCTAAGCTCATGACCCGGAGTATATCATGCCTTTTAAGCCCTAAGTTGTTCATAACATCTAGAGCCCTGAAGTCATGTGTGGGAGTCATTCATGTCAACCAAGACCGTAAGCTCTCCAACATATCTAGAGCCTTGCACCCATGACCTAAATTGGTTCATGTCATCAATATCCTTGTGCTCATGACATAAAATCATTCATATCATCCACAACCCTTACATGTGCATAACATCTAGAGGCCTGAGCTCATAGGATCTGGAGTCGTTCATTTCATCCATAATGCTAAGTTGTTGATAGCTTTCATCCCCTAAGATTACAACCTAGAGTAGCTCATATCATCCACAACCCTAAGTTGTTCATATCATCTAGAGCCTTGAGCCCATGACCTAGAGTTGTTCATGTCAACTATAACCTTGAGTTGTTCATAGATTCTAGAGTCTTAAGCTCATGATCCAAAGTCGTTCATGATATCCACAACCTTGAGCTTTTAATAGAATCAAGAGCCCTAAGCTCATGACCTCAACTCAATCAGGTCAACCACATCCTTAAGCTATTCATAGCATTTAGAGTCGTAAGCTCACGAATCGGAGTCATTCATGTAATCCATAGCCTTATCATTTTCATAGCATATAAAATCCTAAGATCACGACTCAGAGACATTCATGTCAACAATAGCATTGAGTTGTTCATACCATCTATAACCCTGAGCTCAGATCCTAGAGTCGTTCATGTCAACCACAGTCTTGACCTATTCATAGCATCCAGAGCCTTGAGCTCATGACCTAGAGTTACCAATGTCATCTACAACCCTGAGCTGTTCATTGTATTTAGAGCCATGGGATCACAACTAAGAATCATTCATACCTACTACACCATTGACATGTTCATAGCATCTAGAGGCCTAAGCACATGAGATCCCGAGTCATTCAGATCGTCCACAATCTTAATCTATTCACAACATCCAGAGTGTTGAGCTAACAATCGAGCGTATCTTATGTCATTTGTAGTCCTAAGTTATTCATAACATCGAGAGCCTTAAGCTCACAACCTAGAATCGTTCCTTTCAACAATAACCCTAGGATATTTGTAGCACGTAGATCCCTGAGTTCACGACTTTTAGTCATTCAGGTCAACCACAACTTGAGATGTTCATATCATCTATAACCCTAAGCTCACAACCTAGAGTTGTTCATCTCATCCACAACCATGAGTTGTTCATAGCATCTAGAGCCCTCAACTCACAACATAAAGTAATTCATGTCAACCACAAGCCCGAGTTATTAATAGCACCTAGAGCCCTCAGTTGATGACCTAGAGTCATTCATGTCATCCATAACTCTAAATTTTTCATAAGATTTAAAGCTTTGTGGTAATGACTCGGAGTCATTCATGTCATTCGTAGCCTTGAGTTATTCTTAGGTCTTAGAGTTGTGAGCTCATGACCGAGAGTCATTTTATGTCAATGATTCGTGCCCGATTGGTGTATCAGCTGATTCATGTCCAACTGGTGCTCCTTGATTGAGGAAGTAATCAACACAATTTATAACCTATTACACCATATACTAGGGTAGCAAAGAAAAAGCTACTATAGTATAGTGGTTCTAGGATTGTTCACTGGGAAGGGTTTTCAAATTACAAATGATACCAATTCAAAGTGAATTGGTGCTTTTTCATTTCAAGGTTAGCTTAAGAAATAAAACACAAACTTTGGTTGGTAAAAGGTTTTAGATTCAAACTAATGGCACAGCAAGTACTAGAAATTACTTATGAAGACAAACATTCCTTGGAGAGTTAGGTTCACAAGGGAGGTTCCTCATGCAAAAACATAGCTCTGGTCATATGGTTCATTTCCTCGTATTAGAGAATTAACATATAGTCAATTCTCTAATCAAAGATGTACAGATGCATCCCTTAATTGGATTTCAGCTCTAATTCCCTCTCACTGATACAACTTGCAATGGTTCGTGCCTCTCACTAAGCCTTTACCATTCAAGGTGATCTTTAACCTTGGACTTCCCTTCTCAAGCTCGCAAGAGATAACTAATGGATGTCTCCTTGGAGTCCAAAAGCTTACCAAGTGTTGGCAATTCTAGAAAATCCTACCTTCAAGTCACCTCCTAGAGGCTCACAAGGGGTAAACTAGCGCATCTCCATGGACGGAGATCACTTGCCTTACCAAGTGTTGGCCCAGGTGACTCCAAGGTGTTTTAAGTTAACTAAAAACATAGAAATACCTAAAGGATCACAATTTCTTTTGATTCATGGCTGAAACCACAAAGCTACTAATTCATGCACTTGGAACCTTTCCCGGCAACCTTAGCTCCAAGGAACTAAAGGTTTAGTTACTCATGCTCTGGGAAAAATTCCTCAGAGAATTCATAACTAGTAAATGAAAAAATACAATCAAAGTGAGAAGGTAAGTCAGAGCAAAGCTCTGTATTTTACTTTCTTTCCAACTTTTACAACAGGTTCCTCTCTCCCGAGAACAGGCTCCCGAGAGCTAGTTATATGAAAATTACAATAATGATTATTACATGGATATTTACTCTTTTTCCTAACTTAAAAGCTAAGGAATCCTATAATTGGTGGCTTATAAGGAGAATTTTGGGATTTAGACAACAAAAATCTAAAGAAAAATATCTCAATGTGTCGGTCGCAAATATCGGGAAGCACTAAGGACCAATTCGCAGGTGAAAACGAGGTCTGCGAAATTTCGCAAACGCGTAAAAAGGGCTGCGAAATCACTTCGCAGCAAAAGGCTGATTTCGCAGCACTGCGAAGTTGGCTTTTTGCTTGCGGTGTTTAGCTTCCAACGTGTCGCAAATATCGCAAAACTTTAGGAGGAATTTCATAGCACTGTGCAAAATGGCTGCGAAATCACTTCGCAGCAAAAGGCTGATTTCGCAGCCGTGCAAACTTCTTCCTTCAGCTTGGCGTGATTGGCTTCCAATGGCTGTAACTCCTTCATTTCAACTCCGAATCGTGTACCGTTTGAAGCATTGGATTGTTGACTTCCTGAGATTCAAAACAAAATATAGAATGAATAAATTGAACTCCAAGAAGTGCTCCAAAAGTGGCTGACATGACTGACATCAAGAATGCTTCATGGCAGATTTCTCTTTGCTTCCCCTCCTTGCATTCCGGATTTGCTTATGGCAAAGGACTTCAAAGCTTTGGTTCTTCATTTTTCTGAGATTTCCATTGCTTTGCTATGGATTCCAAATAACTCTCCTCAATCTTGGATTGCTTTGGTGATCAAAAAGCTACCAAAACACCAAAACTTAACACAATTTGATTAGAATTGATTGCAACGGTCCTTAACATGCCAATTGAGTTAAAAGGTAATAACTACTACTCAAAAGTGTTTAAAAGAGTTAATTAAAAGCTATGAAATAACACTTTTTGAGTAGTAATCAGTCAACCATAACCTTGAGTTGTTCAATGTATCTAGAGGCTTAGGCTCATATCATGAAGTCGTTCATGTCATCCACAACCTTTATGTGTGGATAACATCTGGAGCCATGAGTTCACATGATTTGGAGTCATTCATTCATCCACAACATTGAGTTGTTGATAATATCCATCACCCTGAGCTTACGACTTGGAATAGCTCATATCATCCATATCCCTAAGTTGTTCATAGCATCTAGGGCCTTGAGTCCATGACCTGGAGTAGTTCATGTCAACCATAACCTTGAGTTGTTCATAAATTCTAGAACCTTGAGCTCATGAGCTGGAGTCGTTCATGTCATCCACAACCCTAAGCTTTTAATAGCATCTAGAGCCCTAAGGTCACGACCTCAAGTCAATCATGTAAACCACACCCCTGACCTCACGACTCAGATTCGTTCATGTCATCCCTAGCCCTAGCATTTTCATAACATATAAATTTCTAAGCTCATGACCCGGAGACATTCATGTTAGCCATAACACTGAGCTGTTCATAGCATCTATAGTCGTGAACTCACGACCTGAATTCATTCAAGTCAATCATAACCTTAAGTTATTCATTGCATCTAGAGCCTTGAGCTCATAGCTTGGAGTTATCAATGTCATCTATAGCCCTGAGCTGTTCATCACATTTAGAGCCATGGAATAATGACTAAGAATCGTTAAAGTCATCCATAACCCTGAGTTGTTCATAGAATCTAGAGCCATGAGCTCACAACTCGGAGTCATTCATGCTAGCCACAACCTAGAGCTATTCATTTCATCTAGGGCCTTGAGCTCACGACCTATAGTTGTTCATGTCATCCACAATTCTGAGCTATTCATAGCATCCAGAGGCTTGAGATCACGACACAGAGTCATTGATGTCAACCACAACCCAATATTGTTCATAGCATTTAGAGCCTTGAGTTAACAACCAAGAGTATCCCTTATTATCCACAACCCTTAACTGTTCATAGCAACTAGAGCCTTGAGCTCACAATCGAGAATTGTTCATGTCAACAATAACCCTAAGTTGTTTGATAAGTCAATTTAAAGCGACTTATTATCTATGATTTAACTTTATATTTCATTATTTTAAGAGTAATTTTATCTTAACAATCATTATTTTTATTTCTTTAGGTCTTAAATAGTCAAAAGTACGAAAAGGGAGCAATACAAGGCAAAATTGGAAAAAAAATATGAAGTTCGACAAATATATGAAAACCGCCATGGCGGGAGTTCTCAAGCGCCACGGTGGCCTCTTATGTGACAATTTGCATAACTTAATTGAGAGAAAAGCACCAAGGTGGGAATGACTTAAGGGTCGCAGTGCACACATGTGGAAAATCATAGTTGGGGACCTAAGATAAAATCATCGTGGCGGAAGGAACTTGTTTGTCGTAGCCCCCAAAGGAATTTCAGAAATCCTCAAGACCTGAGACTAAAGTGTTGTGGTGGGAGGCGTGGAGCACTGCGACCCGATATTTAAATTTTGAAAATTATTCATTCTTATATCATTCTGTTCAGATCCAAATTAGGTAAGACATTAGTTTATGATACTAGGTCCAGAAATAGACGGAAGTATGGTTTATTTTGGGGATCTTAGAGACCTAGGGGAAAGGGGATCTTAGAGAACTAGGAAAAGGAGGAGCTTAGAGAACAAGAAGGGGATTTATAGATTTCCTTCTATCTTTCTAATTTATTCTTCCATTTTCTTTATGGTTGTAATTCAGGATGTTTGTTCTTTCTTTTGACATGAACTAATTTCTTTTGTTTAGAGATGCAGCTGATTCATTCCCAATTGGTGTCTCAGCTGATTCATGTCCTCTCAATGGTCCCTGACAGTGGTGCCATTTGATTCGTGTCCAGATGGTGCTCCTTGATTGTGGTTCTCAAAAGGGAGTAATCAACAAAATTTATAACCTATATCACCATGCATTAGGATAGCCTTAGCTAATATAGCATAGTGGCTCTAGGAACGTTCACTGGGAAGGGTTTTCAACTTACAATTGATACCAATTCAAAGTTGAATTGGTGTTTTTTCATTTCAAGGTTAGCTTAAGAAGAAAACATAAACTTTGGTTGAAAAGGGATTTGTTTTAAGCTAACTAAAAAGAAAGTAATGAGAATTACTTATTAAGAAAAGCATTCCTTGAAGTTTTAGGTTCATAGAGGAGGCTCCTCATGCAAAAACAAAGCTCCGGTCACTTGAATCTTTTCCTCGCATTAGAGGATTAACATATAGTTAATTCTCTAATCGGTGTTGTACAGATGTGTCCCTTTAATGGATTTCAGCACTAATTCCCTCTCACTGATGCAACTTACAATGACTCGTGCCTCTCACCTAGCATTTTCCATTCAAGGTGATCATTAACCTTGGACTTCCCTTCTCAAGCTCGCAAGAGATAACTAATGGATGTCTCCTTAGAGTCCAAAAGCTTACCAAGTGTTGGCAATTTTAGAAAATCCTACCTTTAAGTCATCTCCCAAAAGCTTGCAAGAGATAAACTAGTGCATTTCCATGGACGGAGATCACTTGCCTTACCAAGTGTTGGCTTAGGTGAATTGAAGGTGTTTTAAGTTTAATAAAACATAGAAATCATTAATGGGTCACACTTTCTCTTCATTAATGGTTGAAACAACAAAACTACCAATTCTTGCATTTAGGGCCTTACCCGGCAACCTTAGCTCCAAGGAACTAAAAGCCTAGCCACTCATTCTCTGAGGAAACATCCTCAGAGTTTGTTTGGCTAGTAATAAAAATGAAATAAATACAATACAATCAAATTGAGTAGGTAAAGAAGAGCAAAAGCTCTGTATTTTACTTCCTTCAAAAACTATACAAAGGATGTGTCTGAGAACAAGCTCCCCGACTCCTTTCTGTAATGGAAATTATAAACATTATATAAGAGGCTATTTACCCTTTGTTTTTTCTTAAAGACTAAGGAATCCTATAGGTGGATTACAATGAGAGAATGGGGATTTAGACAACAAATATCTAAAGCAAAAAAAATCTAAAAATATCGGTCGCAAATATTGGGAAGCTTTAGGAGATTTTCGTAGGCGTGCAAGATGGCTGTGAAATTTCGCAGCATGAAGGACACCATTTCGCAGCCAAAGGCTGATTTCGCAGCCAAAGGCTGATTTCGCAGCCAAAGGCTGATTTCGCAGCCCGCAAAATTGGCCTTCAGCTTGGTGTGATCGGCTTCCAATGGCTCTAACTCCTTCATTTCAACTTCGAATCGCACACCGTTTGAAGTGTTGGATTTCTGACTTCCCAAGCTTCGAAACGACATATAGTATGCATAAATTAAGCTCCAGGAAGTGCTCCAAAAGTGCCTGACAGTGGCTGTCCTTTTGAATGCTTCATGGTAGATTTTTCTCTTTGCTTTCCCTCCTTGCATTCATGATTTGCTTATGGCAAAGGACTATAAAGCTTCAAAGCTTTGGTTCTTCATGTTTCTGAGCTTTCCATTGCTTTTCCATGGATTTCAAAGAACTCTCCTCAATCTCAGATTGCTTTGGTGATCAAATTACTAACAAAAACACCAAAACTTACACAATTTGATTAGAAATGATTGCAAAGGTCCTTAATATGTTAATTGAGTTAAAAGGTAATAACTACTACTCAAAAGTGTTTAAAAGAGTTAATTACAAGCTATCAAATAGCACTTTTTGAGTAGTAATCACTCATCCCAACAGACATATTGCTAGTCCCTTAGCAATAAAGGAGAGAAAAAGCACTATAAAGTAATATACTTTACAAGATCATGCTTATCACTTCAAAAAAATTTAAGTGGTATGATGTTCAAACTCTCACATGGAACATTAAGGAAATATAAACTCAAATTTCAACAAGAGTTATCAAATACCTTGCTAATCAAAATTCATAAAGAGAAGGCATTATGCAAATTGAAGCTTTAAAATCATTTCCATTTCCAAAGGACCAAACCTTACTCTTCCACAAAAATCTAAGTGTTAGTTGATAGTTTCAGAATATAGTATGCTAAACTAATCTCTCTCCCCAACCTAGTTCTTTTTCAACACTTAGCAAACTGACCAAATTTAATAGGCTAAGAACGCACCCTTTTGTTTCACAATTTTTTTCATTGTAGGAGTACAAGGCTTAAGGGTATTCTTTTCTAAATTGTCCATGTAATGGGGGTCCATTGATGACTCCTAACCAATTAAGGTTTAAGGCATCAAGCTTTAAGGATCTTTCAACCACTAACTAACTCCTCAGATTTTACCTCGGACTTTTGAGAATGAGTTTTAATACCTAAGCACCTACAATATGTTAAACTCCACCTATTCACCCCTTGTAACGAGCATTGAGGTCGGTGACTTCCAACCAATTAAGGCTTAAGGCACCAAGTTTTAAAGATTTTCACCATATACCCCTCAGACATTGCTCGGGTTTCAAGGCAAGCAAACATTTTTCTCTTTCTTTTCTTTTCTTTTTCAAAGGCTCATTGGCCTTTTATAAGGTGTCCCGACACTATTAAAATAAGGTCAAAGATACCAAGTCTAAATTTTCTTAAGTCAAGAGGGAAATAGTTTCTCATCTTATAATCGGAATCTATTGTGCACAGTGTGTGAATAGCTTAAAGTGGAAGAACTAAGCTTGAATTCAATAGAAGCTTCAACAATTCATCAACTTTAGTAAGCATAATACAAACTCTAAGTCAAGTGAAAAACAAAAATTCAATTTCTCCCATTTCAATTTGAAAAGTTTTTCTTAATAACCAAGGAGAGTAGAATAAAAAATTCTAAAATTAAATAAAAATCAACTAAATTATCAAAATAACTTAGCATAAATAACAAAAAATTTCTTCCTCAACTCTCCCCCTAACCAAGCTGAACATTGTCCTCAATGTGGTATGAGCGATTGAGATTATAGGGAGGAAGTGGTACCTCCTGAGTGATATCAATTTCGAATATTGATTGGAGAAACCACATGTTTCAAAAACAATAAAAAATATGAGTAGAGGAAACAAAATAAAATAATGCTAAGAGTGATCAAAAAGTGATAGATTTGTATTACTTCAATTCATGTAAGTACAAAATGGAGAACAGGTAATACAAGTAATCCCAATATATAATATCAAAAGCATGGGATTTCATAAAGGACATACATAAATGAAATAAATAAAGGAAATATCAAAATGATTAGATGGTGGCTAGAGGATGATGTGGAGATGATGGCTCAACTGCCTCTGCCTCTCCTGTAGTGGGCTCCTTAGGAGGCATAGGCTGATCGACGAAAGGAGGGGCCTATGATGGCTCTGGTGGGCTAGGAATGGCATGCTCAGAAGCTGATATAATACCCACATGATGTTGAATCTGTCTCAAGATGGCAGTGTGCTAGGTCTGAGTGGCGATAATCTGCTCCTGATGAGCACGAAGAGCTATCATCTGCTGAGTGAGGATACTCTGACAAGTGGCCAATGTCTGGAAAGTGAGGCATAGGCCTCTATACTCGATAATGGGTATAGCAATCCTTGGCTCAGCTGAAGAAGATGGCTCTGATATGGGTAGAATAATAGGGGGAGTCTGTGGTGTGGCCTGAGGAGTAGATGGTGGAACCTCAGGTATAGGCTCAGTAGAGGCGACTACAGGAGCAGGTGGTGGAGTGTCAGCTGGTATCTCAACTGGCTCCTCTGGCTGCTCTGGATGCTCTAGACCAGCTAGGGCTCCCTGGTCTGCACCATAGGCTGTCATACTCGTCCATCTATCGAGAGTGAATATCTCTCGACAAATGCGTCTACGCTCATGCTGAGGCTCTGTTGGGTATCCCAAGTGCTTCAATATCTGGCATAACAATCTAGGGAAGAGAAGTGGATAGCATCCGCTCGAAGTAGCTTCTTCCTATGGACCTTCTCTTCAAAGTACAGAAGAGCGGCCATGATGAGATGATGAGGGCCAAAGAAGTATCCCTTAGATATCCTAAACAATGCCTCCAACAAAACTCCTCTCCTCTGCACCCAATGCTGAAGTGGAAAGATGTTATGGCGTAGGAGTGCATCAATGAAGAACATGCTGGGAGGGAGCTCCTTCCTCAAGATATAGTGGCGTGAAGATGCCGCTCTGAACAGAGTATGAACTATGTCGCTTTGTGAAGGATGAGTCCAGGCTCGAAAATCCTCTGGACGTGCTGGCTCATAAGGAATATGGAGTGCCTCTGCTATATGTCGGGCTCCCAGAATACCATAGTGTCCGTCTATGGTGAAGTGGATGACTGTAGGATCCCGGACCTAGTTTGTGGTCATGGATTGATAGAAATCCAATGCCACGCGGGGATAGAAAAAATCCCTGGGAGACAGCAAGTGCTCCATATGATACCTCTATAGCAAACGGAAGGAATCCCTGAGCTTGGGCTGAAGTCTGAAAGTGGCTATGTCGAAACAAAGCTCGGAGTGGAATGGCCTTGCCCTGTAATCCAAATTTCCTTCAATTAGTGGTTGTGTAAACATAGGGCGTCTGATAACTACCTCAAGAGTCATCTATGAGGGAATCTGAGACTTTTTGGCAGGTGGTGGAGACTTTTTGACAAGTGGCGAAGATGGCGTAGGCTCTGATTTAGGCTCTGAAGACGACTCTGTTAGATCAATTGGCTCAGAGACCTTGGCTTTCTTCTTTGGGGGACCGGTACCTGATTTTTGGCCTCTGGAAGAGCTTGCACCGGCCGTGGTGAGTGATGATTCATGCCCAATTGTTGTCTCAGCTGATTCGTGTCCAGCTGGTGCTCTTTGATTGAGGGAGTAATCAACAAAATTTATAACCTATTACACCATATACTAGGGTAGCAAAGACAAAGCTACTATAGGATAGTGGCTCTAGGATCTTTCACTGGGAAGGATTAGCAAATTATCAATGATACCAATTCACAGTGAATTGGTATTGTTTCATTTCAAGGTTAGTTCAAGAAATAAAATACAAAATTTGATTGGCAAAGATTTAGATTTAAAATGAGTACAAAGCAAGTGATGGAAATTACTTAGGAAGAAAACATTCCTTGGAGATTTAGGTTCACAGGGGAGGTTCCTCATGTAAAAGACATAGCTCAGGTCAGTTGGTTCATTTCCTTGTGTGAGAGAATCAACATATAGTAAATTCTCTAACCGGTGTTGTACAGATACATCCTTTAATTTGATTTCAACTTTAATTCTCTCACTGATGGAACTTGCAACGGTTCGAGCCTCTCACTAAGCCTTAACCATTCAAGGTGATCTTTAACCTTGGACTTCCTTTCTCAAGCTCGTAAGAGATAACTAATGGATGTCTCCTTGGAGTCCAAAAGCTTACCAAGTGTTGGCAATTCCAGAAATCCTACCTACAAGTCACCTCCCAGAGGCTCGCAAGGGGTAAACTAGTGCATCTCTATGGTTGGAGATCACTTGCCTTACCAAGTGTTGGCCCAGGTGACTCTAAGGTGTTTTAAGTTAACTAAAAACATAGAAATCACTAAAGGATTTCTCTTCCTCTTCATTCATGGCTGAAACCACAAAGCTTTGCATTCTTGCACTTGGAACCTTTCCTGGCAACCTTAGCTCCAAGGAACTAAAGGTTTAGTTACTCATTCTCTGGGGAAAATTCCTCAGAGAGTGCATAACTTAGTAAGAAATAAAAAATACAAAGTGAGAAGGTAAGGCAAAACAAAGGACTTGAACTTTACTTGCTTTTCCAAAACTTTACAAAAGGTCTCCTCTTTTGAGAACAGGCTCTCGAGAGGTTTATATATGAACATAATACAAAACTAATTATTACATGGATATTTACTCTTTTTACTAACTTAAAAGCTAAGGAATCTTGTAATTGGTGGCTTACAAGGAGAATTTTGGGATTTAGACAACAAAAATCTGATGGAAAATATCTCCCAATGTCGGTAGCAAATATCAGGACGCACTAAGGACCATTTCTCAAGAGAAAATGATGTCTGCGAGATTTCGCAGACACTCAAAAAGAGCTGCGAAATCACTTCATAGCAAAAGGTTATTCTCGCAGGGCTGCGAAGTTGGCTTTCATCTTGAGATTCTTAGCTTCCAACTTGTCGCGTATATCGGGCAACTTTAGGAGGAAATCCACCACACTGTACAAAAAGGCTGCGAAATCACTTCGCAACAAAAGGGTGATTTCGCAACACTTTTGCAAAATGCTTTCTTCAGCTTAGAGTGATTGACTTGCAGTGGCTGTAACTTCTTCGTTTCAACTCCAAATTGTACACCATTTGAAGCATTGGATTGTTGACTTCCTGAGCTTTGAAATTACATATAGCATGCATCAATTGGACTTTAGAAAGTGCTCCAAAAGTGGCTGACATGACTGTCATCAAGAATATGCTTCATGGCAGATTCTCTTTACTTCTTCTCCTTGCATTCCGGATTTACTTATGGAAAAGGACTTCCAGGCTTTGGTTCTTCATATTTTTGAGCTTCCAATTGCTTTGCCCAAGATTCCATATAACTCTCCTAAATCTGGGATTGCTTTGGTGATCAAAAGGCTATCAAAACACCAAAACCTAACATAATTTGATTAGAGTTGCTTGCAAAGGTCCTTAATATGTTAATTGGGTTAAAAGGCAATAACTACTACTCAAAAGTGTTTAAAAGAGTTTATTACAAGCTATCAAAGAGAACTTTTTGAGTAGTAATCACTCCCCCCAACCGACATATTGCTAGTCCCTTAGCAAGAAAGGAGAGAGAAAAATATAAAAGCAAACTAAACTATAATTTACAACATCATGTTGAAAAACAATTTTCAAGTGGCATGATAATCTAATTCTCACATGAGACATCAAAGAAATATACACCCAAATTTCAACAAGAGTTATAACAAACTATGCTAAACACTGTCAATTAAGGGAATGCATTATGCAAACTGAAGTTTTAAAATCATTTCCACTTTCCAAAGAACCAACTTTAATCTTCCACAAAAATCTATGTGTATTGGTTCCTTAGCTTTCGAATATAATATGCTAAACTAATTTCTCCCCCCAATCTATCTCTTTTCAACACTTAGCAAACTGACCAAATTCAATAGGCAGAGAACACCCTTTTTTATTTTATTTTATTATTATTATTAGGTATAAGGCTTAAGGGGTATTCGTTTCTGAATTGTCCATGTAACGGGGGTCCATCGATGACTCCCAACCAATTAAGGTTTAGGGCATCAAGCTTTAAGGATCTTTCAACCACTAACTCCTCGGATTTTACCCCGGACTTTTGAGAATGAATTTTAATACCCAAGCACTTACCATATGCTAACTCCACCTATCCACCCTTGTAACGAGCATTGAGGTCGGTGACTCCCAACCAATTAAGGCTTAGGGCACCAGGTTTTAAAGATTTTCACCATATACCCCTCAGACCTTGCTCGGGTTTCAAGGCAAGCAAACATTTTTTTTCTTTTCAAAGGCTCATTGGCCTTTCATAAGGTGTCTCAATATTATTAAATAAGGTCAAAGGTACCAAGTCCCAAAATTTTCCTAAGTCAAGAGGGAAATAGTTTCTCATCTTATATTTAGAATCTAGTGTGCACAGTGTGTGAATAGCTTAAAGTGGAAGAACTAAATTTGATTTCAATAGAAACTTCAACAATTGAACCACTTTAGTAAGCATAATCCATACTCTAAGTCAAGTGAAAAGCAACAATTCAATTTCTCCTGTTTTAATTTGAAAATTTTTCCTCAAAATCCATGGAAAATAGAATAAAAAGAGTAAACAACAAAAACTATAACTGATTTATTAGTATAATTGGATTACCAAAAGGATTTAGCATACTTCCTTTAACTTATCATACTTCCTTCCTTTCTCATTTCTCCCCCCCCAACCGAACTAAGCATTGTCCTCAATGTGATATGGGTGATTGCAATTAAAGGGAGGAAGTGGTACCTCCTGAATGATATCAATTTCGAATACTGATTGGAGAAACCACATGTTTCAAAAAGAATAAAAGCTGTGAGAAAGGGAAATAAGAATAAATTAATGCTAAAGGTTAACAAAAAATATTAGACTTGTATTACTTTGAATCCATTTGAGTACAATGAAAGAGAATGCAATACAAGCAATCCCATATATGGTACCAAAATAATGGGATTTCTTAAAAATTAAAAAAACGAAATACATAAAAGACATATGCAATAGATATATATAATGATGTGATGAGTGGGTGGTGCTGGGGCTAGGCAGATGGGTCTGCCTCTTCAGTAGCTGCTCCAAAAGGGGCTTGAGGCTCTGTGGGATGAGAGTATGGCACTGCAGTGGTGGAGGTGGAGGGCTGAGTAGCTGAAGGTAGGTCGAAATGATGCTGGAGCTACCTCAAGATGGCAGTGTGCTGAGCCTGGGTGGCCAACATCTGCTCTTGGCATGCTCGAATGGCTGCCATCTCTTGAGCAAGGCTGCTCTGAGATGCTGTGAGGGTCTGCAATGAACTGCATAACTCTTTGTATTCAGAAATGGGGATAGCCATCCTTGGTTCAGCTGAAGTGGATGGCTCAGATGAAGATGGAGTAACTGGTGGAGCTCTGGGAATGGTAGGAGCAGCAATAGGTATACCCTCAGGTATGTGTCGTGGGGATGCTTTCCTAGCAGCTGGCTGTGGGCGCTCTGGCTGCTCAACTCTGTAGGCTGTCATGTTGTTCCATTTGTCGAGAGTAAATACCTCTCGGCAAATGCGCTTGCGCTCCAACTGAGGCTCTGATGGATACCCCAGGTGCTTTAGAATTTGGCACAGCAGCCTTGGAAAGAGAAGAGGAATGACATCAGCTCTCTACAACTTCTTTTTATGCGCCTTCTCTTCGAAATAGAGAAGGGCAGCCATAATCAGATTGTGAGGGCCAAAGAAATATCCCTCAGAAATCTTGAATAAGGCCTCTAGAAGCACTCCTCTCCTCTAAGTCCAATGCTGCAGTGGGTAGAGGTTATGACGGAGAAATGCATCAATAAGAAACATGCTTGGAGGAAGCTCCCTCCTCAACAGATGTGGTCGTGTGGAATCTCCTCTGGATAGGATATGCACCATTTCCAGCTCAGTGGGACTGGTCCATACTCTAAAATCCTCAAAATGAGTTGGCTCATATGGTATTTGTAAGGCCTCAGCTATATGGCGAGCTCCCAATATGCCATGCCTCCCATCAATGGTAAAATGAATTAAAGTAGGATCTCTGACCTGGTTGGTAGTCATGGACTGATAAAAATCCATGGCTACCCTGGGGTAGAAGAAGTCTCTAGGGGCCAGCAGCTACTCCATGTGGTATCTTCGTAGCAGGTGGAATGACTGTGCAAGCTCCGACCGCATTTGGAAGGTGGCTGTGTCGAAACACAGCTTGGAGTGGAATGGCCGAGCTCTACAGTCTAAATTCCCCTCAATTGGAGGTTGAGTAAGCATCGGCCGCCTGATTACTGCTTCAGGAGCTATCTCAGATGGATTTTGGGGCTCGGGAAGTGGTGGCTGAGGCTCCTCAGGCTCTGCTGGCGGCGCCGGAGATGGCACCGGAGATGGAACTGGCGAGGGAACCAGCGAGGGTTCTGGGGACTGCTCCGTTAAATCAATGGGTTCTGAGCTTTCAACCCTGACTCTCTTTTGCAGTGGCCGACCCCCTGACTTGGTGAGATAACGCCTCGTGGGAGGCTTCTGCGGTGCGGGATTCACCGGAGGGGAAACAGCTTTTGGCCGCGGAGGCTCAGAGGTGGGATCTGGAACAGGCTCCCCTCGCGGGACTCTCTTGCGACTTGAAGGAGAGGAAGATTTAGCTCCTCTGGTTCGCGCCATTTCGGGTTGCCAAAATTTGGCCGGAAGTGTCGATCGGAGAAGATGAACGGAGGTTTGTGCGGCGTCGGACTCTAGCAAGGAGATGAACAGTCTGCAAGTATGGCGCGCTCTCTTTTTGAAACCCTTTCGCAGCTCAAATGACCGATATATATAAAAATAACGGAATATTAAGGGTCATTTTGAGTTTCGCAGAAAAAGGCCAATTTCGCAGCAAAAAGCCATTTTCGCAGCCCACTTCGCAATCCGTTTCGCAGCTGCGAATTGAGTGTCACTGTGCTGCGAAGTGGCACACGTGTCGCTTTCGCAATTGCGAAATACCCTGCAGAATGGAACTTTGGTTGCGAAATCAGGGATTTTCACGCTTTATCGCTTCGCAGCTGTTTCGTAGCTGCGAATTGGGGGCTCCTGTGTTGCGAAGTGGCACTCGTGTGCCAAACTTAGCTTCGCAGCTGCAAAAATTTTCGCAGAGGAGACAATGGAGTTGCGAAATGATTTCACAAAGGATGGTCGCTTTCGTAGGGAAACGTCGATTTCGCAGCGGCTTCTTTTAGGTTGCGAAATGGCTTCGCAACGAAGTGCTAATTTCGCAGAGGTTGCGAAATCTCGCAGACTCCTGTTTTTGCTCTGTTTTCACTCTGTTTTTGCGCCGATTTCGCTCCGATTGACTTCCTTTCAATTTCTTTGCATTTTCTTCCACCTGAGATCATTCAAAAACATTAAATTACATATATAAACATAATTTTAAGATCAAAAACTAAGATCAAAAGTATGGAAAAAACTTTGAAATTTACAAAATTTACAAAAATTTTGGACTCTGGTAAAACCACGTCCACCAAACCTTTATTTGCTTAGGCTTTTTGTGGCTCAAGGAGGCTGATTTCCTTCTTTTATGGTTTGAATGGCTCCATGAATGGCTTGAGACGATATCCATCGACTTTAAAGGTGTCCTTGCCATTGGAATTCAATAATTCCACCACTCCATTGACGTAAACCTGGTGAATAATGAACGGCCCTATCCACCTTGACTTGAGCTTTCCAGGAAAGATATGGAGTCTTGTGTCATACAGTAAAACTTTTTGCCCTTTCTGAAATTCTTTGTTGGAAATTAATTGATCATGCCACTTCTTCATCCTCTGTTTTGAAACTTTGGAATTGATGTAAGCATCATTTCTTAATTCCTCCATCTCATTAAGGTCTAAGCACCTCTTTGCTCCGGCTCTGATCAAGTCCATATTCAGCTTCTTGATTGCCCACCAAGCTTTGTATTCAACTTCCACAGGGAGATGGCATGCTTTGCCACAGACAAGACGATAGGGAGACATGCCAAGAATAGTCTTATAAGCTGTTTTATACGCCCATAATGAATCATGAAGCCTAATAGACCAATCTTTTCTGCTTGCATTCACCACTTTCATCAATATGTTCTTTATTTCCCTGTTAGCTAGCTCAACTTGCCCGGAAGTCTGAGGATGATAAGGCGTAGCTACCTTATGCTTCACTCCATACTTGGCTAATAAAGCTTCAAAAGGTTTGTTGCAAAAATGAGCACCTCCATCACTGATTATGGCTTTGGGCACCCCAAATCTTGAGAAAATGTTCTCTTTAAGAAACTTGAGAACCACCCTGTGATCATTTTGTTTACAGGGGATTGTCTCAACCCATTTAGAAAAATAATCCACCCCCACCAAGATGTAAGAATTACCAAAAGACATTGGAAAAGGCCCCATGAAGTCAATACCCCATACATCAAATAGCTCAACTATTAGAATGGGGTTCATAGGCATTTGATTTCTTTTTGTTAGCTTTCCAAGCCTTTGGCATCTATCACAACTTCTACACATGATGTGGGCGTCTTTGAAAAGAGATGGCCAAGTAAACCTTGATTGCAACACCTTCATGGTTGTTTCTGAGAGGCAAAGTAGCCTCCACATGCATTCTCGTGACAATGGTTTAGAATCCCTTGTTGCTCATCTTCAGGGACACACTTCCTTATGATCTGATCTGCACAATACCTAAAAAGAAAAGGCTCTTCCCAATAATAAGCATGAATTTTTGCAAAGAAGTGCTTCCTATCCTGTGCATTCCACTCACTTGGAATTTCACCAGTAACTAGATAATTAGAAATATGAGCATACCAAGGAGTTTTCACTAGGAACATGAGTGATTCTTCAGGAAAGTCATCATTCATAGGCAAGGAATGAGAATTATGTGTTATCACTAACCTTGAAAGGTGGTCAACTACCACATTCTCCACTCCTTTTTTATCTTTGATTTGGAGATCGAATTCTTGTAACAAAAGAATCCATCTAATCAACCTTGCTTTTGCATCTTGCTTTGTCAATAAATACTTCAAGGCTGAATGGTCAGTGAAAACAATGATGAAAGACCCCACTAAATAAGCACGAAATTTGTCCAAGGCAAATACCACAGTTAACAATTCTTTCTCTGTAGTTGTGTAGTTCCTTTGAGCTTCATTCAGTGTTTTGCTTGCATAGTAGATCACATAGGGCTTCCCATCATCTCTTTGGCCAAGCACAGCTCCTATAGCAAAGTCACTGGCATCACACATCAGTTCAAAGGGTAGTTGCCAGTTAGGGGCTCTCACTATTGGAGTTGTTATTAGAAATTTCTTCAGTTGATCAAAGCTATTTTGACATCTTTCATCCCATATAAACTTAGCATCCTTAGCTAACAGCTCACAAAGAGGTTTTGAAAGACTTGAAAAACCTTTTATAAACCTCCTATAGAACCCTGCATGGCCAAGGAACTGTCTTACTCCTTTCATAGTTGTTGGGGATGGTAATTTGACAATAAGCTCCACCTTTGCTTTATCTACTTCAATGCCTTTTTCGGAGATAATATGGCCAAGGACAATTCCTTGACGTACCATAAAATGACATTTCTCCTAGTTGAGCACCAGGTCTTTTTCAATGCATCTGTGAAGAACCGCTTCCAAATTGATTAAGCATTCCTCATATGTACCTCCATATACGGTGATGTCATCCATGAAAACCTCCATAATTCGCTCCACCATATCACTGAAAATACTCAACATACATCTTTGAAATGTAGCAGGTGCATTGCATAAACCAAAAGGCATTCTTCTATAAGCATATGTTCCAAATGGACATGTAAAGGTGGTTTTTTCCTCATCTTCCACATCAATTTCAATCTGAAAATACCCTGAATACCCGTCCAAGAAGCAATAGAACGCATGGCTAGAGACTCTTTCCAAAACTTGATCGATAAATGGCAATGGAAAATGATCTTTCCTGGTTACAACATTCAACTTTCTATAATCAATACACACCCTCCAACTTGAAGTGAGGCGTGTAGTAATCTCTTCCCCTTTTTCATTCTGAACTACGGTAATCCCTAACTTCTTTGGTACCACTTGAGTAGGACTCACCCAAGGGCTATCAAATATAGGGTAAATAATTCCTGCTTGAAGTAGCTTCAGCACCTCAGCTCGCACCACCTCTTGTAAATGAGGATTCAATCTTCTTTGAAGTTGACAAATTGGCTTTGCTTCCTCCTCCATATATATATGATGCGTGCAAACTAAAGGACTGATGTCTTTCAAGTCGGATATTTGCCATCCTATTGCCTTCTTACACCTCTTGAGAACTTCCATTAAAGACTTCTCTTGACGACTGGTAAGAGATGAAGATATTACAACAGGACATTGATTGTTTTCTTCAAGGTATGTATATTTTAGCTCCACGGGTAAAGGCTTCAGATTGAGTTTTGGAGTTTTTTTTTCAGCATCTGCCTCTTCTTCTTTATTGAACAAAGGTAGAATCTCTTCTATCATTCTCCAACTTTGTAGAGTAGCAAGCACATAGGGGGTTCAGAAAAACCTTCCTCAGAATCCACAAGACTTTCATTCAGCTTGTCTTGCATATTTTGATTACAGTGCTCCTCTACTAGAGTGTCAATAATGCACACCTCTTTTGGACCCTCTTCTTCTTCAGGAGTGGTTTGCTTTTTAGAAATATAGAAGATATTGAGATCAAGTGTCATGTTGCCAAAAGTGAGTTGCATAAGCCCATTCCTACAGTTGATGATTGCATTTGAAGTAGCAAGGAATGGCCTTCCAAGGATCATAGGAACTAAATTAGCTTCCTTTATAGTAGGGTCTGTATCAAGAACAATAAAATCTACCGGATACTAGAAATTATCAACTTGAACCAAGACATCCTCAATTACCCCCATTGGAATATTTACTGATCTATCTGCTAGAGATAGAGTGATTATCGTTGGCTTCAACTCACCAAGTCCCAATTGCTTGTAGACTGAGTATGGAAGCAAATTCACACTTGCTCCCAAGTCTAACGAAGCTTTCTCCACTACCTTTCCTCCAATCATGACTGAAATGGTAGGACTTCCCGGATCTTTGTACTTCAATGGAGACTTACATTGTAAGATTGCACTTACTTGCTCAGTCAATAAGGCTTTCTTATTTACAATCAACCCTCTTTTAATAGTACATAAGTCCTTTAGGAACTTTGCATATGTTGGAACTTGTTTAATCATATCCAGCAATGGGATATTGACTTTCACTTGTCTCAATACTTCAAGAATTTCAGATGCATTCCTAATCCCCTTTTTCCCATGCAATGCTTAAGGAAAAGGAGGAGAAGTTGACTTCTTCAGCATTTCTTCCTTCAGAAGTTCCTTCTCTGGAATTGCATTCATTGTTGAATCATAGTCCTTCTTCTTTTCACTGATCTCACTCTCTTTGTCTTCCATTTCCTCCCCTTTCTTTGTCTCTGCTTCTTTCTCAACATGTGGCTTGGGTGTTGGCTTCTCAATTTTTTTACCACTCCTTAGAGTGATCAAGGCTTTGACATCTTTCATCTGTGATGATTCTCCCTCTTGGCTTTCCACTTCATGGACACCCTTGGGGTTTTGGTGGGGTTGAGAAGGAAATCTTCCCTTTTCTTGCACTGTGTTCAAATTTGTGAGCCTTGAAATTGAGTATTGGAGATTATCAAACTTTTGGGACATATCATTTTGCATTCCATCCATCCTTTTATTCAAAGTACTCTCCACTCTGTCAATTCTTTGATTGATTTGAGCATTGATGGCTTCTTGGTTTCCAACAAAATCTCCCACTACCTTACTGAGATTTGCTATTGCTTGTTCAAGACTTGAAGATTGTTGAGATGGTGGATCCGGCTGTTGGTACTGAGTTGTTCTGGCCTTCCATGAGAAATTTGGATGATTCCTCCAACTTGAGTTGTAAGTATTTCCATAAGGTGCATTGTTATTGGGCTTGAATGGTCCAACAACATTTGCTTGATCTCTAAACATTTCCTTTTCAGCTAAAATTGCAGGGCATTCCTCCACCAAATGTTCATATGATTGACAATTAGGACAAAGCTTTACTTGCACTGGTGCTTCAGCAACAGCTTGCACTTCATGCACTTTCTTCAATTCCAGCTCCTCCAATCTTCTTGTCACAGCTGCCAATTTTTCTTTCATATCATCATCTTCTTTCAAGGTATACATCCCAGCCTTAGCATTAAAAACACTCAGTTGAGACTTCATCTTCCCCACTTCTCCTTTGGTTGGTTCATCTCATCCCCTTGAAACTTCGGCTTCATAGCTCAAGAAATCCATAGCTTCCTCCAGATTTTTGCTCATGAAATCTCCCCCACACATTGTCTCGAGGAGTTGCTTCATTGAGGAAGACATTCCATCATAAAAATAGCTCACCAATAGCCAAGTATCAAAGCCATGGTGAGGGCAAGCATTTATAGCTTCCATGTATCTTTCCCAACACTCATAGAATTTCTCATTATCTTTAGCTGAGAAATTT
Organism: Vitis vinifera; assembly: GCF_030704535.1. Classification (NCBI taxonomy): domain Eukaryota; kingdom Viridiplantae; phylum Streptophyta; class Magnoliopsida; order Vitales; family Vitaceae; genus Vitis; species Vitis vinifera. Next base: position 10,170,921 of record NC_081810.1, read on the forward strand.
GAAATTTGCCTTTTCAAGCCATTTGTTCTATGAGTGGGAAAAAATTTCTTAAGGAATTCAACTTGTAAGTCAGTCCAAGTGTGGATACTCCTTGGCCTTAAAGAATTAAGCCAAATTTTGGCCTTATCCTTTAAAGTAAAAGGAAATAACTTAAGCCTCATCAAATCGATTGAAGCTCCTCCCTCTTGGAATGTATTACAAACATCTTCAAATTCCTTGATATGTGCATAGGGATTCTCACTTTCCATCCCATGGAAAGTTGGTAGAAGTGGAACAAGATACGGTCTGATCACTAGCTGCTCTGTAGGGGGCACTATACATGATGGTGCACTCATACGAGGTGGATGCATGCGATCCCTCATTAATCTAAATTCATTGAGATTGTCTTGACGACCTTGGTGACTATGCTGATCTTCAGGTGTAGCTTCCATGATATTCAAGCTCAATTCCAATTCTTTGTTATGAGGTGTATCACACTTAACAAGCCTTCCTCCACTGTCTCGTATCCACTTTGGCATACACAACTAGTATCTATCTGTAACTAAAATGGAAATAAAGGACAACAAAAGGAAACAGGGCTACAACAACAAAATTAAACTAAGCTGAATTTAAAAGATAAATTTGGATTATGGATTAGAAAAAAAAAATGAGAATTAGTAAAATAAAAGAAACGTTACCAAACTTGTGATGAAAATCACAAGTGCTCTAAAATAGTATCACTATAAACTTGACACCTTCCCCGGCAATGACGCCATTTTGATTCATGCCCAATTGCTGTCTCAGCTGATTCGTGTTCAGCTGGTGCTCTTTGATTGAGAGAGTAATCAACAAAATTTATAACCTATTACACCATTTACTAGGGTAGCAAAGACAAAGCTACTATAGCATAGTGGCTCTAGGATCGTTCACTAGGAAGGATTAGCAAATTATCAATGATACCAATTCACAGTGAATTGGTATTGTTTCATTTCAAGGTTAGTTCAAGAAATAAAATACAAACTTTGATTGGCAAAGATTTAGATTTAAAATGACTACAAAGCAAGTGATGGAAATTACTTAGGAAGAAAACATTCCTTGGAGATTTAGGTTCACAGGGGAGGTTCCTCATGCAAAAGACATAGCTCAGGTCAGTTGGTTCATTTCCTCGCGTGAGAGAATCAACATATAGTCAATTCTCTAACCGGTGTTGTACAGATACATCCTTTAATTTGATTTCAACTTTAATTCTCTCACTGATGCAACTTGCAACAGTTCGAGCCTCTCACTAAGCCTTAACCATTCAAGGTGATCTTTAACCTTGGACTTCCTTTCTCAAGCTCGCAAGAGATAACTAATGGATGTCTCCTTGGAGTCCAAAAGCTTACCAAGTGTTGGCAATTCCAGAAAATCCTACCTACAAGTCACCTCCCAGAGGCTCGCAAGGAGTAAACTAGTGCATCTCTATGGTTAGAGATCACTTGCCTTACCAAGTGTTGGCCCAGGTGACTCTAAGGTGTTTTAAGTTAACTAAAAACATAGAAATCACTAAAGGATTTCTCTTCCTCTTCATTCATGGCTGAAACCACAAAGCTTTGCATTCTTGCACTTGGAACCTTTCCCGGCAACCTTAGCTCCAAGGAACTAAAGGTTTAGTTACTCATTCTCTGGGGAAAATTCCTCAGAGAGTGCATAACTTAGTAAGAAATAAAAAATACAAAGTGAGAAGGTAAGGGAAAACAAAAGACTTGAACTTTACTTGCTTTTCCAAAACTTTACAAAAGGTCTCCTCTTCTGAGAACAGGCTCTCGAGAGGTTTATATATGAACATAATACAAAACTAATTATTACATGGATATTTACTCTTTTTACTAACTTAAAAGCTAAGGAATCTTGTAATTGGTGGCTTACAAGGAGAATTTTGGGATTTAGACAACAAAAATCTGATGGAAAATATCTCCCAATGTCGGTAGAAAATATCGGGACGCACTAAGGACCATTTCGCAAGAGAAAATGATGTCTGCGAGATTTCGCAGACACTCAAAAAGGGCTGCGAAATCACTTCGCAGCAAAAGGTTATTCTCTTAGGGCTGCGAAGTTGGCTTTCATCTTGAGATTCTCAGCTTCCAACTTGTCGCGTATATCAGGCAACTTCAGGAGGAAATCCACCACACTGTACAAAAAGGCTGCGAAATCACTTCGCAACAAAAGGGTGATTTCGTAACACTTTTGCAAAATGCTTTCTTCAGCTTAGAGTGATTGACTTACAATGGTTGTAACTTCTTCGTTTCATATTTTTGAGCTTCCAATTGCTTTTCCCAAGATTCCATATAACTCTCCTAAATCTCGGATTGCTTTGGTGATCAAAAGGCTATCAAAACACCAAAACCTAACATAATTTGATTAGAATTGCTTGCAAAGGTCCTTAATATGTTAATTGGGTTAAAAGGTAATAACTACTACTCAAAAGTGTTTAAAAGAGTTTATTACAAGCTATCAAAGAGCACTTTTTGAGTAGTAATCAAGTGACCTCCTTGTGTTATAACGCTTGGGCGAAGGACTGATGGGTGCGTCCTCAATTGGAGGTGGGACGACTTGTGGCCGCGGAGGCTCGGATATGGAGCCTTGGACAAGTGTGTCTCTTGGGATTCTCAGGTGAGTTGATGGGGACGAGGACTTAGCTCCTCGAGTTCTAGCCATGGTTGTGTCGGAGAAGATGGTCAAAGGTGCGCGCGGCTTGTTCAGGCGAAGGGGGTAGACGGGAGGGTGCTCTGGCTTGGCTCCTCTTGGTACCTTTTTGAAGTTCAAATGACCGGTTAGAATAGAGAATAGGGAATTTATAACGTTTAAAAAGGATGCCAAGGGTCGCTTTTCATTTTTACAGCAGATGAGTAATTTCGCAGCGAGGGGTGGATTTCGCAGAGGGGGGCATTTTCGGAACCTTTTCGTAGCCCATTTCGCAGTTGTGAAATGAGGGTACGGAGCTACGAAATGGCACTCGTGTGCCAAGGGGTGGTTTGGCAGTTGCGAAACCACCTGTGAAATGTGGTCTCGGCTGCAAAAATGAGGATTTTAAGGCATAGAGGATTTCGCAACTGTTTTGCAGCTGCGAAATGAGAGAAAGGGGTCTGCGAAATGGCACTCATGTGCCAAAGGGGTGTTTCGCAGCTGCGAAAATTTTCACAGAGGGGGATAGGAGGTTGCGAAATCATTTCGTAACTGATGCTTGGGGGCTGCGAAATTATTTCGCAGCCAAGGGGAATTTTCGCAGGGGCCCTTTTTAGGCTGCGAAATTTCGCATACCATGCTTTCTCTAGGTTTTTGAGCTCCTCTTAGTTCCTAGCTTCCTTCTTTCAATTTCTTTGCAACTCCTCCTTATTTTGATCATTCAAAAAGAGTAAGTTACATATAAATAACACAATTTAAGACCAAAATTAAAATAAAAACAATTTACAAAGCTTATAAATTAACACAATTTAACAAAAATATGGACTTTGGTGAAACCAAGTCCATCTAAACCTTTTCTGATTAGGCTTTTTGTGGCTTAAGGAGGTGGATTTCCTCATTTTCTTGCTTGAATGGCTCAATGAATGGCTTGAGACGATGACCATTGACTTTAAAGATGTCTGTGCCATTGGAATTCAGTAATTCCACCACTCCATTGAGATGCACTTAGTGAATAATGAAAGGGCCTATCCACCTTGACTTGAGTTTCCCAGGAAAGATATGGAGCGTTGAGTCATAGAGTAAGACTCTTTGTTGGAGATTAATTGATCATGCCACTTCTTCATCCTCTGTTTTTCAACTTTGGAATTGATGTAAGCATCATTTCTCAATTCCTCCATCTCATTCAGGTCTAAGCACCTCTTTGCCTCGGCTTTGATCAAGTTCATGTTTAACCTCTTAATTGCCCACCAAGCCTTGTATTCAACTTCCACAAGGAGATGGCATGCTTTGCCATAGACTAGGCGATAGGGAGACATGCCAAGAATAGTCTTGTAAGCTGTTCTATATGCCCATAATGAATCATGAAGCTTAATAGACCAATCTTTTATGCTCGTGATCACCACTTTCATCAATATGTTCTTGATTTCCCTGTTTGCTAGCTCCACTTGCCCAGAAGTTTGAGGGTGAAAAGGTGTAGCTACCTTATGCTTCACTCCATACTTGGCTAATAGGGTTTCAAAAGGTTTGTTGTAAAAATGAGTACCTCCATCACTAATTATGGCCTTGGGTACCCCAAATCTTGATAAGATGTTCTCCTTAAGAAACTTGAGAACCACCATGTGATCATTGTGTTTATAGGGGATTACCTTAACCCATTTAGAAACATAGTCCACCCCCACCAAAATATAAGAGTTACCAAAAGACATTGGGAAAGGTCCTATGAAGTCAATACCCCAAACATCAAAGAGATCAACTATTAGGATGGGGTTCATGGGCATTTGATTTCTTTTTGTTAGCTTCCCGAGCCTTTGGCATCTATCACAACTCCTACACATGGTGTGGGCATCTTTTAAAAGTGATGGCCAAGTAAACCCTGATTGCAACACCTTCATGGATGTTTTCTGAGAGGCAAAGTGGCCTCCACATGCATTCTCATGGCAATGGCTGAGGATTCCCTGTTGCTTTTCTTCAGGGACACACTTCCTGATTATCTGATCTGCACAATACTTGAAAAGAAAGGGCTCTTCCCAATAATAAGCATGAATCTTTGCAAAGAAGTGCTTCATATCTTGTGCTTTCCACTCACTTGGAACTTCACTAGCAACCAAATAGTTAGCAATAGGAGCATACCAAGGAGTTTTCTCTAGCACCATAAGTGATTCCTCAGGAAAGTCATCATTAATAGGTAAGACATGGAAATTGTGTGCTATAGCCAACCTTGAAAGGTGGTCAGCTACCACATTCTCCACTCCTTTCTTGTCTTTGATTTGGAGATCGAACTCTTGTAATAAAAGAATCCATCTAATCAACCTTGCTTTTGCATCTTGCTTTGTCAATAAATACTTCAAGGTTGAATGGTCAGTGAAAACAATGATGAAAGACCCTACCAAATAAGCACGAAACTTGTCTAAGGCAAACACCACAGCTAACAATTCTTTCTCTGTAGTTGTGTAGTTCCTTTGAGCTTCGTTCAAGGTTTTGCTTGCATAGTAGATCACATAGGGCTTCCCATCTTCTCTTTGGCCAAGTATAGCTCCTATAGCAAAGTCACTGGCATCACACATTACTTCAAAGGGTAGTTGCCAGTTGGGAGCTCTCACTATTGGAGCGGTTGTCAAAAATTACTTCAATTGATCAAAACTCTTTTGACATCTTTCATCCCATATAAACTTAGCATCCTTAGCCAAAAGTTCACAAAGAGGCTTTGAAAGCTTAGAGAAGTCTTTTATAAATCTCCTATAGAACCCTACATGGCCAAGGAATTGCCTTAGTCCTTTTACAGTTGTTAGGGATGGCAATTTGACAATAAGTTCCACCTTTGCTTTATCAACTTCAATGCCTTTCTCGGAGATGATATGGCCAAGGATAATTCCTTGATGTATCATAAAATGGCATTTCTCCCAATTGAGCAGCAAGTCCTTTTCAATGCATCTGTTAAGAACCACTTCCAAATTGACTAAGCATTCTTCCAATGTACCTCCATATATGGTGATGTCATCCATGAAAACCTCCATAATACGCTCCACCATATCACTGAAGATACTAAGCATACATCTTTGGAATGTTGTAGGTGCATTGCATAAACCAAAAGGCATTCTTCTGTAGGCGTATGTTCCAAATGGACATGTGAAAGTGGTCTTCTCCTGATCTTCAACATCAATTTCAATTAGAAAATACCCTGAGTGCCCATCCAAGAAACAATAGAAAGGATGGCCAGAGACTCTCTCCAATACTTGATCAATAAACGGTAGTGGAAAATGATCTTTCCTTGTCACGACATTCAATTTCCTATAATCAATATACACCCTCCAACCTGAAGTGAGGCGTGTAGCAATTTCTTCTCCCTTTTCATTTTGAACCACAGTAATCTCTGACTTCTTTGGTACCACTTGAGTAAGACTCACCCAAGGGCTGTCCGATATGGGATAAATAATACCCGCTTGAAGTAGCTTCAGCACCTCAGCTCGCACCACCTCTTGCAAATGAGGATTTAATCTTCTTTGAGGTTGACGAATTGGTTTAACTTCATCCTCCATATATATATGATGTGTACAAACCAAAGGACTAATGCCTTTCAAGTCAGATATTTGCCATCCTATTGCTTTCTTACACCTCTTGAGAACTTCAAGTAGATAAATCTCCTGATGAGTAGTAAGAGATGAAGATATAACAACAGGGCATTGTTTATTTTCTTCCAAGTACGTGTATTTCAACTCCATGGGCAGAGGCTTCAAATTGAGCTTTGGGATCTCTTCCTTAACAGCTTCTTATGCCTCCTCTTTATTGAACAAAGATAGAATCTCTTATTTCCTCCTCCAACCTTGTAGAGTAGCAAGCACATCAGCGGGTTCATACAACCCTTCTTCAAGATCCTCAAGACTTTTATTCAACTTGTCTTGCATATTCTGATTACAGTGCTCCTCCACTAGAGTGTCAATAATGCATACCTCTTCTGGACCTTCTTCTTCTTCCGGAGTGATTAGCTTTTTGGACATATAAAAGATATTGAGCTCAAGTGTCATGTTGCTAAAAGTGAGTTGCTTAAGTCCATTCTTACAATTGATGATTGCATTTAAGGTAGCAAGGAATGGTCTTCCAAGGATGATAGGAACATAATTAGCTTCCTTAACAAAGGGATCAGTATCAAGAATAACAAAATCTACTGGATAGTAGAAACTATCAACTTGAACTAAGACATCTTCAATTATTCCCCTTGGAATTTTCACTGATCTATCAGCTAAAGATAGAGTGATTGATGTTGGCTTCAATTCACCAAGTCCCAATTGCTTGTAGACAGAGTATGGTAGCAAATTCACACTTGCTCCCAAGTCTAACAAAGCTTTTTCTACTACCTTTCCCCCAATCATGACTGAAATGGTAGGACATCCCGGATCTTTGTACTTCAAAGGCGATTTTCATTGTATGATGGCACTTACTTGCTCAGTCAAGAAGGCTTTCTTATTCACATTCAACCCTCTTTTGATAGTACACAAGTCCTTTAGGAATTTTGCATATGTTGGAACTTGCTTAATCATATCCAGCAATGGAATATTGACTTTCACTTGTCTCAATACTTCAAGGATTTCTGATGCATTTTTTATCCTCTTTTTCCCATGCAAAGCTTGAGGAAAAGGTGGAGAGATGTGTTTCTTCATCATTTGTTCCTTAATAAGCTCTTTATTCGGATTTGCATTCACTGTTGAATCATGGTCCTCTTTCCCTTCACTGATATCTTTCTTCTTTCCTTTGATTTCCTCTCTCTTTTTTGTCTCTTTTTCTACTTCCTCTTCAACATGTGGCTTGGGTGTTGGTTACTCAACCTTTTTCCCACTCCTTAGAGTGATCAAGGCTTTGACATCTCTCACCTGTGAAGAGTCTCCCTCATAAGTTTCCACTTCATGGATACCCTTGGGGTTTTGGTGAGGTTGAGAAGGAAATCTACCCTTCTCTTGCACTGTGTTCAAATTAGTGAGCCTTGAGATTGAGTATTGGAGATTATCTATCTTCTAAGATAAGTCATTTTGCATCTCATCCATCATTTTATTCAAAGTATTCTCTACATTGTCAATTCTTTGACTGAGTTGAGCAATGATGGATTTTTGGTCTCCAACAAAATCTCCCACAACCTTGCTGAGATTCACTATTGCTTGTTCAAGACTTGAAGCTTGTTGAGATGGTTGAGCCGACTGTTGGTACTGAGGTGCTCTTGGCTTCCATGAAAAATTTGGATGGTTTCTCCAACTTGAGTTGTAAGTGTTTCCATACGAAGCATTGCTATTGGGCTTGAATTGTCCAATGACATTTGCTTGATCTCCAAACATTTCTCTAGCAACTGGAATTGTAGGGCACTCCTCCACCAAGTGTTCATAACATTGACAAATAGAACATGGCTTTACTTGCACTGGTGTTTCAGCAACAGCTTGCACTTCATGCATCTTTTTCAGTTCTAGCTTCTCCAATCTTCTTGTCATAGTTGCAAATTTTGCTTTCATATCAACATCTTCATTCAAGGTGTACATCCCAGCCTTAACATTGAAAGCATTCAGTTGAGACTTCATTGTTCCCACTTCTCCTTTGTTCGGTTCATCCCATCCTCTTGAGACTTCAGCCACATAACTCAAGAAATCCATAGCTTCCTCCGGATTCTTACTCATGAAATCTCATCCACACATTGTCTCGAGGAGTTGCTTCATTGAGGAAGACATCCCATCATAGAAATAACTCACCAACAGCCATGTATCAAAACCATGGTGAGGATAAGCATTGATGGCTTCCATGTATCTTTCCCAACACTCATAGAATTTCTCATTCTCTTTAGTTGAGAAGTTTGAAATTTGCCTTTTCAAGCTACTTGTTCTGTGAGTAGGAAAAAAATTCTTGAGGAATTCAGCTTGTAAATCAATCCAAGTATGGATACTCCTTGGCCTTAAAGAATTAAGCCAAATCTTGGCCTTATCCTTTAAAGTAAAAGGAAATAACTTAAACCTCATCAAGTCGATTAAAGCTCCTCCCTCTTGGAATGTATTACAAACATCTTCAAATTCCTTGATATGTGCATAGGGATTCTCACTTTCCATTCCATGGAAAGTTGGTATAAGTGGAACAATATGTGGTCTGATAACTAGCTACTCTATAGGGGTCACTATACATGATGGTGCACTCATACGAGGTGGATACATGCGGTCACTCATTGATTTGAATTCATTGGGATTGCCATGATGACCGTGGTGACTATGCTGATCTTTAGGTGTAGTTTCCATGATGTTCAAGCTCAATTCCAATTCCTTGTTATGAGGTGTTTCACGTTTAACAAGCCTTCCTCCACTATCTCGTATCCAATTTGGCATACACAACTAGTATCAACTGTAACAAAAACAAAAACAAAGGAAAACAAAAGAAAACAAGACTACAAAAAGACTTAGATTAACTAAAACTAAATTAAAAGATATGTTAGAATATGAACAAGTAAGAGAAACAATTAAAAGGGTTAGTAAAATGAAAGAAAAATAACCAAACTTGTGATGAAAATCACAAGTACGCTGAAATAGTATTACTTTGAAGTTGGCACCTTCCTGGACAACAGCGCCATTTGATTCATTCCCAATTGGTGTCTCAGCTGATTCATGTCCTCTCAATGGTCCTTGACAATGGTGCCATTTGATTCGTGTCCAGCTAGTATTCCTTGATTGTGGTCCTCAGAAGGGAGTAATCAACAAAATTTATAACCTTTATCACCATGCATTAGGATAGCCTTAGCTAATATAGCATAGTAGCTCTAGGATCATTCACTGGGATGGGTTTTCAATTTATAATTGATACCAATTCAAAGTTGAATTGGTGCTTTTTCATTTCAAGGTTAGCTTAAGAAGAAAACATAAACTTTAGTTGAAAAAGGATTTGTTATAAGCTAACTAAAAGGAAAGCAATGAGAATTACTTATGAAGAAAAGCATTCCTTGGAGTTTTAGGTTCACAGGGGAGGCGCCTCATGCAAAAACATAGCTCTGGTCACTTGAATCTTTTCCTCACATTAGAGAACTAACATATAGTTAATTCTTTAACCGGTATTGTATAGATGTTTCCCTTTAATAGATTTCAACACTAATTCCCTCTCACTGATGCAACTTGCAATGACTCGTGCCTCTCACCTAGCATTTTCCATTCAAGGTGATCATTAACCTTGGACTTCCCTTCTCAAGATCGCAAAAGATAACTAATGGATGTCTCCTTATAGTCCAAAAGCTTACCAAGTGTTGGCAATTCTAGAAAATCCTACCTTTAAGTCACCTCCCAAAAGCTCGCAAGAGATAAACTAGTGCATCTCCATGGACGGAGATCACTTGCCTTACCAAGTGTTGGCTCAGGTGAATTGAAGGTATTTTAAGTTAACTAAACACATAGAAATCATTAATGGATCACACTTTCTCTTCATTAATGGTTGAAACAACAAAACTACCAATTCTTGCGTTTGGGGCCTTACCCAGCAACCTTAGCTCCAAGGATCTAAAAGCCTAGCCACTCATTCTCTGAGGAAACATCCTCAGAGCTTGTTTGGCTAGTAAGAAAAATGAAATAAATACAATACAATCAAATTGAGTAGGTAAAGCAGAGCAAAAGCTCTGTATTTTACTTCTTTCAAAAACTATACAAAGGATGTGTCTGAGAACAAGCTCCCTGACTCCTTTCTGTAATGGAAATTACAAACATTATATAAGAGGCTATTTACCCTTTGTTCTTGCTTAAAGACTAAGGAATCCTATGATAGGTGGATTACAAGGAGAGAATGGGGATTTAGACAACAAATATCTAACGCAAAAAAATCTAAAAATGTCGGTCGCAAATATCGGGAAGCTTCAGGAGATTTTCGCAGGCATGCAAGATGGTTGTGAAATTTCACAGCATGAAGGACACCATTTCGTAGCCAAAGGCTGATTTTGCAGCCCACGAAATTGGCCTTCAGCTTGGTGTGATCAGCTTCCAATGGCTCTAACTCCTTCATTTCAACTTTGAATCATGCACTATTTGAAGCGTTGGATTGCTGACTTCCTGAGCTTCGAAATGACATATAGTATGCATAAATTGAGCTCCAGGAAGTGCTCCAAAAGTGGCTGAACGTGGCTGTCCTTTTGAATGCTTCATGGTAGATTTCTCTCTTTACTTTCCCTCCTTGCATTCATGATTTGCTTATGGAAAAGGACTCTAAAGCTTCAAATATTTGGTTCTTCATGTTTTTGAGCTTCCCATTGCTTTGCCATGGATTCCAAAGAACTCTCCTCAATCTCAGATTGCTTTGGTGATCAAATTACAAACAAAAACACCAAAACTTACACAATTTGATTAGAAATGATTGCAAAGGTCCTTAATATGTTAATTGAGTTAAAAGGTAATAACTACTACTCAAAAGTGTTTAAAAGAGTTAATTACAAGCTATCAAATAGCACTTTTTGAGTAGTAATCAGTCGCTCAATCACAATTTATGTTTTTGATTAATTTAATTTAATTATCTATTTTTCATCAATTTATTTGTGTATCTATTTTGCGCTTAATGCTCTCAATTCTTAAGGGCCCAAGTTTTGATTGATTTTATGATTTAGGTTGATAACAAGAGTTATAATCTAAATTAGATCCATATAATAGATTACGATAGAATGAATGAATAGTAGAGATACATTACTATGTTCTAAGAGATTAATAGTTAAATCTATTATAATTCCATAGATCTTAATTACTCTTTTAGACTTAAATTCACATAGAGATGTGCTAGGTTAGTATTTAAGAAGCAATTTGATATATTTCGAGAGAAAATATTGGTTGGCTTAGGGAATTAAATCTCCAGATACACCATAACAGAAATTAGGTTAAGCAATCAATTGCATGAAAGTGTTTGTAGTGAAGTCAAAAGCCCTAGATTTTTTAAATCATAAGAGTTTGAATTTATTTTATTTAATTATTTAATTTGTTTTCTTCTACAACTTCAAAATTTCAGTTGATCAAATAGTAGTGGGAATAATAAATTTTGGTAATTAGTAGCAGAGTCCTTATGGGTTCGATATCCGTACTTTGTTACAATTTTATTACTTGAATGATTTGTATACTTGCGAACCATCACATCAAATTTTTGGCGCCGTTGCTGAGGATCGAACCCGGTTCACATCAAGTTAGTCTATGAGACGTACAAGGAGTTTGGACTTAGTACCAATCGACCTTGACATAAAAAAAAAAAACACTATGAAAGTTAAATCAGAAACATAAGGGAAGAGAATCATGGTGATAATGGAGTCCCAAACAAGGCACTCAAGGATTATTCTGTTCCTAATATGGGTGTCTAAAGCATTCGAAGGCCATCCATCCAAGCTAACAATTTTGAGATCAAACCGGCAATTATTCAAATGATTCAATCTTCGGTTCAATTTAGAGGATTGAGAACCCTAGGTTGACAACCGTAGCCTTTTATGTCATCGACAACATTGAGCTGTTAATAGCATCTAGAGCTTTGATTTCTCGATCGGGATTCGTTCATTCCAACCATAAGACAAATCTATTCATAACATCTAGAGCTCTGAGCTCATGACCAAGAATCATTCTTGTCATCCACAGTCCTCAGCTCTTCATGGAATCATGAGCCTTAAGCTCACAACCCAGAGTATTTCAAATCATCAACAACTTAGAGCTATTCATAACATTTAAAGCCTTGATTACAAGAACTAGAGTGGCTCATGTCATTGGAAGCCTTGAGATATTCGTAGCAACTAAATCCTTAGGCTCACGACCTAGTGTTTTTCATGTCAACCATAGCTTAGAGCTATTCATAGCAACTAAAGCCTTGATCTCAAGACCTAGGGTTGTTCATGTTTTCCATAGCCTTGAGATAATCATAGGGTCTGGTGGCTGGAGCTCATGACATAGAGTCTTTCATGTCTTCAACCGTTTTGAGTTGTTTATGGCATCTAAAGCCTTAAGGTCACGACTTGGACTGGCTCATGTCATTGATAACCCCCAACTATTTATAGCATTTAACAACCTAAGCTCATGACCCAAGGTCATTCATGTCCACCACAACCCTAAGATGTTCATAGTATCTATAATCCTTTGTTCATGACCTTGAGTCATTCATGTCATCCAGAACCTTAAGCTTTTCATAACATCTAGAACCTTAAGCTCGTGATCTAGAGTATTTCATGTCTTCGAATACCCTAAGTTGTTCATAGCATCTAAATCCTAGAGCTTACAACCTAGAGTCATTCAAGTCAACCACAACCTAGCGTTGTTCATAGCATTTAAAACCTAGAGCTCACAACCCAAAGTAGATAATGTGATCCACAACCTTATGCTATTAATATTATCTAGAGCCATGAGCTCATGACCTAGAGTAGATCATGTCATCCACGACCTTGAGTTCTTTATAACATCAAGAGCTCTTAGCTCACAAACTATAGTGTTTCATGTCATTGACAACCCTGAGCTATTCATAGCATCAAGAGGCATAAGCTCACAATCGGGAGTTATTTATATCTACCAAAGCCTAGAGTTCTTCATAGCATTTAGAGCCCTGAGCTCACGACCCATAGTAGATCATGTCATCCACAATCATGAGTTGTTAATAGTATCTAGAGCCTTGAGCTCATAACCCAGAGTTAATCATGTCAGCCACAGTTGAGAGCCATTCATAATAGCTAAAGCCCTTAGCTCACGACCTAAAGTTTCCCATGTTATCCATAGCCCAGAGCGGTTCATAGCATCTAGAGACCTAAGCTCATGACCCAGAGTTATTAAAGTCAACCATATCCTAGAGCTATTCATAGCATCTAGAGCCTTGAGATCATGATCCATTGTAGGCAATGTGATCCATAGGCTTGAGCTATTGATAAAATGTAGAGCCTTCAGCTCACAACCCAAAATTAGATCATGTTATCCACAACCTTGAGTTGTTTATAACATCAAGAGTCTTGAGCTCATGACCTGTAGTCTTTCATGTCATCGACAACCCTGAACTGTTTATAACATTAAGAGGTTAAAGCTCATGATCGAGAGTCGTTCATGTCTACCAAAGTCTAGAGTTGTTCATAGTATCTAGAGACCTACGCTCATAACCTATAGTAGCTTATGTCATCCACAAGTGTGAGCTGTTAATAATATTGAGAGCCTTGAGCTCCTAACCCAGATTCGTTCACATAAACCAAAACCTAGAGTTGTTCATAGCATCTAAATCCTTGAGCTAACAACCAAGAGTAGCCCATGTTATCCATAACTTAGAGTGGTATATAGCATTTAAAGACCTAAGCTCATGACCCAAAGTTATTCATTTCCACCATAACTTAGAGTTGTTCATAGCATCTAGAGCCTTGAGATCTCAACGTAGAGTAGTTCATGTCATCCACAACATAGAGTTGTTCATATAATTTAGAGCCTGGAGCTCATAACTCAAAGTAGCTGATGTTATCTACAGCCCTAAGCTCTTTAAATCATCTTAAGCCTTGAGCTCACAACCCAAATTCTTTCATGTCATCGATAACCCTAAGTTGTTCATAGCATCAAGAGCCCTAAGCACACGACTTGAAGTTGTTGTTGTCAATCTTTGCCCAAACCTGTTCATAACTTCTAAAGCCCTGAGCTCGCGACCTATAATATCTTATGTCTTCGACTATCCTGAGTTGTTCATAGCATCTAAAGCCTTGAAATCACAACCCAAATTCATTCATGTCAACCACAACATTGAGATTTTTAGAGCCCTAAGCTCATGACCAATATTTTTTTGTGTCATCAACAATCTTAAGCTGTTCAAAGCATCTAGAGTCCTGAGCTCAGAACCCAAAGTCATTCAAGTCAACCATAGCTAAGAGTTGTTCATAGCATCTAAAGCCCCAAGCTTATAATCCAATTATGCTCAAGTCATCCACAAACCTGAGCTTCTCATAACATCTTAGGCTTTAAGCACATGAACCAAAGTGATTTATGTCAACCACAATCTTAAGTTATGCATAGTATCTAGAGCCCTGAGCTGATGACCCAGAGTAGCATATGTCATCCATAACCTTGAGTTGTTCATAGAATCTAAAGCCTCAAGATGATGACTCGAAGTCATTCATAGCTTCTAAAGGCCTGAGCTTACCATACAGAGTCATTCATTTCATTAACTATCCTGATCTATTCATAACATTTGCAGCCCTTAACTCACGACCCAGAGTCATTCATGTCAACCATAGTGATTACTACTCAAAAAGTGCTATTTTATAGCTTATAATTAACTCTTTAAACACTTTTGAGTAGTAGTTATTACCTTTTAACCCAATTGGCATGTTAAGGACCCTTGCAATCATTTTTAATCAAATTATGTTAAGTTTTGGTGTTTTTGATAGCATGTTGATCACCAAAGCAATCTAAGATGAGGGAGAGTTCTATATAATCCATGGCAAAGCAAATGGAAGCTCATTTACAGGAAGAATCCAAGCTTTGGAGATTTTTAGTCCTTTGCCAAAAGCAAATCAAGAATGCAAGGAGGAAAAACAAAGAGAGAAATCTATCATGAAGAAATCCAAGAGAACAGCAACTATAGGACACATTTCAAGTACTTTCTAGAGTCCATTTCATTCATATTATATGTCGTTTCGAAGCTCAGGAAGTCAGAAGTCCAATGCTTCAAACAGTATGCAAATCAGAGCTGAAATGAAGAAGTTATGGCCATTAGAAGACAATCGCACCAAGTTAAAAGGCAATTTCGCAAGCTACGAAATCACAAAGTGCTTGTTGCGAAATCAGCCTTTTCTTGCGAAATTGGCACTGAAGCTTGCAAAATTTTTGCAACCCATGTTGCATGCTGCGAAATCCACTTGAGTGCTCCTAGATATTTGCGGCCGACTCTTTTAGATTTTCTTCTTTTGATATTTGTTGTTTAAATCCCCATTTTCTCCTTGTAATCCACCAATTATAGAACTCCTGTTTACACAAGGATATCTCGGGAGCTTGTTCTCAGAGACCAACTTTTTGTATAGTTTTAAAGGAAGTAATACACAGAGCTTTGCTCTGCCTTACCTACTCATTTTGATTGTATTTTTCTCACTAGCCAAACAAGCTCTAAGGATGTTTCCTCAGAGAATGAGTGACTAGGATTTTTGTCTCTTGGAGTTAAGGAAGCTAGGTAAGGTGCTGAATGCAAAAATTGGAAGTTTTGTTGTTTCGGCTTTTAATGAAGAGAAAGTGTGACCTGTTAATGGTTTCTATGTTTTTAGTTAACTTAAAACGCCGTTAAATCACCTAGGCCAACACTTGGTAAGGCAAGTGATCTCCATCCATTGAGATGCACTAGTTTATCTCTTGCGAGCCTTTGAGAGGTGGTTCAAAGGTAGGATTTTCTAGAATAGCCAACACTTGGTAAGCGTTTGGACTTTAAGGAGACATCCATTAGTTATCTCTTGCAAGCTTTTGAAGGGTAATCCAAGGTTAAAGATCACCTGGAATGGCAAATGCTAGGTGAGAGGCACGAGCCATTGCAAAATGATTCAGTGACAGGGAATTAGTGTTGGAATCCATAAAAGGGAAGCATCTATACCACACTGGTTCGAGAAATAACTATATGTTAAATCTCCAGTGCGAGGAAAAGATTCAAGTGACCTAAACTCTATTTTTGTATTAGGAGCCTGAGCCTAGTGATCCAAAAACTCCAAGAAACACTTTTCTTTATAATTAAAATCAGTTACTATTTTTGGTTATCTTAAAACCAACCTTTTTTCAACCAAAGATTATGTTTTTTTTTTAAATCTAACCTTGAAATGAAAAAGCATCTATTCAACTTTGAATTAATATCAGTTGTAATTTGAAAACCCTTCCCAATGAACGATCCTAGAGCCACTATGCTATGCTAGCTGAGGCTATCCTAGTACATGATGAGATAGGTTTATAAATTTTGTTGATAACTCCCGTTTGAGGACCAAAATCAAGGTACACTAGTTGATTGATCACCAATCAACAAGACATACACCAGTTGGGCACGAAAATCACATAGCCCTGAGTTGTTCATAACATCTAGAGCATTGAGCTCATCACCTAGTGTTGTTCATGTCATCTAGAGCCCTGAGCTATTCTTAACATCTGGAGCCCAAAGTTCACGATCTTGACTCATTCATGTCATCCATAACCTTGAGTTGTTCATAGAGCTCACAACTTAGAGTCATTCATGTTTCCATAGCCTTAAGCTATTTATTGCATCTAAAGGCCTAAGCTCACAGGATCTCGAGTCGCTCATGTCATCCACAACTCTGAGCTATTCATAGAATCTAGAGCTCTGAGTTGTTCATAGCATCTAGAGCCCTAAGCTAATGACCTTCAGTCGTTCATGTCATCTGCAACCCTTAGTTGTTTATAACATTTAAAGCTTTGGGCTCATGACCAAGAATCACAACCATGAGTTATTCATAGCACCTAGAGGCTTAACCTTATAGGATCTCAATTCATTCATATCATTCATAACCTCGAGCAATTCATAGCATCTAAAGCCCTAAGCTCATGACCTAGAATCATTCTTGTCATCCATGATTCGTGCCCAATTGGTGTCTCAGCTGATTTGTGTCCAGCTGGTGCTCCTTGATTGAGGGATTAATCAACAAAATTTATTACCTATAACACCATACACTAGGGTAGCAAAGAAAAAGCTACTATAGTATAGTGGCTCTAGGGTCGTTCACTGGGAATGATTAATAAGCAATCAATGATACCAATTCCAAGTGAATTGGTTTTGTTTCATTTCATGGTTAGTTTAAGAAGTAAAACACAAACTTTGATTGGTAAAGGTTGAGACTTAAACTAACTAACATAACAGAAGTTTGGAATAATTTAGGAAGAAAAGCATTCCCTGGAGAGTTAGGTTCACTGGGGTGGTTCCTCATGCAAAAGACACGACTCTGGTCAGATGGTTCATTTCCTCGCATTAGAGATTCAACCTATAGTCAATTCTCTAACCGGTGTTATACAGAGACTCCTTCAATTAGATTTCACTTTAATTCTCTCACTGATGCACTTTGCAATGGTTTAAGCCTCTCACTAAGCCTTAACCATTCAAGGTGATCTTTAACCTTGGATTACCCGTCAAAAGCTCGCAAGAGATAACTAATGGATGTCTCCTTGGAGTCCAAAAGCTTATCAAGTGTTGGCTATTCTAGAAAATCCTACCCTGAAGTCACCTACCAGAGGCTCGCAAGGGGTAAACTAGTGCATTTCCATGGTTGGAAATCACTTGCCTTACCAAGTGTTGGCCCAGGTGACTCCAAGGTGTTTTAAGTTAACTAAAAACATAGAAATCACTAAAGGATTTCACTTCCTCTTCATTACTAGCTAAAACCACAAAGCTTTGCATTCTTGCACTTGGAACCTTCCCCGGCAACCTTAGCTCCAAGGAATTAGAGGTTTAGTTACTCATTCTCTGGGGAAAACTCCTCAGAGAATTCATAACTTAGAAATAAAATGAAAATACAAAGTGAGAAGGTAAGGCAGTAGAAAGAAATAGACTTTACTTGCTTACCCAAACTTTTACAGAAGGAACTCCTCTCTGAGAACAGGCTCTCGAGAGGTATATATATGAACATAATATAAAACTAATTATTACATTGATATTTAGTCTTTTTACTAACTTAAAAACTAAGGAATCATGTAATTGGTGGTTTACAAGGAGTATTTTGGGATTTATACAACAAAAATCTAATGGAAAATATCTCCCAATGTCGGTAGCAAATATTAGGAGGCTTCAGGAACCATTTTGCAGGAGAAAAATGGTGTCTGCGAGATTTCGCAGACACTCAAGAGGGCTGCAAAATGATTTCGCAACACCTAGCTATCTTCACAGGGCTGCGAAGTTGGCTTCCACCTTGAGGTTCCCAGCTTCCTTCTCGCGACATAAATCGTGCATCGTCAGAAGGAGAAACACCTTACTGTACAAAAATGCTGCGAAATCACTTCGCAACAAAAGGGTGATTTCGCAACACTTTGCAAAATGCTTCCTTCAACTCGGAGTGATTGGCTTGTAATGGCTGCAACTTCTTCGTTTCAACTCCGAATTGCACACCGTTTGAATCATTGGATTTTTGACTTCCTGAGCTTTGAAATGGCATATAGCATGCATCATTTGGACTTCAGAAAGTGCTCCAAAAGTGGTTGCTACGACTGTCATCAAGAATATGCTTTATGGTAGATTCTCTTTGCTTTTTCTCCTTGCAATCCGGATTTACTCTTGGCAAATGACTTCTCAACTTTGCCCAAGATTCCTCATAGCTCTCCTCAGACTTGACTTGCTTTGGTGATCAAAATACTAACAAAAACACCAAAACTTACACAAAGTGATTAAAATTGCTTTAAAGGATCCTTAACATGCCAATTGAGTTAAAAGGCCTAAACTACTACTCAAAAGTGTTTAAAAGGATTAATTATAGGCTATCAAATAGCACTTTTTGAGTAGTAATCAATCCACAGGACTATGTTATTCATAACATCTAGAGCCCTGAGCTCACATCCTTAAGTCATTCATGTCATCCACAATCCCAAGTTGTTCATAACATTTAGCGTCATACGAACACGACTAGAAATCATTCATATCATTCTCAAGCTTAAGCTATCCAAAGCATCTAGAGACCATAGCTCACAGGATCCCAAGTCGTTCATATCATCCACAACTCTAAGTTGTTCATAGCATCTAGAGCTCTGAGCTAACAACATATAGTCATTCATGTCAATCACAACACTAAGTTGGAGAGTCTGGAGTAGACGACCTTGAGTCATTCATGTCATTCATAACCCTGACCGCTTCATAAAATTTAGAGCCTTGAGCTCATGAGCAAGAATCGTTTATATGATCCACGACCCAAAGTTATTCATAACTCTTATAGGCTTGAGCTCACAGGATTCTAAGTCATTCATATTGTCCACAACCTTAAGTTATTCATAGATTTTAGAGCCATGAGCTTAAGACACAAAGTAACTCATATCATCCATTGGCCTAAGATGTTGATAGCATCTACAGCCCTGAGCTCAAGATGTCGACCATAAACATGAGTTGTTCATAACATTTAGTGTCTTGAGCTCACGACCTTGAGTCGTTCATGTCATCTACAGTCCTGAGTTATTCATAATATTTAGAGCCTTGGGCTCATGACCTGGAGTTCCATAAGCCTGAGCTATACATAGTATCTAGAACCCTAAGCTCATGACCCAGATTCATTCATGTCAACCAAAGCCCTAAGTTTGTCATAGCCTCCAAAGCCTTGAGCTCATGACCTAGAGTCATTCTTACCATCTACAATCTTGATTTTTTCATAGAATTTAAAGCCATGGATACACCACTAAGAATCTTTAATATCATCCACACCACTAAGTTGTTCACAGCATCTAGAGGAATAAGCTCACTTGATCCAGAATCTTTCATATCATCTCCAACCCTGAGCTATTTCAAGCATCTAGGGTGCTGAGCTAATGACTTGGAGTAGCTCATGTCATCCATAGTCTTGAGCTCTTCATAGCATCTATAGCCCTAGGCTCCCAACCTAAATTCTTTATGTTAACAACAACCTTGAGCTTGAGCTCATGACCCAAAGTTGTTCACGTCAGCCATAGCTCTGAGTTATTCATAGCATTTAGAGTCATTGGCTTCGACCAAGAATCGTTAATATCATCCTCAACTATGAGTAGTTCATAGCATCAAGAGGTGTGAGCTCATGGGATCCTAAGTCATTAATACCATCCACAATGTTCAGTTGTTCATAGCATCCATAGCCCTGACCTCATGACTTGGAATAGCTCATATCATCCACACCCTTGAGTTGTTCATATCATCTAAAGCCTTGAGCTCACGACTCAAAGTCATTGATGTCAATCATAACCTTGAGTTGTTCATAGTATCCAAAGCCTTAAGTTCATGATGTAGAGTCATTCAAGTAATCCATAACTCTAAGCTCATGGCATAAAACTGGCCATATCATCCATAGTCTTGAAATGTTCTTAGTATCTAGGGGTTTGAGATCATGGAATCCCAAGTCATTCATATCATCAACAACATTGAGTTGTTCGTAGCATCGATAGCTCTAAGCTTATAACCTGAAGTAGCTCATGTCATCCATAGTCCTGAGTTGTTCATAACACTTAGAGCCTTGAGCTCATGATCCGAAGTCATTCATATCAACCATAACCTTGAGTTGTTCATAGTATCTAAAGACCTAAGCTCACGACCCAGATTCATTCATGTCATCCAAAACCTTGACCTGTCTATAGAATCAAGAACCCGAATATCACGACCTGGAGTTATTCACATCAATAATAGCCCTAAGATGTTCATAGAATTCAGAGCCTTGAGCTCATGACCTAGAGTCATTCATGTTATCCACAACCATGAGTTGTTCATAGCATTTAAAGCCATGGGCACATGACCAAGAATCGTTCATATCATCCACACCCCTGAGCTTTTCATAGCAATGAGAGACCCAAACTCACGGGATTCGTAGTCATTCATATCATCCATAACCCTGAGTTGTTCATAGCATCCAGAGTCCTACGATGATGAATAGTAGTCATTTATTTCATGCACAACCCTGAGCTATTAATAACATTTAGTGTCATTAGATCACAACCAAGAATCGTTCATGTCATCATTGACCTTGAGTTGTTCATAGCATCTAGAGTCCTTAGATCATGGGATCTTGAGTCGTTCAAAACATCCAAAACTTTGAGTTGTTCATAACATCTAGAGCCTTGAGTAAATGACTTAGAGTCCTTCATGTCAACCACAACCTTGAGTTATTTATAGTATTTACAGCCTTGAGCTCACAACCTGGAGTCATTCATGTCATCCACAGCCTTGAGTTGTTCATTGCATTTAGGATCATAGGCTTATGACTAAGAATCATTTACATTATCCTTAGCCCTATGTTGTTCATAGCATCTAGATGCCTCAACTCATAGGATCTTAAGTTGTTCATATCATCTATAACTCTAAGTTTTTCATAACATTTAGCACCCTGAGTTCACAACCTGAAGTCGTTCATGTCAACCATAGCCCTGAGTTGTTCATAGTATCTAAAGCCTTGAGCTCATGACCTAAATTCATTCATGTCAACCACTATCTTGAGCTATTCATAGAATATAGAGTCTTAAGCTCACGACCTGAAGTCATTCATGTCATCCATAACCATCAATTGTTCAAGGCATTTTGAGCCATGGGCACATGGTTAAGAATTGTTCATATAATCAACAGCCTTGATCTTTTCATATCATCTAGAGGCCTGAGCTCATGGGATTCGTAGTTGTTCATATCATCCATAACCTTGGGTTGTTCATATCATCTGGAGTTCTAAGCTCATGACCAAGATTCATTCATGTCATGCAAAATCCTAAGTTATTCTTAGCATTTACAATCATAGGCTTACAACTAAGAATTGTTCATATCATTCTCAACCATGAGTTTTTCATAGCATCTAGAGGTCTAAGATCACGAGATCGTAAGTCCTTCATATCATCCACAACTCTGAGTTGTTCATAACATCTAGAGCCTAGAGCACATAACTTGAAGTCCTTCATGTGAACTATAATATTGAGTTGTTCAAAGCATCTAGAGCTCTCAGCTCATGACCTAGAGTCATTCATATCATCCGCAACCCTGAGTTATTCATAATATTTAAACTCATAGGCTCATGACCAAGAATCATTGATATCATTCTTATCTCTAAGTTGTTCATAGCATCTAGAGGCCTTAGCTCAAAGGATCCCAAATTGTTTATATAATCCATAACTGTGAGATGTTCATAACATTTAGAGCCCTAAGCTCATGACCTAGAGTCATTCATGTGAACCACAAGTATTTCATGTTAACCACTATCCTTAGGTGTTCATAAAATCTATAGTCCTGAGTTGACGACTTAAAGTCGTTTATGTCCACTATGACCTAGAGCTTTTCATAACATCCAAAGCACTAAGCTCACAAAGTTGTTCATGTCAACCATAATCCTGAGTTGTTCATGATACCTAGAGCTCTAAGCTCATGAACTAGAGTCATTCATGCCATCCACAACCTTAAGCTCATGATATAGAATCGTTCATATCATCTACAACTCTAAGTTATTCATAGTATCTAGAGGCCTGAGCTCATGGGATCTCAAGTAATTCATATCATCAACAATGTTAAGTTATGCATAGCATCTATAGCTCCAAGTTCATGACCCTCAGTTATTTAGGTCGACCATAGCTCTGAGCTGCTCATAGTATCTAAATCCCTAATCTCACGACCTGTAGTTGTTCATGTGATCCATAACCTTGAGTTGTTCATAGCATTTAGAGCCCTAAGCTCATGATTGGGAGTCGTTCCTATAAACCAAAAACTTGAGTTGTTCATATCATCTAAAGCCTTAATCTTAGGACCCATAATCATTCATGGCATCCACAACTGATTACTACTCAAAAAGTGCTATTTTATAGCTTGTAATTAACTCTTTTAAACACTTTTGAGTATTAGTTATTACCTTTTAACTCAATTGGCATGTTAAGGACCCTTTCAATCATTTCTAATCAACTTGTGTTAAGTTTTGGTGTTTTTAATAGCTTTTTGATCACCAAAGCAATCTAAGATGAGGGAGAGCTTTATATAATCCATGTCAAAGCAAATGGAAGCTCATTTAAATGAAGAATTCAAGCTTTGGAGCTTCATAGTTCTTTGCCAAAACCAATCAAGAATGCAAGGAGGAAAAAGAGAGAAATCTAACATGAAGAATTCAAGAGGACAAAAACTGTTGGAAACATTTTGAGTACTTCCTAGAGTCCATTTCATGTATACTATATGTCGTTTCGAAGCTCAGGAAGTCAGGAGTCCAACACTTCAAACGGTGCATGAATTGGAGTTGAAACAAAGAAGTTATGGCTGTTTGAAGACAATCGCGCAAAGTTGAGCGGAAATTTTGCAGCCCAAAGCCCATTTCGCAGCTGCGAAATGAGCTCTGAAACCCACCTTTGGCACATGAGTGCCATTTCGCAGCCCATGCCTCCATCTTCGCAGCTGCGAACCACGTTGCGAAATCACCTCCAAGCTGTGAATGAAGTTGCAAATCATCTCCAAGTTGCAGAATCATCTCCGAGGTGTGAAATCATATTCAACTTGCAAAATCAAAGTTCAAACTTGGAAAATGGACAATTCAACGTGCGAAATCCACCTGTGCAATCTCAGATATTTGCTACCGACTAAGTTAGATTTTTTCTCAAGATATTTTGTGTAAATTTCTATTTTCTCCTTGTAATCAGTCAAAGATATTATTGGGATATTTCTTAGAAAATATCTTCTTTATATATATCTTTGAACGAATGTAAATAAAAAAAATCTTATAATATATGTAATCTGATGGGAGGAGGATCATAGTAAGAAATATATTTTACAGAGCACTTGCTCTGTTTTTCCTTCATATTTTTATTTTCTTGTTATTTTTATTTCTAGCAAATCAAACTCTAAGGATGTTTCCTCAGAGGATGAGTGGCTAGGCTTTTTGTCTTTTGGAGTGAAGAAAGCCGGGTAAGTTTCCAAATGCAAAAATAGGAAGTTTTGTTGTTTCAGCTTTTAATGAAGAGAAAGTGTGACCCGTTAATGGTTTCTATGTTTTTAATTAACTTAAAACGCCTTTAAATCACCTGGGCCAACACTTGGTAAGGCAAGTGATCTCCATCCATTGAGATGCACTAGTTTACCTCTTGCGAGCCTTTGGGAGGTGACTTGAAGGTAGGATTTTCTAGAATAGCCAACACTTGGTAAGCTTTTGGACTTCAAGGAGACATCCATTAGTTATCTCTTGTGAGCTTTTGAAGGGAAATCCAAGGTTAAGGATCACCTTGGATGGAAAATGCTAGGTGAGAGGCACAAGTCATTGCAAGATGCATCAGTGAGAGGGATTTAGTGTTTCAACCCATTAAGGGGAAGCATCTGTACCACACCGGTTCGGGAAATAACTATATGTTAAATCCCCAATGCGAGGAAAAGATTCAAGTGACCAGAACTCCCTTTTTATGTGAGGAACCTGAGCCTAGTGATCTAAAACTCCAAGAAACACTTTTCTTTGTAATTAAAATCCCATTACTTTCTTTTTAGTTATCTTAAAACAAATCTTTTTTCAACTAAAGTTTATGTTTTCTTTTGAAGCTAACCTTGAAATGAAAAAGCACCAATTCATCTTTGAATTGATATCAATTGTGAAGTGAAAACTCATCCCAGTGAACGATCCTAGAGCCACTATGCTATGCTAGCTGAGGCTATCCTAGTACATGGTGTAATAGGTTATAAATTTTGTTGATTGCTCCCTTCTGAGGACCGCAATCAAGGAACACCAGTTGGACATGAATCAAATGGCACCGTTGTCAGGGACCATTGAGAGGACATGAATCAGCTAATACACCAATTGGGAATGAATCAACAACCTTGATCTATTCATTGTATCTAGAGTCTTGAGCCCACAACTCGAAGTTGTTCATGTCAACCACTCATAGTATCTAAAGCCCTACGCTCACGATTCGGAGTTGTTTATGTCATCCATAGCCCTAAGTTATACATAACATTTAGAGCCCTAAGCTCACAACTGGGAGTTGTTCATGTAAACCACAACCCTAAGTTGTTCATAGCATCTAGAGCTCTAAGCTCACAACCCATAATCATTCATGTCATCCACATCCTTAAGTTATTCATTACATCTAGAGTCATGAGCTCACAACTTAGAGTTGTTCATGTCAACCACAACCCTAAGCTATTCATAACATCTAGAGAGGGATGCTCAAGACCCAGAGTTGTTCATGTCATCCATAACCCTAAGTTGTTCATAACATTTAAACTCATAGGCTCACAACCAAGAATCGTTCGTATCATCCTTAACCCTAAGTTGTTTACAACATCTAGAGGCCTTGGATCATAGGATCCCAAGTCATTCATATCATCCACAACTCTAAGCTGTTCATAGCATTTAGAGCTCTGAGCTTATAACCCAAAGTCGTTCAAGTAAACCTTAACCCGAAGTTTTTCATAGTATCTAAAGCCCTAAACTTAGGACCCAAAGTCATTCATGTCAACCATTGGCCTAAGCTGTTCATAGCATTTGGATCCTTGAGCTCACAACCAGGAGTCATTCATGTCCATTACAACTTGTAGCTTTTCACAGTATCAAGAGCCATGTGCTCACGACCTAAAGTCATTGATGTCAACCACAACCATGAGTCCTTCATAGCACTTAAAGCCCTGAGCTCACAACTTAGAGTCATTCATGTCATCCATAGCTTTGAGTTTTTCATGGCATCACAAGCCCTAAGCTAACGATCTAAAGTAATTCATGTCAACTAGAGCCCTAAGTTGTTCATAGAATTTAGACTCATAGGCTTATGACCAATAATCGTTCTTATCAATCTTAGACCTTAGTTGTTCATAACATATATAGGTTTAAGCTCATAAGATCTTGAGTCATTAATATCATCCACAACTCTCAGTTATTCATAGCATATAGAGCATTGAGCATACGATTCAAAGTCGTTCATGTCAAGCACCATCATGAGTTTTTCATAATATGTGGAGCCTTAAGCTCATGACCCGGAGTCGTTAATATCCTTCACACCCGAGAGCTTTTCATAGCATCTAGAGTCCTAAGCTCATAACTCAAAATCATTCATGTCAACAACATGCTTGAGCTATGCATAGCATATAGTAGCCTAAGCTAACGAGTTGGAGTTATTCATGTCATCCCCAGCCTTGAGTTGTTCATAGCATTTAGACTCGTAGGTTCATGACCATGAATCATTCATATAATCCTCAGCCTTAAGCCGCTCATAGCATCTAGAGGCTTGAGTTCACGAGATCTCTAATCATTCATATCATCCATAACTCTAAGTTGTTCATAGCATCTAGAGCCTTAAGCTCACAACCCAGATTTATTCTTGTCAACCACAACCCTGAGTTGTGCATAGTATCTGAGGCCCTAACCTTATGACCTGGAGTCATTCATGTTAACCATAGCCTTAATCTATTTCTAGTATTTAAAGCCTTGCACTCATGACCCGAAGTCATTTGTGTCCTTCATAACCTAGAGTTTTTCATTGTATCTAGAGCCTTGAGCTCACGACACGAAGTCATTCATGTCAACCACAACCCTATGTTGTTCATAACATCTAAAGCCTTGAGTCGTCGACCCAGAGTCATTCATGCCATCCATAGCCCTTAACTCATGATGTAGAATCATTCATCTAATCCATAACCTTGAGTTATACATAACATTTAGAGGCTTCAACTCAAGAGATCTCAAGTTGTTCATATAATCCATAATATTGAGTTCTTGATAAAATCCATAGCCCTAAACTAACAAGCCGGAGTAGCATATATGTGCTATAACCCTGTGCTATTCATAGCATCGAGACCCTTGAGCTCATGACTCTAAGTCATTCATGTAAACCATAGGTCTGAGCAGTTCATAGCATCTAAAGCCTTGAGCCTGCGACCCGGAGTCATTCATGTCATCCAAAACTCTAAGCTTTTAATAGCATCTAGAACCCTGACCTCATGACTCAAAGTCTTTAATTTCATCCACAACCTTGAGTTGTTCATAGTACTTGGACTCATAGGCTCATGACCAAGAATCATTGATATGATCCTCAACCCTGAAATATTCATAACATTTGGAGGCCTGAGATCATGGGATACTGATTCATTCATATCATCCAAAAATGTGAGTTATTCATAGCATCTACAGCCTTGAGCTCATGACCTAAAGTTGTTCATGTTAGCCATAATTTCGAGCTCACGACCCAGAGTCCTTCATGTCATCCATTGCCATTAGCTTTTCATAGCATCTAGTGTCCTAAGCTCAATACATGGAATTGTTTATGTCCACCATAGCCTTGAGCTATTCATAGGATCTAAAGCCCTCAGCACATGACTTGGAGTCATTCATGTCATCCATGACCCTCAAGTGTTCATAGAATCTAAAGCCCTAAGCTTATGAGCCGAAGTCATTCATGTCATCCATAGCCCTTTGTTATTCATAGCATCTAGACCATTGAGCTCACAACCTGGAGTTGGTCATGTCAACCACTACCCTAAGTTGTTCATAACATCTAAAGCCTTAAGCTCACGACCAAGAGTTGCTCATGTCATCCATGATCCCAACTGTTCATAGCATTTAGAGCCATGGGCTCATGACCATGAATAGTTCTTATCATTCACACCTCGTAGCTGTTCATAGCATCTAACGAACTAAGTCGACAAGATACTCAATTGTTCTAATTATCCAAAACCCTAAGCTTTTCATAGCATCTAAAGCCTTATGCTAATGACAAGAGTAGCTCATGTCATCCAGAGTCGTGGGCTATTCATATCATATAGAGCCCTGAGCTCAGGACCTAGAGAAGTTCCTCTCAACAACAGCCTTGAGCTGTTCATAGCATCTAGAGTCCTAAAATCATGACCCCAAGTCTTTCATGTCAACCATAACCTTGACCTGTTCATAGCATCTAGAGCCCTAAGGTCATGACCCAATGTTAATCATATCATACACAGCCTTGAGCTATTCATAGCATCTCAAACCCTAATCTCATGACCCAATATCGTTCATGTCAACCATAACCATGAGTTATTCATAGCTTCTAGAGTCTTCGAGTCTTAACCTAAAGTCGTTCATGTCATATGTGACCTTAAGCTGTTCCTAGCATCTAAAGCCTTGAGCTCATGACCCAGAGTTGTTGATGTAAATCAGAAGCCTTAATTTTTCATTGCATCTTCATTCATATTATCCACAACCCTGAGCTATTCATACCATCTCGAGCCTTGAGCTTACGACCTAACGTTGTTCATTTCATACCCAACCCTGAACTATTCATAGCATCTAGAGTCTTGAGTTCACGACCTAGAATCATTCATATCATCCCCAACCTTAATCTGTTCATAGAATCTAAAGGCCTAAGCTCATGGGATCTCAATCCATAACCCTGTGCTATTCAAAGCATCTAGCGCCTTGAGCGGACAACTTAGAGTCATTCATGTCATCCACAAACTTGAGTTGTTCATAACATCTAGAGCCTTGAGGTCACGACCTGAAGTCATTCATGTCATCCATAGCCTTGAGATATTCATAGCATTTAGGGCCATGGGCTCACAACAAAAAATCATTCATATCATCCACAACCCTAAGCAGGTCATAGGATCTAGAGGCTTGAGCTCACTAGATCCTGAGTCTTTCATATCACTGATAACCCTAAGTTGATCATAGAATCTAAAGCCCTAAGCTCAGAACACAGAGTAGCTCATGTCATCCACAACCTTAAGCTATTTATAGTATCTAAAGCCATAAGCTCATGACTTGTAGTCATTTATGTCATCTATAGCCCTAAGCTGCTCATAGTATCTAGAGCCCTTAACTCACAACCCATAGTCGTTCATGTCAACCATAGCCTTGAGGTATTGATAGCATCTCAAGCCTTTAGCTCATAACCCGATGCCATTCATGTTGTCCATAGTCTTGAGTTATTTATAGGATCTATAACCCCAAGCTCAGGACCCGGATTTGTTCATATTATCCATAACCCTTAGTTATTCATATAATCTCAAGCCCTTAGCTCACAACCCATAGTTGTTCATTTCATCTATAGCCCTGAACTGTTTATAACATCTAGAGCCTTGAGCTCATGACCCAAAATTGTTCATATCATTCACAACCTGAGCTATTCATATCATCTATATTCTTGAGCTCACAACCTAAAATCATGTATATTATCCACTACCGTGAGTTGTACATAGTATCTAGAGACCTGAGCTCATGACCTAGCAAAGTTCATGTCATCGATAGCCCTAACTTGTTCATCGCTTCTACAACCCCGAGCTCACGACCCAGAGATGTTCATGTGAACCACAACCTAAACTATTCATAGTATTTAGAGTTCTGTGCTCATGACCTGAAGTCATTCATATCATCCACAACCCTTAGTTTTGCAGAACATCTAGAGCCCTAAACCCATGACCCATAGTCGTTAATGTTAACCACAATCCTGAGTTGTTCATAGCATCTAGAGCTTTGATCTCACAACATTGAGTCATTCATGTTAGCCACAACCTTGAGCTATTCACAACATTTCAAGCTTTGGGCTCAGGACCAAGAAACATTCATATGATTCATAGCCTTGAGTTGTTCGTATGATCTAGAGGCGTGAACTCATAGGATCCTGATTTATTCATATCATCAATAACTCTAAGTTGTTCATAACATCTAAAGCTATGAGCTAACGACTTGGAGTAGCTCATGTCATCCAATGGCCTGAGTTGTTCATAGGATATAGAGCCTTGAGCTCATGACCCAAAGTCGTACATGTAAACTATAAACCTAAGTTCTTCAAAACATCTAGAGTCCACTAGTCATGACTTAAAGTCATTTATGTTATCCACAACTTGAGCTATTCATAGAATCTGAAGGCGTGAGAACATGATGTAGAATTGTTCTTATCATCCAATGCCCTAAGCTATTTATAGCATCTAGAGGTTTGCGCTCACCATAAAAAATTGTTTATGTCATCTACAACCATTAGTTGCTTATAGCATTTAAAGCCTTGAGTTCACAACCCTAAATAGTCCATATCATCCACAACCTTAAGTTTTTCAAAACATCTAGAGCTTTTAGCTCATGACATAGAAACTATTCATAGAATCTTAAGACCGGTGCTCATGAGGTAAAATAGCTCATCTCATCTACAATGCTAAGTTGTTCATAGCATTTAGAGCCATGGGCTCGTGACCAAGAATCGTTCATGTCACTCTCATCCAGAGTTGTTCATAGCTTCTAGAAGCCTGAGCTCCTGAGATCCCAAGTCATTCATATCATCCACAATCCTTAGTTTTTTAGAACATCTAAAGCCCTAAACCCATGAACCATAGTCGTTAATGTTAACCACAATCCTGAGTTGTTCATATCATCTAGAGCTTTGATCTCACAACATTGAGTCATTCATGTCAGCTACAACCCTAAGCTATTCACAACATTTCAAGCTTTGGGCTCAGGACCAAGAAACATTCATATGATTCATAGCCTTGAGTTGTTCATATGATCTAGAGGTGTGAACTCATAGGATCCTGATTTTTTCATATCATCAATAACCCCGAGTTGTTCATAACATCTAAAGCTACGAGCTAACGACTTGGAGTGGCTCATGTCATCCAATGGCCTAAGTTGTTCATATGATATATGATTACTACTCAAAAAGTGCTATTTGATAGTTTGTAATTTACTCTTTTAAACACTTTTGAGTAGTAGTTATTACCTTTTAACTCAATTAACATATTAAGGACCTTTGCAATCATTTCTAATCAAATTGTGTAAGTTTTGGTGTTTTTGTTAGTAATTTGATCACCAAAGCAATTTGAGATTGAGGAGAGTTCTTTGAAATCCATGGCAAAGTAATGAGAAGCTAAAAAACATGAAGAACCAAAGCTTTGAAGCTTTAGAGTCCTTTTCCATAAGCAAATCATGAATGCAAGGAGGGAAAGCAAAAAGAGAAATCTACCATGAAGCATTCAAAAGGACAGCCATTGTCAGCCACTTTTGGAGCACTTTCTAGAGATCAATTTATGCATAATATATGTCGTTTCGAATCTTGGGAAGTTAGTAATCCCATGCTTCAAACGGTGTGTGATTCGGAGTTGAAATGAAGCAGTTAGAGCCATTGGAAGCCAATCATACCAAGCTAAAGGCCAATTTCGTGGGCTGCAAAATCAGTGTTTGGCTGTGAAATGGTGACCTTCATGCTACGAAATTTCACAGCCATCTTGCATGCCTGCGAAATTCTCCTGAAGCTTCCCGATATTTGCGACCGACATTTTTAGATTTTTTGCTTTAGATATTTGTTGTCTAAATCCCCATTCTCTCCTTGTAATCTACTTATCATAGGATTCCTTAGTCTTTAAGCAAGAACAAAGGGTAAATAGCCTCTTATATAATGTTTGTAATTTCCATTACAGGAAGAGGTCGGGAGCTTGTTCTCAGACATCCTTTGTATAGTTTTGCAAGGAAGTAAAATACAGAGCCTTTGCTCTACCTTACCTTCTCGTTTTGATTGTATTGTATATTATTTAATTTTTCTTACTAGCCAAACAAGCTCTGAGGATGTTTCCTCAGAGAATGAGTGGCTAGGCTTTTAGTTCCTTGGAGCTAAGGTTACCGGGTAAGGCCCCAAATGCAAGAATTGGTAGTTTTGTTGTTTCAGCCATTAATGAAGAGAAAGTGTGACCCATTAATGATTTCTATGTTTTTAGTTAACTTAAAACACATTCAATTCACCTGAGCTAACACTTAGTAAGGCAAGTGATCTCCGTCCATGGAGATGCACTAGTTTATCTCTTGCGAGCTTTTGGGAGGTGACTTAAAGGTAGGATTTTCTATAATTGCCAACACTTGGTAAGCTTTTGGACTCTAAGGAGACATCCATTAGTTATCTCTTGCGAGCTTGAGAAGAGAAGTCCAAGGTTAATGATCACCTTGAATAGCAAATGCTAGGTGAGAGGCATGAGTCATTGCAAGTTGCATCAGTGAGAGGGAATTAGTGCTGAAATCCATTAAAGGGAAACATCTGTACAACACCGGTTAGAGAATTAACTATATGTTAATTCTCTAATGCGAGGAAAAGATTCAAGTGACCGGAGCTCTGTTTTTGCATGAGGAGCCTCCCCTGTGAACCTAAAACTCCAAGGAATGCTTTTCTTCATAAGTAATTCTCATTACTTTCTTTTTAGTTAGCTTAAAACAAATCCTTTTTCAACCAAAGTTTATGTTTTCTTCTTAAGATAACCTTGAAATGAAAAGGCACCAATTCAACTTTGAATTGGTATCAGTTGTAAGTTGAAAACCCTTCCCAGTGAACGATCCTAGAGCCACTATGCTATATTAGCTAAGGCTATCCTAATGCATGGTGATATAAGTTATAAATTTTGTTGATTACTTCTTTTTGAGGACCACAATCAAGGAATACCAGCTGGACACGAATCAATTGGCACAACTGTCAGGGACCATTGAGAAGACATGAATCAACTAAGACACCAATTGGGAATGAATCAATATAGAGCCTTGAGCTCATGACCCAAATTCGTTCATGTAAACTATAAACCTAAGCTCTTCAGAACATCTAAAGCCCACTAGTCATGACTCAAAGTCATTCATGTTATCCACAACTTGAGCTATTCATAGAATCTGAGGGCTTGAGAACATGATGTAGAATTGTTCTTATCATCCAATTCCCTAAGCTATTTATAGCATCTAGAGGTTTGAATTCACCATCAAAAATTGTTTATGTCATCCAAAACCATTAGCTACTCATAGCATCTAAAGCCTTAAGTTCAGAACCCTGAATAGTCCATATCATCCACAACCCTAAGTTTTTCAAAACATCTAGAGCTTTTAGCTCACGACATAGAAACTATTCATAGAATCTTGAGACCAGTGCTCATGAAGTAAAATAGCTCATCTCATCTACAATGCTAAGTTGTTCATAGCATCTAGAGCCATGGGCTCATGACCAAGAATTGGTCGTGTCACTCTCATCCAGAGTTGTTCATAGCTTCTAGAAGTCTGAGCTCCTAAGATCCTAAGTCGTTCATATCATCCATAACTTTAAGTTGTCATAACATTTAAATCTATAAGCTCATGACTTAAAGTCGTTCATTTCATCCATTGCCTAGTGTTATTCATAACATCTAGAGTCTTTTATTCACGACCTAAAATCATTCATATCATCCACAACCCTAAGCTCTTCATAGCATCTAGATCCTCGAGTTCACTACCTAGACTCATGCATAACATCCACAATCCTGTGTTTTTCATAGCGTTTAAAGCTCTAAGCTCATGACCCGAAGTTGTTCATGTCATCCATAGCCTTGATTAGTTCATAGCATCTAAAGCCTTGAGTTCATGACCCGGAGTAACTCATATAATCCATAACCTTGAGTTGTTCATAGCATCCAGAGTTGTGACCTCGCGACTTAGAGTCCTTCATGTCATCCATAACCCTGAGCAGTTC
The DNA here is from genome assembly GCF_030704535.1 of Vitis vinifera. Taxonomy (NCBI): domain Eukaryota; kingdom Viridiplantae; phylum Streptophyta; class Magnoliopsida; order Vitales; family Vitaceae; genus Vitis; species Vitis vinifera. Next base: position 10,204,589 of record NC_081810.1, read on the forward strand.
ATTGCATCTAGAACCTTGAGTTTACAACCTAAAGTAGCTCATATAATCCATAGCCTTGAGATGTTCATATCATCTAAAGACGTGAGCTGACGACCCAGAGTCATTCATGTCAACCACAACCCTATGTTGTTCATAGTATCTAGAGCCCTGAGCTCACGACCCAAAGTCGTTCATGTCATCCACATCCTTGAGCTATTCATAGCATCTAGAATGCAAGCTCATGTCCTATACTTGTTCATGTCAAGCACAACCCTGAGTTATTCTTAGCAATTAGAGCCTTGAGCTCACTACCTAGAGTCATTCATGTCATTCATAACCCTATGTTGTTCACAGAATTTAGAGCCATGGCTCACGACCAAGAATCATTCATATCATCTACAACCTTGATTTTTTCATTCCATATAGAGGCCTAAACTCGCGGGATCCCAATTCGTTCATATCTTCCAATACCTTAAGGTCTTCATAGTAACCTGAGTTGTAAACTCATGACCCGGAGTAGCTCCGATCACCCACAACGTTGAGTTGTTCATAGCATCTAGAGCCTTGAGCTCATGACTGGGACTCCTTCTTATCAACCATAACCTTGAGTTGTTTATGGCATATAGAGCTCTGAGCTCACGACTAGGAGTCCTTCACATCATGCATTGCCCTTAGCTTTTTATAGAATCTAAAGCCATAGGCTCACGACCAAGAACCATTCATATCATCCTCAACCCTAAGTTGTTCATAGCATCTACAAGCCTAAGGTCATGGGATCCCGAGTCATTCATATCATCCACAATAATGAGGTGCTCATAACATTTAAGGTCCTAAGCTCATGATTAGAAGTCATTTATTCATCCATAACCTGAATTGTTCAATATGTCTAGAGCCCTAAGTTCATGACCCAAAATTGTTCATATCACCCACAACAAGGAGTTGTTCATAGCATCTAGATCCTTGAGCTCATGACCTAGAATTATGTATATCATCCATAACATGAAGTTGTTCATAGCATCTAAAGACAAGAGCTCATGACCCAGAGTAGTTCATGTCATTAATAGGCATAATTTGTTCATAGCATCTAGAGCCTTGAGTTCACGACCTGGAGTTGTTCATGTTAACCATAGGCCCATACTCTTCATAATATGTAGAGCCCTAAGCTCATGACCTAGATTCGTTCATGTCATCCACAACCCTGAGTTATTCATAGCATCTAGAGCCCTCAACTCACAACCCTGAGTCATTCATGTCAACTATAACCTATAATCGTTCATAACATCTAAAGTACTGAGCTCTGGACCCAAAGTTGTTGATGTCAAACATAGTCTTGAGTTTTTCATAGCATGTAGAGCCTTGAGTTCACTAATCGGAGTCATTCATGTCATCTAGATCCCTCAGCTACTCATAGCATTTAGAGCCACGAGCTCATGACCAAGAACTATTCATATGATCCACAACCTTGAGCTGCTCATATCATCTAGAGGACTAAGTTCACAGGATCACAAGTCATTGATATCATCCATAACCTTGAGTTGTTCATAGGATCCAAATTTATTAGCTTATGACCCGGAGTAGCTTATGTCATTAACAATCATGAATTGTTTATACCATTTAGAGCCTTGAGCTCATGACCCAAACTCATTCTTGTAAGCAACAACCCTAAACTTTTCATAACATATAGAGCCCTAAGCTCATGACTTAGATTCTTTCATGTGATGCACAATCTTGAGTTGTTCATAGCATTTAAAACTATTGGCTCATGACCAAGAATCATTCATATTATCCTCAACCCTTAGTTGTTCATAGCATCTAGAAGCTTGGTCTCACGGGATCCTAAGTCATTCATATCATCCATAACTCTGAAGTCACAACCCATAGTCGTTCGTGTCATCCACAACCCTGAGCTTACGAAGCAGGTAAATTCATATCATCCACAAATTTGAGTTGTACTTAGAATCTAGAGGCTTGACCTCACGAGATCCTAAGTCGTCCATATCATCCACAATGCTTAGTTGTCCATACCATCCATAGCCCTCAGCTCATGACCTGGAGTAATTTATATCATTCCCAACCTTAGGCTATTCATAGCCTGATTCATGCCCAATTGGTGTCTCAGCTGATTCATGTCCAGCTGGTGCTCCTTGATTGAGGGAGTAATCAACAAAATTTATAACCTATTACGCCATATACTAGGGTAGCAAAGAAAAAGCTACTATAGCAGAGTGGCTCTAGGATCGTTCATTGGGAAGGGTTTTCAAATTACAATTGATATTAATTCAAAGATGAATTGGTGTTGTTTCATTTCAAGGTTAGCTTAAGAAATAAAACACAAACTTTGGTTGAAAAAGGTTTAGATTTAAACTAACGGCACAACAAGTAATGGAAATTACTTATGAAGAAAAACATTCCTTGGAGATTTAGGTTCACAGGGGAGGTTCCTCATGCAAAAACATAGCTCCGGTTAGTTGGTTCATTTCCTCGCATTAGAGAATTAACATATAGTCAATTCTCTAATCGGTGTTGTACAGATGCATCCCTTAATTGGATTTCAGCTCTAATTTCCTCTCACTAATGCAACTTGCAATGGTTCGTGCCTCTCACTTAGCATTTACCATTCAAGGTGATCTTTAACCTTGGACTTCCCTACTCAAGTGGTACCAAAGAAGTTAGGGATTACTATGGTTCAGAATGAAAAAGGAGAAGAAATTACTACACGCCTCACTTCGCAGCAAAAGGCTGATTTCGCAGTGCTGCGAAGTTGGCTTTCAACTTGCGGTGTTCGGCTTCCAATAGCTGTAACTCCTTCATTTCAGCTCCGAATTGTGCACCGTTTGAAGCATTAGATTGCTGACTTCCTAAGCTTTGAAAAGAAATATAGCATGAATAAATTAGACTTCAGGAAGTGCTCCAAAAGTGGCTGACATGACTGTCATAAAAAATGTTTCATGGCAGATTTCTCTTTACTTCCCCTCCTTGCATTCCGGATTTGCTTATGGCAAAGGACTTCAAAGCCTTGGTTCTTCATGTTTTTGAGCTTTCCATTGCTTTTCCATGGATTCCAAATAATTCTCCTCAATCTCATATTGATTTGGTGATCAAAAAGCTATCAAAACACCAAAACTTAACACAAATTGATTAGAAGTACTTGCAAAGGTCCTTAATATGTTAATTGGGTTAAAAGGCAATAACTAATACTCAAAAGTGTTTAAAAGAGTTAATTACAAGCTATGAAATAGCACTTTTTGAGTAGTAATCACTCCCCCCAACAGACATATTGCTAGTCCCTTAGCAATGAAGGAGAGAAAAAATAAAAATAAAAAGTAAAAAAAATAAACATTACTATAATTTACAACATCATGCTGATTACTTCAAAAAATTTTAAGTGGCATGATGATCTAACTCTCACATGGAACATTAAAGAAATATAAACTCAAATTTCAACAAGAGTTATCAAAAACTTTGCTAAACACTATTGATCAAGGGAATGCATTATGCAAATTGAAGTTTTAAAATCACTTTCACTTCCAAAGAACCAAACTTTATTCTTCCACAAAAATCTAAGTGTAAGATGATAGCTTCCGAATATAGTATGCTAAACTAATCTCTTCCCCCAACCTATCTCTTTTCAACACTTAGCAAACTGACCAAATTCAATAGGCTGAGAACACACCTTTTTTTTTTTTTTTTTCAAAGGTACAAGGCTTAAGGGGTATTCTTTTCTAAATTGTCCATGTAACGAGGGTCCATCGATGACTCCCAACCAATTAAGGTTTAGGGCATCAAGCTTTAAGAATTTTCCAACCACTAACTCCTAGGATTTTACCTCGGACTTTTGAAAATGAATTTTTAATACCCAAGCACCTACCATATGCTAACTCCACCTATCCATCCTTGTAACGAGCATTGAGGTCGGTGACTCCCAACCAATGAAGGCTTAGGGCACCAGGTTTTAAAGATTTTCACCATATACCCCTCAGACCTTGCTCGGGTTTCAAGGCAAGCAAACATTTTGCTTTCTTTCTTTCTTTTTTTTTTCAAAGACTCATTAGCCTTTCATAAGGTGTCTCAACATTATTAAATGAGGTCAAAGGTACCAAGTCCCAAAATTTTCCTAAGTCAAGAGGGAAATAGTTTTTCATCTCATAATCAGAATCTATTGTGCACAGTGTGTGGATAGCTTAAAGTGGAAGAACTAAACTTGATTTCAATAGAAGCTTCAACAATTGAACCACTTTAGTAAGCATAATCCAAACTCTAAGTCAAGTGAAAAGCAAAAGTTCAGTTTCTCCAATTTTAATTTGAAAATTTTTCCTCATAGTCCATGGAGATTAGAGTAAAAAGTAAAAAACTACAACTAATTTACCAACATAACTGAATTACTAATTTAACTTAGCATACTTCCTTCCTCATTTCTCTCCCCCCCCCCCCCCAACCGAGCTGAGCATTGTCCTCAATGTGATATGGGTGATTGAAATTATAGGGAGGAAGTGGTACCTCTTGAGTGATATCAAATTCGAATACTGATTGGAGAAACCACATGTTTCAAAAAGAATAAAAGATGTGAGTAAAGGAAATAAGAATAAGTTAATGGTAAGAGTTAACAAAAAAAAAAAATGCTAGACTTGTATTACTTTAATTCATGTGAGTACAATCGGAAAGAAAGCAATACAAGAAATCCCCATATATGATATCAAAATGATGGGATTTCATAAAAGACTAACAAAAATGAAATACATAAAAGAAATATATAGTAGATATATAAACGATCAGATGGGTGGATGATGCTGGAGCTGATGGCTTAGGCAGATGGCTCTGCCTCTTCAGTAGCTGATTCAGGAAGGGCCTGAGGCTATGTGGCTTGTGAGTGTGGCATTGCAGTGGTGGGGGTGAGATGCTCAGCAGCTGATGGAAGACCGAGATGATGCTGGAGCTGCCTCAAGATGGCAGTGTGCTGAGCCTGGGTGGTCAACATCTGCTCTTGGCGAGCTCGAATAGCTGCCATCTCCTGAGCAAGGCTGCTCTGAGACGTGGTCAAGGTCTGTAGTGTGCGGTATAAATCTCTATACTCTGAAATGGGAATGACCATCCTTGGCTCAACTGAAGTAGAGGGCTCTGATGAGGCTGGAGTAATTGGAGGGGCTCTGGATATGGTAGGAGAAGCAATGGGTATACCCTTAGGTATATGATCTGGAAATGCTCTCCTAGCAGTTGGTATCTCAGCTGGCTGTGGGAGCTCTGGCTGCTCAGCTTTATACGCTGTCATATTGGTCCACTTGTTGAGAGTAAATACCTCTCAGCATATAAGCTTGCGCTCTAGCTGAGGATCTGATGGATACCCCAGATGCTCCAGAATCTGACATAGCAGCCGTGGAAAAAAAAATGGAATGACATCAGCTCGCAGCAGCTTCTTCTTATGCACCTTCTCTTCAAAGTAGAGAAGGGCGACCATAATTAGGTGGTGAGGGCCAAAGAAATATCCCTCTGAAATCCTGAACAGGGCCTTTAAAAGAACTCCTCTCCTCTGAGTCCAATGCTGTAGTGGATAAATGTTGTGACGCAAGAGTGCATCAATGAGAAACATGGTCGAAGGAAGTTCCCTCCTCAATAGATGTGGATTTGTGGAAGCTCTTCTGGACAAGATATGAACCATTTCCAGCTGAGAGAGACTAGTCCATACTCGGTAATCCTCAAAATGGCTTGGCTCGTATGGTATATGTAGGGCCTCTGCTATATGGCGAGCTCCTAAAATGTCATGCCGACCGTCAATAGTAAAATGGATTAGAGTAGGATCTCTGACCTGATTAGTAGTCATGGATTGATAAAAATCCATGGCTACTTTGGGATAGAAGAAATATCTTGGGGTCAGCAGATGCTCCATGCGATATCTAAGCAGTAGGTGGAATGAATCTACAAGCTCCGACCGCAATTTGAAGGTGGCTGTGTCAAAGCACAGCTCAGAGTGAAATGGTCGAGCTCGGCAGTCCAAATTCCCTTCAATTAGCGGTTGAGTCAGCATCGGACGCCTGATTAGCACTTCAGGAGCTATCCCAGATGGAATTTGGGATTCTGAAAGTGGCGGCTGGTGCTCCTGAGATAATTAGCAATATGAGCATACCAAGGACTTTTTACCAGGAACATAAGTGATTCCTCAGGAAAGGCATCATTAATAGGCAAGGCATGGGAATTATGTGCTATAGCTAACCTTGAAAGGTGATCAGCTACCACATTCTCCCTTCCTTTCTTATCTCTGATTTGGAGATCGAATTCTTGTAACAAAAGAATCCATCTAATCAACCTTGCTTTTGCATCTTGCTTTGTCAATAAATAATTCAAGGCTGAATGGTCAGTGAAAACAATGATGAAAGACCCTACCAAATAAGCACGAAATTTGTCTAAGGCAAATACCACAGCTAACAATTCTTTCTCTGTAGGTGTGTAGTTCCTTTGAGCTTCGTTTAATGTTTTGCTTGCATAGTAGATCACATAGGGCTTCCCATCTTCTCTTTGGCCAAGCACAACTCCTATAGCAAAGTCACTAGCATCACACATCAGTTCAAAGGGTAGTTGTCAGTTAGGGGCCCTCACTATTGGAGTTGTTGTTAAAAATTTCTTCAGTTGATCAAAGCTATTTTGACATCTTTCATCACATATAAAATTAGCATCCTTAGCTAACAGCCCACAAAGAGGTTTTGAAAGATTTGAAAAATCTTTTATAAACCTCCTATAGAACCCTACATGGCCAAGGAACTGCCTTACTCCTTTTACAGTTGTTGGGGATGACAATTTGACAATAAGCTCCACCTTTGCTTTATCAACTTCAATGCCTTTTTCGGAGATGATATGGCCAAGGACAATTCCTTGACGTACCATAAAATGGAATTTCTCCCAGTTAAGCACCAAGTCTTTTTCAATGCATCTGTGAAGAACCGCTTCCAAATTGACTAAGCATTTCTCAAATGTACCTCCATATACGGTGATGTCATCCATGAAACCCTCCATAATTCCCTCCACCATATCACTGAAGATGCTCAACATACATCTTTGGAATGTTGCAGGTGCATTGTATAAACCAAAAGGAATTCTTCTGTAAGCATATGTTCCAAATGGATATGTAAAAGTGGTCTTTTCCTGATCTTCCATATCAATTTCAATTTGAAAATACCCTGAATACCCGTCCAAGAAACAATAGAACAGATGGCCAGAGACTCTCTCCAACACTTGATCGATAAATGGCAATGGAAAATGATCTTTACTGGTTACAACATTCAACTTTCTATAATCAATACACACCTGAAGTGAGGCGTGTAGTAATTTCTTCTCCTTTTTCATTCTGAACCATAGTAATCCCTGACTTCTTTGGTACCACTTGAGTAGGACTCACTGATTCCGTGATAATCCAGGCAGGTCATTTAATAAAAAACATTTATAAAACCTATGACCTCATACTAGCGTAGCAAATCTACTATAGCATAGTGGCTCTAGGGTCGAACTCTAGGATGGGTTTTCATTCTACCAGTGATATACTCAAGATTAGAAATTGAATTTAATGATTTCCTTTATCAAAAACTTAAAGTTTAAAAGAAAATAAAATTTGTTTTGAAAGGTGTTTGAAACCAAACTAACATAAAACTAAGTAAAAATGGAAGAAAGAAAGTTTCCCGGAGCTAAGGGTTGCTAGGATCAAGTTCAAAATGCAAAGTGGGAAATTCCGGATTTTTCTCCTCGCATTGGGGATTTAACCTATAGTTATTTCCCGAACCGGTATAGGTTTAATAATGAAGATTTAAACCATAAAAAGTAAATAGAAATGGTAGTCAAGTTCCATTAATGGCTTTAGACACTGTGGGTCTTCACCTTGAGCCACTTTCCAATGGCTCGTACACGATAACTAATGGACTGATATGGATCTAGCAATAAGCATCCACGGAGACCTGAAGCTTACCATGTATTGGCCATTCAAAGTGATTATAAGGGATTTAAAGCAAAACTTTAGATTTAAAAGCCATTTATGAACTCCAACTACCTGTATTTAACACATGAGAATTTTCCACTTTAGCATATGGACTTTTCACCTAGCTTCCTTCACTCCAAGAAACCAAAAGTTTAGTCTCTCATCCTCTGGGAAAACATCCTCAGAGGTTGTTTGGATTCCAAGAAAAAGAAAATAGTAGAGAGAAAAGGAAAACGAGAGAGCTCTGTATTTTACTAAGTGTAAAATGTAACATCATAACCGAGAGATGATTTCCACCCCTCTTATAGTCTTTACAAAAGCAAACCTTGTGATTGGTTAGTTACAAGGATAAGATAGGAAATTAAATCAAAAAATACATAAGAAAAGATCTAAAGTGGAGTTGGCAAAAACATAGGAGAATTCGCACCACGCATGGGCTGGTACGAATTTGGAAGTTGTTGTGCGAATTTTAAGGTGTTGTGCGAATTTCGCACAAGCCTGGAGCAGTTGTCTTCCAAAGACCATATCTTCCTTATTTCAGCTCCAAATCATACACGGTTTAAAGCGTTAGATTCTTGACTTCCTGAGCTTGGAAATAGTATATAGTATGTAGAAAATGGACTTCGGGAAGTGCTCCAAAAGTGCGAAGGAAGACTGCAGCTGATGTCCTCTGTTTTCTTCACTTTGCTTGTTTTTCCTCTTTGCTTCTCTCCTTTACTTGGCTTGTCTTAATGATCCAAAAAGCTGTCAAAGCACTACAACTAGCCACAAATATGATTAGAAGTCATTGCTAGGTCCTTAACATGCCAATTGGAATAAAGATGGAGAACTACTACACAAAAGTGCTTAAAACATAATGAATTAAAGGTGTAAAATAACACTTTTTGGGTAGTAATCACTCACCCAATGGCTGTCAGATATAGGGTAAATAATACCTGCTTGAAGTAGCTTTAGCACCTCAGCTCGCACCACCTCTTGTAAATGAGGATTCAATCTTCTTTGAAGTTGACGAATTGGCTTAGCTTCCTCCTCCATATATATATGATGCGTGCAAACTAAAGGACTAATGCCTTTCAAGTCAGATATTTGCCATCCTATTGCTTTCTTACACCTCTTGAGAACTTCTAGTAAACACTTCTCTTGATGATTGGTCAGAGATGAAGATATCATGACAGGACATTGATTATTTTCTTCAAGGTATGTATATTTCAGCTCCACGGGTAGAGGCTTCAAATTGAGTTTTGGGGTCTCTTTTTCAGCAGTTGCTCCTTCTTCTTTATTGAACAAAGGTAGAATCTCTTCTATCCTCCTCCAACTTTATAGAGTAGCAAGCATATTAGGGGGTTTAGACAAACCTTCCTCAAAATCCGCAAGACTTTCATTCAGCTTGTCTTGCATATTTTGATTACAGTGCTCCTCCACTAGAGTGTCAATAATGCACACCTCTTCTGGACCCTCTTCTTCTTCCGGAGTGGTTTGCTTTTTAGACATATAAAAAATGTTGAGCTCAAGTGTCATGTTGCCAAAAGTGAGTTGCATGAGCCCACTCGTACAGTTGATGATTGCATTTGAGGTAGTAAGGAATGACCTTCCAAGGATGATAGGAACTAAATTAGCTTCCTTTACAGTAGGATCCGTATCAAGAACAATAAAATCTACCGAATAGTAGAAATTATCAACTTGAACCAAGACATCCTCAATTATCCCCCTTGGAATTTTTACTGATCTATCTGCTAGAGATAGAGTGATTGTTGTTGGCTTCAACTCACCAAGTCCCAATTGCTTGTAGACAAAGTATGGAAGCAAATTCACACTTGCTCCCAAGTCTAACAAAGCTTTCTCCACTACCTTTCCTCCAATCATGATTGAAATGATAGAACTTCCCGGATCTTTGTACTTCAAAGGAGACTTACATTGTAAGATTGCACTTACTTACTCAGTCAAGAAGGCTTTCTTATTTACAGCCAACCCTCTTTTGATAGTACATAAGTCCTTTAGGAATTTTGCATATGTTGGAACTTGTTTAATCATATCCAGTAGTGGGATATTGACTTTCACTTGTCTCAATACTTCAAGAATTTCAGATGCATTTCTAATCTCCTTTTTCCCATGCAATGCTTGAGGAAAAGGTGGAGAAGTTGATTTCTTCAGCATTTCTTCCTTCAGAAGTTCCTTCTCTAGATTTGCATTCATTGTTGAATCATAGTCCTCCTTCTTTTCACTGATCTCTCTCTTTTTGTCTTCCATTTCCTCCCCTTTCTTTGTCTCTTCTTCTTCCTCAACATGTGGCTTAGGTGCTGGCTTCTCGATTTTTTTACCACTCCTTAGAGTGATCAAGGCTTTAACATCTTTCATCTGTGATGATTCTCCCTCATGGCTTTCCACTTCATGGACACCCTTGGGGTTTTGGTGGGGTTGAGAAGGAAATCTTCCCTTTTCTTGCACTGTGTTCAAATTTGTGAGCCTTGAGATTGAGTATTGGAGATTATCTATCTTTTGGGATATTTCATTTTGCATTCCATCCATCCTTTTGTTCAGACTACTCTCTACTCTGTCAATTCTTTGACTGAGTTGAGCATTGATGGCTTTTTAGTCTCCAACAAAATCTCCTACTACCTTGCTGAGATTCACTATTGCTTGTTCAAGACTTGAAGATTATTGAGATGGTCGATCCGGCTGTTGGTACTGAGGTACTCCGGCCTTCCATGAGAAATTCGGATGATTCCTCCAACTTGAGTTGTAAGTATTTCCATAGGGTGCATTGTTATTGGGCTTGAATTGTCCAACAACATTTGCTTGATCTCCAAACATTTCCCTTTCAGCTGAAATTGTAGGGCATTCCTCCACCAAGTGTTCATATGATTGACAATTAGGACAAAGCTTCACTTGCACTAGTGATTCAGCAACAGCTTGCACTTCATGCATCTTTTTCAGTTCCAGCTCCTCCAATCTTCTTGTCATAGCTGCAAACTTTGCTTTCATATCATCATCTTCTTTCAAGGTATACATCCCAGCCTTAGCATTGAAAGCACTCAGTTGAGACTTCATCTTTCCCACTTCTCCTTTGTTTGGTTCATCCCATCCCCTTGAAACTTCAGCTACATAACTCAAGAAATTCATAGCTTCCTCCGGATTTTTGCTCATGAAATCTCCTCCACACAATGTCTCGAGGAGTTACTTCATTGAGGAAGACATCCCATCATAAAAATATCTCACCAATAGCCAAGTATCAAAACCATGGCGAGGGCAAGCATTTATAGCTTCCATATATCTTTCCCAACACTCATAGAATTTCTCATTCTCTTTAGCTGAGAAGTTTGAAATTTGCCTTTTCAAGCCATTTGTTTTATGAGTGGGAAAAAATTTATTGAGGAATTCAGCTTGTAAGTTAGTCCAAGTGCGGATACTCCTTGGCCTTAAAGAATTAAGACAAATTTTAGCCTTATCCTTTAAAGTAAAAGGAAATAACTTAAGCCTCATCAAGTCAATTAAAGCTCCTCCCTCTTGGAATGTATTACAAACATCTTCAAATTCCTTGATATGTGCGTAGGGATTCTCACTTTCCATCCCATGGAAAGTTGGTAGAAGTGGAACAATATACGGTCTGATCACTAGCTGCTCTGTAGGGGGCACTATACATGATGGTGCACTTATACGAGGTGGATGCATGCGGTCCCTCATTGATCTAAATTCATTGAGATTGTCTTGACGACCTTGGTGACTATGCTGATCTTCAGGTGTAGCTTCCATGATATTCAAGCTCAATTCCAATTCCTTGTTATGAGGTGTATCACGTTTAACAAGCCTTCCTCCACTGTCTCGTATCCAATTTGGCATACACAACTAGTATCTATCTGTAACTAAAATGAAAATAAAGGACAACAAAAGAAAACAGGGCTACAAAAACAAAATAAAATTAAGCTGAATTTAAAAGAAAAATTTAGATTATGAATAAGTAGAAAAAAAAAATAATTAATAAAGCGAAAGAAACGTTACCAAACTTGTGATGAAAATCACAAGTACTCTGAAATAGTATCACTATAAACTTGACACCTTCCTCAGCAACAGCGCCATTTGATTCATGCCCAATTGGTGTCTTAGTTGATTCATGTCCAACTGGTGCTCCTTGATTGAGGGAGTAATCAACTAAATTTATAACCTATTACACCATATACTAGGGTAGCAAAGAAAAAGATACTATAGCATAGTGGCTCTAGGATCGTTCACTGGGAAGGGTTTTCAAATTACAATTGATATTAATTCAAAGATGAATTGGTGCTGTTTCATTTCAAGGTTAGCTTAAGAAATAAAACACAAACTTTAGTTGAAAAAGGTTTAGATTTAAACTAACGGCACAACAAGTAATGGAAATTACTTATGAAGAAAAACATTCCTTGGAGATTTAGGTTCACAAGGGAGGTTCCTCATGCAAAAACATAGCTCCGGTCAGTTGGTTCATTTCCTCGCATTAGAGAATTAACATATAGTCAATTCTCTAATCGGTGTTGTACAGATGCATCCCTTAATTGGATTTCAGCTCTAATTCCCTCTCACTAATGCAACTTGCAATGGTTCGTGCCTCTCACTTAGCATTTACCATTCAAGGTGATCTTTAACCTTGGACTTCCCTTCTCAAGCTCGCAAGAGATAACTAATGGATGTCTCCTTAGAGTCTAAAAGCTTACCAAGTGTTGGCAATTCTAGAAAATCCTACCTTCAAGTCACCTCCCAGAGGCTCGCAAGGGGTAAACTAGTGCATCTCCATGGACAGAGATCACTTGCCTTACCAAGTGTTGGTCCTGGTGACTCCAAGGTTTTTTAAGTTAACTAAAAATGTAGAAAACACTAAAGGATCACACTTTCTCTTCATTCATGGCTGAAACCACAAAGCTACTAATTCTTGCACTTGGAACCTTTCCCGGCAACCTTAGCTCCAAGGAACTAAAGGTTTAGTTACTCATTCTCTGGGGAAACTTCCTCAGAGAGTGCATAACTAGTAAATGAAAAATACAATCAAATTAAGAAGGTAAGGCAGAGCAAAGCTCTGTATTTTACTTTCTTTCAAACTTTTACAAAAGGTCCATCATCCTGCTCTCGAGAACAGGCTCCCGAGAGCTATTTATATGAAAATTACAATAATAATTATTACATGGATATTTTCCTTTTTTTCTAACTTAATAGCTAAGGAATCCTATAATTGGTGGCTTACAAGGAGAGTTTGGGGATTTAGACAACAAAAATCAGAAGAAAAATATCTCAAAGTGTCGGTCGCAAATATCGGGAAGCACTAAGGACCATTTTGCAGGTGAAAATGAGGTCTGCGAGATTTCGCAGACGCATAAAAAGGCTGCGAAATCACTTCGCAGCAAAAGGCTGATTTTGCAGCGCTGCGAAGTTGGCTTTCAGCTTGCAGTGTTCGGCTTCCAACAGCTGTAACTCCTTCATTTCAGCTGAGAATTGTGCACCGTTTAAAGAATTGGATTGCTGACTTCCTAATCTTTGAAACGAAATATAGCATGCATAAATTGGACTTCATGAAGTGCTCCAAAAGTGGCTGACATGACTATCATAAAAAATGCTTCATGGCAGATTTCTCTTTACTTCCCCTCCTTGTATTCCGGATTTGCTTATGGCAAAGGACTTCAAAGCTTTGGTTCTTCATGTTTCTGAGCTTTCCATTGCTTTTCCATGGATTCCAAATAAATCTCCTCAATCTCATATTGGTTTGGTGATCAAAAAGCTATCAAAACACCAAAACTTAACACAAATTGATTAGAAGTACTTGCAAAGGTCCTTAATATGTTAATTGGGTTAAAAGGCAATAACTACTACTCAAAAGTGTTTAAAAGAGTTAATTACAAGCTATGAAATAGCACTTTTTGAGTAGTGATCATAGCCTTTAAAGTCGTGAGCTCATGACCAAGAATCGTTCATATCATCTCCAACCTTGATTTTTTCATTCCATACAGAGGCATAAGCTCACAGGATCCAAATTCGTTCATATCTTCCAATACCCTGAGTTCTTCATAGCAACTTGAGTTGTAAGCTCATGACCCGGAGTAGCTCCGGTAACCCACAACCTTGAGTTATTCAGAGCATCTAAAGCCTTGAGCTCACGACTAGGACTCATTCTTGTCAACCATAACCCTGAGTTGTACATAGCATATAGAGCCCTGAGCTCACAACTAGGAGTCCTTCACATCATGCACTGCCCTTAGCTTTTTATAGAATATAAAGCCATAGGCTCATGACCAAGAACCATTCATATCATCCTCAACCCTAAGTTGTTCATAGAATCTAGAAGCCTAAGGTTATGGGATCCTGAGTCATTCATATCATCCACAATAATAAGGTGTTCATAACATTTAGGGTCCTAAACTCATGACCCGAAGTCGTATATTCATCCATAACCCTAAATTGTTCAATATAGATAGAGCCTTAAGTTCATGACCCAAAATTGTTCATATCATCCACAACACTAAGTTCTTCATAGCATTTAGATCCTTGAGCTCATGACCTAGAATCATGTGTATCATCCATAACATTAAGTTGTTGATAGCATCTAAAGACAAGAGCTCATGACCCAGAGTAGTTTATGTCATTAATAGGCATAAGTTGTTCATAGCATCTAGAGCCTTGAGCTCATGACTTGGAGTTGTTCATGTTAACCACAGGCCTATGCTCTTCATAATATGTAGAGCCCTAAGCTCATGACCTAGATTCATTCATGTCATCCACAACCCTGAGTTGTTCATAGGATCTAAAGCCCTCAACTCATAACCCAGAGTCATTCATGTCAACTATAACCTACAGTTGTTCATAACATCTGAAGTACTGAGCTCATGACCCAAAGTTGTTGATGTCAAACATAGTCTTGAGTTGTTCATAGCATCTAGAGCCTTAAGCTCACTACTTGGAGTCATTCATGTCATCTACAGCCCTCAGCTGCTCATAGCATTTAGAGTCATGAGCTCACGAAAAAAAACTATTCATATGATCCATAACCTTGAGCTGGTCATAGCATTTAGAGGACTAAATTCACAGGATCACGAGTCATTGATATCATCCACAACCTTGAGTTGTTCATAGCATCCAAATTTATTAGCTTATGACCCGAAGTAGCTCATGTCATTAACAACCGTGAGTTGTTTATACCATCTAGAGCCCTGAGCTCATGACCCAAACTCATTCTTGTAAGCCACAACCCTAAGCTTTTCATAACATATAGAGCCCTAAGCTCATGACTTAGATTCTTTCATGTGATGCACAATCTTGCGTTGTTCATAGCATTTAAAACTATTGGCTCATGACCAAGAATCATTCATATTATCCTCAACCCTTAGTTGTTCATAGCATCTAGAAGCTTGGTCTCACGGGATCCTAAGTCATTCATATCATCCATAACTCTGAACTCACGACTCATGATCATTCATGTCATCCACAACCCTAAGCTTATGAAGCAGATAAATTCATATCATCCACAATTTTGAGTTGTACTTAGAATCTAGAGTCTTGACCTCATGAGATCCTAAGTCATCCATATCATCCATAATGCTTAGTTGTTCATAGCAGCCATAACCCTCAGCTCATGACTTGGAGTAGTTTATATCATTCACGACCTTAGGCTATTCATAGCCTTTAGAGTCGTGAGCTCACGACTGAGAGTCATTCGTGTCAACCACAACCCTAAGTTGTTCATAGTATCTAGATCCCTAAGCTCACAACCTAGATTCATTCATGTCATCCATAGCCTTGAGGCATTTATAGCATTTAGAGTGTTGAGCTCATGACTAAGAGTTGTTCTGGTCAACCATAACCCTAAGTTGTTCATAGCATCTAGAGCCCTGAGCTCACTACCTAGGGTCGTTCATGTCATCCATAGCCTTAAGCTATTCATATCATTTAGAGCCATAGGCCCATGACCAAAAATCACTCATCCCATCCTTAGCCCTGAGCTATTCATAGCATCTATAGGCCTAAGCTTACAAAATCTCAAGTCATTCATATAATCTAATAGCCTGAGATCTTCATAGCATCCAAAGTTGTAAGCTCATGACCTAGAGTAGTTTGTGTCATCCATAATCCTTAGTTGTTAATAGAATCTAGAGCCCTAAGCTCATGACCCAAACTTCTTCTTATGAACAATAACCATGAGTAATTCATAGCATCTAAAGCCTTGAGGTCATGACCTAAGGTTGTTCATAGCATCCACAACCTTGAGTTGTCCATAGCATATAGAGGCTTGAGCGTATGATGTAAAATCATTACTAACATCCACAACCTTATGTAGTTCATAGCATCTGGAGGCCTCAAGTCATAGGAGATCGAGTCATTCATATCATCCATAACTATGAGCAGTTCATAGCATCTAGACCCCTAAGCTCACGACCCAAAGTTGTTGAGGTCGACCATAACCCTGACTTATTGATAGCATCTCGAGTCTTAAGCTCACAACCAGGAGTTGTTCATGTCATCCACAACATTGAGCAATTCATAGCATTTAAAGGCTTCAGCTCATGACACAAAATCATTCATATTTTTCCCAGCCCTGATCAGTTCATCAAATCTAGAGGACCGAGCTCACGGAATTCCAAGTCATTCATATCATCCACAACTTTGAGTTGTTCATAACTTGTAGAACCTTGAGCTCAAGACCCCGAAGCCTTTCATGTCATTCACAACCTTGAGTTGTTCATAGAATCTTGTGGCCATGACCTAGATTCGTTCATGTCATTCACAATCTTGAGTTGTTAAAAGTATCTAGAGCCCTAAGCTCATAACCTTGAGTCGTTCATATCAACCATAACCCTGAGTTGTTCATAGCATCTAGAAGCCTAAGATCATGACTCAAAGTGGTTTTTATCCACCACAGCCTTGAGTTGTTCATATCATCTAGAGCCTTAAGCTCATGACCAAGAGTTGTTCATGTCTGATTACTACCCAAAAAGTGCTATTTTGCGCCTTTAATTCATTATGTTTTAAGCACTTTTGTGTAATAGTTATCCATTTTTATTCCAATTGGCATGTTAAGGACCTAGCAATGACTTCTAATCATATTTGTGGCTAGTTTTAGTGTTTTGACAGTTTTTTGGATCATTAAGACAAGCCAAGTAAAGGAGAGAAGCAAAGAGGAAAAACAGAGGAAAGAAGCAGTTTTTGTAGCGTGCACTGTCACTTTGGGAGGCTCTATTTTGTTCATCGTGCAAAATCACCTTTCAAGAATCTCATATTCGGAACCGGCTTGGAATTGCTGACAAATCAAGTACCTATAGTAGTATATTGCCATTCGTATAAGGAGCTCAAAATGGCAAATTTCGCACTTTGTACTGTTCATGCGAAAATGCCATGCAAGTGCGAATTTCGCACCTTGTATTGTTCATGCGACTTTGGTGCGAAATCTCCTCTGTTCTGCCGACTCCACATGAGATATTTTCTTTTGTATTTTTTGATGTAAATTCCTTTCTTATCCTTGTAATTAGCCAATCACAGGCTTTGCTTTGTAAAGACTATAAGAGGGGTGGAAATCATCTCTCGAAATATAATTATTGTATATTTTACACTTAGTGAAATTTTCCTCTGGGGGGTACAAAGATCTCTTTGCTTTCCTTTTCTCTCTTCTATTTTCTTTTTCTTGGAAGCCAAACAACCTCTGAGGATGTTTTCCCAGAGGATGAGAGGCTAAACCTTTGGTTTCTTGGAGTGAAGGAAGCTAGGTGAAAACTCCAGATGCAAAAGTGGAAAACTCTCGTGCATTAAATACAGGTAGTTGGAGTTCATAAATGGCTTTTAAATCTAAAGTTTTGCTTTAAATCCCTTAGAATATCTTTGAATGGCCAATACATGATAAGCTTTTAGGTCTCTGTGGATACTTATTGCTAGATCCACATAAGACCATTAGTTATCATGTACGAGCCATTGGAAAGTGGCTCAAGGTGAAGACCCATAGTGTCTAAAGCCATTAATGGGACTTGACTACCATTTCTAGTGACTTTTTATGGATTAAATCTTCATTGTTAAACCTATACCGGTTCGGGAAACAACCATCCTTTATGTTGTTGTCCCCAATACGAGGAGAAAAATCCAGAATTTCCCACTTTGCATTCTGAACTTGATCCTAGCAACCTTTAGCTCCGGGAGACTTTCTTTCTTCCATTTTTACCTAGTTTTATGTTAGTTTAGTTTCAAACACCACTTTCAAAACAAATTTTATTTTCTTTTAAACTTTAAGTTTTTGACAAAGGAAATCATCAGATTCAATTTCTAATCTTTAGTCTATCACCGGTAGAGTGAAAACCCATCCCAGAGTTCGACCCTAGAGCTGCTATACTATAGTAGCTTTGCTACGCTAGTATGAGGTCATAGGATTTATAAATATTTTTGATTAAAATACCCAATTAGGCACGAATCAAAATGGCGCCGTTGCCGGGGATGGTGCCACGATACAGTGATACAACTTTTTAGAGGCTAATTATGATTTCCATCACAAGTTTGGTGAATTCCTTTTTCACTAACTTCATTTCCTTTCTTTTAATTGTAGAATTCCTTTTGTTAAGTTTACTTTTATTTTCTTTCTAACCTTAACTTTCTTCTAGTTTTCTTTTGTTTTTGTTGTCTTTGTTTTGTTTTCAGGGAATTTGTAACTTGTGCATGCCCTATTGGATTCGGGACCAAGAGGGAAGACTAGTAAGGATAGAGAATCCTCAAGACACAGAGTTGGATATCTCTGTAAACATCATGGACCCTCCACAAGAGGATCAGAATTCTCAACACGGTCAAGTGAATAATCCAAATGCATATCTATCCATGAGGGATAGAATGCACCCACCAAGGATGAGTGCACCCTCATGCATCGTGCCTCCTCTTGAGCAGCTGATTATAAGGCCCCATATTGTGCCCCTCCTACCAAATTTCCATGGAATGGAGAGTGAGAACCCATATGCCCCCATCAAGGAGTTTGAGGAGGTGTGCAATACTTTTAGAGAGGGAGGAGCTCCAATAGACTTGATGAGACTCAAGCTATTCCCTTTTACTTTGAAGGACAAGGCAAAAATATGGCTTAATTCTTTAAGGCCAAGGAGCATAAAGAATTGGGTTGATCTTCAGGCCGAATTTTTGAAGAAATTTTTCCCCACCCATAGGACCAATGGGTTGAAGAGACAAATCTCAAACTTTTCTGCAAAATAAAATGAGAAGTTCTATGAATGTTGGGAAAGGTATATGGAGGCCATCAATGCTTGTCCTCATCATGACTTTGATACATGGCTCTTGGTGAGCTATTTTTATGATGGGATGTCTTTCTCCATGAAGCAAATTCTTGAAACCATGTGTGGGGGAGATTTTATGAGTAAGAATCCGAAAGAAGCCATGGACTTTTTAAGTTATGTATCTAAGGTATCAAGAGGATGGGATGAGCCCAACTCAATAGAAACACAAAGGATGAAAGCTCCTGTAAATCCAAAGGGTGGAATGTACATGTTAAGTGAAGACATGGACATGAAAGCTAAGGTGGCAACAATGGCAAGGAGGTTGGAAGAACTTGAGTTGAAAAAAATGCATGAAGTCCAAGCCATTTCCGAGACACAAGCCCATGTCATGCCATGCACCATTTGCCAATCATGTGATCATGTGGTAGATGAGTGCCTAACCATCCCAACAGTGAGGGAGATGTTAGGTGATCAAGCCAATGTTGTGGGGCAATTTAGGCCCAACAACAATGCACCTTATGGAAACACTTATAATTTAAGCTAGAGAAACCATCCAAATTTTTCTTGGAAACCAAGGCCACCTCCATACCAACCACAAGCCCAAACCCAAGCACCTTGATTCGTGCCCAATTGGTGTCTCAGCTGATTCGTGTCCAGCTGGTGCTCCTTCATTGAGGGAGTAATCAACAAAATTTATAACCTATTACACCATTTACTAGGGTAGCAAAGACAAAGCTACTATAGCATAGTGGCTCTAGGATCTTTCACTGGGAAGGGTTTCCAAATTACAAATGATACCAATTCAAAGTGAATTGGTATTGTTTCATTTCAAGGTTAGCTCAAGAAATAAAATACACACTTTGATTGGCAAAGATTTAGATTTAAAATGACTACCAAGCAAGTGATGGAAATTACTTAGGAAGAAAACATTCCTTGGAGGGTCAGGTTCACTTGGGAGGTTCCTCATGCAAAAGACATAGCTCAGGTCAGTTGGTTCATTTCCTCGCGTGAGAGAATCAACATATAGTCAATTCTCTAACCGGTGTTGTACAGATACATCCTTTAATTAGATTTCAACTTTAATTCTCTCACTGATGCAACTTGCAATGGTTCAAGCCTCTCACTAAGCCTTAACCATTCAAGGTGATCTTTAACCTTGGACTTCCCTTCTCAAGCTCGCAAGAGATAACTAATAGATGTCTCCTTGGAGTCCAAAAGCTTACCAAGTGTTGGAAATTCCAGAAAATCCTACCTTAAAGTCACCTCCCAGAGGCTCGCAAGGGGTAAACTAGTGCATCTCCTTGGTTGGAGATCACTTGCCTTACCAAGTGTTGGCCTAGGTGACTCTAAGGTGTTTTAAGTTAACTAAAAACATAGAAATCACTAAAGGATTTCACTTCCTCTTCATTGATGGCTGAAACCACAAAGCTTTGCATTCTTGCACTTGGAACCTTCCCCGGCAACCTTAGCTCCAAGGAACTAGAGGTTTAGTTACTCATTCTCTGGGGAAAATTCCTCAGAGAGTGCATAACTTAGTAAGAAATAAATAATACAAAGTGAGAAGGTAAGACAAAACAAAGGGCCTGAACTTTACTTGCTTTTCAAAACTTTACAAAGGGTCTCCTCTCCTTCGAACAGGCTCTCGAAGAGTATATATATGAACATAATACAAAACTAATTATTACATAGATATTTTCTCTTTTTACTAACTTAAAAGCTAAGGAATCTTGTAATTGGTGGCTTACAAGGAGTATTTTGGGATTTAGACAACAAAAATCTGATGGAAAATATCTCCCAACGTCGGTAGCAAATATCGGGAAGCACTACGGACCATTTCGCAAGAGAAAATGATGTCTGCGAGATTTTGCAGACACACAAAAGGGCTGCGAAATCACTTCGTAGCAAAAGGTTATTCTCGCAGGGCTGCGAAGTTAGCTTCCATCTTGAGGTTCTCAGCTTCTAGCTTGTGGCATATATCAGGCAACTTCAGGAGGAAATACACCACACTATACAAAAAGGCTGCAAAATCACTTCGTAACAAAAGGGTGATTTCGCAACACTTTGCAAAATGCTTCCTTCAGCTTGGAGTGATTGACTTTCAATGGCTGTACTTTCTTCGTTTCAACTCTGAATTGTGCACCGTTTGAAGCATTGGATTGTTGACTTCCTGAGCTTTGAAATGGTATATAGCATGTATCAATTGGACTTCAGAAAGTGCTCCAAAAGTGGCTGCCACGACTGTCATCAAGAATATACTTCATGGCAGATTCTCTTTACTTCTTCTCCTTGCACTCCGGATTTACTCTTGGCAAATGACTTCCAAGCTTTGCCCAAGATTCCTCATAACTCTCCTCAATCTTGGATTGCTTTGGTGATCAAATTACTAACAAAAACACCAAAACTTACACAAAGTGATTAAAATTGCTTTCAAGGGTCCTTAACATGCCAATTGAGTTAAAAGGCCAAAACTACTACTCAAAAGTGTTTAAAAGGGTTTAATACAGGCTACCAAAGAGCACTTTTTGAGTAGTAATCCGTTTAAAAGTGTTTAAAAGTGTTCAAAAGTGTTTAAAAGTGTTTAAAAGTCATTTTCGCACCCACTTCGCAATCCGTTTCGCAGCTGCGAATTGAGTGTCACTGTGCTGCGAAGTGGCACACGTGTGCCAATATCGCTTTCGCAATTGCGAAATACCCTGCGAAATGGAACTTTGGTTGCGAAATCAGGGATTTTCACGCTTTATCGCTTCGCAGCCGTTTCGCAGCTGCGAAATGGGGGTTCCTGTGCTGCGAAGTGGCACACGTGTGCCAAAGTCGACTTCGCAGCTGCGAAAATTCTCGTAGAGAATTCCAATGTGTTGCGGAATGGTTTGGCAACAAAGTGCTCTTTTTGCAAAAGTTTTCCTCAGGCTGCGAAGTCTCGCAGAGTCTTGTTTTTGCTCTATTTTTGCTCCAATTTCGCTCCAATTTTTTTTCTTTCAATTTCCTTGCAATTTCTTCCACCTGGGATCATTCAAAAATATTAAAACACACATAAAAACATGATTTAAGATAAAAAAAAATAAGATCAAAAGTATGGAAAAAACTTGGAAAATTACAAAATTTACAAAAATTTTGGACTGTGGTAAAACCACGTCCACCAAACCCCTTTTTGCTTAGGCTTTTTGTGGCTCAAGGAGGTTGATTTCCTCCTTTTTCTGGTTTGAATGGCTCTATGAATGGCTTGAGACGATGTCCATTGACTCTAAAGGTGTCCTTGCCATTGAAATTCAATAATTCCACCACTCCATTAGCAAATACTCGGTGAATAATGAACGGGCCTATCCACCTTGACTTGAGCTTCCCAGGAAAGATATGGAGTCTTGTGTCATACAGTAAAACTCTTTGCCCTTTCTAAAATTCCTTGTTGGAGATTAGTTGATCATGCCACTTCTTCATCTTATGTTTTGCAACTTTGGAATTGATATAAGCATCATTTCTTAATTCCTCCATCTCATTAAGGTCTAGATATCTCTTTTCTCCAGCTCTAATCAAGTCCATGTTCAGCTTCTTTATTGCCCACCAAGCTTTGTATTCAACTTCCACAGGGAGATGACATGCTTTACCATACACAAGACGATAGGGAGACATGCCAAGAATAGTCTTATAAGCTGTTCTATACGCCCACAATGAATCATGAAGCCTAATAGACCAATCTTTTCTGCTGGAATTCACCACTTTCATCAATATATTCTTTATTTCCCTGTTAGCTAGCTCAACTTGCCCGGAAGTCTGAGGATGATAAGGTGTAGCTACCTTATGCTTCACTCCATACTTGGATAACAGAGCTTCAAAAGGTTTGTTGGAAAAATGAGCACCTTCATCACTGATTATGGCTTTGGGCACCCCAAATCTCGAAAAAATGTTCTCTTTAAGAAACTTGAGAACCATCCTGTGGTCATTTTGTTTACAGGGGATTGCCTCAACCCATTTAGAATCATAATCCACCCCCACCAAGATGTAAGAATTACCAAAATACATTGGGAAAGGTCCCATGAAGTCAATGCCCCATACATCAAATAGCTCAACTATTAGAATGGGGTTCATAGGCATTTGATTTCTTTTTGTTAGTTTTCCAAGCCTTTGGCATCTATCACAACTCCTACACATGATGTGGGCATCTTTGAAAAGAGATGGCCAAGTAAACCCTGATTGCAACACCTTCATGGCTGTTTTCTGAGAGGCAAAGTGGCCTCCACATGCATTTTCATGACAATGAGATAGAATCCCTTGCTGCTCATCTTCAGGAACACACTTCCTTATGATCTGATCTGCACAATACTTAAAAAGAAAGGGCTCTTCCCAATAATAAGCATGAATTTTTGCAAAGAAGTGCTTCCTGTCCCGTGCATTCCACTCACTTGGAATTTCACCAGTTACTAAATAATTAGCAATATGAGAATACCAAGGAGTTTTCACTAGAAACATGAGTGATTCTTCAGGAAAATTATCATTAATAGGCAAGGGATGGGAATTATGTGCTATAATTAACCTTGAAAGGTGGTCCACTCCTTTCTTATCTTTGATTTGGAGATCGAATTCTTGTAGCAAAAGAATCCATCTAATCAACCTTGCTTTTGCATCTTGCTTTGTCAATAAATACTTCAAGGCTGAATGATCAGTGAAGACAATGATGAAAGACCCCACTAAATAAGCACGAAATTTGTCCAAAGCAAATACCACAACTAACAATTCTTTCTCTGTAGTTGTGTAGTTCCTTTGAGCTTCATTCAGTGTTTTGCTCGCATAGTAGATCACATAGGGCTTCCCATCATCTCTTTGGCCAAGCACAGCTCCTATAGCAAAGTAACTGGCATCACACATCAGTTCAAAAGGTAGTTGCCAGTTAGGGGCCCTCACTATTGGAGTTGTTGTTAAAAACTTCTTCAGTTGATCAAAACTATTTCGACATCTTTTATCCCATATAAACATAGCATCCTTAGCTAACAGCTCACAAAGAGGTTTTGAAAGACTTGAAAAACCTTTTATAAACCTCCTATAGAACCCTACATGGCCAAGGAACTGCCTTACTCCTTTTACAGTTGTTGGAGATGGTAATTTGACAATAATCTCCACCTTTGCTTTATCAACTTCAATGCCTTTTTCAGAGATGATATGGCCAAGGACAATTCCTTGACGTACCATAAAATGGCATTTCTCCCAGTTGAGCACCAGGTCTTTTTCAATGCATCTGTGAAGAACTGTGATTACTACCAAAAAGTGCTATTTTGTATACCTAATTATAATGGTTTTAAGCACCTTTGATTAGTAATCATATTCATTTAACCCAATTAATTCATTAAGGTCCTTAGTAATTGGTTTTAACCATTTTGTGGCAAGTTTACATGTTTTTATCAGCTTATGAATCAATTCAAGCATGCCAAATGATGGAGGAGCTACTTGGACAAGTTATGGAAAAGCTTTTGGAAGCTCAAATTCATGAAGAACCAAGCTTTGGAGCTCCATAGCCCTTTGCCAAAGTCGTTCAAAGTATGCAAAGAGAAGCAAAGAGGAAAAGCAAGCAAAGTGAAGAGAAGCAAAGAGGACAGCAGCTGCAGTATTCTTTCGCACTTTTGGAGCACTTTCCAAAGTTCATTTTTTACATACTATATACCATTTCAAAGATCTGGAAGTCAAGAATCCAACGCTTCAAACCGTGCATGATTTGGAGTTGAAATGAGGAAGATATGGCCTTCTGAAGCCAACTGCTCCAGGTTATGCGAAATTCGCATAACACCTTCAAAATTCGCATAACCCATGCGTGTTGCGAATTTTCCTCTGCTTTTGTCGACTCCACTTTAGATATTTTCCTTTGTATTTTGTGATGTAATTTCCTTTCTTATCCTTGTAACTAACCAATCACAAGCTTTTGCTTTTGTAAAGACTATATAAGGGGTGGAAATCACCTCTTGAAAGATATAGAAGAGATATTACGTTTAACACTTAGAGAAAATATACAGAGCTCTCTCGTCTCTCTTTTCTCTTTACTATTTTATTTTCTTGGAAGCCAAACAGCCTCTAAGGGCTTTTCCTCAGAGGATGATTGGCTAAAACTTTTAGTTTCTCAAAGTATGGATGTTATGTGATGGCTTGAATGCAATCCCATGGAAATTTCTCGCACCCGGAAGGTAAGGTAGTCGTTTTTCATTAATGGTTCATTAATGCAAAGTTTGGTTTTTATTTCCTTTGGACAACTTCCAACGGCCAATACTTGATAAGCTTTTGGATTTCTATCCATTAGTTATCTCCTACGAGCTATTGGAATGTGAGGTTTTCAATTCCAAGTTTTGCATTAATCCCTTAGAACCAATTTCAATGGCCATTGAAAGGTGAGTTTATCACCTGAAATGACTTTGAGTTGCCAATATTTGGTAAGCTTTTGGCTTTAGACCGTTAGTTATCTCTTACGAGCCATTCAAAGGAAGTCTAAGGTGAATAACCATTGATGAAATTCACTACCATCTATTTTGCCATTTTAAAGGATTCAAACTTGATTTGCTAAATCCATACTGGTTCGGGAAGCAAGCATCACCATAGTTGCAACCCCAACGCGAGGAGCCTATCCTAAGATTTCCAATTTGCATAAGAGCTAGAGCATAGCTATCCTATCTTTGAGAAACTTGTTTTTACACCCTTTCATTTTAGTCTTTAATGTTAGCTTAGATTAGTTTAAATCTTTCTAAAACATTTACATCTTCTTTTAAAGCTAACATCCATAAGAAAATCACCTATTTTCCTAATTTGAATATCACTTGTGTTTGCGAAAACCCTTCCCAGTGAACGATCCTAGAACCACTATGCTATAGTAGCTTGGCTACTTTAGTAATAGTATTTAAGGTATAAATTTTGTTGATACGCCTTTAAAGCTAAGCTACCATGAGTCGAATCAAACTGCTTCTAAATTTATTAAGCATTCCTCAAATGTACCTCCATATACGGTGATGTCATCCATGAAAACCTCCATAATTCGCTCCACCATATCACTGAAAATACTCAACATACATCTTTGAAATGTTGCAGGTGCATTGCATAAACCAAAAGGCATTCTCCTGTAAGCATATGTTCCAAATGGACATGTAAAAGTGGTCTTTTCCTGATCTGCCACATCAATTTCAATCTAAAAATACCCTGAATACCCGTCCAAGAAGCAATAGAACGGATGTCCAGAGACTCTCTCCAGCTCTTGGTCAATAAATGGCAATGGAAAATGATCTTTCCTAGTTACAGCATTCAACTTTCTATAATCAATACACACCCTCCAACCTGAAGTGAGGCGTGTAGTAATTTCTTCTCCTTTTTCATTCTGAACTACTGTGATCCCTGACTTCTTTGGTACCACTTGAGTAGGACTCACCCAAGGGCTATCTGATATAGGGTAAATAATACCTGCTTGAAGTAGCTTCAGCACCTCAGCTCGCACCACCTCTTGTAAATGAGGATTCAATCTTCTTTGAAGTTGACGAATTGGCTTTGCTTCCTCCTCCATATATATATGATGAGTACAAACTAAAGGACTAATGCCTTTCAAGTCGGATATTTGCCATCCCATTGCCTTCTTACACCTCTTGAGAACTTCTATTAAACAATTCTCTTGATGACTGGTCAGAGATGAAGATATCACAACAGGACATTGATTATTTTCTTCAAGATATGTATATTTCAGCTCCACGAGTAGAGGCTTCAGATTGAGTTTTGGAGTCTCTTTTTCAGTAGCTGCCTCTTCTTCTTTATTGAACAAAGGTAGAATCTCTTCTATCCTTCTCCAACTTTGTAGAGTAGCAAGCACATTAGGGGGTTCAGACAAACCTTCCTCAAAATCCACAAGACTTTCATTCAGCTTGTCCTGCATATTTTGATTACAGTGCTCCTCTACTAGAGTGTCAATAATGCACACCTCTTCTGGACCCTCTTCTTCTTTCGGAGTGGTTTGCTTTTTAGACATATAGAAAATATTGAGATCAAGTGTCATGTTGCCAAAAGTGAGTTGCATAAGCCCATTCCTACAGTTGATGATTGCATTTGAAGTAGCAAGAAATGGCCTTCCAAGGATGATAGGAACTAAATTAGCTTCCTTTACAGTAGGATCTGTATCAAGAACAATAAAATCTACTGGATAGTAGAAATTATCCACTTGCACCAAGACATCCTCAATTACCCCCCTTGGAATTTTTACTGATCTATCTGCTAGAGATAGAATGATTGCCGTTGGCTTCAACTCTCCAAGTCCCAATTGCTTGTAGACAGAATATGGAAGCAAATTCACACTTGCTCCCAAGTCTAACAAGGCTTTCTCCACTACCTTCCCTCCAATCATGACTGAAATGGTAGGACTTCCCGGGTCTTTGTACTTCAAAGGAGACTTATATTGTAAGATTGCACTTACTTGCTCAGTCAAGAAGGCTTTCTTATTTACAGTCAACCCTCTTTTGATAGTACATAAGTCCTTTAGGAATTTTTCATACGTTGGAACTTGTTTAATCATATCCAGCAGTGGAATATTGACTTTCACTTGTCTCAATACTTCAAGGATTTCAGCTGCATTTCTAATTCCCTTTTTCCCATGTAATGCTTGAGGAAAAGGAGGAGAAGTTGACTTCTTCAGCATTTCTTCCTTCAGAAGTTCCTTCTCTGGAATTGCATTGATTGTTGAATCAGAGTCCTTCTTCTTTTCACTGATCTCCTTCTCTTTATCTTCCATTTCATCCCCTTTCTTTATCTCTTCTTCTTTCTCAACATGTGGCTTGGGTGTTGGGTGCTCAATTTTTTTACCACTCCTTAGAGTGATCAAGGCTTTGACATCTTTCATTTGTGCTGATTCTCCCTCTTGGCTTTCCACTTCATGGACACCTTTGGGGTTTTGGTGGGGTTGAGAAGGAAATCTTCCATTTTCTTGCACTGTGTTCAAATTTGTAAGCCTTGAAATTGAATATTGGATGTTATCAAACTTTTGGGCTATATCATTTTGCATTCCATCCATCCTTTTATTCAAAGTACTCTCCACTCTGTCAATTCTTTGATTGATTTGAGCATTGGTGGCTTCTTGGTTTCCAACAAAATCTCCCACTACCTTGCTGAGATTAGCCATTGCTTGTTCAAGACTTGAAGATTGTTGAGATGGTTGATCTGGCTGTTGGTACTGAGTTGCTCTGGCCTTCCATGAGAAATTTGGATGATTCCTCCAACTTGAGTTGTAAGTATTTCCATAAGGCGCATTGTTATTGGGCTTGAATTGTCCAACAACATTTGCTTGATCTCTAAACATTTCCCTTTCAGCTGAAATTGCAGGGCATTCCTCCACCAAATGTTCATATGATTGACAATTGGGACACAGCTTCACTTGCACTGGTGTTTCAACAACAGCTTGCACTTCATGAACTTTCTTCAGTTCCAGCTCCTCCAATCTTCTTGTCACAGCTGCCAATTTTGCTTTCATATCATCATCTTCTTTCAAGGTATACATCCCAGCCTTAGCATTAAAAACACTCAATTGAGACTTCATCTTCCCCACTTCTCCTTTGGTTGGTTCATCCCATCCCCTTGAAACATCAGCTACATAGCTCAAGAAATCCATAGCTTCCTCTGGATTTTTGCTCATGAAATCTCCTCCACACATTGTCTCGAGGAGTTGCTTCATTGAGGAAGACATTCCATCATAAAAATAGCTCACCAATAGCCAAGTATCAAAGCCATGGTGAGGGCAAGCATTTATAACTTCCATGTATCTTTCCCAACACTCATAGAATTTCTCATTCTCTTTAGCTGAGAAATTTGAAATTTGCCTTTTCAAGCCATTTGTTCTATGAGTGGGAAAAAATTTCTTAAGGAATTCAGCTTGTAAGTCAGTCCAAGAATGGATACTCCTTGGCCTTAAAGAATTAAGCCAAATTTTGGCCTTATCCTTTAAAGTAAAAGGAAATAACTTAAGCCTCATCAAATCGATTGAAGCTCCTCCCTCTTGGAATGTATTACAAACATCTTCAAATTCCTTGATGTGTGCATAGGGATTCTCACTTTCCATCCCATGGAAAGTTGGTAGAAGTGGAACAAGATACGGTCTGATCACTAGCTGCTCTGTAGGGGGCACTATACGTGATGGTGCACTCATACGAGGTGGATGCATGCGGTCCCTCATTGATCTGAATTCATTGAGATTGTCTTGACAACCTTGGTGACTATGCTAATCTTCAGGTGTAGCTTCCATGATATTCAAGCTCAATTCCAATTCTTTGTTATGAGGTGTATCACACTTAACAAGCCTTCATCCACTGTCTCATATCCACTTTGGCATACACAACTAGTATCTATCTGCAACTTGAATGAAAATAAAGGACAACAAAAGGAAATAGGGCTACAACAACCAAATTAAACTAAGCTGAATTTAAAAGATAAATTTGGATTATGAATAAATAAAGAAAGAATGAGAATTAGTAAAGTGAAAGAAATGTTACCAAACTTGTGATGAAAATCACAAGTGCTCTAAAAATGGTATCACTATAAACTTGACACCTTCCCCGACAACGACGCCATTTGATTCGTGCCCAATTGGTGTCTCAGCTGATTCGTGTCCAGCTGGTGCTCCTTGATTGAGGGAGTAATCAACAAAATTTATAACCTATTACACCATTTACTAGGGTAGCAAAGACAAAGCTACTATAGCATAGTGGCTCTAGGATCGTTCACTGGGAAGGGTTTCCAAATTACAAATGATACCAATTCAAAGTGAATTGGTATTGTTTCATTTCAAGGTTAGCTCAAGAAATAAAATACAAACTTTGATTGGCAAAGATTTAGATTTAAAATGACTACCAAGCAAGTGATGGAAATTACTTAGGAAGAAAACATTCCTTGGAGGGTCAGGTTCACTGGGGAGGTTCCTCATGCAAAAGACATAGCTCAGGTCAGTTGGTTCATTTCCTCGCGTGAGAGAATCAACATATAGTCAATTCTCTAACCGGTGTTGTACAGATACATCCTTTAATTAGATTTCAACTTTAATTCTCTCACTGATGCAACTTGCAATGGTTAAAGCCTCTCACTAAGCCTTAACCATTCAAGGTGATCTTTAACCTTGGACTTCCCTTCTCAAGCTCGCAAGAGATAACTAATGGATGTCTCCTTGGAGTCCAAAAGCTTACCAAGTGTTGGCAATTCCAGAAAATCCTACCTTAAAGTCACCTCCCAGAGGCTCGCAAGGGGTAAACTAGTGCATCTCCTTGGTTGGAGATCACTTGCCTTACCAAGTGTTGGCCCAGGTGACTCTAAGGTGTTTTAAGTTAACTAAAAACATAGAAATCACTAAAGGATTTCACTTCCTCTTCATTGATGGCTGACACCACAAAGCTTTGCATTCTTGCACTTGGAACCTTCCTCGACAACCTTAGCTCCAAGGAACTAGAGGTTTAGTTACTCATTCTCTGGGGAAAATTCCTCAGAGAGTGCATAACTTAGTAAGAAATAAATAATACAAAGTGAGAAGGTAAGGCAAAACAAAGGGCCTGAACTTTACTTGCTTTTCAAAACTTTACAAAGGGTCTCCTCTCCTTCGAACAGGCTCTCGAAGAGTATATATATGAACATAATACAAAACTAATTATTACATAAATATTTTCTCTTTTTACTAACTTAAAAGCTAAGGAATCTTGTAATTGGTGGCTTACAAGGAGTATTTTGGGATTTAGACAACAAAAATCTGATGGAAAATATCTCCCAATGTCGGTAGCAAATATCGGGAAGCATTACGGACCATTTTGCAAGAGAAAATGATGTCTGCGAGATTTCGCAGACACACAAAAGGGTTGCGAAATCACTTCGTAGCAAAAGGTTATTCTCGCAGGGCTGTGAAGTTGGCTTCCATCTTGAGGTTCTCAGCTTCCAGCTTGCGGCATATATCGGGCAACTTCAGGAGGAAATACACCACACTGTACAAAAAGGCTGCGAAATCACTTCGCAACAAAAGGGTGATTTCGCAACACTTTGCAAAATGCTTCCTTCAGCTTGGAGTGATTGACTTGCAATGGCTGTACTTTCTTCGTTTCAACTCTGAATTGTGCACCGTTTGAAGCATTTGATTGTTGACTTCCTGAGCTTTGAAATGGTATATAGCATGCATCAATTGGACTTCAGAAAGTGCTCCTAAAATGGCTGCCACGACTGTCATCAAGAATATGCTTCATGGCAGATTCTCTTTACTTCTTCTCCTTGCACTCCGGATTTACTCTTGGAAAATGACTTCCAAGCTTTGCCCAAGATTCCTCATAATTGTCCTCAATCTTGGATTACTTTGGTGATCAAATTACTAACAGAAACACCAAAACTTACACAAAGTGATTAAAATTGCTTTCAAGGGTCCTTAACATGCCAATTAAGTTAAAAGGCCAAAACTACTACTCAAAAGTGTTTAAAAGGGTTTAATACAGGCTACCAAAAAGCACTTTTTGAGTAGTAATCACACCTCAACAAACTTCTTTAGTGGAGCAAGCCATTGTGAACCTAAGTAAAGTCATGGGTGACTTTGTGGGTGAACAAAAGGCAATGAACTCCCAATTGCACCAAAAGATTGAAAATGTTGAGAGTTCTCAAATTAAGAGAATGGATGGGATGCAAAATGATCTATCTCAGAAGATAGATAATATTCAATACTCCATCTCTAGGCTTACCAACCTCAACACAGTGAACGAGAAAGGAAAGTTTGCCTCTCAACCAAGCCAAAATCCAAAGGGTGTTCATGAAGTTGAAACCCAAGATGGGGAGTCTTCAAAGTTGAGGGAGGTCAAAGCTGTGATCACCTTGAGGAGTGGGAAGGAGGTTGATCAACCCTTGCCTAAGGTGAGGCAAGATGAAGAACTCATGTCAAGGAGAACCTTGGTTAAAGAGAGCAATAACCAAGAAGAGAAGAGTGGGAAGAAAAATGCATCTAAATCAAGCATTGAAGAAGAGCCAAGGATAGTGATTAAAGAGGATATGATGAAGAAACATATGCCTCCCCCTTTTCCTCAAGCTTTACATGGAAAGAAGGGAATACAGAATTCATAAGAAATTCTTAAAGTTTTGAGACAAGTGAAGGTGAATATACCCTTACTTGATATGATCAAGCAAGTCCCCACATATGCAAAATTTTTAAAGGACTTGTGCACGGTCAAGAGAGGGTTAATTGTGACAAAGAAGGCATTCCTCACTGAGCAAGTAAGTGCCATCATTCAGTGTAAGTCTCCAGTTAAGTACAAAGATCAGGGATGTCCCACCATTTCAGTCAACATTGGAGGGACACATGTGGAGAAGGCTTTACTAGACTTGGGGGCAAGTGTGAATTTGCTCCCATACTCTGTGTATAAGCAACTGGGACTTGGAGAATTGAAGCCCACAACCATCACTCTCTGCTTAGCTGATAGGTCAGTCAAAATCCCAAGGGGGATGATAGAGGATGTTCTAGTTCAAGTGGACAAATTCTACTATCCCGTGGATTTTGTGGTGCTTGATACTGATCTCACTGTTAAGGAACCAAATTATGTGCCAATCATCCTTGGGAGACCTTTCCTAGCTACCTCCAATGCCATCATCAATTGTAGGAATGGGGTGATACAGCTCACATTTGGAAATATGACCTTGGAACTAAACATATTCCACCTATGCAAAAGGCATCTTCACCCTGAAGAGGAGGAAGGATTGGAGGAGGTGTGCTTGATCAACACTTTGGTTGAAGAGCATTGTGACAAGAATTTAGAAGAGAACTTGAATGAAAGCCTTGGAGTGCTTGAAGAAGGGTTACCTGAACCCTCTAATGTGTTAGCCATCATGTCTCCTTGGAGGAGAAGGGAAGAGATCTTACCCTTATTCAATGAGGAGGACTCACAAGGAGCAGCTAGGGAGGACCCTCCAAAGCTAGTTTTGAAGCCACTTCCTGTTGATTTGAAGTATGCATATTTGGAGGAAGATGAGCAATGTCCAGTGGTGGTTTCTTCAACTCTCACAAGTGATCAAGAGGATAGTCTTTTGGGAGTCCTCAGAAAATGTAAAAAGGCCATTGGATGGAAAATTTATGATCTGAAAGGGATTAGCCCTTTGGTATGCACCCACCACATCTACATGAAAGATGATGCAAAACCAGTGAGGCAGCCAGCCTCAGAGGAGGTTGAATCCTTACATGCAAGAGGTGGTAAGGGGTGAAGTTCTGAAGCTACTTCAAGCAGGGATCATATATCCCATTTCAGACAGCTTGTGGGTGAGCCCAACCCAAGTAGTCCCAAAGAAATCTGGAATTACTGTGATCCAGAATGAGAAAGGGTAGGAAGTCTCTACACGTCTTACCTCAAGATGGAGGGTGTGTATAGAATACAGGAGGTTGAATTCAGTGACTAGGAAGGACCATTGCCCTTCATGGACCAAGTCCTTGAGAGAGTCTCAGGGCATCCTTTCTACTATTTTTTGGATGGTTACTCAGGGTACTTCCAAATAGAGATTGATTTGGAAGATCAAGAAAAGACAACCTTCACTTGCCCCTTTGGTACTTTTGCCTATAGGAGGATGCCCTTTGGTCTATGTAATGCACCTGCAACTTTCCAAAGATGTATGCTAAGCATCTTCAGTGATATGGTGGAGCGCATCATGGAAGTCTTCATGGATGACATCACTGTATATGGAGGCTCTTATAAGGAGTGTTTATTGCATTTAGAAGCTGTTCTTCAAAGATGTATTGAGAAAG
Source organism: Vitis vinifera (assembly GCF_030704535.1). Taxonomy (NCBI): domain Eukaryota; kingdom Viridiplantae; phylum Streptophyta; class Magnoliopsida; order Vitales; family Vitaceae; genus Vitis; species Vitis vinifera. Next base: position 10,238,460 of record NC_081810.1, read on the forward strand.
ACCTAGTGCTAAATTGGGAGAAGTGCCATTTTATGGTACAACAAGGAATTGTCTTAGGACATATAATCTTCAAGAATGGCATTGAGGTAGATAAGGCAAAGATAGAGCCAATTGTTAAGTTGCCACCTCCCACAAATGTTAAAGGAATTAGCCAATTCCTAGGACATGCCGGGTTCTATAGGAGGTTCATTAAGGATTTCTTAAAAATCTCAAAACCTCTTTGTGAACTCTTGGTAAAGGATGCCAAGTTTGTGTGGGATGAGAAATGTCATAAGAGTTTTGAGGAACTGAAGCAATTCCTCACAACTGCACCAATAGTGAGAGCCCCAAATTGTAAATTACCTTTTGAGGTAATGTGTGATGCAAGTGATCTTACTATGGGGGCTGTTTTGGGGCAAAGAGAATATGGAAAGCCCTATGTGATTTATTATGCAAGCAAAACTTTGAATGAGGCTCAAAGGAACTACACAACTACTGAGAAGGAGTTGTTGGCAGTTGTTTTTGCCTTGGATAAGTTTCGTGCCTATTTGGTAGGGTCCTTTATAGTCGTGTTCACTGACCATTATGCTTTGAAGTAGTTGCTAACCAAGCAAGATGCCAAGGCAAGATTGATAAGATGAATCCTTTTGCTTCAAGAATTCAATCTCCAAATCCGGGATAAAAAGGGAGTAGAAAATGTGGTAGCTGACCACTTGTCAAGACTTGTGATAGCACATGACTCACATGGCCTACCTATTAATGATGACTTCCCTGAGGAGTCTCTTATGTCAATTGAGGTAGCTCCATGGTATTCTCACATTGCAAATTACTTGGTTACTGGAGAAGTTCCAAGTGAGTGGAGTGCCCAAGACAAGAAGCATTTCTTTGCTAAAATCCATGCCTATAATTGGGAGGAGCTTTTTCTCTTCAAATATTGTTCAGATCAAATCATAAGGAAATGTGTTCCTGAACAAGAGCAATCAGGAATTCTATCCCATTGTCATGATAGTGCATGTGGAGGTCATTTTGCTTCCCAGAAAACAACCATGAAAGTGGTCTAATCAGGTTTTTGGTGGCCCTCTCTTTTCAAGGACGCCCATGCTATATGCAAGGGATGTGATCGGTGTCAAAGGCTTGGGAAGGTAACACGCCGGAATATGATGCCCTTGAACCCCATCTTGATAGTGGATGTCTTTGATGTTTGGGGGATAGACTTCATGGGACCATTTCCAATGTCATTTGGACACTCCTACATTTTGGTAGGAGTGGATTATGTCTCTAAGTGGGTAGAAGCAATCCCATGTAGGAGCAATGATCATAAGGTGGTTCTCAAATTTCTCAATGAGAACATCTTTTCAAGGTTTGGAGTGCCTAAGGCCATTATCAGTGATGGAGGAACCCACTTTTGTAACAAGCCTTTTGAGACTCTTCTAGCCAAATATGGGGTCAAGCACAAGGTAGCTACACCTTATCACCCTCAAACAAGTGGCCAAGTTGAGTTAGCCAACCGGGAAATCAAGAATATACTGATGAAGGTGGTGAATGTAAACAGGAAGGATTGGTCTATTAAGCTCCTGGATTCATTATGGGCTTATAGGACCGCTTATAAGACCATTCTTGGAATGTCTCTTTATCGCCTTGTTTATGGCAAAGCGTGCCATCTCCCAGTGGAGGTTGAATATAAAGCATGGTGGGCAATCAAGAAGCTCAACATGGATTTGACAAGAGCCGGGTTAAAGAGATGTTTGGATTTGAACGAATTGGAGGAAATGAGGAATGATGCTTACCTCAATTCAAAAATTGCAAAACAGAGGTTGAAGAAGTGGCATGATCAGTTGGTAAATCAGAAGAATTTTACCAAGGGACAAAGAGTCTTGCTTTATGACTCTAAACTTCATCTTTTTCCGGAAAATTGAAATCAAGGTGGACGGGTCCTTTCATAATTCATGACGTGCAATCAAATGGAGTAGTGGAACTACTCAACTTCAAGAGCACTCGAACTTTCAAAGTGAATGGGCATGGTCTCAAGCCCTATATGGAATCATTTTCCCGAGACAAGGAGGAATTCATCCTCCTTGATCCACCTCTAACATGAAAACACTCAGTTCATGGTTGAACTTTGTCTCTTCAAAGACTAAAAAGTTCATCATCTTTTTGTTTCTTTTTAAGTTGATTTTAGTTTAATCTAGTGTTTTTCTTGTGTTTATACATGTTTTAAGTTTTATTTTTTACATTAATTTCATTCTAATGTGGTTTGAATTGGTTTTTGTGTTAACATGTAGGTAGGAAAGCTTGAAGAATGAAGTTAAGGGGAAAACAAAGGAAAACAGGGGAGAAAAGCCAAGGCCCAGCGAAATTCGCACCACCCAATTCTCTGGTGCGAAATTCACACCACCCTACCCCATTTGTGCGAAATTGCCTTTGTGACCATTTTCCAAAAAGCATGCTCTCGGTCCCTACCCAAAATCTCAGTGCGAAAATGCACAGGAATGCGAACCTTGTGCGAAATTGCCTTTATGACAATTTTCAAAAAAAGCATGCTCTCGGTCTTGGAAAATCTCAGGAATGCGAAAATTTTCGCACTTCACTATTCACCTTCTGCGAAATTCGCATTTGTTCTTTAAAAGCCAATTTCCCTTCTTAAAATCTAAACTTGTTCTTCTTCAATCCTCTTCACACCTCTTTTCTGATCACTCCTTTCCATCCACAAGGTCCTCTCCTTCATCATCTTCCATCCTCAATCCCACCATGGCCGGCCATCTCAAGAGCTTCAACCGCGGTATTTCACTATTCACCACAGTCCGTAAGCTCCATTTTCAGCTCTTTCTCCTCCTTCCACCATCAAAAACCCTTCATTTCTTCACTCAACATTCCAAATCCATCCCTAAACAAAACCCAACCTTGATTTTTCAAAACCAAAACCTCAAGCTAAGGATTCAAAGCCACAGTTTTGTCAAAAGAAACCCATTTCCGCGGCTATGGGAGCTTAGAAATTCTTCATTCTCTTCTTGTAAAGCTCCCATTTCCAAGCTTTCCCTCCATGAAAAACCCCTTTCCTACCTCAACCCGCATTTCCCACCCTCAAAAACCCAAAATTTTTGCCATTTGAAAGAACCACAAATTTTGCATCTTGCACAAGTGAATAGTGCATTGTGCGAAATTCGCACAACACTACTCCACTTGTGCGAAATTCGCACCAACCAATTCTCTAGTGCGAAATTCGCACCACCGTACCCCCTTGTGCGAATTTTTGGGATTTTCACCCTTACCCTCCCCAATCCCAAGCCTCTAAGCCTCATTTCTTTGCTCCTTTATGGCTAAGACCCAAGGAGGCTCTACCTCAGCTCCCCAGAGCAGTCACAAAGCTGCCCCTATGCGGGCCCCGCTAGATGCACCCCCACATTTACCTGATTCTGCCCCTCAGAGCAGATACTATACGAGGAGAGCAGCTGGCACACCTGTGGCCCCTACTCAGATTCCAGCTAGGAGTCCTCTAACAAAGAAGGCCAAGACTTCAGAGCCAGGAGAGTCCTCCAGAGCAGCTTGAGATTCACAGTCTCAGCCTCCTCCCACCAGACGCCCTATCCTCGCCAGCTCGCCCATTGAGGGCAACTCCGATTGCCGAGCAAGAGCATTCCATGATGAGACATATTTTGATCACTATGTTTTGCCACAGCAGCCTGAGTTGGGGGATTCATACAGCCTACTTGAGAGGTACCATCTTGTACCCTTTATGACCCCACCACAATTCTTTTATCCTCGAGTAGCTTTAGACTTTTACCAGTCTATGACTACTCGTGGCGTCCCGACACCCGCCTCGATCCTTTTTACCATTGATGGACGCCAGGGTATTTTGGGGGCTAGACAGATTGCTGAGGCTTTCCATATCCCATATCCACCAGCAGATCCAACTGCATTTAGACGATGGGCCCCACTTTCTAAGTGGGACATGGTTAATATACTATCTCGAGGGACATCTTCAGACAGGATCATTCTGAGGAAGGAGCTTCCCCTAGGGATGCTCCTAGTTGATGTGGTGCTTCGCACCAATCTTTTTCCTCTTCAGCATAGAGTGCAGAGGCGAGGGGCCATTCTAGAGGCATTATTCCGTATCTCTGAGGGCTACTACTTTGGCCCTCATCATTTGATTATGGCTTCCCTCCTCCATTTTGAGGAGAAGGTGCATAAGAGGCGTCTTACGAGGGTAGACACCGTTCTTTTACTTTTCCCTCGGCTGCTATACCATGTTCATGTACATATGGGTTTCCCTACAGACCCTCATTCTGAGACACGCCGCCATTGTCGAGGGAACTTCTCTCTCGACCAATGGAATCAGGTATTGCACCATCAACATTCCCCAGAACTTCCCGAGCCAAGGGAAGTTCCTCCACAGCCCTTACCATCTATATTTGCTCCGTCCACTTCAGCTCCCTCGAAGCCCGTACCAAAGGCAGTGATTCGTGCCCACTTGGTGTCTCAGCTGATTTGTGTCAAGCTGGTGCTCCTTGATTGAGGGAGTAATCAACAAAATTTATAACCTATTACACCATGAACTAGGGTAGCAAAGACAAAGCTACTATAGCATAGTGGCTCTAGGATCGTTCACTGGGATGGGTTTTCACTTCACAAATGATATTAATTCAAAGTTGAATTGGTGCCTTTTCATTTCAAGGTTAGCTTTAAAAGAAAACATAAAGATGTTTGAATGAAAAAGGTTTGGTTTTAAACTAACCAAAAATAGTAACTGATTTTACTTACAAAGAAAAATGTTTCTTGGAGTTTAGATTACTAGGCTCAGGTTCCTCATACAAAAAGGAGAGTTCCGGTCACTTGTTTCTTTTCCTCGCATTGGAGAATTAACATATAGTCAATTCTCTAACCGGTGTTGTACAAATGCTTCCCATTAATGGGTTCAAACACTAAATCCCTCTCACTGATGCATCTTGCAATGGCTCGTGCCTCTCACCTAGCATTTTCCATTCAAGGTGATCTTTAACCTTGGATTACCCGTCAAAAGCTCGCAAGAGATAACTAATGGATGTCTCCTTGGAGTCCAAAAGCTTACCAAGTGTTGGCTATTCTAGAAAATCCTACCTTCAAGTTACCTCCCAAAGGCTCGCAAGAGATAAACTAGTGAATCTCCATGGACGGAGATCACTTGCCTTACCAAGTGTTGGCCCAAGTGACTTCAAGGCGTTTTAAGTTAACTAAAAAGATAAAAACCATTAACGGGTCACACTTTCTCTTCATTAAAAACTAAAACAACAAAACTTCCAATTTATGCATGTGGAAACTTACCAGGCTTTCTTCACTCCAAGAGACGAAGAGCCTAGCCTCTCATCCTCTGAGGAAAAATCCTCAGAGTTTGGTTGGCTAGAAATAAAAAGAAATGAAAAATGAAAGAGAAGGAAAAACATAGCAAGGCTTTGTATATTCTATATATTTATCTATCTATATTCCGTCGGATTACATGATGCCCTGAGAACAAGCTCATGAGAGCTATATATAAAGAAAATTACAAAACAAAATATCTGAGGTTATTCACCTTTTTTCCAAACTTAATAACTAAGGAATCTTATGGTTGGTGGATTACAAGGAGAAAAATGGAAATTTATACAAAAATATCTGAAGAAAAATATCCAAAAGTGTCGGTCGCAACTATCGAGAAACTTCAGGAAAACACCCATGCACTGTGCAAAATGGCTGCGAAATTCTCGCAGCAAAAGGCTGATTTCGCAGTCGTGCAAAAATCTTCCTTCAGCTTGGAGTGATCTGCTTGAAATGGCTGTAACTCCTTCGTTTCAACTCCGAATCGTGCACCGTTTGAATCATTGGATTGTTGACTTCCTGAGATTTGAAATGGTATATAGCATGTAGAAAATGGACTTCGGTAAGTGCTCAAAAAGTGGCTGACATGACTATCATCAAGAATGCTTCATGGCAGATTTCTCTTTGCTTCCCCTCCTTGCATTCCAGATTTGCTTATGGAAAAGGACTTCAAAGCTTTGGTTCTTCATGTTTCTGAGCTTTCCATTGCTTTGCCATGGATTCCAAAGAACTCTCCTCAATCTTGGATTGCTTTGGTGATAAAAAAGCTATCAAAACACCAAAACTTAACATAATTTGATTAGAATTGATTGCAAGGGTCCTTAACATGTTAATTGGGTTAAAAGGTGATAACTACTACTCAAAAGTGTTTAAAAGGGTTAATTACAAGCTATGAAATAGCACTTTTTGAGTAGCAATTAGGCAGCATCGTCTGATGCGCCACATGTTGTTCCTCCTACCCCAGAGCCGCCCATTACTATCCCTGGTGCAGAGTATCGTGCCTTGCTCGCTTCTTTCCAGAATCTGACCACTACTCAGACGGACATTATGGAGAGGATGGACCACTTCCACTTCAGCAGGACCAGCAGACTCTCATTCTCCGTGAGATTCAGCAGCACCTCGGTCTTTTGCCACCAGCTCCACCTATTTCTCCTGTGCCTTCAGAGCCTTTTGCTTCAGCTGATGATTTTGATCCAGCTGATGATGCTACACCTGTAGCGATACCTTCCACAGTTGCAGCTGAGGACCTCTCCTATCCACCAGAGGAGCCTACTACTTGATCATACGATCACTCCTCTCTTTTTTTGTATCTATATTCTATGTTTTTGGATGTGATATATATTTTGAACCACTTTTATACTGGGATTGGATGTATTCCATGTTTATCTTGTATATTGTACTCTCTCTATTTATATAGACATCTTCCTTTTTGTGTATATTAGCTGTTCCTTTTTATTTCCTCTACTCATCACTCTTATGATTTTTTCTTTTGCAACATGTGGTTTCTCCTGTCCATTCAGAGTCCCTTACTATCAGGAGGTATCAGTTCCTCCCTTTTATTATCACTTGCTTGTGGAACATTGCGGACAATGTTCATCCTAGTTGGGGAGAGAGTTGAGGAAGTAATTTGTTGGATTTTTGGTTAGGTTATTTTGCTAACAAATTTTTGCAAACTCTCTTTGTTTCTCAAAGATATATTCTCAAAAGTAAATGGGAGAAATTAAATTCTTATCTTATTGCCATAGTCTCAGAGTTTGTATTATGCTTATTAAAGTTGATAAATTGTTGAAGCTCCTTTTGATTTCAATTTTAAGTCTTCCACTCTAATCATTTCACATACTGAACACATTAGATTCCAGTTATAAGATGGAAAACTTTCTCACCCCCCTAAACTTAAGAAATTTTCGACTTGGTGCCTTTGACCTCATTCTATTAGTGTTGGGACACCTTATAAAAGGCCAATGTGTCTTATGAAAAAAAAAAATTTTGCTTCACTTGCTTTGAAACCCGAGCAAGGTCCGAGGGGTATATGGTGAAAATCTTTGAAGCCTGGTGCCCTAAGCCTTTATTGGTTGGGAGTCACCGACCTCACTGCTCGTTACATGGGTGGATGGGTGGAGTTTTGAAAAAGGTGCATTCTTAGCCTTTTATATGGGGATTAGTGTTGCTAAAGTTAGAGAAAAACCTCAGTTGGGGGGAGAATATAGTTTGACATACTATAACTGGAAACTAAGCACCTTAACACTTAGATTTTTGTGGAAGATTAAGAGTTGGTCCTTTGGAAGTGGAAATTATTTTGATACTAAAATTTACATAATGCCCACTCTTTGTATGTTGTGATAGGTAAGTTATTTGATGACTCTTGTTGATGATTGAGTTTTATATCCTTGACTTGCCATGTGAGAGTTTGATCCAATCATGCCACTTGATTATTTTTTGGAGTGATCAACATGATTTTTTAAATTATTATATTATCTATTTTTCTTTTTTTTTCTCCCTTTCATTGCTAAGGGACTAGCAATGTGTTAGTTGGGGGGAGTGATTACTACCCAAAAAGTGCTATTTTGCGCCTTTAATTCATTATGTTTTAAGCACTTTTGTGTAATAGTTCTCCATTTTTATTCCAATTGGCATGTTAAGGACCTAGCAATGACTTCTAATCATATTTGTGGCTAGTTTTAGTGTTTTGACAGTTTTTTGGATCATTAAGACAAGCCAAGTAAATGAGAGAAGCAAAGAGGAAAAACAGAGGAAAGAAGCAGTTTTTGTAGCTGTGCACTGTCACTTTGGGAGGCTCTATTTTTTTTCATCGTGCAAAATCACCTTTCAAGAATCCCATATGCAGAACCGGCTTGGAATTGCTGACAAATCAAGTACCTATAGTTGTATATTGCCATTCGTATAAGGAGCTCAAAATGGCAAATTTCGCACTTTGTACTGTTCATGCGAAAATGCCATGCAAGTGCGAATTTCGCACCAGCCTATGCAAGTGCGAATTTCGCACCAGCCCATGCAAGTGCGAATTTCGCACCTTGTATTGTTCATGCGACTTTGGTGCGAAATCTCCTCTATTCTGCCAACTCCACATGAGATCTTTTCTTTTGTATTTTTTGATGTAAATTCCTTTCTTATCCTTGTAATTAGCCAATCACAGGCTTTGCTTTGTAAAGACTATAAGAGGGGTGGAAATCATCTCTCGAAATATAATTATTGTATATTTTACACTTAGTGAAATTTTCCTCTAGGGGGTATAGAGATCTCTTTGCTTTCCTTTTCTCTCTTCTATTTTCTTTTTCTTGGAAGCCAAACAACCTCTGAGGATGTTTTCCCAGAGGATGAGAGGCTAAACCTTTGGTTTCTTGGAGTGAAGGAAGCTAGGTGAAAAGTCCAGATGCAAAAGTGGAAAACTCTCGTGCATTAAATACAGGTAGTTGGAGTTCATAAATGGCTTTTAAATCTAAAGTTTTGCTTTAAATCCCTTAGAATCACTTTGAATGGCCAATACATGATAAGCTTTTAGATCTCTGTGGATACTTATTGCTAGATCCATATAAGACCATTAGTTATCATGTACGAGCCATTGGAAAGTGGCTCAAGGTGAAGACCCATAGTGTCTAAAGCCATTAATGGGACTTGACTACCATTTCTAATGACTTTTTATGGATTAAATCTTCATTGTTAAACCTATACCGGTTCGGGAAACAACCATCCTTTATGTTGTTGTCCCCAATACAAGGAGAAAAATCCAGAATTTCCCACTTTGCATTCTAAACTTGATCCTAGCAACCTTTAGCTCCGGGAGACTTTCTTTCTTCCATTTTTACCTAGTTTTATGTTAGTTTAGTTTCAAACACCACTTTCAAAACAAATTTTATTTTCTTTTAAACTTTAAGTTTTTGACAAAGGAAATCATCAGATTCAATTTCTAATCTTGAGTTTATCACTGGTAGAGTGAAAACCCATCCCAGAGTTCGACCCTAGAGCTACTATACTATAGTAGCTTTGCTACGCTAGTATGAGGTCATAGGATTTATAAATATTTTTTATTAAAATACCCAACTGGGCACGAATCAATGTCATCAACATCCTTAGGCAGTTCATAGAACTAAGACCTCTAAGCTCATGACTTGGAATCATTCATGTCAACCACAACCCCGAGTTGTTTATAGTATCTAGAGGATTGAGCTCAAGACCCAAAGTCATTCATGTCATCCATAGCCCTATGTTGTTCATAAAATCTAAAGCTATGAACTCATAACCCAATGTCATTCATGTCAACCACAACTTAGTGGTGTACGTTGCATCTAAAGCCTTGAGCTCACGACCTAGAGTCTCTCATGTCAACTAGCACCATCAGCAATTTATAATATCTAGAGCCCTATGATCACGACCAGAAGTTGTTCATGTCATTCACAACCTTGATTAGTTCATAACTCTCAACTATTAAAAGCATTTAGAGCCATGAGTTCACGAGCTAAAGTCATTCATGTCAACCATAACCCTGAGTTATGTATGGTATATAGAGCCTAGAGCTCACGACCTATATTATTCATGTCATCCACAACCCTGATTTGTTCATAGCATTGATTTCGTGCCCAACTGGCGTATATCCTGTTGATTGGTGTTCAATCAACTGGTGTACCTTGATTTTGGTCCTCGGACAGGAGTAATCAACAAAATTTATAACCTATATCACCATGTACTAGGATAGCCTCAGCTAGCATAGCATAGTGGCTCTAGGATCGTTCATTGGGAAGGGTTTTCAATTTACAACTGATATTAATTCAAAGTGGAATTGGTGTTTTTTCATTTCAAGGTTAGCTTTAAAAGAAAACATAAACTTTAGTTGAAAAGGGATTGGTTTTAAGCTAACCAAAAATACTAACTGATTTTAATTATAAAGAAAAGTGTTTCTTGGAGTTTTTGGATCACTGGGGTCAGGCTCCTAACACAAAAATAGAGTTCCGGTCACTTCAATCTTTTCCTCACATTGGAGATTTAACATATAGTTATTTCTCGAACCGGTGTGGTATAGATGCTTCCCCTTAATGGGTTCAAACACTAAATCCCTCTCACTAATGCATCTTACAATGGTTCATACCTCTCACCTAGTATTGGCCATTCAAGGTGATCCTTAACCTTGGATTACCCGTTAAAAGCTTGCAAGAGATAACTAATGGATGTCTCCTTAGAGTCCAAAAGCTTACCAAGTGTTGGCTATTCTAGAAAATCCTACCTTTGAACCACCTCCTAATGGCTCGCAAGAGATAAACTAGTGTATCTCAATGGACGGAGATCACTTGCCTTACCAAGTGTTGGCCCAGGTGATTTAAAGGTGTTTTAAGTTAACTAAAAACATAGAAACCATTAACGGGTCACACTTTCTCTTCATTAAAAGCTGAAACAACAAAACTTCCAATTTTTGCATTCGACACCTTACCTGGTTTCCTTAACCCCAAGAGACAAAAATCCTAGCCACTCATTCTCTGAGGAAATATCCTCAGAGCTTGTTTGGCTAGTGAGAAAAATACAATCAAAATGAGTAGGTAAGGCAGAGCAAAGCTCTGTGTATTACTTCCTTCAAAACTATACAAAAATTTGGTCTCTAAGAACAAGCTCTTGAGATGTCTGTGTAAAGAAAATTAAAAAACTATATATCAGAGGTTATTCACCCTTTGCACTTACTTATTAACTAGGGAATCCTATGATTGGTAGATTACAAGGAGAAAATGGGGATTTAAACAACAAATATCTGAAGAAAAAAATCTAAAAGAGTCGGTCGCAAATATCTGGAAGCACTCAGGTGGATTTCATAGACATGCAATGATTACTACTCAAAAAGTGCTATTTCATAGCTTATAATGAACTCTTTTAAACACTTTTGAGTAGTAGTTATTGCCTTTTAACCCAATTAACATGTTAAGGACCCTTGCAATCAATTCTAATCAAATTGTGTTAAGTTTTGGTGTTTTGATAGCTTTTTTATCACCAAAGCAATCCGAGATTGAGGAGAGTTATGTGGAATCTTTGGCAAAGCAATTTGAAGCTCAGAAACGTGAAGAACTAAAGTTGTGAAGTCCTTTGCTGCCATGAGTAAATCCTGAATGTAAGGAGAAGAAGCAAAGAGAAATCTGTCATGAAGCATATTCTTGATGACAGTCATGTCAACCACTTTTGGAGCACTTTCTGAAGTCCAATTTATGCATGCTATATGTCTTTTCGAAGCTTAGGAAGTCAACAATCCAATGCTTTAAACGGTTTGCAATTTGGAGTTGAAATGAAGGAGTTACAGCCATTGGAAGCTGATTACTCCAAGCTGAAGGAAGAATTTTGCACAGCGCTGCGAAATCACCCTTTTGCTGCGAGATGATTTCGCAACCTTTTTGTACAGTGCTGTGTTTCCCCCCTTGAAGTTTCCTGTAATGACCGGGTATTTTATGCCATGTTAGCAATTTTAGTCTAAAAATTCTTATTTTGTGTGATGGTTGAAAAGTCAAAAAGAAAAGTGTTTGGAGAACACGTGTCAATTTCGGATTGGTAAAGTTCGTTTTATTGTGTCGGTCAATTAAACGAGTTGAAAATTTTATGCCATGTCAGCCTTAGGATAGAAAATTCTTAGGATTTTAGAAATTGGAAATTTCCGGGAACGAAAAACGAAAACGAAAATGAAAAATAAATAAATTAAGATTAATTAGAATTAATTAAGAAAAATAAATTAATTAATTAAATTAAATTGATGAATAATAATATTGAGAAAATTAGTTTTTAATTGGTGTTAATAAATAAAATTTATGTGTTAAAAAAAATGAATTGGAAATCAAATAAAATAATTAGAATAAACAAAAGAAAATAAAATAAAAGAAATAAAATAAATATATTCAATGGGCTTTGAATATGGGTTGTTAAGGTAATGGGTTGTAAAAGAAAAAAAAAATTTAATGGAGTTGGGCTTAAGTGGCTGGTGGCTTTTAAAAGCCTAGTGGGCTGTTAATAAAAAGAAAGAAAAAAATGGGTTGGGCTTTTGAAGTTTGGGCCAGGCTTGTGTGGCTGGATGGTTAGTAAAAAGAAAAAAAAAAGAAAAGGGGCAGTAGCACGCACGCGGGAGAGAGAAACAGAAAAGGGCACTGTGCATAAATTAGGGCACTCGCCGGAATTTTGATCGGACGTTTGGACGGCCAAACGATCTCCGTTTCGGCCCAAATTCGGAGGAAGTACTCTATTCGACTAGACGAACAACCCTGCGGTGGCTGATTTCATTTTTAACGACTAAATTTTCAGATCTGAGGTAGGGGACCCTAACCCTAAAACTTAAATTTTTATGTTTTTCCCTTGGAAAAAAATTATAGATATTGTCATTTTGAGTTAATTAGGAATTATAAGTGTTGTATGAATTTTTCTAGAATATTTGGGATTTGTTTGGAATTTTTGGAATTTCGGGAAATTGATTTTGATTGATAATTAATTGTTTTGAAAGGTTAAAAATTATTAGATGGGTTGGAAAATTCCAAAATTTGGGTTAAATTTTAAATATAATGAATTGTGAATTTTTAGGCATTGGTTAGAATATTTTCGAAAATTTTAGGGTAAATAGTTAGTTAATTTTGGATATTAGAAATTATTATAATGGTTGAAAATTTTTGTAAGTGTGGTAAAATCTCAAGATTGTTGATATGCAATTTTTTTTAATATTTATTTGGGATATTATCGGAAATTGTAATGTGTTAAATTGTTTGATTGGATTATTGGGGAATGTTGAGATTGTTGAATTATTGAGGAACATTGGAATTGTGGCATTCATTGCATCATGGTTATGTGAAAAAATAAATAAATAAATAAAATCATGAAGATTGTGAAAAGTGTATGAAATGGAAAAAAATGAAATAGAGAGGAGAAGTGGAAGCCCGTGTGAGGCGAATTAAGAAGGGAGAGAGATCCCTAGGGTGAAAGACCCAAAAGTTTACCCCGGGAAGACTCCGAATGGGGAGTGTATTTGGGTGCGGACGCGTATCCTTCGGTGAAAGCCCGAGAACAATAGTGCATTGTATGACTGTGTGTTACACATTCATGTGCATTCATGTAATTGTTGAATATTGTGAGATTGTGTATAATATTATATATTAAACTATGTGATTAATTGATACTGTTGAATTGTTCTCTTTGTATTGAAGTGTCTTTTTCGTATTCTTTGAAACTTAGTAATCCCCTTAACCCCTTGGGTGCTAGGCACCCTACTGAGCAATGTGGAAATGCTCACCCCTTCCTTGTTACACCTTTTTAGATGCAGATATCTCTCCTGAGGATCCACAGGTGGGACAGGGAGGACTTCAGGATGCTCCTGGAGCGGCCTAGTGGAGCGTGGCATTTATTTGTTATTGTGTTCCTTTTTGGATTTTGGGGATTTGTTTTAGCAATTATGACTCATGGATTTGCTATGAAGCTTTATTTGATTAAGTTGTTAATTGTGAACTTTTATTTTGGACTATAATGAATATTTATTTAATCTTGTTGTTTTGAGTAGTTTTGGGATATTGTAATTTATGAGAATTCTAGTGAGATGTATAAAAAAAAAATCCAGAGTGTTTTGGTTGACTGCCAACATGGAATAGGAGGAACCCTTAGGGTCAAACCTTTGACCTGGGGTCACGGGTCAAATTTTGGGTCGCCCGGAATTTGGGTCGTGACATTTCCCGTCACGATGGAATCCGAATACTACAAGTTGAAAGACCACTTCGCAGCGTTGCGAAATCAGCCGTTTGCACTTGCGAAATGATCCCTAGTGCTTCCCGATATTTGCTACCGACATTGGGAGATATTTTTCATCATATTTTTGTTGTCTAAATTCCAAAATTCTCCTTGAAAGCCACCAATTATAAGATTCCTTAGCTTTTAAGTTAGTAAAAAGAGTAAATAGACATGTAATAATTAGTATTTGTTTTTGTTGATATAAATAGCTCTCGAGAGCCTGTTCTCAGGGAGAGGAACCCTTTTGTAAAAGTTTGAAAGCAAGTAAAATTCAGGACCTTTGTTTTGCCTTATCTTCTCACTTTGTATTTTTCATTTTTTCTAAGTTATGCACTCTCTGAGGAAGTTTCCCCAGAGAATGAGTAACTAAACCTTTAGTTCCTTGGAGCTAAGGTTGCCGGGAAAGGTTCCAAGTGCAAGAATGCAAAGCTTTGTGGTTTCAGCCATGAATGAAGAGGAAGTGAAATCCTTTAGTGATTTCTATGTTTTTAGTTAACTTAAAACACCTTAGAGTCACCTGGGCCAATACTTGGTAAGGCAAGTGATCTCCAACCATAGAGATGCACTAGTTTACCCCTTGCGAGCCTCTGGGAGGTGACTTGTAGGTAGGATTTTCTGGAATTGCCAACCCTTGGTAAGCTTTTGGACTCCAAGGAGACATCTATTAGTTATCTCTTGCGAGCTTGAGAAGGGAAGTCCAAGGTTAAAGATCACCTTGAATGGTTAAGGCTTAGTGAGAGGCTCGAACCGTTGCAAGTTGCATCAGTGAGAGAATTAAAGCTGAAATCTAATTAAAGGATGTATCTGTACAACACCGGTTAGAGAATTGACTATATGTTGATTCTCTAACGCGAGGAAATGAACCAAGTGACCGGAGCTATGTCTGTTGCATGAGGAACCTCCCCAGTGAACCTGACCCTCCAAGGAATGTTTTTCTTCCTAAGTAATTTCCATCACTTGCTTTGTAGTCATTTTAAATCTAAATCTTTACCAATCAAAGTTTTTGTTTTATTTCTTGAGCTAACCTTGAAATGAAAAAGTACCAATTCACTTTGAATTGGTATCATTTGTAATTTGGAAACCCTTCCCAGTGAACGATCCTAGTGCCGCTATACTATAGTAGCTTTTTCTTTGCTACCCTAGTATATGGTGTAATAGGTTATAAATTTTGTTGATTACTCCCTCAATCAAGGAGCACCATCTGGACACAAATCAGCTGAGACACCAATTGGGCACGAATCAAATGGCGCCGTTGCCGGGGAAGGTGTCAAGTTTATAGTGATACTATTTCAGAGCACTTGTGAGTATCATCACAAGTTTGGTAACGTTTCTTTCATTTTACTATTTCTCATTCTTTCTTTACTAATTCATAATCCAAATTTATCTTTTAAATTCAGCTTAGTTTAATTTTGTTTTTCGTAGCCCTGTTTCCTTTTGTTGTCCTTTATTTTCATTTTAGTTACAGATAGATACTAGTTGTGTATGCCAAATTGGATACGAGACAGTGGAGGAAGGCTTGTTAAACGTGATACACCTCATAACAAGGAATTGGAATTGAGCTTAAATATCATGGAAGCTCCACCTGAAGATCAGCATAGTCACCAAGGTCGTCAAGACAATCTCAATGAATTCAGATCAATGAGGGACCGTATGCATCCACCTCGTATGAGTGCACCATCATGTATAGTGCCCCCTACAGAGCAGCTAGTGATCAGACCGTATCTTGTTCCACTTCTACCAACTTTCCATGGGATGGAAAGTGAAAATCCCTACGCACACATCAAGGAATTTGAAGATGTTTGTAATACATTCCAAAAGGGAGGAGCTTCAATCGACTTGATGAGGCTTAAGTTATTTCCTTTTACTTTAAAGGATAAGGCCAAAATTTGGCTTAATTCTTTAAGGCCAAGGAGTATTCGCACTTGGACTGACTTACAAGCTGAATTCCTCAAGAAATTTTTTCCCACTCATAGAACAAATGGCTTGAAAAGGCAAATTTCAAACTTCTCAGCTAAAGAGAATGAGAAATTCTATGAGTGTTGGGAAAGATATATGGAAGCTATAAATGCTTGCCCTCACCATGGTTTTGATACTTGGCTATTGGTGAGCTATTTTTATGATGGGATGTCTTCCTCAATGAAGCAACTCCTCGAGACCATGTGTGGAGGAGATTTCATGAGCAAAAATCCGGAGGAAGCTATGGATTTCTTGAGCTATGTAGCTGAAGTTTCAAGGGGATGGGATGAACCAACCAAAGGAGAAGTGGGGAAGATGAAGTCTCAACTGAGTGCTTTTAATGCTAAGGCTAGGATGTATACCTTGAAAAAAGATGATGATATGAAAGTAAAATTGGCAGCTGTGACAAGAAGATTGGAGGAGCTGGAACTGAAAAAAGTGCATGAAGTGCAAGCTGGTGCTGAAGCACCAGTGCAAGTAAAGCTTTGTCCTAATTGTCAATCATATGAACATTTGGTGGAGGAATGCCCTGCAATTTCAGCTGAAAGGGAAATGTTTAGAGATCAAGCAAATGTTGTTGGACAATTCAAGGCCAATAACAATGCGCCTTATGGAAATACTTACAACTCAAGTTGGAGGAATCATCCGAATTTCTCATGGAAGGCCAGAGCAACTCAGTACCAACAGCCGGATCAACCATCTCAACAATCTTCAAGTCTTGAACAAGCAATAGCAAATCTCAGCAAGGTAGTGGGAGATTTTGTTGGAAACTAAGAAGCCATCAATGCTCAAATCAATCAAAGAATTGATAGAGTGGAGAGTACTTTGAATAAAAGGATGGATGGAATGCAAAATGATATATCCCAAAAGTTTGATAATCTCCAATACTCAATTTCAAGGCTCACAAATTTGAACACAGTGCAAGAAAAGGGAAGATTTCCTTCTCAACCCCACCAAAACCCTAAGGGTGTCCATGAAGTGGAAAGCCTTGAGGGAGAATCATCACAGATGAAAGATGTCAAAGCCTTGATCACTCTAAGGAGTGGTAAAAAAATTGAGAAGCCAACACCCAAGCCACATGTTGAGAAAGAAGAAGAGATAAAGAAAGGGGAGGAAATGGAAGACAAAGAGAGTGAGATCAGTGAAAAGAAGAAGGACTATGATTCAACAATGAATGCAATTCCAGAGAAGGAGCTTCAAAAAGAAGAAATGCTGAAGAAATCAACTTCTCCTCCTTTTCCTCAAGCATTGCATGGGAAAAAGGGGATTAGAAATGCATCTGAAATTCTTGAAGTATTGAGACAAGTGAAAGTCAATATCCCATTGCTGGATATGATTAAACAAGTTCCAACATATGCAAAGTTCTTAAAGGACTTATGTACTATTAAAAGAGGGTTGACTGTAAATAAGAAAGCCTTCTTGATTGAGCAAGTAAGTGCAATCTTACAATGTAAGTCTCCATTGAAGTACAAAGATCCGGGAAGTCCTACCATTTCAGTCATGATTGGAGGAAAGGTAGTGGAAAAAGCTTTGTTAGACTTGGGAGCAAGTGTGAATTTGCTTCCATACTCTGTCTACAAGCAATTGGGACTCGGTGAGTTGAAGCCAACGACAATCACTTTATCTCTAGCAGATAGATCAGTAAAAATTCCAAGGGGGGTAATTGAGGATGTCTTGGTTCAAGTTGATAATTTCTACTATCCGGTAGATTTTATTGTTCTTGATACAAACCCTATTGTAAAGGAAGCTAATTTAGTTTCTATCATCCTTGGAAGGCCATTCCTTGCTACCTCAAATGCAATCATCAACTGTAGGAATGGGCTTATGCAACTCACTTTTGGCAACATAACACTTGATCTCAATATCTTTTATATGTCTAAAAAGCAAACCACTCCGGAAGAAGAAGAGGGTCCAGAAGAGGTGTGCATTATTGACACTCTGGTAGAGGAGCACTGTAATCAGAATATGCAGGACAAGCTGAATGAAAGTCTTGTGGATTGTGAGGAAGGTTTGTCTGAACCCCCTAATGTGCTTGCTACTCTACAAAGTTGGAGAAGGATAGAAGAGATTCTACCTTTGTTCAATAAAGAAGAAGAGGCAGTTGCTGAAAAAGAGACTCCAAAACTCAATCTAAAGCCTCTACTCGTGGAGCTGAAATATACATACCTTGAAGAAAATAATCAATGTTCTGTCGTAATATCTTCATCTCTGACCAGTCATCAAGAGAAGTCGCTAATGGAAGTTCTCAAGAGGTGTAAGAAGGCAATAGGATGGCAAATATCCGACTTGAAAGGCATTAGTCCTTTAGTTTACACGCATCATATATATATAGAGGAGGAAGCAAAGCCAATTCGTCAACTTCAAAGAAGATTGAATCCTCATTTACAAGAGGTGGTGCGAGCTGAGGTGCTGAAGCTACTTCAAGCAGGCATTATTTACCCTATATCTGACAGCCCTTGGGTGAGTCCTACTCAAGTGGTACCAAAGAAGTCAGGGATTACTGTGGTTCAGAACGAAAAAGGGGAAGAAATTACTACACGCCTCACTTCAGGTTGGAGGGTGTGTATTGACTATAGAAAGTTGAATGCTATAACCAGGAAAGATCATTTTCCATTGCCATTTATTGACCAAGTACTGGAGAGAGTCTCTGGCCATCCGTTCTATTGCTTCTTGGACGGGTATTCAGGGTATTTTCAAATTGAAATTGATGTGGAAGATCAGGAAAAAACCACCTTTACATGTCCATTTGGAACATATGCTTACAGAAGAATGCCTTTTGGTTTATGCAATGCACCTGCAACATTTCAAAGATGCATGTTCAGTATCTTCAGTGATATGGTGGAGCGAATTATGGAGGTTTTCATGGATGACATCACCGTATATGGAGGTACATATGAGGAATGCTTAGTCAATTTGGAAGCGGTTCTTCACAGATGCATTGAAAAAGACCTGGTGCTGAACTGGGGGAAATGCCATTTTATGGTTCGTCAAGGAATTGTCCTTGGCCATATTATCTCTAAAAAAGGCATTGAAGTTGATAAAGCAAAGGTGGAGCTTATTGTCAAATTACCATCCCCAACAATTGTAAAAGGAGTAAAGCAGTTCCTTGGCCATGCAGGTTTCTATAGGAGGTTTATAAAAGGTTTTTCAAGTCTTTCAAAACCTCTTTGTGAGCTGTTAGCTAAGGATGCTAAGTTTATATGGGATGAAAGATGTCAAAATAGCTTTGATCAACTGAAGAAATTTTTAACAACAACTCCAATAGTGAGAGCCCCTAACTGGCAACTACCCTTTGAACTGATGTGTGATGCCAGTGACTTTGCTATAGAAGTTGTGCTTGGCCAAAGAGAATATGGGAAGCCCTATGTGATCTACTATGCAAGCAAAGCATTGAATGAAGCTCAAAGGAACTACACAATTACAGAGAAAGAATTGTTAGTTGTGGTATTCGCCTTGGACAAATTTCGTGCTTATTTAGTAGGGTCTTTCATGATTGTTTTCACTGACCATTCAGCCTTGAAATATTTATTGACAAAGCAAGATTCAAAAGCAAGGTTGATTGGATGGATTCTTTTGTTACAAGAATTTGATCTCCAAATCAAAGATAAGAAAGGAGTGGAGAATGTGGTAGCCGACCATCTTTCAAGGTTAGTTATAGCACATAATTCCTATTCATTGCCTATTAATGATGACTTTCCTGAGGAATCACTTATGTTCCAAGTAAAAACTCCTTGGTATGCTCATATTGCTAATTATCTAGTTACTGGTGAAATTCCAACTAAGTGGAATGCACAGGACAGGAAACATTTCTTTGCAAAAATTCATGCTTATTATTGGGAGGAGCCCTTCCTTTTTAAGTATTGTGCAGATCAGATCATAAGAAAGTGTGTCCCTGAAGATGAGCAACAAGGGATTCTAAACCATTGTCATGAGAATACATGTGGAGGTCACTTTGCCTCTCAGAAAACATCCATGAAGGTGTTGCAATCAGGGTTTACTTGGCCATCTCTTTTCAAAGACGCCCACATCATGTGTAGAAGTTGTGATAGATGCCAAAGGCTTGGAAAGTTAACAAAAAGAAATCAAATGCCTATGAACCCCATTCTAATAGTTGAACTATTTGATGTATGGGGCATTGACTTCATGGGGCCTTTCCCAATGTCTTTTGGTAATTCTTACATTTTGGTGGGGGTGGATTATGTTTCTAAATGGGTTGAGGCCATCCCCTGTAAACAAAATGATCACAGGGTGGTTCTCAAGTTTTTTAAAGAGAACATTTTCTCGAGATTTGGGGTGCCCAAAGCCATAATCAGTGATGGAGGTGCTCATTTTTGCAACAAACCTTTTGAAGCTCTATTATCCAAGTATGGAGTGAAGCATAAGGTAGCTACGCCTTATCATCCTCAGACTTCCGGGCAAGTTCAGCTAGCTAACAGGGAAATAAAGAACATATTGATGAAAGTGGTGAATTCAAGCAGAAAAGATTGGTCTATTAGGCTTCATGATTCATTATGGGCGTATAGAATAGCTTATAAGACTATTCTTGGCATGTCTCCCTATCGTCTTGTGATTCGTGCCCAATTGGTGTCTCAACTGATTCATGTCCAGCTGGTGCTCCTTGATTGAGGGAGTAATCAACAAAATTTATAACCTATTACACCATATACTAGGGTAGCAAAGACAAAGCTACTATAGTATAGTGGCTCTAGGATCGTTCACTAGGAAGGGTTTCCAAATTACAAATGATACCAATTCAAAGTGAATTGGTACTTTTTCATTTCAAGGTTAGTTCAAGAAATAAAATACAAACTTTGATTGGCACAGATTTAGATTTAAACTAACTATAAAACAAGTAATGGGAATAACTTAGGAGGAAAAACATTCCTTGGAGGGTTAGGTTCACTGGGGTGGTTCCTCATGCAAAAGACATAGCTCCGGTCAGTTGGTTCATTTCCTTGTGTTAGTGAATCAACATATAGTCAATTCTCTAACCGGTGTTGTACAGATACATCCTTTAATTAGATTTCAGCTTTAATTCCCTCTCACTGATGCAACTTGCAATGGTTCATGCCTCTCACGAGCACTTACCCTTCAAGATGATCTTTGACCTTGGACTTCCCTTCAAAAGCTCGCAAGAGATAATTAATGGATGTCTCCTTGGAGTCCAAAAGCTTACCAAGTGTTGGCAATTCTAGAAAATCCTACCTTCAAGTCACCTTCCAGAGGCTCGCAAGGGGTAAACTAGTGCATCTCCATGGTTGGAAATCACTTGCCTTACCAAGTGTTGACCCAGGTGACTTTAAGGTGTTTTAAGTTAACTAAAAACATAGAAATCACTAAAGGATTTCACTTCCTCTTCATTCATGGCTGAAACCACATAGCTTTGTATTCTTGCACTTGGAACCTTCCCCGGCAACCTTAGCTCCAAGGAACTAAAGGTTTAGTTACTCATTCTCTGGGGAAAATTCCTTAGAGAGTGCATAACTTAGTAAGAAATAAAAAATACAAAGTGAGAAGGTAAGGCAAAACAAAGGACCTGAACTTTACTTGCTTTTTCAAAACTTTACAAAAGGTCTCCTCTCCGAGAACAGGCTCTCGAGAGGTATTTATATGAACATAATATAAAACTAATTATTACATGGATATTTTCTCTTTTTACTAACTTAAAAGCTAAGGAATCTTGTAATTGGTGGCTTACAAGGAGTATTTTGGGATTTAGACAACAAAAATCTGATGGAAAATATCTCCCAATGTCGGTAGCAAACATCAGGAAGCACTATGGACCATTTCGCAAGAGAAAATGATGTCTGCGAGATTTCGCAGACACTCAAAAAGGGCTACGAAATCACTTCGCAGCAAAAGGCTATTCTCGCAGGGCTGCGAAGTTGGCTTCCATCTTGAGGTTCTCAGCTTCCAACTTGTCGCATATATCAGGCAACTTCAGGAGGAAATCCACCACACTGTACAAAAAGGCTGCGAAATCACTTCGCAACAAAAGGGTGATTTCGCAACACTTTGCAAAATGCTTCCTTCAGCTTAGAGTGATTGACTTGCAATGGCTGTAACTTCTTCGTTTCAACTCCGATTTGCATATCGTTTGAAGCATTGGATTGTTGACTTCCTGAGCTTTGAAATGGTATATAGCACGCATCAATTGAACTTCATAAAGTGCTCCAAAAGTGGCTGCCACGACTGTCCTCAAGAATATGCTTCATGGCAGATTCTCTTTACTTTTTCTCCTTGCATTCCGAATCAACTCTTGGAAAAGTGCTTCAAAGCTTTAGTTCAAGATTCCACATAACTCTCCTCAATCTCGGATTGCTTTGGTGATCAAATTACTAACAAAAACACCAAAACTTAACACAATTTAATTAGAAACGATTGCAAGGGTCCTTATCATGCCAATTGAGTTAAAATGCCAAAACTACTACTCAAAAGTGTTTAAAAGGATTAATTAAAAGCTATCAAATAGCACTTTTTGAGTAGTAATCACTCCCCCCAACCGACATATTGCTAGTCCCTTAGCAATAAAGGAGAGAGAAAGAAAATATAAAAGCAAACTAAACTATAATTTACAACATCATGCTGAAAAACAATTTTCAAGTGGCATGATGATCTAACTCTCACATGAGACCTTAAAGAAATACAAACCCAAATTTGAACAAGAGTTATAACAAACTATGCTAAACATTGTCAATCAAGGGAATGCATTATGCAAACTGAAGTTTTAAAATCATTTCCACTTTCAAAGAACCAAACTTTATTCTTCCTCAAAAATCTATGTGTATTGGTTCCTTAGGTTCCGAAAATAATATGCTAAAATAATCTCTCCCCCCAACCTATCTCTTTTCAACACTTAGCAAACTGACCAAAATCAATAAGAAAAGAACACACTTTTTTTTTTTTTTTTTTTTTTTTTTTTATTTTTTTAAGAAGGCTTAATGGGGTACTCTTTCTGAATTGTCCATGTAATGGGGGTCCATCGATGACTCCCAACCAATTAAGGTTTAGGGCATCAAGCTTTAAGGATCTTTCAACCACTAACTCCTCGGATTTTTCCCCGGACTTTTGAGAATGAATTTCTAATACCCAAGCACCTACCATATGCTAACTCTACCTATTCACCCTTGTAACGAGCATTGAGGTCGGTGACTCCCAACCTATTAAGGCTTAGGGCACCAGGCTTTAAAGATTTTCACCATATACCCCTCAGACCTTGCTCGGGTTTCAAGGCAAGCAAACAATTTTCTTTCTTTATTTCAAAGGCTCATTGGCCTTTCATAAGGTGTCTCAACTTTATCAAATGAGGTCAAATGTACCAAGTCCCAAAATTATCCTAAGTCAAGAGGGAAATAGTTTTTCATCTTATAATCGGAATCTATTGTGCACAGTGTGTGAATAGCTTAAAGTAGAAGAACTAAATTCAATTTCAATTGAACCACTTTACTAAGCATAATCCATACTCTAAGTCAAGTGAAAAGCAACAGTTCAATTCCTCCTATTTTAATTTGAAAATTTTTCCTCAAAATCCATAGAGAATAGAATAAAAAGAGTAAAAAGCAAAAACTACAACTGATTTACCAATATAATTGTATTACCAAAATGACTTAGCATACTTCCTTTAACTTAGCATACTTCTTTCCTCATTTTCTCCCGTCCTTCCCCCCCAACCGAACTGAGCATTGTCCTCAATGTGATATGAGTGATTGCAATTAAAGGGAGGAAGTGGTACCTCCTGAGTGATATCATTTTCGAATACTGATTGGAGAAACCACATGTTTCAAAAAAATAAAAGTTGTGAGAAAAGGAAATAAGAATAAATTAATGCTAAAGGTTAACAAAAAATATTAGACTTGTATTACTTTGAATCCATTTGAGTACAATAAAAGAGAAGGCAATACAAGCAATCCCATATATGGTACCAAAATAATGGGATTTCTTAAAAATTAAAAAAAAGGAAATACATAAAAGACATATGCAATAGATATATATAATGATGTGATGAGTGGGTGGTGTTGGGGCTAGGCAGATGGGTCTGCCTCTTCAGTAGCTGCTCTAGATGGGGCCTGAGGCTCTGTGGGATGAGAGTGTGGCACTGCTGTGGTAGAGGTGGAGGGCTCATCAGTTGGTGGCAGATCAAAATGATGCTGGAGCTGCCTTAAGATGGCAGTGTGCAGAGCCTGGGTGGCCAACATCTGCTCTTGGCATGCTCGAATGGCTGCCATCTCATGAGCAAGGCTACTCTAAGATGCTGTGAGGGTGTCCAATGAACGACATAACTCTCTGTATTCAGAAATGGGAATGGCCATCTTGGTTCAACTGAAATGGATGGCTAAGATGAAGCTGGAGTAACTGGTGGAGCTCTGGGAATGGCAGGAGCATCAATAGGTATACCCTCAGGTATATGTCGTGGGGATGCTCTCCTAGCAGCTGGCTGTGAGCGCTCAGGCTGGTCAACTCTATAGGTTGTCATATTGTTCCATTTGTCGAGAGTAAATACCTCTCGACAAATGTGTTTGCGCTCCAACTGAGGCTCAGAAGGATACCCCAGGTGCTCCATAATTTGGCACAGCAGCCTTAGAAAGAGAAGAGGAATAGCATCAGCTCTCTGCAACTTCTTTTTATGTACCTTCTCTTCAAAATAGAGAAGGGCTGCCATAATTAGATGGTGAGGGCCGAAAAAATATCCCTCAGACATCTTGAACAGGGCTTCTAACAAGACTCCTCTCCTTTGAGTCCAATGTTGCAGTGGGTAGAGGTTATGACGCAAAAATGCATCAATAAGAAACATGATTGGAAGAAGCTCCCCCCTCAACAGATGTGGTCGTGGGAAAGCTCCTCTAGACAGGATATCCACCATTTCCAGCTCAGTGGGACTGGTCCACACTCTAAAATCATCAAAATGGCTCGGCTCATAGGGTATATGCAAGGCCTCAGCTATATGGCGAGCTCCCAATATGCCATGCCTCCCATCAATGGTAAAATGAATTAGAGTTGGATCCCTGACCTGTTTGGTAGTCATGGACTGATAAAAATCCATGGCTACCCTAGGGTAGAAGAAGTCTCTAGGGGTCAGCAGGTGTTGCATATGGTATCTTCGCAGCAGGTGGAATGACTGTGCAAGCTCCGGCCGCAATTGGAATGTAGCTATGTCAAAGCACAGCTCTGAGTGGAACGACCGAGCTCTACAGTCCAAATTCCCCTTAATTGGAGGCTGAGTAAGCATCGGCCGCCTGATTACTGCTTTAGGGGCTATCTCAGATGGATTTTGGGGCTCGGGAAGTGGTGGCTGAGGCTCTTGAGGCTCTGCTGGCGGCGCAGGAGATGGCACCGGAGATGGAACTGGCGATGGAACTGGCGAGGGTTCTGGGTACTGCTCCGTTAAATCAATGGGTTCTAAGCTTTCAACCCTGGCTCTCTTTTGCAGTGGCCGACCCCCTGACCTGGTGAGATAACGCCTCGCCGGAGGCTTCTACGGCGCGGGCTTCAACAGAGGAGAAACTGCTTTTGGCCGCGGAGGCTCAGAAATGGGACCTGGAACGGGCTCCTCTCGCGGGACTTTCTTGCGGCTTGAAGGAGAGGAAGACTTGGCCCCTCTGGTTCGCGCCATTTCGGGTTGCCGAAATGTGGCCGAAATTGATGACCGGAGAAGATGAACGGAGGTTTGTGCGGTGTTGGGCTCGAGGAAGGAGATGAATAGTCTGCGAGAATGGCGCGCTCTATTTTTGAAACCCTTTCGCAGCTCAAATGACCGGTATATATAAAAATAACGGAAGATTAAGGGTCATTTTGAGTTTCGCAGAAAAAGGCCAATTTTACAGCAAAAATCCATTTTCGCAGCCACTTCGCAATCCGTTTCACAGCTGCGAATTGAGTGTCACTGTGCTGCGAAGTGGCACACGTGTGCCAAAATCGCTTTCGCAATTGCGAAATACCCTGCGGAATGGAACTTTGGTTGCGAAATCAGGGATTTTCACGCTTTATTGCTTCGCAGCCGTTTCGCAGCTGCGAATTGGGGGTTCCTGTGTTGTGAAGTGGCACTCGTGTGCCAAACTTGGCTTCGCAGCTTCGAAAATTTTCGTAGAGGAGAAAATAGAGCTGTGAAATGATTTCGCAAAGGATGGCCGCTTTGGCAGAGAAACGTCGATTCCGCAGCGCTTCTTTTAGGTTGCGAAATGGCTTCACAGCGAAGTGCTAATTTCGTAGAGGTTGCGAAATCTCGCAGACCCCTGTTTTTGCTCTGTTTACACTCTGTTTTTGGTCTGATTTCGCTCCGATTTCTTCTTTTGAATTTCTTTGCATTTTCTTCCACCTGGGATCATTCAAAAAGATTAAAACACACATAAAAACATGATTTAAGATAAAAAACTAAGATCAAAAGTATGGAAAAAACTTGGAAAATTACAAAATTTACAAAAAATTTTGGGCTGTGGTAAAACCACGTCCACCAAACCCTTCTTTGCTTAGGCTTTTTGTGGCTCAAGGAGGTTGATTTCCTCCTTTTCTGGTTTGAATGGCTCCATGAACGGCTTGAGACGATATCCATTGACTCTAAAGGTATCTTTGCCATTGGAATTCAATAATTCCACCAGTCCATTGGCATATACTCAGTGAATAATAAACGGGCCTATCCACCTTGACTTGAGCTTCCTAGGAAAGATATGGAGTCTTGAGTCATACAGTAAAACTCTTTGCCCTTTCTAAAATTCCTTGTTGGAGGTTAGTTGATCATGCCACTTCTTCATCCTCTGTTTTGCAACTTTGGAATTGATATAAGCATCATTTCTTAATTCCTCCATCTCATTAAGGTCTAGATATCTCTTTTCTCCGGCTCTGATCAAGTCCATGTTCAGCTTCTTTATTGCCCACCAAGCTTTGTATTCAACTTCCACAGGGAGATGGCATGCTTTGCCATAGATAAGACGATAGGGAGACATGCCAAGAATAGTCTTATAAGCTGTTCTATATGCCCACAATGAATCATGAAGCCTAATAGACCAATCTTTTCTGCTGGAATTCACCATTTTCATCAATATGTTCTTTATTTCCCTGTCAGCTAGCTCAACTTGCCCGGAAGTCTGAGGATGATAAGGTGTAGCTACCTTATGTTTCACTCCATACTTGTCTAATAAAGCTTCAAAAGGTTTGTTGCAAAAATGAGCACCTCCATCATTGATTATGGCTTTGGGCACCCCAAATCTCGAGAAAATGTTCTCTTTAAGAAACTTGAGAACCAGCCTATGATCATTTTGTTTACAGGGGATTGCCTCAACCCATTTAGAAACATAATCCACCCCCACCAAGATGTAAGAATTACCAAAAGAGATTGGGAAAGGTCCCATGAAGTCAATGCCCCATACATCAAATAGTTCAACTATTAGAATGGGGTTCATAGGCATTTGATTTCTTTTTGTTAGCTTTCCAAGCCTTTGGCATCTATCACAACTTCTACACATGATGTGGGCGTCTTTGAAAAGAGATGGCCAAGTAAACCCTGATTGCAACACCTTCATGGCTGTTTTCTGAGAGGCAAAGTGGCCTCCACATGCATTCTCATGACAATGGTTTAGAATCCCTTGTTGCTCATCTTCAGGGACACACTTTCTTATGATCTGATCTACACAATACTTAAAAAGAAAGGGCTCTTCCCAATAATAAGCATGAATTTTTGCAAAGAAGTGCTTCCTGTCCTGTGCATTCCACTCACTTGGAATTTCACCAGTAACTAGATAATTAGCAATATGAGCATACCAAGGAGTTTTCACTAGGAACATGAGTGATTCTTCAGGAAAGTCATCATTAATAGGCAAGGAATGGGAGTTATGTGCTATAACTAACCTTGAAAGGTGGTTAGCTACCACATTCTCCACTCCTTTTTTATCTTTGATTTGGAGATCGAATTCTTGTAACAAAAGAATCCATCTAATCAACCTTGCTTTTGCATCTTGCTTTGTCAATAAATACTTCAAGGCTGAATGGTCAGTGAAAACAATGATGAAAGACCCTACTAAATAAGCACGAAATTTGTCCAAAGCAAATACCACAACTAACAATTCTTTCTCTGTAGTTGTGTAGTTCCTTTGAGCTTCATTGAGTGTTTTGATTGCATAGTAGATCACATAGGGCTTCCCATCATCTCTTTGGCCAAGCACAACTCCTATAGCAAAGTCACTGGCATCACACATCAGTTCAAAGGGTAGTTGCCAGTTAGGGGCTCTCACTATTGGAGTTGTTGTTAAAAATTTCTTCAGCTGATCAAAGCTATTTTGACACCTTTCATCCCATATAAACTTAGCATCCTTAGCTAACAACTCACAAAGAGGTTTTGAAAGACTTGAAAAACCTTTTATAAACCTCCTATAGAACCCTGCATGGCCAAGGAACTGCCTTACTCCTTTCACAGTTGTTAGGGATGGTAATTTGACAATAAGCTCCACCTTTGCTTTATCAAATTCAATGCCTTTTTCAGAGATGATATGGCCAAGGACAATTCCTTGATGTACCATAAAATGACATTTCTCCCAGTTGAGCACCAGGTCTTTTTCAATGCATCTGTGAAGAACCACTTCCAAATTGATTAAGCATTCCTCAAATGTACTTCCATATACGGTGATATCATCCATGAAAACCTCCATAATTCGCTCCACCATATCATTGAAAATACTCAACATACATCTTTGAAATGTTGCAGGTGCATTGCATAAACCAAATGGCATTCTTCTGTAAGCATATGTTCCAAATGGACATGTAAAGGTGGTTTTTTCTTGATCTTCCACATCAATTTCAATCTGAAAATACCCTGAATACCCGTCCAAGAAGCAATAGAACGGATGGCCAGAGACTCTTTCCAAAACTTGGTCGATAAATGGCAATGGAAAATGATCTTTCCTGGTTACAACATTCAACTTTCTATAATCAATACACACCCTCCAACCTGAAGTGAGGCGTGTAGTAATTTCTTCCCCTTTTTCATTCTGACCCATAGTAATCCCTGACTTCTTTGGTACCACTTGAGTAGGACTTACCCAAGGGCTACCAGATATAGGGTAAATAATACCTGCTTGAAGTAGCTTCAGCACCTTAGCTCGCACCACCTCTTGTAAATGAGGATTCAATCTTCTTTGAAGTTGACGAATTGGCTTTGCTTCCTCTTCCATATATATATGATGAGTACAAACTAAAGGACTAATGCCTTTCAAGTCGGATATTTGCCATCCTATTGCCTTCTTACACCTCTTGGGAACTTCCATTAAACAATTCTCTTGATGACTAGTCAGAGATGAAGATATCACAATAGGACATTGATTATTTTCTTCAAGATATGTATATTTCAGCTCCACAGGTAGAGGCTTCAGATTGAGTTTTGGAGTTTCTTTTTCAACAGCTGCCTCTTCTTCTTTATTGAACAAAGGTAGAATCTCTTCTATCTTTCTCCAACTTTGTAGAGTAGCAAGCACATTAGGGGGTTCAGACAAACCTTCCTCAAAATCCACAAGACTTTCATTCACCTTTTCTTGCATATTTTGATTACAGTGCTCCTCCACCAGAGTATCAATAATGCACACCTCTTCTGGACCCTCTTCTTCTTCCGGAGTGGTTTGCTTTTTAGACATATAGAAGATATTGAGATCAAGTGTCATGTTGCCAAAAGTGAGTTGCATCAGCCCATTCCTGCAGTTGATGATTGCATTTGAGGTAGCAAGAAATGGCCTTCCAATGATGATAGGAACTAAATTAGCTTCCTTTATAGTAGGATCTGTATCAAGAACAATAAAATCTACCAGATAGTAAAAATTATCAACTTGAACCAAGACATCCTCAATTACCCCCCTTGGAATTTTTACTGATCTATCTGCTAGAGATAGAGTGATTGATGTTGGCTTCAACTCTCCAAGTCTCAATTGCTTGTAAACAGAGTATGGAAGCAAATTCACACTTGCTCCCAAGTCTAACAAAGCTTTCTCCACTACCTTTCCTCCAATCATGACTGAAATGGTAGGACTTCCCGGATCTTTGTACTTCAATGGAGACTTACATTGTAAGATTGCACTTACTTGCTCAGTCAAGAAGGCTTTCTTGTTTACAGTCAACCCTCTTTTGATAGTACATAAGTCCTTTAGGAATTTTGCATACGTTGGAACTTGTTTAATCATATCCAGCAATGGGATATTGACTTTCACTTGTCTCAATACCTCAAGAATTTCAGATGTATTTCTAATCACCTTTTTCCCATGTAATGCTTGAGGAAAAGGTGGAGAAGTTGATTTCTTCAGCATTTCTTCCTTTAGAAGTTCCTTCTCTGGAATTGCATTCATTGTTGAATCAGAGTCCTTCTTCTTTTCACTGATCTCCTTCTCTTTATCTTCCATTTCATCCCCTTTCTTTATCTCTGCTTCTTTTTCAACATGTGGCTTGGGTGTTGGCTTCTCAATTTTTTTACCACTCCTTATAGTGATCAAGGCTTTGACATCTTTCATCTGTGATGATTCCCCCTCAAGGCCTTCTACTTCATGGATACCCTTGGGGTTTTGGTGGGGTTGAGAAGGAAATCTTTCCTTTTCTTGCAATGTGATCAAATTTGTGAGCCTTGAAATTGAGTATTGGAGATTATCAAACTTTTGGGACATATCATTTTGCATTCCATCCATCCTTTTATTCAAAGTACTCTCCACTCTGTCAATTCTTTGATTGATTTGAGCATTGATGGCTTCTTGGTTTCCAACAAAATCTCCCACTACCTTGCTGAGATTTGCTATTGCTTGTTCAAGACTTGAAGATTGTTGAGATGGTGGATCCGACTGTTGGTACTGAGTTGCTCTGGCCTTCCATGAGAAATTTGGATGATTCCTCCAACTTGAGTTGTAAGTATTTCCATAAGGTGCATTGTTATTGGGCTTGAATTGTCCAACAACATTTGCTTGATCTCTAAACATTTCCCTTTCAGCTGAAATTGCAGGGCATTCCTCCACCAAATGTTCATATGATTGACAATTGGGACAAAGCTTTACTTGCACTAGTGCTTCAGCAACAGCTTGCACTTCATGCACTTTCTTCAGTTCCAGCTCCTCCAATCTTCTTGTCACAGCTGCCAATTTTGCTTTCATATAATCATCTTCTTTCAAGGTATACATCCCAGCCTTAGCATTAAAAACACTCAGTTGAGACTTCATCTTCCCCACTTCTCCTTTGGTTGGTTCGTCCCATCCCCTTGAAACATCAGCTACATAACTCAAGAAATCCATAGCTTCCTCTGGATTTTTGCTCATGAAATCTCCTCCACACATTGTCTCGAGGAGTTGCTTCATTGAGGAAGACATTCCATCATAAAAATAGCTCACCAATAGCCAAGTATCAAAGCCATGGTGAGGGCAAGCATTTATAGCTTCCATGTATCTTTCCCAACACTCATAGAATTTCTCATTCTCTTTAGCTGAGAAATTTGAAATTTGCCTTTTCAAGCCATTTATTCTATGAGTGGGAAAAAATTTCTTGAGGAATTCAGCTTGTAAGTCAGTCCAAGTGCGGATACTCCTTGGCCTTAAAGAATTAAGCCAAATTTTGGCCTTATCCTTTAAAGTAAAAGGAAATAACTTAAGCCTCATCAAATCGATTGAAGCTCCTCCCTCTTGGAATGTATTAGAAACATCTTCAAATTCCTTGATGTGTGCATAGGGATTCTCACTTTCCATCCCATGGAAAGTTGGTAGAAGTGGAACAAGATACGGTCTGATCACTAGCTGCTCTATAGGGGGCACTATACATGATGGTACACTCATACGAGGTGGATGCATGCGGTCCCTCATTGATCTAAATTAATTGAGATTGTCTTGATGACCTTGGTGACTATGCTGATCTTCAGGTATAGCTTCCATGATATTCAAGCTCAATTCGAATTCTTTGTTATGAGGTGTATCACACTTAACAAGCCTTCCTCCACTGTCTCGTATCCACTTTGGCATACACAACTAGTATCTATCTGTAACTAAAATGAAAATAAAGACAACAAAAGGAAACAGGGCTACAAAAACAAAATAAAACTTAGCTGAATTTAAAAGATAAATTTGGATTATGAATAAATAAAGAAGGAATGAGAATTAGTAAAATGAAAGAAACATTACCAAACTTGTGATGAAAATCACAAGTGCTCTGAAATAGTATCACTATAAACTTGACACCTTCCCCGGCAGCAGCGCCATTTGATTCGTGCCCAATTGGTGTCTCAGCTGATTCATGTCCAGCTGGTGCTCCTTGATTGAGGGAGTAATCAACAAAATTTATAACTTATTACACCATATACTAGGGTAGCAAAGACAAAGCTACTATAGTATAGTGGCTCTAGGATCGTTCACTGGGAAGGGTTTCCAAATTACAAATGATACCAATTCAAAGTGAATTGGTACTTTTTCATTTCAAGGTTAGTGCAAGAAATAAAATACAAACTTTGATTGGCACAGATTTAGATTTAAACTAACTATAAAACAAGTAATGGGAATAACTTAGGAGGAAAAACATTCCTTGGAGGGTTAGGTTCACTGGGGTGGTTCCTCATGCAAAAGACATAGCTCCGGTCAGTTGGTTCATTTCCTTGCATTAGTGAATCAACATATAGTTAATTCTCTAACTGGTGTTGTACAGATACATCCTTTAATTAGATTTCAGCTTTAATTCCCTCTCACTGATGCAACTTGCAATGGTTCATGCCTCTCACGAGCACTTACCCTTCAAGATGATCTTTAACCTTGGACTTCCCTTCAAAAGCTCGTAAGAGATAACTAATGGATGTCTCCTTGGAGTCCAAAAGCTTACCAAGTGTTGGCAATTCTAGAAAATCCTACCTTTAAGTCACCTCCCAGAGGCTCGCAAGGGGTAAACTAGTGCATCTCCATGGTTGGAAATCACTTGTCTTACCAAGTGTTGGCCCAGGTGACTCTAAGGTGTTTTAAGTTAACTAAAAACATAAAAATCACTAAAGGATTTCACTTCCTCTTCATTCATGGCTGAAACCACATAGCTTTGTATTCTTGCACTTGGAACCTTCCCCGGCAACCTTAGCTCCAAGGAACTAAAGGTTTAGTTACTCATTCTCTGGGGAAAATTCCTCAGAGAGTGCATAACTTAGTAAGAAATAAAAAATACAAAGTGAGAAGGTAAGGCAAAACAAAGGACCTGAACTTTACTTGCTTTTTCAAAACTTTACAAAAGGTCTCCTCTCCGAGAACAAGCTCTCGAGAGGTATTTATATGAACATAATATAAAACTAATTATTACATGGATATTTTCTCTTTTTACTAACTTAAAAGCTAAGGAATCTTGTAATTGGTGGCTTACAAGGAGTATTTTGGGATTTAGACAACAAAAATATGATGGAAAATATCTCCCAATGTGATTCGACTCATGGTAGCTTAGCTTTAAAGGTGTATCAACAAAATTTATACCTTGAATACTATTACTAAAGTAGCCAAGCTACTATAGCATAGTGGTTCTAGGATCGTTCACTGGGAAGGGTTTTCGCAAACACTAGTGATATTCAAATTAGGAAAATAGGTGATTTTCTTATGGATGTTAGCTTTAAAAGAAGATGTAAATGTTTTAGAAAGATTTAAACTAATCTAAGCTAACATTAAAGACTAAAATGAAAGGGTGTAAAAACAAGTTCCTCAAAGATAGGATAGCTATGCTCTGGCTCTTATGCAAATTGGAAATCTCAGGATAGGCTCCTCGCATTGGGGTTGCAACTATGGTGATGCTTGCTTCCCGAACCGGTATGGATTTAGCAAATCAAGTTTTAATCCTTTAAAATGACAAAACAGATGGTAGTGAATTTCATCAATGGTTATTCACCTTAGACTTCCTTTGAATGGCTCGTAAGAGATAACTAATGGTCTAAAGCCAAAAGCTTACCAAATATTGGCAACTCAAAGTCATTCCAAGTGATAAACTCACCTTTCAATGGCCATTGAAATTGGTTCTAATGGATTAATACAAAACTTGGAATTGAAAACCTCACCTTCCAATAGCTCGTAGGAGATAACTAATGGATAGAAATCCAAAAGCTTATCAAGTATTGGCCGTTGGAAGTTGTCCAAAGGAAATAAAAACCAAACTTTGCATTAATGAACCTTTAATAAAAAACGGCTACCTTACCTTCCGGGTGCGAGAGATTTCCATGGGATTGCATCCAAGTCATCACATAACATCCATACTTTGAGAAACTAAAAGTTTTAGCCACTCATCCTCTGAGGAAAAGCCCTCAGAGGCTGTTTGGCTAATAAGAAAATAGAAACGGGAAAGAACAGGAGAAGAGAGAAAAAACAGAGCAAGGCTCCGTCTCTGTATATATGCGTCTATCTCTTCAAGAGGTGATTTCCACCCCTTATATAGTCTTTACAAAAGCAAAAGCTTGTGATTGGTTAGTTACAAGGATAAGAAAGGAAATTACATCACAAAATACAAAGGAAAATATCTAAAGTGGAGTCGGCAAAAACAGAGCAAAATTCGCAACACGCATGGGTTATGCGAATGTTATGCGAATGTTATGCGAATTTCGCATAACACCTTGTGGAATGCGAAATTTTCGCATAACCTGGAGCAGTTGGCTTCCGAAGGCCATATCTTCCTCATTTCAACTCCAAATCATGCACGGTTTGAAGCGTTGGATTCTTGACTTCCAGAGATTTGAAATGGTATATAGTATGTAAAAAATGGACTTTGGGAAGTGCTTCAAAAGTGCGAAAGAAGACTGCAGCTGCTGTCCTCTGTTTTCCTCTTTGCTTGCTTTTCCTCTTTGCTTCACTTTGCATACTTTGAACGACTTTGGCAAAGGGCTATGTAGCTCCAAAGCTTGGTTCTTCATGAATTTGAGCTTCCAAAAGCTTTTCCATAACTTGTCCAAGTAGCTCCTCCATCATTTGGCATGCTTGAATTGATTCATAAGCTGATAAAAACATGTAAACTTGCCACAAAATGGTTAAAACCAATTACTAAGGACCTTAATGAATTAATTGGGTTAAATGAATATGATTACTACTCAAAGGTGCTTAAAACCATTATAATTAGGTCTACAAAATAGCAATTTTTGGTAGTAATCACAATGTCGGTAGCAAACATCGGGAAGCACTACGGACCATTTCGCAAGAGAAAATGATGTCTGCGAGATTTCGCAGACACTCAAAAAGGGCTGCGAAATCACTTCGCAGCAAAAGGCTATTCTCGCAGGGCTGCGAAGTTGGCTTCCATCTTGAGGTTCTCAGCTTCCAACTTGTCGCATATATCGGGCAACTTCAGGAGGAAATCCACCACACTGTACAAAAAGGCTGCGAAATCACTTCGCAACAAAAGGGTGATTTCGCAACACTTTGCAAAATGCTTCCTTCAGCTTAGAGTGATTGACTTGCAATGGCTTTAACTTCTTCGTTTCAACTCCGATTTGCGTACCGTTTAAAGCATTGGATTGTTGACTTCCTGAGCTTTGAAATGGTATATAGCACGCATCAATTGAACTTCATAAATTGCTCCAAACGTGGCTATCACGACTATCATCAAGAATATGCTTCATGGCAGATTCTCTTTACTTTTTCTCCTTGCATTCCGAATCAACTCTTGGAAAAGGGCTTCAAAGCTTTAGTTCAAGATTCCACATAACTCTCCTCAATCTCGGATTGCTTTGGTGGTCAAATTACTAACAAAAACACCAAAACTTAACACAATTTAATTAGAAACGATTGCAAGGGTCCTTATCATGCCAATTGAGTTAAAAGGCCAAAACTACTACTCAAAAGTGTTTAAAATGATTAATTACAAGCTATCAAATAGCACTTATTGAGTAGTAATCATCTTGTCTATGGCAAAGCATGCCATCTCCCTATGGAAGTTGAATACAAAGCTTGGTGGGCAATAAAGAAGCTGAATATGGACTTGATCAGAGCCGGAGCAAAGAGGTGTCTAGACCTTAATGAGATGGAGGAATTAAGAAATGATGCTTATATCAATTCCAAAGTTGCAAAACAGAGGATGAAGAAGTGGCATGATCAACTAATCTCCAACAAAGAATTTCAGAAAGGACAAAGAGTTTTACTTTATGACACAAGACTCCATATCTTTCTTGGAAAGCTCAAGTCAAGGTGGATAGGGCTGTTCATTATTCACCAAGTATATGTCAATGGAGTGGTGGAATTATTGAATTCCAATGGCAAAGATACCTTTGGAGTCAATGGATATCGTCTCAAGCCATTCATGGAGCCATTCAAACCAGAAAATGAGGAAATCAACCTCCTTGAGCCACAAAAAGCCTGAGCAAATAAGGGTTTGATGGACTTGGTTTTACCACAGTCCAAAATTTTTGTAAATTTTGTAAATTTCAAAGTTTTTTCCATACTTTTCATTTTAATTTTTGATCTTAAAGTATGTTTTTATATGTAATTTAATCTTTTTGGACGATCTCAAGTGAGATAAAATGCAAAGAAATTGAAAGAAAGAAATCGGAGCGAAATCGGACCAAAAGCAGAGTGAAAACAGAGCAAAAACAGGGGTCTGCGAGATTTCGCAGCCTCTGCGAAATTAGCACTTCACTGCGAAACCATTTCGCAACTTAAACGAAGCCGCTGCGAAATCAACATGTCTCTACGAAAGCGACCATCCTTTGAGAAATCATTTCGCAACTCATTTGACTCCTCTACGAAAATTTTCGCAGCTGCGAAACCAAGTTTGGCACACGAGTGCCACTTCGTAGAACAGGAGCCCCCATTTCGAAGCTGCGATTGGCTGCGAAGCTACAAAGCGTGAAAATAGCCGTTTTCGCAGTCAAAGCTCCATTCCGCAGGGTATTTTGCAACTGCGAAACCAAGTTTGGCACACGAGTGCCATTTCGAAGCACAGTGACATCCATTTCGAAGCTGCGAAGTGGGCTGCGAGAACAGCTTTTTGCTGCGAAATCGACGTTCTTCTACGAAACTCAAAATGACTTTTAATATTCCGTTATTTTTATATATACCGGTCAGTTGAGTTTCAAAAGGATTTCAAGAGGAGGGAACGCCATAGCAGCCGTCTGTTCATCTCCTTCCCCGAGCCCGACGACGCGCGAACCTCCGATCATCTTCTCCGGTCATTACTTCCAGCCAAATCTCGACATTCTGATATGACGCTGATTCGCGTGTAACTCCAAATGGGTCATTTAATAAAAAATATTTATAAAACCTATGACCTCATACTAATGTAGTAAAGCTACTATAGTATAGTGGCTCTAGGGTCGAACTCTGGGATGGGTTTTCATTCTACCAGTGATATATTCACAATTAGAAATTGTATTTAATGATTTCCTTAATCAAAAACTTAAAGTTTAAAAGAAAATAAAATTTGTTTTGAAAGTGTTTGAAACTAAACTAACATAAACTAATTAAAAATGGAAGAAAGAAAGTCTCCCGGAGCTAAGGGTTGCTAGGATCAAGTTCAGAATAGAAAGTGGAAAATTCCGGATTTTTCTCCTCGCATTGGGGATTTAACCTATAGTTATTTCCCGAACCGGTATAGGTTTGACAATGAAGATTTAATCCATAAAAGGTCAATAGAAATGGTAGTCAAGGTCCATTAATGGCTTAAGACTCTATGGGTCTTCACCTTGAATCACTTTCCAATGACTCGTACATGATAACTAATGGACTAATATGAATCTAGCAATAAGCATCCATAAAGACCTGAAGCTTACCATGTATTGGTCATTCAAAGTGATTCTAAGGGGTTTAAAGCAAAACTTTGGATTTAGAAGCCATTTATGAATTCCAACTACTTGAATTTAATGCACGGGAGCTTTCCACCATTTCATCTGGACTTTTCACCTAGCTTCCTTTACTCCAAGAAACCGAAAGTTTAGCCTCTCATCCTCCGGGCAAACATCCTTAGAGGTTGTTTGGCTTCCAAGAAAAAGAAAATAGTAAAGAGAAAAGAGAACGAGAGAGCTCTATAAAATTCTAAGTGTAAAAACGTAATACGTATTCCATATTTTTCAAGAGGTGATTTCCACCCCTTATAAAGTCTTTACAAAAGCCAAAGCTTATGATTGGTTAGTTACAAGGATAATAAAGGAAATTACATCACAAAATACAAAGGAAAATATCTAAAGTGGAGTCGGCAAAGGGCAGAGCAAAATTCGCAACACGCATGGGTTATGCGAACCAAATGCGAATGTTATGCGAATTTCGCATATGCTCTTGTGGAATGCGAAATTTTCGCATATGCTGGAGCAGTTCGCTTCCGAAGGCCATATCTTCCTCATTTCAGCTCCAAATCATACACGGTTTGAAGCGTTGCATTCTTGACTTCAAGAGCTTTAAAATGGTATATAGCATGTAAAAATTGAACTTCGGGAAGTGCTCCAAAAGTGCGAAAGAAGACTGCAGCTGCTACATTTTGATTTTTCTTCACTTTGCTTCTCTTTGGTTTTCTCCTTTGCTTGACTTGTTTTAACGATCCAAAAAGCTGTCAAAACATTAAAACTAGCCACAAATATGATTAGGAGACATTGCTAGGTCCTTAACATGCCAATTGGACTAAAGATGGAGAACTACTACACAAAAGTGCTTAAAACATAATGCATTAAAGGTGTAAAATAGCACTTTTTGGGTAGTAATCAGGCGCGAACAAGAGGAGCCAAATCTTCCTCTCCTTCCAGCCGCAAATGAGTTCCGTGAGAGGTACCTGTTCAAAGCCCCACCTCTGAACCTCCGCGGCCAGAAGCTGTTTCCCCTCCGGCGAAGCCCGCGCCTAAAAACCCTTCGGCGAGGCGTTATCTCACTAGGTCAGGGGGTCGTCCCTTGCAAAAGAGGGCCAGAGTTGAAAGCTCAGAGCCCATAGACTTAACAGAGCAGTCCCCGGTTCCCTCACCAGAGCCCTCTCCAGCGCCATCTCCGGTGCTGCCAGCACAGCCTCAGGAGCTCCAACCGCCACTTTCTGAACCCCAAATTCCATCTGGGGTAGCTCCTGAAGTGATAATTAGGCGTCCGATGCTTACTCAGCCGCCAATAGAAGGGAATTTGGACTACAGAGCTCGACTATTCCACTTTGAGCTATGCTTTGAGATAGCCACCTTCCAATTGAGGCCGGAGCTTGCAGATTCTTTCCTCCTATTGCGTAGATATCATATGGAGCATCTGTTGGCCCCGAGAGACTTCTTCTACCCCAGGGTAGCCATGGATTTTTATCAGTCCATGACTACCAAGCAAGTCAGAGATCCTACTTTAATCCATTTTACTATAGATGGTCGGCATGGCATTTTGGGAGCTCGCCATATAGCAGAGGTCTTGCATATACCATACAAGCCAACTCATTTTGAGGATTTCAGAGTATGGACTAGTCCCACTGAGTTGGAGATGGTGCATATCTTGTCCAGAGGAGCTTCCACACGTCCACATCTATTGAGGGGGGAACTTTCTCCAAGCATGTTTCTTATTGATGCATTTCTGCGTCATAACATCTACCCACTCCAGCACTGGACTCAGAGGAGAGGAGTTCTTTTGGAGGCCCTGTTCAAGATTTCTGAGGGATACTTATTTGGCCCTCACCACCTAATTATGGCTGCCCTTCTCTATTTTGAAGAGAAGGTGCATAAGAAGAAGCTGCAGAGAGCTGATGCCATTCCACTTCTCTTTCCACGGCTGCTATTCCAGATTTTGGAGCATCTGGGGTATCCAACAGATCCTTAGTTGGAGCGCAAACTTATTTGCCGAGAGGTCTTTACTCTCGACAAATGGAACAATATGACAGCATATAGAGTTGAGCAGCCAGGGCAGCCACAGCCAGCTGCAATACCAGCTGCCAGGAGAGCATTTCCACGCCATATACCTGAGGGTATACCCATTGCCTCTCCTGCCATATCCAGAGCCCCTCCAGTCACTCCAGCCTCATCACAGCCATCTTCTTCAGCTGAGCCAAGGATGGCCATTACCATTTCTGAGTATAGGGAGTTATGTCGCTCACTGCAGACTCTCACTGCATCTTAGAGCTGCCTTGCTCAGGAGATGGCAGCTATTCGAGCATGCCAGGAGCAGATGTTGACCACCCAGGCTCAGCACACTGCCATCCTGAGGCAGCTACAGCATCATTTCGATCTTCCATCAGCTGCTGAGCACTCCACCTCACCACTACAGTGCCACACTCGCAGGCCACAGAGCCTTAGGCCCCTCCTGAAGAAGCTACTGAAGAGGCAGAGCCATCTGCCTAAGCCATTAGTTCCAGCACCATCTACCCATCTCATCATATATATCTACTACATATTTCCTTTATGTATTTCGTTTTTTTTTCTTTTTCTTAGTCTTTTATGAAATCCCATTAATTTGGTATCATATATGGGATTGCTTGTATTGCCTTCTTTTTCATTGTACTCAAATGAATTTAAAGCAATACAAATCTAGCATTTTTGTTAACTCTTAGCATTAATTTATTCTTATTTCCTTTTCTCACATCTTTTATTCTTTTTGAAACATGTGGTTTCTCCAATCAGTATTCGAAATTGATATCACTCCGGAGGTACCACTTCCTCCCTTTAATTGCAATCACCCATATCACATTGAGGACAATGCTCAGTTCGGTTGGGGGGGGGAGAAATGAGGAAGGAAGTATGCTAAGTTATTTTGGTAATGCAATTATGTTGATAAATTAGTTGTAATCTTTTACAGTCCACTCTAATCTCCATGGATTTTGAGGAAAAATTTTCAAATTAAAACAGGAGAAGCTGAACTGTTGCTTTTCACTTGACTTAGAGTATGGATTATGCTTACTAAAGTGGTTCAATTGTTGAAGCTTCTATTGAAATCGAGTTTAGTTCTTCCACTTTAAGCTATTCACACACCGTGCACAATAGGTTCTAAGTATAAGATGAAAAACTATTTCCCTCTTGACTTAGGAAAATTTTGGGACTTGGTACCTTTGACCTCAGTTGATAAAGTTGAGACACCTTATGAAAGGCCAATGAGCCTTTGAAATAAAGAAAGAAAAATGTTTGCTTGCCTTGAAACCCGAGCAAGGTCTGAGGGGTATATGGTGAAAATCTTTAAAACCTGGTGCCCTAAGCCTTAATTGGTTGGGAGTCACCGACCTCAATGCTCATTACAAGGGTGGATAGGTGGAGTTAGCATATGGTAGGTGCTTGGGTATTAAAACAATCATTCTCAAAAGTCCGGGGTAAAATCCGAGGAGTTAGTGGTTGAAAGATCCTCAAAGCTTGATGCCCTAAACCTTAATTGGTTGGGAGTCATCGATGGACCCCCGTTACATGGACAATTTAGAAAGAATGCCCTTTAAGCCTTGTGCCTTCTAAAAAAAAAAAAAAGTGTGTTCTCTGCCTATTGAATTTGGGTTAGTTTGCTAAGTGTTGAAAAGATATAGGTTGGGGGGAGAGATTAGTTTAGCACATTATATTCGGAAGCTAAGGAATCATACACTTAGATTTTTGTGGAAGAATAAAGTTTGGTTCTTTGGAAGTGAAAATGATTTTAAAACTTCAATTTGCATAATGCATTCCCTTGATCAATAGTGTTTAGCAAAGTTTTTTATAACTGTTGTTGAAATTTGGGTTTATATTTCTTTAATGTCTCATGTGAGAGTTAGATCATCATGCCACTTAAAATTTTTTTGAAGTAATCAGCATGATGTTGTAAATTATAGTAATTTTTAATGTTTATTTTTATTTTTCTCTCCTTCATTGCTAAGGGACTAGCAATATGTCGGTTGGGGGGAGTGATTACTACTCAAAAAGTGCTATTTCATAGCTTATAATTAACTCTTTTAAACACTTTTGAGTAGTAGTTATTGCCTTTTAACCCAATTAACATGTTAAGGACCCTTGCAATCAATTCTAATCAAATTGTGTTAAGTTTTGGTGTTTTGATAGCTTTTTGATCACCAAAGCAATCCGAGATTGAGGAGAGTTATGTGGAATCTTTGGCAAAGCAATTTGAAGCTCAGAAATGTGAAGAACTAAAGCTGTGAAGTCCTTTGCTGCCATGAGTAAATCCGGAATGTAAGGAGAAGAAGCAAAGAGAAATCTGTCATGAAGCATATTCTTGATGACAGTCATGTCAACCACTTTTGGAGCACTTTCTAAAGTCCAATTTATGCATTCTATATGTCATTTTGAAGATCAGGAAGTCAGTAATCCAATGCTTCAAACGGTGTGCAATTTGGAGTTGAAATGAAGGAGTTACAGCCATTGGAAGCCGATCACTCCAAGCTGAAGGAAGAATTTTGCACAGCGCTGCGAAATCACCCTTTTGTTGCGAGATGATTTCGCAACCTTTTTGTACAGTGCTGTGTTTCCCCCCCTGAAGTTTCCTGTCACGATGGAAGCCGAATACCACAAGTTGAAAGACCACTTCGCAGCATTGTGAAATCAGCTGTTTGCTGCGAAGTGATTTCGC
Source organism: Vitis vinifera (assembly GCF_030704535.1). Classification (NCBI taxonomy): domain Eukaryota; kingdom Viridiplantae; phylum Streptophyta; class Magnoliopsida; order Vitales; family Vitaceae; genus Vitis; species Vitis vinifera. The sequence continues at coordinate 10,280,870 of NC_081810.1, forward strand.
AGCCCTTTTTGTGCCTCTGCGAAATCTCGTAGACCTCGTTTGCACTTGCGAAATGATCCCTAGTGCTTCCCGATATTTGCTAAAGTCGTTCATATCTTCCATAGCCTTGAGTAGTTCATAGCATCTAAAGGATTAAGCTCATGACACAAAATCGTTCATATCATCCATGAACCTAAGTGGTTCATAGTATCAAGCGGTCTAAGCTCATGGGATCCTGAGTCATACATATAATCAACAACTTTGCACTATTTATAGCATCGAGAGGCCTAAGATCATAATCTAGAGTGGAACATGTCATCCATAGCTCTAAGTTGTTCATAGCATCTAGAACCTTGAGCTCACGACCTAGAGTCATTCATGTCATCCACAACCCTGAGTTGTTTATAGTATCAAGAGCCCTGAGCTCATGACCTAGACTCTTCCTTGTCATCAACAACCCAGACCTATGTATAGCATGTAGAGCCTTAAGCTCATGACCTGGAGTCTTTCATGTCATCGACAACCTTAAGTTGTGTATAGGATTTAGAGTCCTACACTCACGACTCAGATTCTTTCATGTCAACCATAGCCTTAAGTTGTTCATAGAATCTAGAGGCTTAAGCTCATGACCTAGAGTCATTCATGTCATCCACAACCCCTAAGTTGTTAATAACATCTAGAACCTTAAGCTCATGGCCCAGAGTTGTTCATGACAATTATAACCCTGAGTTGTTCATAGTATCTAAAGCCATGAGCTCACGACTTGGAATTATTCATTTCAACCATAAACCTAAGCTACTCATAGCATTTAGAGCCTTTAAATCAGGACCTAGAGTCGTTCATCTCAACTATAGCCCTAAGATGTTCATAACATCTAGAGCCTTGAACTCATGACTGATTCATGCCCAATTGGTGTCTCAGTTGATTCATGTCCAGCTGGTGCTCCTTGATTGAGGGAGTAATCAACAAAATTTATAACCTATTACACCATATACTAGGGTAGCAAAGAAAAAGCTACTATAGCATAGTGGCTTTAGGATCGTTCACTTGGAAGGGTTTTCAAATTACAATTGATATTAATTCAAAGATGAATTGGTGTTGTTTCATTTCAAGGTTAGCTTAAGAAATAAAACACAAACTTTGGTTGAAAAAGGTTTAGATTTAAACTAACGGCACAGCAAGTAATGGAAATTACTTATGAAGAAAAACATTTCTTGGAGATTTAGGTTCACAGGGGAGGTTCCTCATGCAAAAACATAGCTTCGGTCAGTTGGTTCATTTCCTCGCATTAGAGAATTAACAAATAGTCAATTCTCTAATCAGTGTTGTACAGATGCATCCCTTAATTGGATTTCAGCTCTAATCCCCTCTCATTGATGCAACTTGCAATGGTCCGTGCCTCTCACTTAGCATTTACCATTCAAGGTGATCTTTAACCTTGGACTTCCCTTCTCAAGCTCACAAGAGATAACTAATGGATGTCTCCTTGGAGTCCAAAAGCTTACCAAGTGTTGGCAATTCTAGAAAATCCTACCTTCAAGTCACCTCCCAGAGACTCGCACGGGTAAACTAGTGCATCTCCATGGACAGAGATCACTTGCCTTACCAAGTGTTGGCCCAGGTGACTCCAAGGCGTTTTAAGTTAACTAAAAATATAGAAAACACTAAAGGATCACACTTTCTCTTCATTCATGGCTGAAACCACAAAGCTACTAATTCTTGCACTTGGAACCTTTCCCGGCAACCTTAGCTCCAAGGAACTAAAGGTTTAGTTACTCATTCTCAGGGGAAACTTCCTCAGAGAGTGCATAACTAGTAAATGAAAAATACAATCAAATTGAGAAGGTAAAGTAGAGTAAAGCTCTGTATTTTACTTTCTTTCAAACTTTTACAAAAGGTCTGTCGTCCTCCTCTCGAGAACAGGCTCCCGAGAGCTATTTATATGAAAATTACAATAATAATTATTACATGGATATTTTCCTTTTTTTCTAACTTAATAGCTAAGGAATCCTATAATTGGTGGCTTACAAGGAGAGTTTGGGGATTTAGACAACAAAAATCTGAAGAAAAATATCTCAAAGTGTCGGTCGCAAATATCGGGAAGCACTAAGGACCATATCGCAGGTGAAAATGAGGTCTGCGAGATTTCGCAGACGCACCAAAAGGCTGCGAAATCACTTCGTAGCAAAAAGCTGATTTCGCAGCGCTGCGAAGTTGGCTTTCAGCTTGCGGTGTTCGGCTTCCAACGGCTGTAACTCCTTTATTTCAGCTCCGAATTGTGCATCGTTTGAAGCATTGGATTTCTGACTTCCTAAGCTTTGAAACAACATATAGCATGCATAAATTAGACTTCAGGAATTGCTCCAAAAGTGGTTGACATGACTGTCATAAAAAATGCTTCATGACAAATTTCTCTTTACTTCCCCTCCTTGCATTCCGGATTTGCTTATGGCAAAGGACTTCAAAGCTTTGGTTCTTCATGTTTTTGAGCTTTCCATTGCTTTTTCATGGATTCCAAATAACTCTCTTCAATCTCATATTGCTTTGGTGATCAAAAAGCTATCAAAACACCAAAACTTAACTCAAATTGATTAGAAGTACTTGCAAAGGTCCTTAATATGTTAATTGGGTTAAAAGGCAATAACTACTACTCAAAAGTGTTTAAAAGAGTTAATTACAAGCTATGAAATAGCAATTTTTGAGTAGTAATCACTCCCCCCAACCGGCATATTGCTAGCCCCTTAGCAATGAAGGAGAGAAAAAATAAAAATAAAAAGTAAAAAAAATAAACAATACTATAATTTACAACATCATGCTGATTACTTCAAAAAAATTTAAGTGGCATGATGATCTAACTCTCACATGGAACATTAAAGAAATATAAACTCAAATTTCAACAAGAGTTATCAAAAACTTTGCTAAACACTATTGATCAAGGGAATGCATTATGCAAATTGAAGTTTTAAAATCACTTTCACTTCCAAAGAACCAAAATTTATTCTTCCACAAAAATCTAAGTGTAAGATGATAGCTTTCAAATATAGTATGCTAAACTAATCTCTCCTCCCAACCTATCTCTTTTCAACACTTAGCAATCTGACCAAATTCAATAGGCTGAGAACACACTTTTTTTTTTTTTTTTTTTTTTTTTAAGGTACAAGGCTTAAGGGGTATTCTTTTCTGAATTGTCCATGTAACGGGGGTCCATCGATGACTCCCAACCAATTAAGGTTTAGGGCATCAAGCTTTAAGGATTTTCCAACCACTAACTCCTAGGATTTTACCCCGAACTTTTGAGAATGAATTTTTAATACCCAAGCACCTACCATATGCTAACTCCACCTATCCACCCTTGTAATGAGCATTGAGGTCGGTGACTCCCAACCAATGAAGGCTTAGGGCACCAGGTTTTAAAGATTTTCACCATAAACCCCTCAGACCTTGCTCGAGTTTCAAGGCAAGCAAATATTTTGCTTTCTTTCTCTCTTTTTTTTTTTTTTTTTTCAAAGGCTCATTGGCCTTTCATAAGGTGTCTCAACATTATTAAGTGAGGTCAAAGGTACCAAGTCCCAAAATTTTCCTAAGTCAAGAGGGAAATAGTTTTTCATCTTATAATCATAATCTATTGTGCACAGTGTGTGGATAGCTTAAAGTTGAAGAACTAAACTTGATTTCAATAGAAGCTTCAACAATTGAACCACTTTAGTGAGCATAATCCAAACTCTAAGTCAAGTGAAAAGCAAAAGTTCAGTTTCTCCAATTTTAATTTGAAAATTTTTCCTCATAGTCCATGGAGATTAGAGTAAAAAGTAGAAAACTAAAACTAATTTACCAACATAACTGAATTACTAATTTAACTTAGCATACTTCCTTCCTCATTTCTCCCCCCCCCCCCCCCCCCCCCCCCTCCCCCCCAACCGAGCTGAGCATTGTTCTCAATGTGATATGGGTGATTGAAATTATAGGGAGGAAGTGGTACCTCCTGAGTGATATCAATTTCGAATATTGATTGGAGAAACCACATGTTTCAAAAAGAATAAAAGATGTGAGTAAAGGAAATAAGAATAAGTTAATTCTAAGAGTTAACAAAAAAAAAATGCTAGACTTGTATTACTTTAATTCATGTGAGTACAATCGGAAAGAAAGCAATACAAGAAATCCCCATATATGATATCAAAATGATGGGATTTCATAAAAGACTAACAAAAATGAAATACATAAAAGAAATATATAGTAGATATATAAATGATCAGATGGGTGGATGATGCTGGAGCTGATGCCTTAGGCAGATGGCTCTGCCTCTTCAGTAGCTGATTCAGGAGGGGCTTGAGGCTCTGTGGCCTGTGAGTGTGGCACTACAGTGGTGGGGGTGAGATGCTCAACAGCTGATGGAAGACCGAGATGATGCTGGAGCTGCCTCAAGATGGCAGTGTGCTGAGCCTGGGTGGTCAACATCTGCTCCTGGCGAGCTCGAATAGCTGCCATCTCCTGAGCAATGCTGCTCTGAGACGCGGTCAGGGTTTGTAGTGTGCGGCATAAATCTCTATACTCTGAAATGGGAATGGCCATCCTTGGCTCAGCTGAAGTATAGGGCTCTAATGAGGCTGGAGTAATTGGAGGGGCTCTGGATATGGTAGGAGAAGCAATGGGTATACCCTCAGGTATATGATCTGGAGATGCTCTCCTAGCAGCTGGTATCTCAGCTGGCTATGGGAGCTCTGGTTGCTCAACTCTATACACTGTCATATTGGTCCACTTGTTGAGAGTAAATACCTCTCGGCATATACGCTTGCGCTCCAGCTGAGGATTTGATGGATACCCAAGATGCTCCAGAATCTGACACAACAGCCGTGGAAAAGAAGTGGAATGGCATCAGCTCGCTGCAGCTTCTTCTTATGCACCTTCTCTTCAAAGTAGAGAAGGGCAGCCATAATTAGGTGGTGAGGGCCAAAGAAATATCCCTCTAAAATCCTGAACAGGGCTCTAAAAGAACTCCTCTCCTCTGAGTCCAGTGCTGTAGTGGATAAATGTTGTGACGCAAGAGTGCATCAATGAGAAACATGCTCAGAGGAAGTTCCCTCCTCAATAGATGTGGATTTGTGGAAGCTCTTCTGGACAAGATATGAACCATTTCCAGCTGAGAGAGACTAGTCCATACTCGGTAATCCTCAAAATGGCTTGGCTCGTATGGTATATGCAAGGCCTCTGCTATATGACGAGCTCCTAAAATGTCATGCCGGCCGTCAATAGTAAAATGGATTAGAGTAGGATCTCTGACCTGATTAATAGTCATGGACTGATAAAAATCCATGGCTACTCTGGGATAGAAGAAATATCTTGGGGTCAGCAGATGCTCCATGCCATATCTGTGTAGTAGGTGGGATGAATCTGCAAGCTCCAGCCGCAATTTGAAGGTGGCTGTGTCAAAGCACAGCTCAGAGTGAAATGGTTGAGCTCGGCAGTCCAAATTCCCTTCAATTGGCGGTTGAGTCAGCATCAGACGCTTGATTAGCACTTCAGGAGCTATCCCAGATGGAATTTGGGATTCTGAAAATGGCGGTTGGTGCTCCTGAGACTCTGCCGGAGGCTCTGACGACGACGCCGAAGATGGTGCCGGAGAAGGCTCTGGTGAGGGAACCGGGGACTGCTCTATTAAGTCTATGGGCTCTGAGCTTTCGACCCTGGCTCTCTTTTGCAGGGGACGGCCCCCTGACCTAGTGAGATAATGCCTCGTCGGAGGATTCTACGGTGCGGGCTTCGCCAGAGGTTAAGCAGCTTCTGGCCGCGGAGGTTCAGAGGTGGGGCCTTGAACAGGCACCTCTCGCGGGACTCATTTGTGGCTGGAAGGAGAGGATGATTTGGCTCCTCTGGTTCACGCCAGATCGGACTGATGAAATTTGGCTAGAAGTGATGATCGGAAGAGATGACCGGAGGTTCGCGCGTCGTCGGGCTCGGGCAAGGGAATGAACAGACGGTTGGTATGGCATTTTCTCTTTCTGAAACCCTTTTGCAACTCAAATGACCGGTTTTTATAAAAAATAACGGAATATTAAATGTCATTTTGATTTTCGCAGAAGAAGACCGATTTCGCAGCAAAAAGGGGTTTTCGTAGAAAAAAACTATTTTCGCAACCCATTTCGCAACTGCGAAACGGAGGTCACTGTGCTGCGAAATGACACTCGTGTGCCAAAATTGGTTTCGCAGCTGCGAAACACCCTGCGGAATGGAGCTTTGGCTGCGAAATTGGGAATTTTTATGCTTTGGAGCTTCGCAGCCATTTCGCAGCTACGAAATGGGGGCTCCTGTGCTGCGAAGTGGCACTCGTGTGCCAAACTTGGTTTCGCAGCTGCGAAAATTTTCGCAAAGGAGTCAATTGAGTTGCGAAATGATTTCGCAAAGGACGACCGTTTTCGCAAAGACACGTTGATTCCGCAGCGAAGTGCTAATTTCGCAAAGGATTCTCTTAGGCTGCGAAATCTCGTAGACCCCTTTTTTTGTCCTGTTTTTCGCTCCGAAAGACTTCCTTTCAATTTCTTTGCATTTTCTCCTACCTGAGATCATTCAAAAAGACTAAATTACATATAAATACACAATTTAAGATCAAAAAATAAAATCAAAAGTATGGATAAAACTTTGAAATTTACAAAAATTTTGGACTTTGGTGAAACCAAGTCCATCAAACCCTTATTTGCTGAGGCTTTTTGTGGCTCAAGGAGGTTGATTTCCTCATTTTCTGGTTTGAATGGCTCCATGAATGGCTTGAGACGATATCCATTGACTCTAAAGGTGTCCTTGCCATTGGAATTCAATAATTCCACCACTCCATTGATATGTACTTGGTGAATAATGAAAGGACCTATCCACCTTGACTTGAGCTTTCCAGGAAAGATATGGAGTCTTGTGTCATAGAGTAGAACTCTTTGTCCTTTCCGAAATTCTTTGTTGGAGATTAGTTGATCATGCCACTTCTTCATCCTCTGTTTTGCAACTTTGGAATTGATGTAAGCATCATTTCTTAATTCCTCCATCTCATTAAGGTCTAAGCACCTCTTTGCTCTGGCTCTGATCAAGTCCATATTCAGCTCTTTGATTGCCCACCAAGCTTTGTATTCAACTTCCACAAGGAGATGGCATGCTTTGCCATAGACAAGACGATAGGGAGACATGCAAAGAATAGTCTTATAAGCTGTTCTATATGCCCATAATGACTCATGAAGCTTAATAGACCAATCTTTTCTACTTGAATTCACCACTTTCATCAATATGTTCTTTATTTCCCTGTTTGCTAGCTCAACTTGCCCGGAAGTCTGAGGATGATAAGGTGTAGCTACCTTATGCTTCACTTCATACTTGGCTAATAAAGTTTCAAAAGGTTTGTTGCAAAAATGAGTACCTCCATCACTGATTATGGCTTTGGGCACCCCAAATCTTGAAAAAATGTTCTCTTTAAGAAACTTGAGAACCACTCTGTGATCATTTTGTTTATAGGGGATTGCTTCAACCCATTTAGAAACATAATCCACCCCCACCAAGATATAAGAATTACCAAAAGACATTGGGAAAGGTCCCATGAAGTCAATGCCCCATACATCGAATAGCTCAACTATTAGAATGGGATTCATAGGCATTTGATTTCTTTTTGTTAGCCTTCCAAGCCTTTGGCATCTATCACAACTTCTACACATGATGTGGGCATCTTTGAAAAGAGATGGCCAAGTAAACCCTGATTGCAACACCTTCATGGTCGTTTTCTGAGAGGCAAAGTGGCCTCCACATGCATTCTCATGACAATGGTTTAGAATCCGTTGTTGCTCTTCTTCAGGGACACACTTCCTTATGATCTGATCTACATAATACTTAAAAAGGAAGGGCTCTTCCCAATAATAAGCATGAATTTTTGCAAAGAAGTGCTTCTTGTCTTGTGCATTCCACTCACTTGGAATTTCACCAGTAACTAGATAATTAGCAATATAAGCATACCAAGGAGTTTTTACCAGGAACATAAGTGATTCCTCAGGAAAGTCATCATTAATAGGCAAGGCATGGGAATTATGTGCTATAGCTAACCTTGAAAGGTGGTCAGCTACCACATTCTCCACTCATTTCTTATCTCTGATTTGGAGATCGAATTCTTGTAACAAAAGAATCCATCTAATCAACCTTTCTTTTGCATCTTGCTTTTTCAATAAATACTTCAAGGCTGAATGGTCAGTGAAAACAATGATGAAAGACCCTACCAAATAAGCACGAAATTTGTCTAAGGCAAATACCACAGCTAACAATTCTTTCTCTATAGTTGTGTAGTTCCTTTGAGCTTTGTTCAATGTTTTGCTTGCATAGTAGATCACATAGGGCTTCCCATCTTCTCTTTGGCCAAGCACAACTCCTATGGCAAAGTCACTGGCATCACACATCAGTTCAAAGGGTAGTTGCCAGTTAGGGGCCCTCACTATTGGAGTTGTTGTTAAAAATTTCTTTTGTTGATCAAAGCTATTTTGACATCTTTCATCCCATATAAAATTAGCATCCTTAGCTAACAACTCACAAAGAGGTTTTGAAAGATTTGAAAAATCTTTTATAAACCTCTAATAGAACCCTGCATGGCCAAGGAACTGCCTTACTCCTTTTACAGTTGTTGGGGATGGCAATTTGACAATAAGCTCCACCTTTGCTTTATCAACTTCAATGCCTTTTTCGGAGATGATATGGCCAAGGACAATTCCTTGACGTACCATAAAATGGCATTTCTCCCAGTTGAGCACCAAGTCTTTTTCAATGCATCTGTGAAGAATCGCTTCCAAATTGACTAAGCATTTCTCAAATGTACCTCCATATACGGTGATGTCATCCATGAAAACCTCCATAATTCGCTCCACCATATAACTAAAGATACTCAACATACATCTTTGGAATGTTGCAGGTGCATTGCATAAACCAAAATGCATTCTTCTGTAAGCATATGTTCCAAATGGACATGTAAAAGTGGTCTTTTCCTGATCTTCCACATCAATTTCAATTTGAAAATACCCTGAATACCCGTCCAAGAAACAATAGAATGGATGGCCAGAGACTCTCTCCAACACTTGATCGATAAATGGCAATGGAAAATGATTTTTCCTTGTTACAGCATTCAACTTTCTATAATTAATACACACCTTCCAACCTGAAGTGAGGCGTGTAGTAATTTCTTCTCCTTTTTCATTCTGAACCACAGTAATCCTTGACTTCTTTGGTACCACTTGAGTAAGACTCACCCAAGGGCTGTCAGATATAGGGTAAATAATACTTGCTTGAAGTAGCTTTAGCACCTTAGCTCGTACCACCTCTTGTAAATGAGGATTCAATCTTCTTTGAAGTTGACGAATTGGCTTAGCTTCCTCCTCCATATATATATGATGCGTGCAAACTAAAGGACTAATGCCTTTCAAGTCAGATATTTGCCATCCTATTGCTTTCTTACACCTCTTGAGAACTTCCAATAAACACTTCTCTTGATGACTGGTCAGAGATGAAGATATCACGACAGGACATTGATTATTTTCTTCAAGGTATGTATATTTCAGCTCCACGAGTAGAGGCTTCAAATTGAGTTTTGGGGTCTCTATTTCAGTAGCTGCTCCTTCTTCTTTATTGAACAGAGGTAGAATCTCTTCTATCCTCCTCCAACTTTGTAGAGTAGCAAGCACATTAGGGGATTCAGACAAACCTTCCTCAAAATCCGCAAGACTTTCATTCAGCTTGTCTTGCATATTCTGATTACAGTGCTCCTCCACTAGAGTGTCAATAATGCACACCTCTTCTGGACCCTCTTCTTCTTCCAGAGTGGTTTGCTTTTTATACATATAAAAAATGTTGAGCTCAAGTGTCATGTTGCCAAAAGTGAGTTGCATGAGCTCATTCCTACAGTTGATGATTGCATTTAAGGTAGCAAGGAATGGCCTTCCAAGGATGATAGGAACTAAATTATCTTCCTTTACAGTAGGATCCGTATCAAGAACAATAAAATCTACCGGATAGTAGAAATTATCAACTTGAACCAAGACATCCTCAATTACCCGCCTTGGAATTTTTACTGATCTATCTACTAGCGATAGAGTGATTGTTGTTGGCTTCAACTCACCAAGTCTCAATTGCTTGTAGACAGAGTATGGAAGCAAATTCACACTTGCTCCCAAGTCTAACAAAGCTTTCTCCATTACCTTTCCTCCAATCATGACTGAAATGGTAGGACTTCCCGGATCTTTGTACTTCAAAGGAGACTTACATTGTAAGATTGCACTTACTTGCTCAGTCAAGAAGGCTTTCTTATTTACAGTCAACCCTCTTTTGATAGAACATAAGTCCTTTAGGAATTTTGCATATGTTGGAACTTGTTTAATCATATCCAATAGTGGGATATTGACTTTCACTTGTCTCAATACTTCAAGAATTTCAGATGCATTTCTAATCCCCTTTTTCCCATGCAATGCTTGAGGAAAAGGTGGAGAAGTTGATTTCTTCAGCATTTCTTCCTTCAGAAGTTCCTTCTCTGGATTTGCATTCATTGTTGAATCATAGTGCTCCTTCTTTTCACTGATCTCTCTCTTTTTGTCTTCCATTTCCTCCCCTTTCTTTGTCTCTTCTTCTTCCTCAATATGTGGCTTGGGTGTTGGCTTCTCAATTTTTTTACCACTCCTTAGAGTGATCAAGGCTTTAACATCTTTCATCTGTGATGATTCTTCCTCATGGCTTTCCACTTCATGGACACCCTTGGGGTTTTGGTGGGGTTGAGAAGGAAATCTTCCCTTTTCTTGCACTGTGTTCAAATTTGTGAGCCTTGAGATTGAGTATTGGAGATTATCTATCTTTTGGGATATATCATTTTGCATTCCATCCATCATTTTGTTCAGAGTACTCTCTACTCTATTAATTCTTTGACTGAGTTGAGCATTGATGGCTTTTTGGTCTCCAACAAAATCTCCCACTACCTTGCTGAGATTCACTATTGCTTGTTCAAGACATGAAGATTCTTAAGATGGTCGATCCAGCTGTTGGTACTGAGGTGCTCCGGCCTTCCATGAGAAATTCGGATGATTCCTCCAACTTGAGTTGTAAGTATTTCCATAGGGTGCATTGTTATTGGGCTTGAATTGTCCAACAACATTTGCTTGATCTCCAAACATTTCCCTTTTAGCTGAAATTGTAGGGCATTCCTCCACCAAGTGTTCATATGATTGACAATTAGGACAAAGCTTCACTTGCACTAGTGCTTCAGCAACAGCTTGCACTTCATGCATCCTTTTCAGTTCCAGCTCCTCCAATCTTCTTGTCATAGCTGCAAACTTTGCTTTCATATCATCATCTTCTTTCAAGGTATACATCCCAGCCTTAGCATTGAAAGCACTCAATTGAGACTTCATCTTTCCCACTTTTCCTTTGTTTGGTTCATCCCATCCCCTTGAAACTTCAGTTACATAACTTAAGAAATCCATAGCTTCCTCCGAATATTTGCTCATGAAATCTCCTCCACACATTGTCTCGAGGAGTTGCTTCATTGAGGAAGACATCCCATCATAAAAATAGCTCACCAATAGCCAAGTATCAAAACCATGGTGAGGGCAAGCATTTATAGCTTCCATATATCTTTCCCAACACTCATAGAATTTCTCATTCTCTTTAGTTGAGAAGTTTGAAATTTGCCTTTTCAAGCCATTTGTTGTATGATTGGGAAAAAAATTCTTGAGGAATTCAGCTTGTAAGTCAGTCCAAGTGCGGATACTCCTTGGCCTTAAAGAATTAAGCCAAATTTTGGCCTTATCCTTTAAAGTAAAAGGAAATAACTTAAGCCTCATCAAGTTAATTGAAGCTCCTCCTTCTTGGAATGTATTACAAACATCTTCAAATTCCTTGATATGTGCGTAGGGATTCTGACTTTCCATCCCATGGAAAGTTGGTAGAAGTGGAACAATATACGGTCTGATCACTAGCTGCTCTGTAGGGGGCACTATACATGATGGTGCACTCATACGAGGTGGATGCATGCGGTCCCTCATTGATCTAAATTCATTGAGATTGTCTTGACGACCTTGGTGACTATGCTGATCTTCAGGTGTAGCTTCCATGATATTCAAGCTCAATTCCAATTCCTTGTTATGAGGTGTATCATGTTTAACAAGCCTTCCTCCACTGTCTCGTATCCAATTTGGCATACACAACTAGTATCTATCTGTAACTAAAATGAAAATAAAGGACAACAAAAGAAAATAGGGCTACAAAAACAAAATAAAACTAAGCTGAATTTAAAAGATAAATTTATATTATGAATAAGTAGAAAAAAAAATGAGAATTAATAAAGCGAAAGAAACGTTACCAAACTTGTGATGAAAATCACAAGTACTCTGAAATAGTATCACTATAAACTTAACACCTTCCTCGGCAACGACGCCATTTCATTCATGCCCAATTGGTGTCTCAGCTGATTCATGTCCAACTGGTGCTCCTTGATTGAGGGAGTAATCAACAAATTTTATAACCTATTACACCATATACTAGGGTAGCAAAGAAAAAGCTACTATAGCATAGTGGCTCTAAGATCGTTCACTGGGAAGGGTTTTCAAATTACAATTGATATTAATTCAAAGATGAATTGGTGTTGTTTCATGTCAAAGTCAGCTTAAGAAATAAAACACAAACTTTGGTTGAAAAAGGTTTAGATTTAAACTAATGGCACAACAAGTAATGGAAATTACTTATGAAGAAAAACATTCCTTGGAAATTTAGGTTCACAGGAGAGGTTCCTCATGCAAAAACATAGCTCCGGTCAGTTAGTTCATTTCCTCGCATTAGAGAATTAACATATAGTCAATTCTCTAATCGGTGTTATACAGATGCATCCCTTAATTGGATTTCAGCTCTAATTCCCTCTCACTGATGCAACTTACAATGGTTCGTGCCTCTCACTTAGCATTTACCATTCAAGGTGATCTTTAACCTTGGACTTCCCTTCTCAAGCTCGTAAGAGATAACTAATGGATGTCTCCTTGGAGTCCAAAAGCTTACCAAGTGTTGGCAATTCTAGAAAATCCTACCTTCAAGTCACCTCCTAGAGGCTTGCAAAGGGTAAACTAGTGCATCTCCATGGACAGAGATCACTTGCCTTACCAAGTGTTGGCCCAGGTGACTCCAAGGCATTTTAAGTTAACTAAAAATATAGAAAACACTAAAGGATCACACTTTCTCTTCATTCGTGGCTGAAACCACAAAGCTACTAATTCTTGCACTTGGAACCTTTCTCGGCAACCTTAGCTCCAAGGAACTAAAGGTTTAGTTACTCATTCTCTGGGGAAACTTCCTCAGAGAGTGCATAACTAGTAAATGAAAAATACAATCAAATTGAGAAGGTAAGGTAGAGCAAAGCTCTGTATTTTACTTTCTTTCAAACTTTTACAAAAGGTCCGTCATCCTCCTCTCGAGAACAGGCTCCCGAGAGCTATTTATATGAAAATTACAATAATAATTATTACATGGATATTTTCCTTTTTTTCTAACTTAATAGCTAAGGAATCTTATAATTGGTGGCTTACAAGGAGAGTTTGGGGATTTAGATAACAAAAATCTGAAGAAAAATATCTCAAAGTGTCGGTCGCAAATATCAGGAAGCACTAAGGACCATATCGCAGGTGAAAACAAGGTCTGCGAGATTTCACAGACGCACAAAAAGGCTGCGAAATCACTTCGTAGCAAAAGGCTAATTTCGCAGCGCTGTGAAGTTGGCTTTCAGCTTGTAGTGTTCGGTTTCCAATGGCTGTAACTCCTTCATTTCAGCTTCGAATTGTGCATCGTTTGAAGCATTGGATTGATGACTTCCTAAGATTTGAAACGACATATAGCATGCATAAATTGGACTTCAGGAAGTGCTCCAAAAGTGGTTGACATGACTGTCATAAAAAATGCTTCATGACAGATTTCTCTTTACTTCCCCTCCTTGCATTCCGGATTTGCTTATGGCAAAGGACTTCAAAGCTTTAGTTCTTCATGTTTCTGAGCTTTCCATTGCTTTTCCATGGATTCCAAATAACTCTCCTCAATCTCATATTGCTTTGGTGATCAAAAAGCTATCAAAACACCAAAACTTAACACAAATTGATTAGAAGTACTTGCAAAGGTCCTTAATATGTTAATTGGGTTAAAAGGCAATAACTACTACTCAAAAGTGTTTAAAAGAGTTAATTACAAGCTATGAAATAGCACTTTTTGAGTAGTAATCAATGACCTAGAGTCTTTCATGTCATCGACAACCATAAGTTGTTCATAGCATTTAAAGCCATGAGCTCATGACTTGGAGTCTTTCTTGTTAACCGCAATCCTGTGTTGTTTATAGAATCTAGAGGCCTGAGCTAATGAATTGGAGTCATTCATCTTATCCATAACCCTAAGTTGTTAATAGCATCTACAACCTTTAGCTCATAACCTGAAGTTGTTCATGTCATCCACAACCCTTAGTAGTTAATATCATTTAAAGGCTTCAACTCATGCCATAAAATCATTCATATCATCCATAACCCTGAGCAGTTCATAACATCTAGAGGCTTAAGGTCATGGGATCTTGAGTCGTTCATATTATTCACAACTCTAAGCTCTTCATAGCATCTAGAGCTTTGGTCTTGTGACCTAGAGTAACTCATGCCATCCATAACCTAGAGCTATTCATAACATGTAGAGCCTGAAGCTCACGATCCGGAGTCATTCATGTCAACCTTAGCCTTGAGTTGTTCATAGTATCTAGAGCCCTGAGTTCTCGACCCAGATTATTTCTTGTCATCGACAACCCTAACCTGTGTATAGCATTTAGAGCCCTCAGCTCACGACTCGGAGTCTTTTTGGTCATTGATAGCCTTAAGTTGTGTATAACTTCTAGAGCCCTAAGTTCATGACTAGGAGTCTTTGATGTCAACCATAGGCTTGAGCCCATGACCTAGAGTCATTCATGCCATCCACAACCCTAACTTGTTAGTAGCAACTGGAGACTTCACCTCACTACCTGAAGTCGTTCATGTTAATTACCATCCTAAGTTGTTCATAGCATCTAGATCCATGAGCTCACGACCTAAAGTCATTCATATCTTCTACAACTTTGAGTATTTCATAACATCTAGTGGCTTGAGCTTATGACACAAAAATCATTCAAATCATCCATAGCCTGAGCGTTTCATAACATTTATAGGCCTAAGCTCATGGGATCCCAAGTCGTTCATATCATTCAAAACCCAAGTTGTTCATACCTTCTAGAGCCCTGGGCTTAGGACTCAGAGTCTTTCATGTCAACCACTACCTCGAGCTATTTATAATATCTAAAGCTCTAAGCTCATAACCCAGAGTTGGTCATGTCATCCATATCCTTAAGTTGTTGAGAGCGCATCAATGCCTTGAGCTCACGACCTAGAGACGTTCATGTCAGCCATATCCTTGAGCTTTTCATAGTATCTAGAGCCCTGAGATCACAACTCTGAGTTGTTCATGTCTTCCATAGCTCTGAGCAGTTCGTAACATCTAAAGGCTTAAGCTAAGGAAGTAGAATTGTTCATATCATCCAAAACCCTAAGCGATTCATAGCATCTAAACGATTGAGCTCATGGGATCCTAAGTTGTTCATACCATCCACAACTTTGAGTTGTACATAGCATCCAAAGCCTTAAGCTCACAACCTGGAGTAGCTCATGCCATCCATAGCCCTAAGTTGCACATAGCATTCAGAGCCTTGAGCTCACGAATCAGAATTGTTCATGTTAATCACAATCCTGAGTTGTTCATAGTATTTAGAGCCTCAAGTTGACGACCCAAATTTTTTTCATGTCATGCACAACCTTGAGTTATTCATAGCTTATTCGTCCCCAAATGGGTGTTATCAACAAAATTTATAAAACCTAAATCACCTTACACTAGGGTAGCATGGCTACTATAGTATAGTGGCTCTAAAATCGTCCACATGGATGGGTTTTCTTCGTACAAGTGACTTTAGTGAAGGTAATGAAATGGTGCTTTTCCTTATGAAAATTAGCTTTTAAAGAAAATAGAATTATGGTTGAAAAAGTTAATTTTAAGTTAAGCAAAAATAGCAATTGAAGTTAACTACAAAGAGAAGGTCTCTTGGAGCTTTAAGTCACTAGAATCGTGTTCCTTAGGCAATGGGGAAGATTCTGGATCTTCTCCTCGCATTGGGGATAATAACATAAAGGATGGTTATCTCCCGAACTAGTTTAGTATTTAGCAATTAAGATTTGATCCAAAGGGTTCATGAAAAATGGTAGTTGCTTCCCATTAATGGCTTTAAACACTAAAGACCGTCACCTTTAACCACCTACTAATGGCTCGTACTTGATAACTAATGGACATCCATGGATCTAGCAATAAGCATCCATAGAATCTGGAAATCTTACCAAGTATTGGCCTTTCAAGGTGATTCTAAGGGATTTAAAGCTAAACCTTGAAATAAAAACCATTAATGGTTAACAACTACCTTCATTTAAAGTAAGAAAAACTCCCACCTTTGCATCCGGGTCCTTCACCTAGCTTCCATCACTCCAAGCAACGTGAAACTTAGCCACTCATCCCCTGAGAAATCATCCTCAGAGGTTGTTTGGCTAGAAAGAAAAATGAAAACAAAATGAGAAGGAAAGGCAGAGCAAGGTCTCTGTATATTTGGCTGCATCTTATGGTTTCGCAGGGTGTGTGAAATTTCCTTCACTCAGTCTTGCAACTGCTCCGCCTCTTGATTTCGCATGCTATGCGAAATTGCTACATGTTGGATTTCTCCCTCTATTTTTCTTCCTTTCATCTCTCATTGGCTTGGCAACCTATTGCCAAGCTTGGCAAGGGGTTATGAAGTGCTCCTGAGCTCAGATTCTTCATGTATTTGAGCTTCAACTTGCATTGCCATGGATTGCACAAAATTCTCCCTCATTCTTGGCTTGTTTCAATGATAAAAAAGCTACCAAAAACACCAAAACTTGCCAAAAATTGATTAGTAACCCTTGCTAGGTTCCTTAATGAGGCAATTGAGTTAAAAAGTATTAACAACTACTTAAAAGTGTTTAAAACAATTAATTTCAAGCTATAAAAGAGCACTTTTTGAGTAGTAATCACTCCCCCAACCGATACATTGCTAGTCCTTTAGCAATGAAGGAGACCTAAAGAAAAATAGACAGTAAAATAATTTACAAAATCATGTTAATCACTCTAAAAAATTTTCAAGTGGCATGATGCGGATCATACTTTCTCATGGAACATCAAAGAGGCTAAACCTAACCTTCAACAAGAGTCATCAAATCTCTTGCCTAATCACAATTTATAAAGAGTAGGCGTTATGCAAATTTAAGCATCAAAAGAATTTCCACTCCCAAAGGTCCAATCCTTACTCTGCCATAAAAATCTAAGTGCTAAGCTTATTAGTTTCCGATTATAGTATGTCGAACTATTCTCTCCCCCCAACCTAGTTCTTTCTCAAACCTTAGCAAACTGACCAACCTCCAATAGGCTAAGAATGTACCTCTTTTATTTCATAATTTTTTTTTATTATTGTAGGAGTGCAATGCTAAAGGTATTGTTTTTTAAAGTGTCCATGTAACAGGGATCCATCGATGACTCCCAACAAATCAAGGTTTAAACCGACACATTGCTAGTCCCTTAGCAATGAAGGAGATATAAAGAAAAATAGACAGTAAAATAATTTTCAAAATCATGCTAATCACTCTAAAAAAATTTGAAGTGGCATGATGCGGATCATACTCTCTCATGGAACATCAAAGAGGGAAAACCAAACCTTCAACAAGAGTCATCAAATCTCTTGCCTAATCACAATTTATAAAGAGTAGGCATTATGCAAATTTAAGCATCAAAAGAATTTCCACTCCCAAAGGTCCAATCCTTACTCTGCCATAAAAATCTAAGTGTTAAGTTTATTAGTTTCCGATTATAGTATGTCGAACTATTCTGTCCCCCCAACCTAGTTCTTTCTCAAACCTTAGCAAACTGACCAACCTCTAATAGGCTAAGAACGCACCTCTTTTATTTCATAATTTTTTTTTATTGTAGGAGTGCAATGCTAAAGATATTGTTTTTTAAAGTGTCCATGTAACAGGGATCCATCGATGACTCCCAACCAATCAAGGTTTAAACCGACACATTGCTAGTCCCTTAGCAATGAAGGAGATATAAAGAAAAATAGACAGTAAAATAATTTTGAAAATCATGCTAATCACTGATTACTACTCAAAAAGTGCTATTTGATAGCTTATAATTAACTCTTTTAAACACTTTTGAGTAGTAGTTATTACCTTTTAACCCAATTAACATATTAACGACCTTTGCAATTATTTCTAATCACTTTGTGTAAGTTTTGGTGTTTTTGTTAGTAATTTGATCACCAAAGCAATCCAAGATTGAGGAGAGTTCTTTGGAATCCATGGCAAAGCAATGGAAGGCTCAGAAACATGAAGAACCGAAGCTTTGATGTCCTTTTCCATAAGCAAATCTGGAATGCAAGGAGGGGAAGCAAAGAGAAATCTGCCATGAAGCATTCTAGATGACAGTCATGAAAGCCACTTTTGGAGCACTTCCTGGAGTTCAATTTATGCATGCTATATGTCGTTTCGAAGCTCAGGAAGTCAAAAATCCAATGCTTCAAACAGTATGCAATTTGGAGTTGAAATGAAGGAGTTATAGCCATTGGAATCCAATCACTGCAAGCTGTAGGAAAATTTCACACAGCTGCGAAATCAGCCTTGGGCTGCGAAATGTTGTCCTTTTTGCTGCGACATTTCACAGCCCTCTTGCACGCACAGCTGCGGTGTTCTCTTGAAGCTTCCCGATATTTGTGACCGACATTTTGAGATATTTTTCTTTAGATATTTGATGTCTAAATCCTCAAACTCTCCTTGTAACCCACCTATCATAGAATTCCTTAGTCTTTAAGTAAGAACAAAGGGGTGAATAACCTCTTATATATAGTTTGTAATTTTCTTTACACGATCATCATGTAATCGGCGAAAGGAAGAAATATATTTTACAAAGCACTTGCTCTATTTTTCCTTCATATTTTTGTTTTCTCGTTATTTTTATTTCTAGCAAATCAAACTCTGAGGATTTTTCCTCAGAGGATGAGAGGCTAGGCTCTTTGTCTCTTGGAGTGAAGAAATCTGGGTAAGTTTCCTCATGAATAAATTGGAAGTTTTGTTGTTTTAGTTTTTAATGAAGAGAAAGTGTGACCTGTTAATGATTTTTATCTTTTTAGTTAACTTAAAACGCCTTTAAATCACTTGGGCCAACACTTGGTAAGGCAAGTGATCTCCATCCATTGAGATGCACTAGTTTATCTCTTGCGAGCCTTTGGGAGGTGGTTTGAAGTTAGGATTTTCTAGAATAGCCAACACTTGGTAAGCTTTTGGACTCCACAGAGACATCCATTAGTTATCTCTTGCGAGCTTTTGACGGGTAATCCAAGGTTAAGGATCACCTTAAATGGCAAATGCTAGGTGAGAGGCATGAGCCATTGCAAGATGCATCAGTGAGAGGGATTTAGTGTTTGAACCCATTAAGGGGAAGCATATGTACCACACCAGTTAGACAATTAACTATATGTTAATTCTCTAATGTGAGGAAAAGAAACAAGTGACCGAAACTCTCCTTTTTTGTATGAGGAACCTGAGCCTAGTGATCTAAACTCCAAGAAACACTTTTCTTTGTAAGTAAAATCAGTTACTATTTTTGGTTAGCTTAAAACCAATCCTTTTTCAAACATCTTTATGTTTTCTTTTAAAGCTAACCTTGAAATGAAAAGGCACTAATTCAGCTTTGAATTAATATCAATTGTGAAGTGAAAACCCATCCTAGTGAACGACCCTAGAGCCACTATGCTATGCTAGCTAAGGCTATCCTACTGCATGGTGTAATAGGTTATAAATTTTGTTGATTACTCCCTTCTGAGGACCGCAATCAAAATACACCAGCTGGACACGAATCAAATGGCACCACTGTCAGGGACCATTAAGAGGACATGAATCAGCTGAGACACCAATTGGGAACGTATCAATCACTCCAAAAAAATTTCAAGTGGCATGATGTGGATCATACTCTCTCATGGAACATCAAAGAGGCAAAACTCAACCTTAAACAAGAGTCATCAAATCTCTTGCCTAATCACAATTTATAAAGAGTAGGCATTATGCAAATTTAAGCATCAGAAGAATTTTCACTCCCAAAGGTCCAATCCTTACTCTTGCATAAAAATCTAAGTGTTAAGCCTATTAGTTTTCGATTATAGTATGTCAAACTATTCTCTCCCCCCAACCTAGTTCTTTCTCAAACCTTAGCAAACTCACCAACCTCCAATAGGCTAAGAATGCACCTCTTTTATTTCATAATTTTTTTTTATTTATTGTAGGAGTGCAATGCTAAAGGTATTGTTTTTTAAAGTGTCCATGTAACAGGGATCCATCGATGACTCCCAACCAATAAAGGTTTAAACCGACACATTGCTAGTCCCTTAGCAATGAAGGAGATATAAAGAAAAATAGACAGTAAAATAATTTTCAAAATCATGCTAATCACTCCAAAAAAATTTGAAGTGGAATGATGCGGATCATACTCTCTCATGGAACATCAAAGAGGCAAAACCAAACCTTCAACAAGAGTCATCAAATCTCTTGCCTAATCACAATTTATAAAGAGTAGGCATTATGCAAATTTAAGAATCAAAAGAATTTCTACTCCCAAAGGTCCAATTCTTACTCTTCCATAAAAATCTAAGTGTTAAGCTTATTAGTTTCCGATTATAGTATGTCAAACTATTCTCTCCCCCCATCCTAGTTCTTTCTCGAACCTTAGCAAACTGACTAACCTCCAATAAGCGAAGAATTATTTCACAATTTTTTTTTCATTGTAGGAGTGCATTGCTAAAGGTATTGTTTTCTAAAGTGTCCATGGAACGGGGATCCATCGATGACTCCCAACCAATCAAGGTTTAGGGCATCAAGCTTTAAGAATCTTTCGACTACTAACTCCTCATATTTCACCCCAGACTTTTGAGATTGAAATTCAATACCCAAGCACCTACAATATGTTAAACTCCACCTATTCACCCTTTGATTCGTTCCCAATTGGTGTATCAACTGATTCATGTCCTCTCAATGGTCCCTGGTAGCAAAGCCATTTGATTCCGTGCCTAACTGGTGTCCCTTGATTTTGGTCCTTAGACGGGAGTAATCAAAAAAATTTATAACCTATTACACCATGTACTAGGATAGCCTCAGCTAGCATAGCATAGTGGCTCTAGGATCGTTCACTGGGATGGCTTTTCACTACACAATTGATATTAATTCAAAGCTGAATTGGTGCATTTTCATTTCAAGGTTAGCTTTAAAAGAAAACATAAAGATGTTTGAAAAAGGATTGGTTTTAAGCTAACCAATAATAAAATAACTGAAATTACTTACAACGAAAAGTGTTTCTTGGAGTTTCAGATTACTAGGCTTAGGTTCCTAATACAAAAAGAGAGTTTTGGTCACTTGTTTCTTTTCCTCGCATTAGAGAATTAACATATAGTTAATTCTCTAACCGGTGTTGTACAGATGCTTCCCTTTAATGGATTTTAGCACTAATTCCCTCTCACTGATGCAACTTGCAATGACTCGTGCCTCTCACCTAGCATTTACCATTCAAGGTGATCCTTAACCTTGGATTACCCGTGAAAAGCTCGCAAGAGATAACTAATGGATGTCTCATTGGAGTCCAAAAGCTTACCAGGTGTTGGCTATTCTAGAAAATCCTACCTTCAAGTCACCTCCCAAAGGCTCACAAGAGATAAACTAGTACATCTCCATGGACGGAGATCACTTGCCTTACCAACTGTTGGCCAAGGTGAATTGAAGGCGTTTTAAGTTAACTAAAAAGATAAAAACCATTAACGGGTCTGTAGACCCCCATTTGGGGGGTCAGGGATCTTAGTTTTTTAGATAGCATTAGAGGAGCCGGGTAGCAAGAGAGATAAGTGGGGCCCCCTTTTTCCCTACGCCCGGGAAATCAGCTGTAGGGGGGGTTGCAAGCCCATGCTTGCTGATGCATGAATAGGAAGACAAGTAGTGACTTGTTGAGGAAGACACAAACAGGGAGGATAGAAGAAAGACAGAGAAGGAGGATGGAGAGGAGAGGGGCTTGCGGGTTCCGGGGTGATCTTGGAGATTGAAGCTTGGAGAAAAGAAGAGGGGGGCGCAGGGGGATTCAGAGGGGAGAGGAAGGAAGGAAAGCAGAGGGATTTTTATGGAGAAAACCTAGAGTCTTGTGGGCTTTTGCTGGAGAGATACTTCCACAGGTATGAATATTATAGGCTTGTTGATTGATTTGGCTGCTTATATTTCCTCCATAAATCTTGCCAATGTATGCATGTTGCTTGGTTTGCATGAGTTTCTCGTTTGTTATGGCCATCTTTGCTCTTGGATTCCATTAGTTGTATGAGCTCCAAGGAGTAGAAACTCCTTTTCTCCGCGCATAGGCGCGTCCTTTTTGCTTCGGGTGCATGGGAGCCATGCAAATATGGCTACCTTTTCCACACCTATCCCTGCAAGGACTCTCGAAGTCGCCCTTCTGCACGCATGGGGTCCAAACATGCAAGTCGCCTCTGCCATCTCTGCCGTCCACCTCTTCTTTGCCGTTGACGGCATGTTTTACTCTTCCCATGGTCTCCATTGGGACGAGGCTCGGCGTATGGGCAGCGCGGTCAGTGACTGACCGACAGTGGGACACGTCTTCGACGCCGGTTGCGGCTGCGGCATTCTCCTCAACACCGTCGTCATGTAGCTGGAAGAGGAGGACGTTCGACACGCACCACGAGCCTGGACCGCCAGATGACCGCGGTTCCCGCACTCTGCACCGCTGGGATTGAGAGGGCGCTGGAGTACGTGGACGCGCCAGGAAGAGGACACGCGTCAGCTTCCGCTCTCTGGTAGCTGTTCCGACATGGTGGTGTCGCCGCTGCCGCCGCGAGGAGGTGGCTATCGATGTTGAAGCCAGGAGCGGGAGGAAGCTAGGAAGAAGATGAAGTTTTGGTTTTTGGGCTTGGGTTGTGGCATTAGGCCCAAATTTGTGATGGATGGTTGCTTTGGGCTTGCCCATGAAGACATTGGACTTGGGCTTGAGTTGGCGCCCATGCCCAGTTCGTGTGGATGAAAGGCTCTATGCCAATCCTTTTAAAAAAAGAATCCTAAGTTTTGATTTAATTTTTTTCGAATACTTGCTTAAATCATATTTTCATAATTCGAATTATTATTTTCCGTACTTATTATTTACTCAAAGTCCAATCTATAAAAGAAAATCAATATCACATGTTTTTTAAATTCTTCAAATACTCTTTTAAATCTCATATTTATCAACTTGAATTATTATCTCGCATTCACCTATTATATTTATACCGATCCTTCAAAAATCTCATGCTTTAATTTAATTCTTCAAATACTTGTTTAAATCTTATTTTCATAAATTGAATCATCATCCCGTATTATTAGTTGTTCGAATTCTAATCCATTAAGAAAACCCCATGTTTTTAATTTAATTCTTCAAGTACTTGTTTAAATCATATTTTCATAAATCGAATTATTATCCCATGTTTATTTAGTTATTTAAAATCTCATCCTTCAAAAATCCCCTATCTTAATTTAGTTTCTCAGTAATTCGTTTAGATCTTATTTTCATCAATTAGGATTATTATCTCGTATTCGTCTATTTATTTAAAACCTAGTTCTGCAAAAATCTCTTGTCTTAACTCAATTTTTCAACCCTAAAAATTCTACAGTTCGTTTAAATTTTATCCTCATCAATTAGAATCATTATTTCCATATCTATTCAAAGTCCAATCTTCCGAAAACCTCATGCCTTAATTAAAACTTCAATCCCAAAAATTCTACTATCCATCTTTATTCGCCTAAATATTATTCTCGTTAATTAATATTATAATCCCATACTTACCTATTTATTCAAAGTCATATCCTTCAAAAATCTAACGCCCTAATTTGAATTTCCAATCAGAAAAATCTCATTATTTTATTCGTTTGAACATTATTTTTGTTAATAAGTATTGTTATTCCATATTCGTTCATTTATTTATTTCAATCATTAAAATTCAACTCTTCAAAACCGAATTTCCAAATCTAACCTTTAGACTAAAAAAATTCCACCATTCAATTTTGTTCATTTAAATATCATCCTTGTAATCATTATTATAAATTCCACGTTTGCTTTTTTCTTTCTTCTAAAAATTCCAATAATCAGAGTTCAATTATTCAAAGGCCCGACTTTCAAATTTTTAATTTTCAAAATCCCACTATTCACTATTCATCCGCCCAAATATCGTTTTGATTAATCAGTAACATTACTCCATACTTACCCATTTATTTCCCTTAAAAATTTCAATCATTAGAGTCTAATTCTTCAAAATTCCGATTCCTAAATTTAGCTATTTGAAACTCCAATTGTCCTATTTCCGAACTTAATTTTCAGTTTCTCATGCTCCAATTCCCGTATTTATCCCGTTACTTATTATTATCATTATCATTATCATCTTATTCATTATTTCTATAAATTCCACCTTCGAATGATTTCTAAGATTTCCAATTTTTACACATCAACTTTCATAATTTCTATTTCTCAAATAACTTACGATTCTGATCTCTTTCAAAATTCAACTCCCAAAGTCTCAATTTTCTCAACTTAATCTTTCTTTAAAATCCCCAACTCTCAAATCGTTTTCAAAATTCCAACGTCTTTCAAATTCAGTTTCTGAAAATTCTCATTCTCACATTCAATTTCTAAAAGTCTAATATCCAAATAAACTCTAAAACTCCAATTTTCTAGTGATCTTCGAGATTTCAATTTTTCAATTAAATTTCAAAAATCTAATTTTATTCCGAATAGTTTTAATTCCGCTCTGGCTTTCAAACAATCTTCTGCTCCTCTAGGCTTTGGTGGGGGCCCCAGATACACATTTTTATGATTGATTGATTAATTAGTTGATTTGATGGTCGTACATGTTTGAGTTATTTTGCTCTATGACATGCATGATATTATTTCTTAATTGTGCGCTAACCCTCTTTCTTGATAGCGCACTGATCGTTTGATGCCAAGGTATGCTTCACTCCCATTTCGATCGTTCTTATTGAGTATTTTGATTTTCACATGAGCATGGTCATTCTAGGTATTCATTGATTTATTCATCAATTGCCATGATTGTTTCATTTTATTAGTAGAGACCCATTTTTAGGGACTTAGAAGGGTGCTACGGTCTCTACCGTACCTTCCTGATAAGTAACCTGACCCCCGAACCCGATCCGGTTTTTCACAGACCACCTTTTCTGAAACAAGGAGTCACACATAGGGTTTTTCTTTCTTATTTTGTTTACCCTTTTAAAAATAAAACAAAAATAAGTGGCGACTCCAAGTCATTTTCAAATAATCAATAAAAAATCAATTTTTCTGAATTAAAATCGAACTCGCCATTCGAGTGGGAAACGCATTGAGCAGAAATACGGGGTCCACAAAATGGTGACTCCACTGGGGAAACCTTTTAGAGGGTCAAGCTCAAACTTAAAGTGAAGTAAGCGTGGCATTTGATTGGACGATCAGTGGATGCTCATCTCTTGATTGTACATTGGGGATTTTTTTGATGCATGCTTAGATGTTATATCCATTTGGGATTTTGACATGTTGATTATGTTGACTGATTTGTCTTGATTGAGGATTCCGATGTCGTGTTTTCTCCTGTGCTTCATTGATGTATTCGTTTGAGATATTGACATGCCGATTATATTGATTACTCTTATTGTCTTGCTTAGCATATTGACTCTGATTTCATCATGATTGTTCTGATCACTTCACATGCATACACTCACCACTATACATCACTCAGCTTGACATGTTGTTTCTCTGACTTGTATACTATTTTGATCATCTTTGAGCATGATGTTTGTATCACTATTTGTCTTAATTGTCGTATTCTCGCTTATCTTGTGTGTACATGATGATATATCTGAGCTTTGCCTGATTGTGTGCTGCATGACTACCCTCCTCTGTGTGATTGTATGTCGCTTGTCTATGTGGGTAGCACATCTATCCCCTTATCTCTGACCCTCTAGTCTCGGTCATTTCCTTCATTCTGGTTCTCACTTTTCCAAGTGTGAGGCCTTGTGTGTGCTTGTACTCTGACTGAGATAGAGATTAGGAGTAGGGTCTAGCGACGGGCTATATCGATGTACGGGAGCATTCAGGAGGAGGACGACACTTTGATGTCGATTGGAGTCCAATCATTGAAGACCTGTATAGCCCGGAGCTAGGTTTCATGGATATTCGTGCGACCAGTGTGTTTTCTCTCTTGTTTTAGCTTCTTAGGGTTTTCGGATGCACCCACACCATTCACTGTGCACTCTAGTCGACCATTGAGCGTCGAGAGTTTGAGAGGTTTCACTATAGGAGCCCCTTGGGATGCGAGGTAGTGCATGTGTGGAGGTGATAACCACCTTGCATGGAAGCACCCCGTCTCTTCGGAGGCGTGCAGAGGGTTGCGTACCGCTGGAGGGTATGATCGCTTCTGCTAGGGATCTTTAAAGTCCACCCGTATCCATTTAGAGCCACCTTCACCTCATGGGTTGATCCGTAGATCCTTCGATTAGGACTCCCTCCCTACACGTGGGTGCATCTAAGGGCTTTCAGAGCCTTTGTGGTTACACTTCGGATTTAGCATTCCCTCTTTTTAGTCTCCAGTTGAGAGTGCTTGGAGATCAGTATGAGTTTAAGTACGGTTGGATCACCTTTCGTCTTGTCGCCTTAGTTTGTGTTTTTCACTTGATGAGTTTAGCATGTTTTCTCCCTAGGGTTTTCGCTCTCATTTCTTGGCTCGACACACCCTTTCACTTTGTTGACATTTACTTGATGCTTTGGGATATGTTCATCGATCATGATCATTTTGTTTTTACACTGTACACCTATCACGAGCCCGATACTTCATTCTTCATTTGATCCTAGATTCGATTTTCAACTCGATGCTCATGTTTTCATTACAGAAAGGTGAAAGGCACATTTTCATATTCACAAGTTTTTCGAGAGATTTGCCTTGATCACCTTATCATTTTCTCTCTTATGGAGCTTGAGTTGAAGGTTGAATCAAGGATATTTTGGTATAGATTGAGTATCGATCTCGTGTTAGTGTCGTTCTTCACACCCCATTTATTTTCTTCACATCTCGATCATTTTCTGGATCATCGTTAGAAATTATTTAGTCATATTTGTAGTTATCTCACACCAGACTCTCATGTGACTTTAGAGATTCTATCGTCTATCCAAATTTTGATTGTCACCATATGATTATGTATCTCACCCTGTCATGAATTTAGGTTGTATTGTATCACGCGTTGGTCATTGTTCGTTTCATCCCGTGTCGTTGCATGAGTCGTGTTTGAGTCGTTTTGTTTGGGTTCTTTTGTAGGGGTCTATTTGTAGTCCCAGTCTTGGTTCAGTGCCATGGGTTGAGTGGGAGAGAGGTCGATTCGTATCGTTGAGCTGCTATAGACGAATTCATAATCATTTTCGATTGGTTAGCTTATCGCTTCTGTGGTTTCGATTCAGAGAGCATTGACCGGTTTGAGTTAGAGGATGGATACTCAGCAAAGTAGGCACGTAGTGCTCGAGGACACACCATCTGATTTAGTGGCACCACCTGTTATACCTGTTCAAATGCCAGCTACACAGACTTTGCATGCTACTTCATATGATCAGGCTGCTGTCATTTCACCCATTGTCACACCAGTTACCATTATTGAGGATCCTCGTTCCTGTATGGACAGACTCGAGTAGAGGATTAGACAGATGAGAGATCCTGATGAGATGATTTCATGGGATGACCTTGACGATGTGCCAGTGGCCACTTTGCCAGTCGGTTTCAGGATGCCTGATATAGAGAGATATATGGGAGTTGGATGTCCTCGTATTCATCTCTGACTTTATAGCACAGTTATGAGAGCTCTTGGTCTAGATGAGGCACAGTTGCTCACTTTGTTCCCATTGTCATTAAGCGGCATGGCACAGAGATGGTACGCTTCATTAGAGACATCTCGTCGGAGAACTTGGGAGGACTTAGCACAGGAGTTTCTGAGACAGTATTCCTTCAATGGTGATACGAGCGTTACACGTAGAGAGCTTGAGTTTCTTAGACAGGGATCGAATGAGTCTGTTTCTTCTTTTATCTCTCGTTGGAGGGAGAAGGTTGCGGAGATGATTGAGCGACCTACCGAGAGAGATCAGATGAGCATGTTTTTGAGGAGTTTCCACCCTAGGTTTGCTCGGCATTTGACAGGAGTCCCATTCCGGGATTTCAGATCATTGGTTCAGGCTTTGATTGATGTAGACGATAGCATATCTAGAGGATTATGGTCGGATATTATTCCTTCCTCAGATACTGAGGGGAAGGGAGTTGGTGGATCATCTGAGAGCTATGGAGACGTATGTTCTGCGGACTTTCAGCATCGACGACCTGGTCATCATCCCTATGCCAGACCATTGCAGATACCCAGGAGTGATTTCCCGTCCTTACAACATCATCATCCTCATTCAGTTTAGCAGTACCCTTCTGTGCATTCTCATACTGTCACGGTGCGACCTTCTTTTCAGATTCAACGTCCACAAACTAGTATCCCACGGCATGAGCAGTCTCGTCCCCATCGGCGACGTCAGAGGACTTATTCCGATTTGGGGATGCCTTTGGATAGAGCTTTTGAGCGACTCATAGCTACTGGCTTATTAGCACCATTGGCCCCTAGGCCACCCCCGAGTACCTTACCTCCACGTTTTCGTGCTCACGAGTTCTGTGCATTTCACTAGATGGCAGGCCACCGTACTGATTATTGTGCTTCTCTACGTCATACCATACAGGATCTTATTGACAGTGGTGCAGTTAGCCTTCCCATATCGACCATAGACGCTGATCTTGGTCCAGATATGACTGTTGATTCCTTTCCGGTTTATTCCACGCATGCGGTCCCTCCTCCTTCGGGCTTATACCATCACGTTTTGGACACCCAGGGCACTGATATTCACAGGACACTTTGATACCTTGTTGGTGTATTTTGGGACTACCTTGTTAGTTGGTCGTTTGAGTTTTTGTTCTCTTTTGCTCTTTATTTGAGTCTTGTTTTATAGTTAGTGATTCGTGTTCGTACCTTGTGTTTCGAGAGTAGACCTTAGTGTCTTATTTTGCATGATGTACTCTCATTTCACTTAGTGGTAGTGTTGTTTTCTTGGGTATGCGTTTCTATCTTCTTTTTATTATTATCATTGTTTCTTATCATGCATTTTATGTGTTGTTATTTTGGGTAGCATCGTGTGTTGCTTTATTTTTGTCTCTTGTATGTGTTTGTTTTAGAGTCTTGGACGGTTTTAGTATCGTGACTGGTCCCCGAGCAGAGATTGATGGTATGATGATTATGATACAGAGCACCTTGAGACTAGATTTCTTCAACTGAGGTTCACCATGTCGGACGAGATCACACCCATTACCCTTACTGCTCTTTATGAGATGATGGTGGATTTGACGCGGAGGGTTGAGAGGATTGAGCTTATTTTGTCAGAGCATCCATCGTCATCGAGAGGAGCTCCAGGAGTAGCGATGCCTTCATTGCCACATTTGACTCCATCGATGTTTGCTGCTTTGGGTGCCTCACATCCACGGCCTCGCCCACGTTCAGCGTTCTAGCAGCATTCCTCATCCATTTCATTGGCTACGTTGACACGACCTTCATCCCGGCTTCAGGGCCCTCCAGTTATTACAGTTCCTCAGGAGCGACTTCACCCTCATCGACGATGTCAGAGACGCTTTTCAGATTTGAGCACACCCCTGAGCAGAGTTTTTGAGACGTTCCAGGCCATGGGATTCTTGGCTCCTCTGGCTCCCAGGGCACTTCCAGATCCTGTGCCTTCACAGTTTCGGCTTGACTTGTATTGTGCGTACCATTAGTCGGCAGGACATCACACTGATCGTTGCACTGCTCTACAACATGCCATATAGGACATTATTGATTTTGGGATGTTTGGGCATCCTCAGTCCGATATGTTTCCTATTCCTACCTCAGCTCAGGCCATGCATGTAGACTCCCCTCCTCCAGCAGTCCCTGATCTTATTGATTTGGGCGATTGACTCATGATTGGCTTGCCTTGATACAGTGGCGCTTAGATCTTGTTCCTTCTGTGGCCAGTGATGTGATGACAGGACCAGTCACTGCTTTTATTTTTGTTTGTTTAGTCTTGTTTTGCTTTTGACTTTTAGAGATTATAACTCGATTCTTGAGTATTGTCTTTGTTATCCTTTTTTTGCATGATGTACTCATCGGATTATCCCATTGGATGCATTTTCTTTTATGGACATATCTTTGTGTTTTGTGATATGATGTGTTATACTTTTTACTCGAGGCGTCTTTTCACTTGCACGTTGTGGTATTGAGGCTTGACCAGGGAGGATATTGAGCCTATTAGCCTAGGATTAGGGATTTGACCTAGGAAGTTCGAGACTATGACACATCTTCTTATGATCAGAGCAGTACCTCGCTCACTTCCCACACCTTGCTTTTGTTTTGACCTACGTCCATCCTTTGTGAGCTTTGCACAGCACTACCTTTGAGACCATTATATGACCTTCCCATCCTCGATTTTTTCTAGCTTTACACATCCCCTCTCTGATTCGACCAGGTAGAGTATGAGGAGTTTGAGCCCAGGGTTGATCTCACATGGCGAGGGTTGGCTTATGATCTTTGGGTGGCTTACGATGTGAGGATTGGTCGATTGCTTGATGAGACTGTCACTTATTTTGTCGTGAGTATAGGGATTGATATTGTATGATGAGAGTTGGCTTGTGATGGGCAGTATTGCTTGATGAGATCATCGTTTGCTTCACCTGATGAGTACGGTTGATACATGATCCTAGAGGGAAGTTCAGACCCAACTGGAGAGGACCTTATTTCATCAGGGAGCTGACCCTAGAAGGCCCTGCATGGTTGATGGATTTAGATGGAAACCGATTCTTAGAGCCGACTAATGTAGATCAACTGAAGAGGTACTATGTTTGAGACCATGGTCGCAGGATGGGTGGCCCTCATTTCGGTTAGCCATATACCTTGTTATTCCCTTTTGATACATAGTCCGTTGCTAGCCCATTGAGCCTCACATGCGTATTATAGCCTTTCTTTCTTATCGCCTTGCTCACATTTTCACACCGGGATAGAGGCCCTTTAATGTATGCATGCATTGTTTGATAGTTTCATGAGCTTTGGACCTAGGGGCATGTTTTTCTCATTATCTTTTCCTATCATTGCACCTCTGTATTTTCATCTCATCTTATTGGTTATGTTATTCGTCTCTTCTTCCTTATCTTATCTACTATTTATTTGTCTCATATTCTCTCCACCCTGGGTGGTGATCCCCTTCAGTTCATCACATGGAGGATAGTCACATCATTTCCACCATCTATCTCGCGGACACTGGTTTAGAGATCCTTAGTTTGAGAAGGTCATCTTGTCAGAGAGAGTTTGTTTGTCACCTTAGCATTTGGGGGTGTGTCCATTTGTTATTGATATCATCTTTGGGGTTTATTTATTCACATTCAGGGTACGCGTATTTGTATATATGTAAAAAAAAAAAAAAAAAAAAAAAAAAAAAAAAAAAAATCATTATTATTATTATTAGCACATGTGTGTATGTGCATAGTGTTCTTGATCATTGAGTATGTATATAGATGTTTGTGGTCATTTTTATCGAGTATGTTTGTCATTAGGAGTTCGTATGTGAGCTCTCTGAGATCCCATGTTATTTGTATTGCTTTGTCATATCTATTTGTGAGAGAGATGAGTGACCTTCTCCTAAGGACTCCGAGTCATTGTCCTTTCCATCATTATATTCATTATTGATGTGACTTCACTTCATGATTGATCTAAGTCGATCACCACCATTCTTCATATATTCATTGTTTCGCTGTCGTTTTTATCGTTGCCTGTGATTCATCTCATTCCCCTCACATCTTATTCTCTCCTTACAACAACCCATCTCGGGTTCGATACTCACTTCGCATCATCATTACACATATCACTATCAGTTCATTTTGCTTCATTTGTCTCCTTATCGACATCATATTCATGTTAGGCATCATCAGGTCCATGGCTCATGGGATTCACTATACATGTTGCATTTCATATATGAGGGCATGTTTTTCTAATCATCGGGTATTTGGGCCTAGTTTCCTTTCATTTCTATTACCCTATCACCTTAGCCTACGTTACGTCCCATGTCTTAAGACTACCCTGAGGTCGTGGGATTCGACGTCGTCTTTGACAGCCTCTACATTGGACAGGTGATTGAGATCTGGTTGACATTTAGATATCGTCATGCTTCTTTTTCTGGGAGTCGCCTCTTTGATGTGTAGGACTGATTCAGTTGTGTTCGGATTACCGGGATCATGAGTTTGATGATGATTGACTTGGTGTCACCTGATTTTTTTGACCTATCGTACCTCTGGTGCCACATTGCGGCATATCCCATTTCATTTGGAGGTTTATGGATCCTCACAGATTTGCACGTTCATTATCACTTACTGGATGCTCACTGAGACGTGGACATGATCGTTACCTTACAGAGCCCCCGAGATCCATCCAGCTAGTTCCGCACTTCTCGATGCTTGGATATCATCATGCCTCTCCATCTGGGAGGATATCTTGGATATATGTGCACGATTCAGTTATGGATTCAGATGACTAGTGTTACATGTGCGACGATAAATGATTTCATGACATTTGTCCTTCAGACCTGTCGCGCACTTGATGTCATACTGGGGCATATTTTCCGTTTCAGATGTGATTTGTAGATCTTCACTTATGTCACATGATCGATGATAGATGATTTCATGTCGTCCGATCTCTGACCTGCCATACGTTCGATGCCCATACTGGGGCATATTTCCTTTTCGATTGAGATTTATGGATCTTCATGGAGTTGCACGCTCATCCCCACTTACGAGATACACTTTGACACTATGTTTCCTCCGTGGAGCCTCTCGGGAGTTACCCAGTTAGGCTTGCACCTCGCGACGCTTCAATGTCATCATGCTTTCCTTCCGAGAGACGCCCCTTTGATCTATGGGTCTTTTTCAGTTGTACACGTGGATGACTTGGATCGCGCATTCGATGACGGGTGATCTGGGCTCATCTGGTTCTTTTGACTCATCATGCATTGTGTTTGATAGCTCTTATGTGAGCGATACTTGGGATTGATTCGAGAGCGTTTTGATTGTGATGGACCAGGAGTTATGGTATGACCCTACACTGTGGCATAACCATCTCAGAGAGTTCTTTTCTATTGGATGACCATTATGTTGAGGCATACTCTTCTCAGTTGATGATGGATTTTTTAGCCACGTCCATTCCTCGAAGGATATCAGATGTCCTTTTTCACATTGGAGCATGAGACATGATTGGCACGTTTCATCTGGTGTATTTTACACAGGGGCATACCCCTTTCGGTCCATGATGGTTTTTAGGCATAGCTATTCCTTGGAGGCAACTAGATTCATTTCATATTGGAGTACGAGATATGATTGGGTGATATATTTGATGTGATCACAGGAGCATAGCCTTCTCATCATTGTTGACATATTTTTGAGATGATTGGATCGGGACACGGACACTTATGAGAGCATGCAGCGGAGTTTAGTCATTTCAGGGTTTGCCCTATACTGGGGCATAACCCTTTCATTGGCGGTTGATCTTAGAGATATCAGTTCACATTGGGACATGCTCTTTCTTTGGGGGAGGTCAGATATTCTCTTCACATTACCACGATGGCTTTGATGAGCAGATGTTCATTTTGATAAGATGATGTATGATTGGTTGTATTCTTCTCATGGATGTTTGATTTGGAGATGCTTACACTGGGGCATAACCCACTCGTCTTGGCTATGATTTTGTGAGATGACAGTTTATACCAGACACTTACTTTCCAGAGATCATTCTGCATTGAGAGCTTACCCATTCTGAGATGATGCATTCATACTGGGGCATAGCCACCTTGCTGATTTTGACATTGAGACTCCACTTCTTGTTTATGATCGTTGCTCTCGATGGATTATAGAGTTGTTGGCACCCTGGGTTCAGTCTTCTCAGCATACCTAGTTGGATTCGGGTACCCACTTTCCTTTGTTACACACCTATCCATCCTACATTGAGCACTGTTATACCTGCGCCCTTCTTATCAGAGCCTTACATCTTTTGAGCCCACATATTTCATCGTCTTACATTACCTTATCCATTTCTCTTGTGATCAGAGGAGGATGCAGACCAGTCTCGGGCTTTCTGGTTGGGTTTTCACATGCCTTTGGACATTAGGTTCAACATCTCCCATGATGATAGGGCCTATTAGATTGTTGATGCACTTGTGATGATGTACTCATATTGCCAGTCGACATGTCATGTTTTGATTTGCTTACATTTCAGACCTAGGGTCTCGGTCAGCATTTGTTTGATCCATTATTTTAGTTTTGCTTTGTCAGCATAGTTTCAGTGATGTTTGGACTCGTTTTAACGTTTGTTCATTGAGGCTATGTATATCATTTTCATTGCATCATCATTGAACATATCCCAGAGTATCTTGTTCGGTGACATTCTGTGTCCCATGTTGACTACTATCTTACATTGGGGCATACCCCCGTCCTTGAGTTCATCGATTCTCTTTTGCAGACTTTCTCGCTGCTCATTCTACTTCTTGATCTTCATGGGTCATCACACTGGGACATACCTCCCATCCTTGAGTTTATCAGGTCTTTTGTGTACTTTCTCAGTGCTTGATCCATTTCTTGATCTTGGTGAGTCATCATACTAGGGCATACCTCCTTTAGCGCTTTTCCTACTGGGTCATACACCCCTCTCTTTGGGTTTGCCATGTCTCGTGTTGATTTCATGGTTGTCAGACCCATTTGTAGATCTTTACGAGTTATCACTTAGGGCATCCCCCTACCATCATCTTGTTTAGGGCATCCCCCTATTGACATCTTATTTAGGCCCCCCCCCCCCCCCCCCTTCTTTCAGTTATATCACCACCATGGATTTTCATCCTTGGGCTTTCAGATTTATCACCACCATAGATTTTCATCTATGGGCATTTCAGTTATTTCACCACCATGTCATCCTTGGGCTTTCGGGATTTTCACCACCATAGGTTTTCATCTATAGGCATTTCAGATTTATTACCACCATAGATCAGCTATCTATGGGCATTTCAGTTATTTCACCACCATAGATTTTCATCTATGGGCATTTCAGATTCACCATCATGGATTTTCATCCATGACCCTTTGTTTCAGTTATCACCACCATAGATTGTCATATATGGGCATTTCAGATTCACCACCATAGATTTTCATCTATGGGCTTTTCAGTTGTTATCACCACCATAGATTTTCATCTATGGGCATTTCAGATTCACCACCATAGATTTTCATCTATGGGCTTTTTAGTTATTATCACCACCATAGATCAGACATCTATGGGCATTTCAGATTCACCACCATGGATTTTCATCTATGGGCTTTTCAGTTGTTATCACCACCATAGATTTTCATCTATGGGCATTTCAGATTCACCACCATAGATTTTCATCTATGGGCTTTTCAGTTATTATCACCACCATAGATCAGACATCTATGGGCATTTCAGATTTCACCACCATGGATTTTCATCCTTGGGCTTTCGAGATTTTCACCACCATAGATCTTCATCTATGGGCTTTGATTAGGTTTTTACCATCATAGATTTTCATCTATGAGCATTTATTTCAGTTATTTCACCACCATAGATCGGACATCTATGGGCTTTGATCAGTTTATCACCACCATGGATTGTCATCCTTGGGCTTTCAGTTATTTCACCGTCATAGATCAGACATCTATGGGCTTTGATCAGTTTATCACCACCATGGATTTTCATCCTTGGGCTTTCAAATTTATCACCACCATAGATTTTCATCTATGGGCATTTCAGATTCACCACCATAGATTTTCATCTATGGGCTTTTCAGTTATTATCACCACCATAGATCAGACATCTATGGGCATTTCAGATTCACCACCATGGATTTTCATCTATGGGCTTTTCAGTTGTTATCACCACCATAGATTTTCATCTATGGGCTTTTCAGTTATTATCACCACCATAGATCAGACATCTATGGGCATTTCAGATTCACCACCATGGATTTTCATCTATGGGCTTTTCAGTTGTTATCACCACCATAGATTTTCATCTATGGGCATTTCAGATTCACCACCATAGATTTTCATCTATGGGCATTTCAGATTTCACCACCATGGATTTTCATCCTTGGGCTTTCGAGATTTTCACCACCATAGATCTTCATCTATGGGCTTTGATTAGGTTTTCACCATCATATATTTTCATCTATGAGCATTTATTTCAGTTATTTCACCACCATAGATCAGACATCTATGGGCTTTGATCAGTTTATCACCACCATGGATCAGCTATCTATGGGCATTTCAGTTATTTCACCACCATAGATTTTCATCTATGGGCATTTCAGATTCACCATCATGGATTTTCATCCACGAGCCTTTGTTTCAGTTATCACCACCATAGATTTTCATCTATGGGCATTTCAGATTCACCACCATAGATTTTCATCTATGGGCTTTTTAGTTATTATCACCACCATAGATCAGACATCTATGGGCATTTCAGTTTATCACCACCATGGATTGTCATCCTTGGGATTTCAATTATTTCACCATCATAGATCAGACATCTATGGGCTTTGATCAGTTTTTCACCATCATAGATTTTCATCTATGAGCCTTTATTTCAATTTATCACCACCATGGATTTTCATCCTTGGGCTTTCGGATTTATCACCACCATAGATCAGACATCTATGGGCTTTGATCAGTTTTTCACCATCATAGATTTTCATCTATGAGCATTTATTTTAGTTATTTCACCACCATAGATCGGGCATCTATGGGCATTTTTATTGTATCACCACTGTAGGTCTTCACCTACGGGCCCTCTAGTTTAGTGTAGAGTTAGTTTTTTTGGTTTGGTTTCCAGAGCCATTATACTTCTAGTTTAGCGTTTAGAGTTTAGCTTTTTGGTTTGGCTTCCAGAGCTATTATTTTCTCAGTTTGGTGCTTAGAGTCAGTTTCGTCATTTAGAGCCACATCTCCTGGCATTCATATTCACTGGCACTGCACATCTTACCTTCAGGGTTTTGCATTCGTCCTCGGCTTTCCTCACTTCGTTACCCGGTGCTTATCGCATATTCATCTCGTACTCCAGGGTGGTTTGACCGTTACTCATCTTTGACATGGTCTTTCGAGTCATTTTTGGAGATATCTTAGAGGGAGCCTAAGTCCTTAGTATAGCTTCAGAGGCGCTTTGAGATATGTTTTTCTTTTAGTATTAGAGCCTTTGTGTTCGTCTGCTAGCCTGAATGAGTTTGCGTTTCACTAGTGTCCCTATGGGGGTCTCCTTGGTTCTTCGGTAGAATTCACTTCATTCCACTCACTATTCACACTTTCTTTTCACTTCAGTGGTCATATTCCTTACACTCGTGAACTCTACCGAAGAGGGGCATATTTGTAGACCCCCATTTGGGGGGCCAGGGATCTTAGTTTTTTAGATAGCATTAGAGGAGCCGGGTAGCACGAGAGATAAGTGGGGGCCCCTTTTTCCCTACGCCTGGGAAATCAGCTGTAGGGGGGGTTGCAAGCCCATGCTTGCTGATGCATGAACAGGAAGGCAAGTAGTGACTTGCTGAGGAAGACACAAACAGGGAGGATAGAAGAAAGACAGAGAAGGAGGATGGAGAGGAGAGGGGCTTGCGGGTTCCGGGGTGATCCTGGAGATTGAAGCTTGGAGAAAAGAAGAGGGGGGCGCAGGGGGATTCAGAGGGGAGAGGAAGGAAGGAAAGCAGAGGGATTTTTATGAAGAAAACCTAGAGTCTTGTGGGCTTTTGCTGGAGAGATACTTCCACAGGTATGAATATTATAGGCTTGTTGATTGATTTGGCTGCTTATATTTCCTCCATAAATCTTGCCAATGTATGCATGTTGCTTGGTTTTCATGAGTTTCTCGTTTGTTATGGCCATCTTTGCTCTTGGATTCCATTAGTTGTATGAGCTCCAAGGAGTAGAAACTCCTTTTCTCCGCGCATAGGCGCGTCCTTTTTGCTTCGGGTGCATGGGAGCCATGCAAATATGGCTACCTTTTCCACACCTATCCCTGCAAGGAATCTTAAAGTCGCCCTTCTGCACGCATGGGGTCCAAACATGCAAGTCGCCTCTGCCATCTCTGCCGTCCGCCTCTTCTTTGCCGCCGACGGCATGTTTTACTCTTCCCATGGTCTCCATTGGGACGAGGCTCGGCGTATGGGCAGCACGGTCAGTGACTGACCGACGGTGGGACACGTCTTCGACGCCGGTTGCGGCTGCGGCATTCTCCTCAACACCGTCGCCATGCAGCTGGAAGAGGAGGACGTTCGACACGCGCTGCGAGCCTGGACCGCCAGATGACCGCGGTTCCCACGCTCTGCACCGCCGGGATTGAGAGGGCGCTGGAGTACGTGGACGCGCCGGGAAGAGGACGCGTGTCAGCTTCCGCTCTCTGGTAGCTGTTCCGACATGGTGGTGTCGTCGTTGCCGCCGCGAGGAGGTGGCTGTCGGTGTTGAAGCCAGGAGCGGGGGGAAGCTAGGAAGAAGATGAAGTTTTGGTTTTTGGGCTTGGGTTATGGCATTAGGCCTAAATTTGTGATGGATGGTTGCTTTGAGGCTTGCCCACTGATGTCTTTAGACTTGGGCTTAAGTTGTGGCATTAGGCTCAAATTTGTGATGGATGGTTGCTTTGGGCTTGCCCATGAAGACATTGGACTTGGGCTTGAGTTGGCGCCCAAGCCCAGTTCGT
Source organism: Vitis vinifera (assembly GCF_030704535.1). Classification (NCBI taxonomy): domain Eukaryota; kingdom Viridiplantae; phylum Streptophyta; class Magnoliopsida; order Vitales; family Vitaceae; genus Vitis; species Vitis vinifera. The sequence goes on from NC_081810.1 coordinate 10,319,863, forward strand.
GTGGATGAAAGGCTCTATGCCAATCCTTTTACAAAAAGTATCCTAAGTTTTGATTTAATTTTTTTCGAATACTTGCTTAAATCATATTTTCATAATTCGAATTATTATTTTCCGTACTTATTATTTACTCAAAGTCCAATCTATAAAAGAAAATCAATATCACATGTTTTTTTAATTCTTCAAATACTCTTTTAAATCTCATATTTATCAACTTGAATTATTATCTCGCATTCACCTATTATATTTATACCGATCCTTCAAAAATCTCATGCTTTAATTTAATTCTTCAAATACTTGTTTAAATCTTATTTTCATAAATTGAATCATCATCCCGTATTATTAGTTGTTCGAATTCTAATCCATTAAGAAAACCCCATGTTTTTAATTTAATTCTTCAAGTACTTGTTTAAATCATATTTTCATAAATCGAATTATTATCCCATGTTTATTTAGTTATTTAAAATCTCATCCTTCAAAAATCCCCTATCTTAATTTAGTTTCTCAGTAATTCGTTTAGATCTTATTTTCATCAATTAGGATTATTATCTCGTATTCGTCTATTTATTTAAAACCTAGTTCTGCAAAAATCTCTTGTCTTAACTCAATTTTTCAACCCTAAAAATTCTATAGTTCGTTTAAATTTTATCCTCATCAATTAGAATCATTATTTCCATATCTATTCAAAGTCCAATCTTCCGAAAACCTCATGCCTTAATTAAAACTTCAATCCCAAAAATTCTACTATCCATCTTTATTCGCCTAAATATTATTCTCGTTAATTAATATTATAATCCCATACTTACCTATTTATTCAAAGTCATATCCTTCAAAAATCTAACGCCCTAATTTGAATTTCCAATTAGAAAAATCTCATTATTTTATTCGTTTGAACATTATTTTTGTTAATAAGTATTGTTATTCCATATTCGTTCATTTATTTATTTCAATCATTAAAATTCAACTCTTCAAAACCGAATTTCCAAATCTAACCTTTAGACTAAAAAAATTCCACCATTCAATTTTGTTCATTTAAATATCATCCTTGTAATCATTATTATAAATTCCACGTTTGCTTGTTTCTTTCTTCTAAAAATTCCAATAATCAGAGTTCAATTATTCAAAGGCCCGACTTTCAAATTTTTAATTTTCAAAATCCCACTATTCACTATTCATCCGCCCAATATCGTTTTGATTAATCAGTAACATTACTCCATACTTGCCCATTTATTTCCCTTAAAAATTTCAATCATTAGAGTCTAATTCTTCAAAATTCCGATTCCTAAATTTAGCTATTTGAAACTCCAATTGTCCTATTTCCGAACTTAATTTTCAGTTTCTCATGCTCCAACTCCCGTATTTATCCCGTTACTTATTATTATCATTATCATTATCATCTTATTCATTATTTCTATAAGTTTCGCCTTCGAATGATTTCTAAGATTTCCAATTTTTACACATCAACTTTCATAATTTCTATTTCTCAAATAACTTACGATTCTCATCTCTTTCAAAATTCAACTCCCAAAGTCTCAATTTTCTCAACTTAATCTTTCTTTAAAATCCCCAACTCTCAAATCGTTTTCAAAATTCCAACCTCTTTCAAATTCAGTTTCTGAAAATTCTCATTCTCACATTCAATTTCTAAAAGTCTAATATCCAAATAAACTCTAAAACTCCAATTTTCTAGTGATCTTCGAGATTTCAATTTTTCAATTAAATTTCAAAAATCTAATTTTCTTCCGAATAGTTTTAATTCCGCTCTGGCTTTCAAACAATCTTCTGCTCCTCTGGGCTTTGGTGGGGGCCCCACATACACATTTTTATGATTGATTGATTAATTAGTTGATTTGATGGTCGTACATGCTTGAGTTATTCTGCTCTATGACATGCATGATATTATTTCTTAATTGTGCGCTAACCCTCTTTCTTGATAGCGCACTGATCGTTTGATGCCAAGGTATGCTTCGCTCCCATTTTGATTGTTCTTATTGAGTATTTTGATTTTCACATGAGCATGGTCATTCTAGGTATTCATTGATTTATTCATCGATTGCCATGATTGTTTCATTTTATTAGTAGAGACCCGTTTTTAGGGACTTAGAGGGGTGCTACGGTCTCTACCGTACCTTCCTGATAAGTAACCTGACCCTCGAACCCGATCCGGTTTTTCACAGACCACCTTTTGTGAAACAAGGAGTCACACTTAGGGTTTTCTTTCTTATTTTGTTTACCCTTTTAAAAATAAAACAAAAACAAGTGGCGACTCCAAGTCATTTTCAAATAATCAATAAAAAATCAATTTTTCTGAATTAAAATCGAGCTCGCCATTCGAGTGGGAAACGCATTGAGCCGAAATGCGGGGTCCACAGGGTCACACTTTCTCTTCATTAAAAGCTGAAACAACAAAACTTCCAAGTTTTGCATGTGGAAACTTACCCGACTTTCTTCACTCCAAGAGACAAAGAGCCTAGCCACTCATCCTCTGAGGAAACATCCTCAGAGTTTGTTTGGCTAGAAATAAAAATAACTAGAAAACAAAAATATGAAGGACAAACACTTATATTTCTTACTATCATCCTCCTCTAAGCGGATTACATATCTTACAAGATTTTACATTGGTTCAAAGATATATATAGAGAAGATATTTTCTAAGAAATATCCCAATAATATCATTGACTGATTACAAGGAGAAAATAGAAATTTACGCAAAATATCTTGAGAAAAAATCTAACTTAGTCGGTAGCAAATATCTGAGATTGCACAGGTGGATTTCGCACGTTGAATTGTCCATTTTCCAAGTTTGAACTTTGATTTTGCAAGTTGAATTTGTGATTTCACAACTTGGAGGTGATTCCGCAACTTGGAGATGATTTGCAACTTCTTTCTCAGCTTGGAGGTGATTTCACAACGTGGTTCGCAGCTGCGAAGATGGAAGCATGGGCTGCGAAATGGCACTCGTGTGCCAAAGGTGGGTTTCGCAGCTCATTTCGCAGTTGCGAAATGGCTTTTGGACTGCGAAATTTTCGCTCAACTTTGCGTGGTTATATTCAAACGACCATAACTTCTTCGTTTCAACTCCAATTCACACATCGTTTAAAGCGTTGGACTCCTGACTTCCCGAGATTCGAAATGACATATAGTACACATGAAATGGACTCCAGGAAGTACTCAAAATGTGTCCAACAGTTGCTGTCCTCTTGAATTCTTCATGTTAGATTTCTCTCTTTGTTTCTCCTCCTTGCATTCATGATTTCCTTTTGGCAAAGGACTACAAAGCTCCAAATCTTGGATTCTTATTGTAAATGAGCTTCCATTTGCTTTGCCATGGATTATATAAAGCTCTCCCTCATCTTAGATTTCTTTGGTGATCAAAAAGCTATCAAAAACACCAAAACTTAACACAATTTCATTAGAAACGATTGCAAGGGTCCTTAACATGCCAATTGAGTTAAAAGGTAATAACTACTACTCAAAAGTATTAATTAAAAGCTATAAAATAGCACTTTTTGAGTAGTAATCACCCTTGTAACAAGCATTGAGGTCGGTGATTCCCAACTAATAAAGGCTTAAGGCACCGGGTTTTAAAGACTTTCACCATATACCCCTCGGACCTTGCTCGGGTTTCAAGGCAAGTGTAACACTTTGTTATTTCTTTCTTCCTTTTTTTTTTAAAGGATCATTGGCCTTTTATAAGGTGCCCCAACACTATCAAAATGAGGTCAAAGGTACCAAGTCGAAATTTTCCTAAGTTCAGGGGGTGAGATAGTTTTTCATCTTATAATCGGAAACTAATGTGCATAGTGTGTGGTAAGATTAAAGTGGAAGAAATAAAGTTGAATTCAATAGGAGTTTCAATTGTTCATCAACCTCAATAAGCATAATACAAACTTTAAGATTCAAGTAAAAAGGCAAGAACTCAATTTCTCCCATTTCATTTTGAGAATTTTTCCTTAATAACCATGGAGAGTAGAGTAAAAACTTTTAAATTAAGAAAAAAGTAACTAAATTAACAAATTAACCTAGCATGGTTAACAATACTTCCTTCCTCAACTCTCCCCCCAACCAAGATCAACATTGCCCTCAATGTGTCAAGAACAATTGAAAATAAAGGGAGAAAGTGGTACCTCCTGAGTGAAATGGAGTCTAAGTCGTATAAGAGAAACCACATGAGTCAAAAAATAAAAGAGTAATGAGTAGAGGAAATAGAAAAATGCTAAGTATAATAAAAAATGATGTCTATATATTAATCTGAGAAAGTACAATATGAGATATCATCAGGTAATACATCAAATCCCAAAATATAAAGCATTAAAACAAGGAACAATCTCCACTAATATAATATGTAAATAGAATAAGATAAAGAGATGTCCTATGATCAAGTAGTGGCACCCTCCGATGGAGACGATGCATCCTGAGGTGTAGTTGTGACTGTGTCAACTGTCTGAGGCTCATCTTGAGGATCAACTGAAGCAATGGCATCTGTGATGGCCTCCTGAGGTGGCAAGATCTAGACCTCTAATGTGGTAGTGTCCTTAGCTGGAATAGTATCCTTAGTTGGAATAGTACCCTTAGTTGGAGTTAAAGGCTCTGATGATGCTGGAAGGTCAGGCTAAGGTGAAGGCAGAAGACCCAGGTGCTGCTACATCTGGCGGAGTATAGCAGTCTGCTGGTCCTGCTGGGAACGCATCTCAACCATTTGCTCGAAGAGAGCAGCCTCTATGGTGGACAGTGTCTACAAGGTAGGTACAAGGTTGCGAAACTCTGAAGTAGAGATGGTGATGGAAGGCTCGGATGTAGTAGGAGCAACAGGTGGAATAGTAGGAGTCATAGGGGAAGCAGTAGAAGCAGCCTCAAGCATGGCCATTGGTGGTGCTAAAGTAGGTGATGCAGGGGCAGGTGGTATAGTCTCTATCAGAAGCTCGCCTTGCTCTGTAGGTACTGGAGTTGATTGTGCCTACTCAGTCTGTGGGGGCACTGGAGGTGCTACCATGGGAGGGGCTCCTGGAGGTGCAGAATAGCCCACCAATTGATTCCATTTGTTAAGAGTGAAATGCTCTCGACAAATGCGGCCGCGCTCGTGCTGAGGCTTAGTAGAAAAAACCCATATGCTCCAAGATCTAGCAAAGCAACCTCGGGAATAGCAATGGAATGGTGTCCGCCCTCTGAAGCTTCTTCATATGGACCTTATCCTCAAAGTGGACGAGGGAGGCCATGATCAAGTGGTGTGGGCCAAAGTAGAAGCCCTCTGATATGCGGAACAAAGCATCCAAGATAGCTCTTTACCTTTGTACCGAATGTTGTAGAGGAAAGAGGTTGGCGCATAACACCACATCTATGAGGAGCATCCCAGGTAGAAGCTCCTTCCGAAGAAGGATTGAATCTGTAGAGGTCCCCTTGGATAAAATGCGGTCCATGTCCCTCTGAGATACTGGGGACCACTGGCGGAAAGCAGATGGATCAACTGGATTGAAAGGAATCTATAGAGCCTTTACAATATCTCTAGCCTCGAGGATACCATGACGTCCATCAATGGTGAAGTGAATCGAGGTAAGACTCAGGACGCCGCGAGTAGTCATGGATTGGTAAAAGTCTAATGCTACTCTGAGATAAAAGAACTCACGAGGAGTCATAAATTGCTCAAGATAGTACCTCTGCAGTAGGCCATAAGTGTCTCGGAGCTCAGGTTGTTGTCACAAGGCCTCCTGATCAAAATAGAACTCCGAGTGAAAAGGTCTCGATCTATAATCTGAGTTGCCCTCAATGGGTGATGTTGTGAGCATCGGGCGTCTGATAATATACCCCGATGACATGTTGGAAGGAAGCTTAGAATCTACAGGAGCTCAAGCAGGTATAGCAACATGAGGCTCAGGCTATGAAGCTCTGGATGACTCGTCTGGGCCTGAAGTCCTCGCCCTCTTGGCAGGAGGGCGCCGCACTGAACTCATAGAGTGTGACAAATTCGCCTCTAATGTAGTAGCTGCTCTTCTAGTCTCATACCTGCATTGAGGAGTAGAAGATAAGGGACTAGTGGGCGCTCCACCCTCAGAAGGTGGAATCTACGGGGCCTCCGTGGCCTGAGATGGAGAACCACGAGGCACCCGAGCAGAGGAGGCTCTCTGCCTCGGAGTGCAACTCTGTGAAGGGGCCGCAAAGGCCCCTCGGGTCCTTTCCATATGGAAATAGAGAAATAGGGCTAATTGGGAAATGAAGAGATGATGGGCTTGGAAGAGTGGGGAGCCGGTTGTGGTGAGGTTGGATGAGAAATGTGGATTCCTAAAGAGTGTGCGGATGGTGGATGGAATTTCGCAAAGAAATGGAAGGTGGGGGTTTTCGAATGTTAAATGAGTGGATGAATTGATAAGTGAGATGCGAGAAGGAGAAGTAGGCTCGAAGGGGGGTGTCGAATGGGAGAGGGACGGAGAAGTGAGATGTGAGGGGGTGTGAACAAAGGGTGGAAATTTTGAAATGGAACAAAGACACGAGGTGACACTATGAAGAGGCCGCAAGGTGGCAGAGAGATTCGCAATGGGAGGGAGAGGGAACAATTTTTCACCAAGCTCACTAAAAATTCACAGGGTCTGCAAATTGCTATTTGAAAAGCCAAAATAGGTAGTAGCCAATGTTGACTTTCGCAGGGTGTGCGAAATGAGAATTTGCATCCTAAAACTGATAGTAGCCATTTTGAGGAGAGACATGAATTTCGCATGCCCTACGAAAATTTCGTAGGGTGAACGAATTTGGGTTTTAAGAGTGAAAATTGGCAGTAGCTAACCTTACTATTTGAGAAGGGTTTCGCATAACCTGCGAAATTTTTGCAAGGGTGTGCGAAATGCCTTGGTGATTTTTTATTTTTTTCAGGGTTTTTCCTCTGCCAAGAATCTTTAAGGACATGCCCAACTGCTTTAAAGTCCGCCCTATAATTGATCATCAAAAACCTAAGTTAAATCAAACAAAAATGAAATTAAATCGAGAAATCAAAATAAAAAATAAAACAAAAAGATATGGACTTGATAGTCTTTAGAAAGACTAAGTCCATCCAAAAACTTGTCTTGTCAAGCTTCATGTGGATCAAGGAGGTTGAATTCCTCCTTGTCAAGAGAAAAAGGCTCCACAAAGGGCTTGAGACGGTGGCCATTCACTTTGAAGCTCCGGGTGTTGTTGGAGTTGAGTAGTTCCACTACTCCATTTGAATGCACTTGGTGAATGGTAAAAGGACCTATCCACCTTGATTTCAGCTTGCCCGAAAAGATGTGGAGCTTAGAATCGTAGAGAAAGACTCTTTGTCCCTTTTCAAAATCTTTACGGGAAACCAACTGATCATGCCACCTCTTCAATCTCTCTTTTACAATTATTGAATTGATGTAGGCATCATTTCTTAGTTCCTCCAACTCACTGAGGTCTAATAACCTCTTCAACCCAGCTCTGCTTAAATCCACGTTGAGCTTCTTGATTGCCCACCAAGCCTTGTATTCTAATTCCACAAGGACATGACATGCTTTGCCATAGACTAGGTGATAAGGAGACATCCCAAGAATGGTCTTGTAAGTTGTTCTATATGCCCATAGTGAATCAATGAGCTTGACAGACCAATCTTTTCTGTTCGTGTTCACCACCTTTATCAATATGTTTTTAATCTCCCGGTTTGCTAACTCAACTTGCCCACTAGTTTAAGGGTGGTAAGGTGTAGCTACCTTATTAATTACTACTCAAAATGTGTTATTTTATAGCTTGTAATTAACTCTTTTAAACACTTTTGAGTAGTAGTTATTACCTTTTAACTCAATTGACATGTTAAGGACCCTTGCAAGTGTTTCTAATCAAAATCTGGCAAGTTTTGGTGTTTTTGATAGCTTTTTGATCACCAAAGCAATCCAAGAATGATGGAGAGCTCTGTATAGTCCATGACAAAGCAAATGGAAGCTCATTTACATGAAGAATCCAAGCTTTGGAGCTTCATAGTCCTTTGCCAAAGCCAATCAAGAATGCAAAAAGGAAAAACAGAGAGAGGAATCTAACATGAAGAAATTCAAGAGGAAAGCAGCAGCAAGACACATTTTGAGCACTTACTGGAGTTCATTTTATACATACTATATATCATTTCGAAGCTTGGGAAGTTAGGAGTCCAATACTTGAAATGGTGTGCAAATCGGAGCTGAAATGAAGAGTTTATGGCCATTAGAAGACAACCGCACCAAGTTGAAAGACAATTTTGCAAGTTGTGAAATCACAAATTCAACTTGCGAAATCAAAGTTCAACTTGCGAAATGGACAATTTCAACTTGCAAATTTTTCACAAGTCATGTTTCAACTTGTAAAATCCACCTGTGTAATACCAGATATTTACGACTGACTCTGTTAGATCTTTTCTTCAGATATTTTTGTATAAATCCCTATTTTCTCCTTGTAATCCACCAATCATAGGATTTCTTAGTTACGAAGTTAGAAGGAGGGGTGAATAGCCTCTCTATATAATTTATTGTAATTTTCTTTTAAATGAGCTCGGGAGTTTTTCTCAGAGACAACACTTTTGTATAGTTTTTTCAAGAAAGTAATACACAAGGTTTTGCTCTGCCTTACCTACTCATTTTGTTTTCTCTTTTATTTCTATTTCTAGCAAATCAAACTCTGAGGATGTTTTCCCAGAGGATGAGTGGCTAGGATTTTTGGTTCTTGGAGTGAAGAAAGCTAGGTAAGGTTCTGAATGCAAAATTAGAAGTTTTGTTGTTTCAGTTTTTAATGAAGAGAAAGTGTGATCTATTAATGGTTTTTATCTTTTTAGTTAACTTAAAATTCCTTAAAATCACTTGGTAAGGCAAGTGGTCTCCATCCATTGAGATACACTAGTTTATCTCTTACAAGCAAGCCTTTGGGAGGTGGTTTAAAGGTAGGATTATCTAGAATAGCCTGATTTCGTGCCCAATTGGTGTCTCAGCTGATTCGTGTCCAGTTGATGCTCCTTGATTGAGGGAGTAATCAACAAAATTTATAACCTATAACACCATATACTAGGGTAGCAAAGACAAAGCTACTATAGTATAGCGGCTCTAGGATCGTTCACTGGGAAGGATTAACAAGCTATCAATGATACCAATTCCAAGTGAATTGGTTTTGTTTCATTTCATGGTTAGCTTAAGAAGTAAAACACAAACTTTGATTAGTAAAGGTTTAGACTTAAACTAACTAACATAACAGAAGTTTGGAATAATTTAGGAAGAAAAGCATTCCCTGGAGAGTTAGGTTCACTGGGGTGGTTCCTCATGCAAAAGACATGGCTCTGGTCAGATGGTTCATTTCCTCGCGTTAGAGATTCAACATATAGTCAATTCTCTAACCGGTGTTGTACAGAGACTCCTTCAATTAGATTTCACTTTAATTCTCTCACTGATGCAACTTGCCATGGTTTAAGCCTCTCACTAAGCCTTAACCATTCAAGGTGATCTTTAACCTTGGATTACCCGTCAAAAGCTCGCAAGAGATAACTAATGGATGTCTCCTTGGAGTCCAAAAGCTTACCAAGTGTTGGCTATTCTAGAAAATCCTACCTTGAAGTCACCTCCCAGAGGCTCGCAAGGGGTAAACTAGTGCATTTCCATGGTTGGAAATCACTTGCCTTACCAAGTGTTGGCCCAGGTGACTCTAAGGTGTTTTAAGTTAACTAAAAACATAGAAATCATTAAAGGATTTCACTTCCTCTTCATTAATAGCTAAAACCACAAAGCTTTGCATTCTTGCACTTGGAACCTTCCCCGGCAACCTTAGCTCCAAGGAACTAGAGGTTTAGTTACTCATTCTCTGGGGAAAACTCCTCAGAGAGTTCATAACTTAGTAAGAAAATGAAAATACAAAGTGAGAAGGTAAGGCAATAGAAAGAAAATAAACTTTACTTGCTTACCCAAACTTTTACAGAAGGAACTCCTTCTTGAGAACAGGCTCTCGAGAGGTATATATATGAACATAATATAAAACTAATTATTACATAGATATTTACTCTTTTTACTAACTTAAAAGCTAAGGAATCATGTAATTGGTGGCTTACAAGGAGTATTTTGGGATTTAGACAACAAAAATCTGATGTAAAATATCTCCCAATGTCGGTAGCAAATATCGGGGTGCTTCAGGAACCATTTCGCAAGAGAAAATGGTGTCTGCGAGATTTCGCAGACACTCAAGAGGGGCTGCGAAATATTTCGCAACAACATGCTATCTTCGCAGGGCTGCGAAGTTGGCTTCCACCTTGAGGTTCCAAGCTTCCCTCTCGCGGTATACGTCGGGCATCTTCAGGAGGAAATACACCCTACTGTACAAAAAGGCAGTGGAATCACTTCACAACAAAAGGGTGATTTCGCAGCACTTTGCAAAATGCTTTCTTCAGCTCGGAGTGATTGGCTTGCAATGGCTGCAACTTCTTCGTTTCAACTCCGAATTGCACACCGTTTGAAGCAGTGGATTATTGATTTCCTGAGCTTTGAAATGGTATATAGCATGCATCATTTGGACTTCATAAAGTGCTCCAAAAGTGGCTGCTACCACTGTCATCAAGAATATGCTACATGGCAGATTCTCTTTACTTTTTCTCCTTGCATTTCGGATTCACTCTTGGCAAATGAATTCTAAGCTTTGCCCAAGATTCCTCATAGCTCTCCTCAGTCTTGACTTGCTTTGGTGATCAAATTACTAACAAAAACACCAAAACTTACACAAAGTGATTAAAATTGCTTTCAAGGGTCCTTAACATGCCAATTGAGTTAAAAGGCCAAAACTACTACTCAAAAGTGTTTAAAAGGATTAATTATAAGCTATCAAATAGAACTTTTTGAGTAGTAATCACTCCCCCCAACCGACATATTGCTAGTCCCTTAGCAAAATAGGAGAGAAAAAATGAAAATAAAAAGCAACCTATACTAAAATTTACAACATCATGCTGATCAAAATCAATTCTCAAGTGGCATGATGATCTAATTCTCACATGAAACATTAAAGAAATATAAACCCAAATTTCAACAAGAGTTATAACAAACTATGCTAAACACTGTCAATCAAGGGAGTGCATTATGCAAACTGAAGTTTTAAAATCATTTCCACTTTCAAAGAACCAAACTTTAATCTTCCACAAAAATCTATGTGTATTGGTTCCTTAGCTTCCGAGAATAATATGCTAAACTAATCTCTCCCCCCAACCTATCTCTTTTCAACACTTAGCAAACTGACCAAAATCAATAAGAAAAGAACACACTTTCATCTTTTTTTTTTTTTTTTTTTTTTTTTTTTTTTAAGGTAGCTTTATGGGGTACTCTTTCTGACTTGCCCATGTAATGGGGGTCCATCGATGACTCCCAACCAATTAAGGTTTAGGGCACCAAGCTTTAATGATCTTTCAACCACTAACTCCTCGGATTTTTCCCCGAACTTTTAAGAATGAATTTCTAATACCCAAGCATCTACCATATGTTAACTCTACCTATTCACCCTTTTAACGAGCATTGAGGTCGGTGACTCCCAACCAATTAAGGCTTAGGGCACCAGGCTTTAAAGATTTTCACCATATACCCCTCAGACCTTGCTCGGGTTTCAAGGCAAGCAAACAACTTTCTTTATTTCAAAGGCTCATTGGCCTTTTGCAGGATGTTTCAATTTTTATCAAATGAGGTCAAATGTACCAAGTCCCAAAATTATCCTAAGTCAAGAGGGAAATAGCTTTTCATCTTATAATTGGAATCTAATGTGCATAGTGTGTGAATAGCTTAAAGTGGAAGAACTAAATTCAATTTCAATAGAAGTTTAAACAATTGAACCACTTTAGTGAGCATAATCCATACTCTAAGTTAAGTGAAAAACAACAGTTCAATTTCTCTTGGTTTAATTTGAAAATTTTTCCTCAGAATTCATGGAGAAAAGAGTAACAAGAGTAAAAAGTAAAAACTACAACTAATTAACCAATATAATTGCAATACAAAAAAGATTTAGCATACTTCCTTCCCCATTCCCCCCAGTCGAACTGAGCATTGTCCTCAATGTAATATGAGTGACTGTAATTAAAGGGAGGAAGTGGTACCTCCTGGCTGATATCAAATTCGAATATTGATTGGGGAAACCACATGTTTCAAAAAGAATAGAATATGTGAGAAAAGGAAATAAGGATAACTTAATGTTAAGTGTTAATAAGAAATATTAAACTTGTATTACTTTAAATTCATTTGATTACAATGTAAAAGACAAGTAACACAAGGAATCCCAAATATAGTACCAAAATACTGGGACTTCTTTTCAACTAAAAAAAACAAATACATAAAAATATTAGATATATATAATAGTCTGATGAGTGGGGTGGTGGGGCTAGGCAGATGGGTCTGCCTCTTCAGTAGGTGCATCAGCTGGGGCTTGGGGATCTGGAGGATGAGACTCTGAGGGATGAGAGTGTGGCTCTGTTGGTGTATCAGTGGAGGGCTCTACAGCTGTGGCAGATCGAAATGAAGCTGGAGCTGCCTTAAGATGGCAGCTTGTTGAGCCTGAGTGGCCAACATCTTCTCTTGGCATGCTTTAATGGATGCCATCTCTTGAGCAAGACTGCTCTGAGAAGCTGTGAGAGTCTCCAATGCACGACATAACTCTCTATATTCAGATATAGGAATGGCCATCCTCGGTTCAGCTGATGTGGATGGCTGAGATGAAGCTGGTGCAGCTGGTGGAGCTCTAGGAATGGCAGGAGTAGCAACTGTTATACCCTCAGGTATGTGTCGTGGGGATGCTCTCCTTGCAGCTGGATGAGGCTGCTCAGGCTGATCAACTTTGTAGGCCGTCATGTTGTTCCATTTATCAAGAGTGAATGGCTCACGGCAAATGCGTTTTTTCTCCAGCTGAGGCTCAAAAGGATATCCCAAGTGCTCCAGAATTTGGCATAGCAGCCTTGGAAAGAGGAGAGGAATGCAATCAGCTCTCTGAAGCTTCTTTTTGTGTACCTTCTCTTCGAAATAGAGAAGGGCTGCCATGATCAGATGATGAGGCCCAAAGAAAAATCCTTCTAACATCTTGTAAAGAGCTTCTAAGAGGACTCCCCTTCTTTGGGTCCAATGCTGCAATGGGTAGATATTATGACGCAAAAATGCATCAATCAAAAACATAACTGGAGGAAGCTCTCCTCTCAACAAATGTGATCGATTTGCAGCTCCTCTAGAAAGGGTGCGCACCATCTCCAGCTCAGTAGGATTTATCCAAGCTCTAAAATTATCGAATTGGGTTGGCTCAAAGGGAATTTGCAGGGCTTCAGCAATATGGCGTGCTCCCAATATGCCATGTCTCCCATCGATAGTGAAATGAATCAAAGTTGGATCCCTGACCTGGTTGGTTGTCATGGATTGATAGAAATCCGTGGCTACCCGGGGGTAGAAAAAGTCTCTCGGAGCTAGCAGATGCTCCATATGGTACCTCCTCAGCAGTTGGAATGATTGGGCAAGCTCCGGCCTCACTCTAAATGCCGGTAAGTCGAAGCATAGCTCGGAATGGAATGGCCGAGCTCTACAATCCAAGTTTCCCTCAATTGGGGGCTGAGGTAGCATTGGCCGCCTGATTACTTCTTCCAGAGCTGTTTTTGATGGAATTTGGGGCTCAGGAAGTGGCGCTTGAGGCTCTTGAGATTTTTCTTGCAGCGCCGGAGATGGCACCGACGACGGAACTGACACGGGACTCGGCGAGGGAACTGGAGTTGGAACCGGTGATGGAATTGGTGAAGGCTCTGGAGATTGCTCATTCAAATCGATGGGTTCTGAGCTCTGCACCCTGGGTCTCTTTTGCAGTGTACGACCTCCTGACCTGGTAAGGTAACGTTTTGCCAGAGGCTTTGGCGGCGCTGGCTTCACCGGAGGAGGAATTGTTTTCGGCTGCGAAGGCTTTGGAGCAGAATTTGGAACTGGCTCCTTTCGCAGACTCTTCTTGCGATTCGAAGGAGATGAAGATTTAGCCCCTCGTGTTCGCGCCATTTCGGGATACCGAACTTTGGCCGACGTTGCTGATCGGAGAAGATGACCGGAGGTTTGGACAGCGTGGCTCACTGAAGAAGACGAACAGCTTGCGAGAATGGCGCTCTGATTTTTGAAACCCTTTTCGCAGCTCAAATGACTGGTATAAATAGGAAAAACGGAAGCCTAAGGGTCAGTTTAAGTTTCGCAACAAAACGCCAATTTCGCAGCAAAATTCCATTTTCGCAGCAAAATGCCATTTTCACAACAACTTCGCAATGCGTTTCGCAGCTGCGAAATGAGAGTTCCTGTGCTATGAAGTGGCACTCGTGTGCCAAAACCACTTTCGCAATTGCGAAATACCCTGCGAAATGGGACTTTTGGTGCGAAATCTGGGCTTTACCACTTCACAATGCGTTTCGCAGCTGCCAAATGAGAGCTCCTGTGTTGCGAAGTGGCACTCGTGTGCCAAAAACGCCTTCGCAGCTGCGAAATACCCACGCAGAGACTTCTACAGTGTTGCGGAATGGTTTTGCAGCATAGTGCTGATTTCGCAGAGGCTGCGAAATCTCGTAGAGCTCTGTTTTTTGCTCTGTTTTTGCTCCGATTTCGATCCGATTCTTTTCCTTTCAATTTCCTTGCAATTTCTTCCACCTGGGATCATTCAAAAAGATTAAAATACACATAAAAACATGATTTAAGATCAAAAACTAAGATCAAAAGTATGGAAACAACTTGAAAATTTACAAAATTTACAAAAATTTTGGACTGTGGTAAAACCACGTCCAGCAAACCCTTCTTTGCTTAGGCTTTTTGAGGCTCAAGGAGGTTGATCTCCTCCTTTTCTGGTTTGAATGGCTCCATGAATGGCTTGAGACGATATCCATTGACTTTGAAGGTGTCCTCGCCATTGGAATTCAATAATTCCACCACTCCATTGGAACATACTCGGTGAATTATGAACGGGCCTATCCATCTTGACTTGAGCTTCCCAGGAAAGATATGGAGTCTTGTGTCATACAGTAAAACTCTTTGCCCTTCCTGAAATTCCTTGTTGGAGATGAGTTGGTCATGCCACTTCTTCATCCTCTGTTTTGCAACTTTGGAATTGATATAAGCATTATTTCTTAATTCCTCCATCTCATTAAGGTCTAGATATCTCTTTTCTCCTGCCTTGATCAAGTCCATATTCAGCTTCTTTATTGCCCACCAAGCCTTGTATTCAAATTCCACAGGGAGATGGCATGTTTTGCCATAGACAAGACGATAGGGAGACATACCAAGAATAGTCTTATAAGCTGTTCTATATGCCCACAATGAATCATGAAGCCTAATAGACCAATCCTTTCTGTTGGAATTCACCACTTTCATCAATATGTTCTTTATTTCCCTGTTAGCTAGCTCAACTTGCCCGGAAGTCTGAGGATGATAAGGTGTAGCCACCTTATGCTTCACTCCATACTTGGATAACAGAGCTTCAAAAGGTTTGTAGCAAAAATGAGCACCTCCATCACTGATTATGGCTTTGGGCACCCCAAATCTTGAGAAAATGTTCTCTTTAAGAAACTTGAGAACCACCCTGTGATCATTTTGTTTACAGGGGATTGCCTCAACCCATTTAGAAACATAATCCACCCCCACCAAGATGTAAGAATTACCAAAAGACATTGGGAAAGGTCCCATGAAGTCAATGCCCCATACATCAAATAGCTCAACTATTAGAATGGGGTTCATAGGCATTTGATTTCTTTTTGTTAGCTTTCCAAGCCTTTGGCATCTGTCACAACTTCTACACATGATGTGGGCATCTTTGAAAAGAGATGGCCAAGTAAACCCTGATTGCAATACCTTCATGGCTGTTTTCTGAGAGGCAAAGTGGCCTCCACATGCATTCTCATGACAATGAGATAGAATCCCTTGCTGCTCATCTTCAGGGACACACTTCCTTATTATCTGATCTACACAATACTTAAAAAGAAAGGGCTCTTCCCAATAATAAGCATGAATTTTGGCAAAGAAGTGCTTCTTGTCCTATGCATTCCACTCACTTGGAATTTCTCCAGTTACTAAATAATTAGCAATATGAGCATACCAAGGAGTTTTCACTAGGAACATGAGTGATTCTTCAAGAAAATCATCATTAATAGGCAAGGGATGGGAATTATGTGCTATAACTAACCTTGAAAGGTGGTCAGCTACTACATTCTCCACTCCTTTCTTATCTTTGATTTGGAGATCGAATTCTTGTAACAAAAGAATCCATCTAATCAACCTTGCTTTTGCATCTTGCTTTGTCAATAAATGCTTCAAGGCTTAATGGTCAGTGAAGACAATGATGAAAGACCCCACTAAATAAGCACAAAATTTGTCCAAAGCAAATACCATAGCTAACAATTCTTTCTCTATAGTTGTGTAGTTCCTTTGAGCTTCATTCAGTGTTTTACTTGCATAGTAAATCACATAGGGCTTCCCATCTTCCCTTTGGCCAAGCACAGCTCCTATAGCAAAGTCACTGGCATCACACATCAGTTCAAAAGGTAGTTGCCAGTTAGGGGCTCTCACTATTAGAGTTGTTGTTAAAAATTTCTTCAGTTGATCAAAGCTATTTTGACACCTTTCATCCCATATAAACTTAGCATCCTTAGCTAACAGCTCACAAAGAGGTTTTGAAAGACTTGAAAAACCTTTTATAAACCGCCTATAGAACCCTGCATGGCCAAGGAACTACCTTACTCCTTTTACAGTTGTTGGGGATGGTAATTTGATAATAAGCTCCACCTTTCCTTTATCAACTTCAATGCCTCTTTCAGAGATGATATGGCCAAGGACAATTCCTTGACGTACCATAAAATGTCATTTCTCCCAGTTGAGCACCAGATCTTTTTCAATGCATCTGTGAAGAACTGCTTCCAAATTAACTAAGCATTCCTCAAATGTACCTCCATATACGGTGATGTCATCCATGAAAACCTCCATAATTCTCTCCACCATATCACTGAAAATACTCAACATACATCTTTGAAATGTAGCAGGTGCATTGCATAAACCAAAAGGCATTCTCCTATAAGCATATGTTCCAAATGGACATGTAAAAGTGGTCTTTTCCTGATCTGCCAAATCAATTTCAATCTGAAAATACCCTGAATACCCATCCAAGAAACAATAAAATGGATGTCCAGAGACTCTCTCCAGAACTTGATCAATAAATGGCAATGGAAAATGATCTTTCCTGGTTACAGCATTCAGCTTTCTATAATCAATACACACCCTCCAACCTGAAGTGAGGCGTGTAGTAATTTCTTCTCCTTTTTCATTCTGAACCATTGTGATCCCTGACTTCTTTGGTACCACTTGAGTAGGACTCACCCAAGGGCTATCAGATATAGGGTAAATGATTCCTGCTTGAAGTAGCTTCAACACTTCAGCTCGCACCACCTCTTGTAGATGAGGATTCAACCTTCTTTGAAATTGACGAATTGGCTTTGCTTCCTCCTCCATATATATATGATGAGTACAAACTAAAGGACTAATGCCTTTCAAGTCAGATATTTGCCATCCTATTGCCTTCTTACACCTCTTGAGAACTTCCATTAAATAATTCTCTTGATGACTAGTCAGAGATGAAGATATCACAATAGGACATTGATTATTTTTTTCAAGATATGTATATTTCAGCTCCACAGGTAAAGGCTTCAGATTGAGTTTTGGAATTTCTTTTTCAGCAGATGCCTCTTCTTCTTTATTGAACAAAGGTAGAATTTCTTCTATCTTTCTCCAACTTTGTAGAGTAGCAAGCCCAGTAGGAGATTCAGACAACCCTTCCTCAAAATTCACAAGACTTTCATTCAACTTGTCTTGCATATTTTGATTACAGTGCTCCTCCACCAAAGTATCAATAATGCACAGCTCTTCTGGACCCTCTTCTTCTTCCGGAGTGATTTGCTTTTTAGACATATAGAAAATATTGAGATCCAATGTCATGTTGCCAAAAGTGAGTTGCATAAGTAATTCATGCCCAGCCGGGTCTTTTAATAAAAAATATTTATAAATCCTATGACCTTATACTGGCGTAGCAAAGCTACTATAGTATAGCAGTTCTAGGGTCGAACTCAGGGATGGGTTTTCACTTTATCAGTGACAGACTCTAAATTAGAAAGTGATTCTGATGATTTCCTTTAGCACAAACTTGAAATTTAAAAGAAAATAAAATTGTTTTGAAAGTAGTGATTGAAACTAAACTCACATAGAACTAAGTAAAAGTGGAAGAAAGAAAGTTTCCCGGAGCTAAAGGTTGCTAGGTTCAAGTTCAGGATGCAAAGTGGAAAATTCCGGATTTTTCTCCTCGCATTGGGGATTTAACCTATAGTTATTTCCCGAACCGGTATAGGTTTGACAATGAAGATTTAATCCATAAAAAGTCAATATAGATGGTAGTCAAGGTCCATTAATGGCTTAAGACACTATGGGTTATCACCTTGAATTACTTTCCACTGGCTCGTACATGATAACTAATGGACTGATATGGATCTAGCAATAAGCATCCACAGAGACCTGAAGCTTACCATGTATTGGCCAGTCAAAGTGATTCTAAGGGATTTAAAGCAAAACTTTAGGTTTAGAAGCCATTTATGGATTCCAACTACCTGAATTTAATGCACGGAAAATTTCCACCTTTTAATCTGGACTTTTCACCTAGCTTCCTTCACTCCAAGAAACTATAAGTTTAGCCTCTCATCCTCTGGGAAAACATCCTCAGAGGCTGTTTGGCTTCCAAGAAAATAGAAAATAGTAGAGAGAAAAAGAAAGCAAAAGAAATCTCTGTATTTCACTTAGTGTAGAATTTACATCAGTTGGTCTCCTGGAGAAAGCTCCCGAGTGTTTTTTCAGCGTTTACAAGAGAATTTATATAGGAAGGTAATTTTACCCTTCCTTGGATACTTCCTAGCTAAGGAATTACATGAGTAGCTGAATACAAGGAGAAAATGGAAATTTAGACACAAAAAATATCAGAAGAAAAAGAGTCGGCAAAAATATCCAATTTTCGCACGTTGGAGTTCCAATTTCGCACTTTGGTTTGGGGTGTGCGAAATTCCCACACTTTGGACTGAGGAATTCGCACCTTGATTTCCATCGTGCGAAATTGTCCCTCAGCTTGATGCAGTTGTCTTCCGAAGGCCCTATCTTCCTCATTTCAGCTCCAAATCGTACATAGTTTGAATCGTTGGATTCTTGACTTTCTGAGCTTTGAAATGGTATATAGAATGTAAAAAATGGACTTCGGGAAGTGCTCCAAAAGTGCAATGAAAGACTGCAGCTGTGTCCCCTGTTTTCATCACCCTGTTTTCCTCTTCTCCATTGTTCTCTCCTTGCATACTTTGAACTACTAAGGCAAAGGATTATGAGGCTCCAAAGCTTGGTTTCTTCATAAATTTAAGCTTTCCAAAAGCTTTGCCATGAACCATAAATAGCTCTCCCTCATTCATAAATTGCTTTGGTGAGCATAAAGCTATCAAAAAGCACCAAAACTTAACACAATTGTTAGAAACGATTGCAAGGGTCCCTAACATGTTAATTGAGTTAAAAGGTAATAATTACTACTCAAGGGTGTTTAAAAGAGATAATTACAAGCTACTAAATAGCATGTTTTGAGTAGTAATCAATAAGCCCATTCCTGTAGTTGATGATTGCATTTGAAGTAGCAAGAAATGGCCTTCCAAGGATGATAGGAACTAAATTAGCTTCCTTTATAGTAGGATCTGTATCAAGAACAATAAAATCTACTGGATAGTAGAAATTATCCACTTGAACCAATACATCCTCAATTACCCCTCTTGGAATTTTCACTGATCTATCTGCCAGAGATAGAGTGATTGCTGTTGGCTTCAACTCTCCAAGTCCCAATTGCTTGTAGACGGAATATGGAAGCAAATTCACACTTGCTCCCAAATCTAGCAAGGCTTTTTCCACTACCTTTCCTCTAATCATGACTGAAATGGTAGGACTTCCAGGGTCTTTGTACTTCAAAGGAGACTTACATTGTAAGATTGCACTTACTTGCTCATTCAAGAAGGCTTTCTTGTTTACAGTCAACCCTCTTTTGATAGTACATAAGTCCTTTAGGAATTTTGCATACGTTGGAACTTGTTTAATCATATCCAACAGTGGAATATTGACTTTCATTTGTCTCAATACTTCAAGGATTTCAGCTGCATTTCTAACCCCCTTCCCATGTAATGCTTGAGGAAAAGGAGGAGAAGTTGATTTCTTCAGCATTTCTTCATTCATAAATTCCTTCTCTGGAATTGCATTCATTGTTGAATCAGAGTCCTTCTTTTCTTCACTGATCTCACTGTCTTTATCTTCCATTTACTTCCCTTTCTTTATCTCTTCTTCTTTCTCAACATGTGGCTTGGGTGTTGGCTGCTCAATTTTTTTACCACTCCTTAGAGTGATCAAGGCTTTGACATCTTTCATCTGTGATGATTCTCCCTCTTGGCTTTCCACTTCATGGACACCTTTGGGATTTTGGTGAGGTTGAGAAGGAAATCTTCCCTTTTCTTGCAGTGTATTCAAATTTGTAAGCCTTGAAATTGAATATTGGATGTTATCAAACTTTTGGTTCATATCATTTTGCATTCCATCCATCCTTTTATTCAACATACTCTCCACTCTGTCAATTCTTTGATAGATTTGAGCATTGGTGGCTTCTTGCTTTCCAACAAAATCTCCCACTACCTTGCTGAGATTAGCCATTGCTTGTTCAAGACTTGAAGGTTGTTGAGATGGTGGATCCGGCTGTTGGTACTGAGCTGCTCTGGCTTTCCATGAGAAATTTGGATGATTCCTCCAACTTGAGTTGTAGGTATTTCCATATGGCGCATTGTTATTGGGCCTGAATTGTCCAACAACATTTGCTTGATCTCTAAACATCTCCCTTTCAGTTGAAATTGCAGGGCATTCCTCCACCAAATGTTCATATGATTGACAATTGGGACACAACTTCACTTGCACTGGTGCTTCAGCAACAGCTTGCACTTCATGTATTCTTTTCAGCTCCAGCTCCTCCAATCTTCTTGTCATAGCTGCCAACTTTGCTTTCATATCATCATCTTCTTTTAAGGTGCACATCCCAGCCTTTGCATTGTAAGCATTCAACTGAGACTTCATCTTTCCCACTTCTCCTTTGGTTGGTTCATCCCATCCCCTTGAAACATCAACTACATAGCTCAAGAAATCCGTAGCTTCCTCTGGATTTTTGCTCATGAAATCTCCTCCACACATTGTCTCGAGGAGTTGCTTCATTGAGGAGGACATACCATCATAAAAATAGCTCACCAATAGCCAAGTATCAAAGCCATGGTGAGGACAAGCATTTATAGCTTCCATGTATCTTTCCCAACACTCATAGAATTTCTCATTCTCTTTCGCTGAGAAGTTTGAAATTTGCCTTTTCAAGCCATTTGTTCTATGAGTGGGAAAAAATTTCTTGAGGAATTCAGCTTGTAAATCAGTCCAAGAACGAATACTCCTTGGCCTTAAAGAATTAAGCCAAATTTTGGCCTTATCCTTTAAAGTAAAAGGAAATAACTTAAGCCTCATCAAATCAATTGAAGCTCCCCCCTCTTGGAATGTATTACAAACATCTTCAAATTCCTTGATGTGTGCATACGGATTCTCACTTTCCATTCCATGGAAAGTTGGTAGAAGTGGAACAAGATACGGTCTGATCACTAGCTGCTCTGTAGAGGGCACTATACATGATGGTGCACTCATACGAGGTGGATGCATGCGGTCCCTCATTGATCTGAATTCATTGAGATTGTCCTGACGACCTTGGTGACTATGCTGATCTTCAGGTGTAGCTTCCATGATATTCAAGATCACTTCGAATTCTTTTCTCTGAGGTGTATCACACTTAACAAGCCTTCCTCCACTGTCTCGTATCCACTTTGGCATACACAACTAGTATCTATCTGCAACTTAAATAAAAACAGAGGACAACAAGAGAAACAGGGCTACAACAACAAAATTAAACTAGGCTAAATTTTAAAAGATACACTTAGCTTATGAATAAATAAAGAAAGAATGAGAGTTAGTAAAGTGAAAGAAACATTACCAACTTGTGATGAAAATCACAAGTGCTCAAAAATGGTATCAATATAAACTTGACATCTTCCTCGGCAACGACGCCATTTGATTCCGTGCCCAATTGGTGTCTCAGCTGATTCGTGTCCAGCTGGTGCTCCTTGATTGAGGGAGTAATCAACAAAATTTATAACCTATAACACCATATACTAGGGTAGCAAAGACAAAGCTACTATAGTATAGCGGCTCTAGGATCGTTCACTAGGAATGATTAACAAGCTATCAATGATACCAATTCCAAGTGAATTGGTTTTGTTTCATTTCATGGTTAGCTTAAGAAGTAAAACACAAACTTTGATTGGTAAAGGTTTAGACTTAAACTAACTAACATAACAAAAGTTTGGAATAATTTAGGAAGAAAAGCATTCCCTGGAGAGTTAGGTTCACTGGGGTGGTTCCTCATGCAAAAGACACGGCTCTGGTCAGATGGTTCATTTCCTCGCGTTAGAGATTCAACATATAGTCAATTCTCTAACCGGTGTTGTACAGAGACTCCTTCAATTAGATTTCACTTTAATTCTCTCACTGATGCAACTTGCCATGGTTTAAGCCTCTCACTAAGCCTTAACCATTCAAGGTGATCTTTAACCTTGGATTACCCGTCAAAAGCTCGCAAGAGATAACTAAGGGATGTCTCCTTGGAGTCCAAAAGCTTACCAAGTGTTGGCTATTCTAGAAAATCCTACCTTGAAGTCACCTCCCAGAGGCTCGCAAGGGGTAAACTAGTGCATTTCCATGGTTGGAAATCACTTGCCTTACCAAGTGTTGGCCCAGGTGACTCTAAGGTGTTTTAAGTTAACTAAAAACATAGAAATCATTAAAGGATTTCACTTCCTCTTCATTAATAGCTAAAACCACAAAGCTTTGCATTCTTGCACTTGGAACCTTCCCCGACAATCTTAGCTCCAAGGAACTAGAGGTTTAGTTACTCATTCTCTGGGGAAAACTCCTCAAAGAGTTCATAACTTAGTAAGAAAATGAAAATACAAAGTGAGAAGGTAAGGCAATAGAAAGAAAATAAACTTTACTTGCTTACCCAAACTTTTACAGAAGGAACTCCTTCTTGAGAACAGGCTCTCGAGAGGTATATATATGAACATAATATAAAACTAATTATTACATAGATATTTACTCTTTTTACTAACTTAAAAGCTAAGGAATCATGTAATTGGTGGCTTACAAGGAGTATTTTGGGATTTAGACAACAAAAATCTGATGTAAAATATCTCCCAATGTCGGTAGCAAATATCGGGGTGCTTCAGGAACCATTTCGCAAGAGAAAATGGTGTCTGCGAGATTTCACAGACACTCAAGAGGGGCTGCGAAATATTTCGCAACAACATGCTATCTTCGCAGGGCTGCGAAGTTGGCTTCCACCTTGAGGTTCTAAGCTTCCCTCTCGCGTTATACGTCGGGCATCTTCAGGAGGAAATACACCCTACTGTACAAAAAGGCTGCGAAATCACTTCGCAACAAAAGGGTGATTTCGCAGCACTTTGCAAAATGCTTCCTTCAGCTCGGAGTGATTGGCTTGAAATGGCTGTAACTTATTCGTTTCAACTCCGAGTTGCACACCGTTTGAAGAAGTGGATTGTTGACTTCCTGAGCTTTGAAATGGTATATAGCATGCATCATTTGGACTTCAGAAAGTGCTCCAAAAGTGGCTGCTACGACTGTCATCAAGAATATGCTTCATGGCAGATTCTCTTTACTTTTTCTCCTTGCATTTCGGATTCACTCTTGGAAAATGACTTCTAAGCTTTGCCCAAGATTCCTCATAGCTCTCCTCAGTCTTGACTTGCTTTGGTGATCAAATTACTAACAAAAACACCAAAACTTACACAAAGTGATTAAAATTGCTTTCAAGGGTCCTTAACATGCCAATTGAGTTAAAAGGCCAAAACTACTACTCAAAAGTGTTTAAAAGGATTAATTATAAGCTATCAAATAGCACTTTTTGAGTAGTAATCATAGCCAACACTTGGTAAGCTTTTGGACTCCTAAGAGACATCCATTAGTTATCTCTTGCGAGCTTTTGATGGGTAATCCAAGGTTAAGGATCACTTTGAATGGCCAATACTAGGTGAGAGGTATGAACCATTGCAAGATGATTCAGTGACAGGGATTTAGTGTTTGAACCCATTAGAGGGAAGCATCTATACCACACCGGTTCGAGAAATAACTATATGTTAAATCTCCAATACGAGGAAAAGATTTAAGTGACCAGAATTCCCTTTTTGTATAAGAAACCTAAGCCTAGTGATCTAAAACTCCAAGAAGCACTTTTCTTTGTAAGTAATTTCCATTACTTTATTATTGGTTTCACTTAAAACCAACCATTTCAAACATCTTTATGTTTTCTTTTAAAGCTAACTTGAAAAGAAAAAACACCAATTTAGCTCTTTAACTAATATCAATTGTGAAGTAAAAACTCATCCCAGTGAACGATCCTAGAGCCATTGTGCTATGCTAGCTAATGTTACCCTAGTATATGGTGAAATAGGTTTATAAATTTTGTTAATTACTCCCGCCTGAGGACTGAAATCAAAGCACACCAGTTGATTGAACACCAATCAACAAGGGATACACCAACTGGGCACGAATCACTTATGCTTCACCCCATACTTGGCTAGGAGAGTTTCAAAAGGATTGTTGCAAAAATGAGTACCCCCATCACTAATTATGGCTTTAAGCCCCCCAAATCTCGAGAAGATCTTCTCCTTGAGAAACTTGAGAACCACTCTATGGTCATTTTGCTTGCATGGGACCGCCTCAACTCACTTAGAAACATAATCTACTCCCACCAAGATGTAAGAGTGGCCAAAAGACATAAAGAAAGGTCCCATGAAGTCAATGCCCTAGACATAAAAAAAGATCAACTATCAAAATAGGGCTCAAAAGAATCATGTTCCTACGTGTCAACTTCCCAACCATCTGGCATCGATCACAACTCTTGCACATGGTGTGGGCATCTTTGAAAAGTGATGGCCAACAGAAACCCGATTACAACATCCTCATAGCTGTCTTTTGAGAAGCAAAGTGGCCTCCACATGCATTTTCATGGCAATGACTGAGGATCCCCTGTTGCTCTTCTTAAAGAACACACTTCCTTATTATCTGATCTGCACAATACTTGAATAGAAATGGCTTTTCCCAATAGTAGGCATGAATTTTTACAAAGAAGTGCTTCTTATCTTGTGCTTTCCACTCACTTGGAACTTCTCCTGTGACTAGGTAGTTAGCAATGTGAGCACACCAAGGAGCAACTTCCACCAACATGAGAGACTCCTCTGAAAAATCATCATCAATAGGAAAACCATGGGAATTATGTGTGATAGCTAGCCTTGAAAGGTAGTCTGCTACCACATTCTCCACTCCTTTCTTATCTTTGATCTAGAGATTGAACTCTTGAAGCAAGATGATCCATCTAATCAACCTTGCTTTAGCATCTTGCTTAGTCAATAGATACTTCAAAGCAGAGTGATTAATGAAAACAACAATGAAGGACCTCACCAAGTAAGCACGAAACTTATCCAAGGCAAAAACTACAGCTAACAATTCTTTCTCGGTGGTTGTGTAGTTTCTTTGTGCCTTATTCAATGTCTTGCTTGCATAGTAGATCACATAGGGTTTTCCATCTTCTCTCTTTGCCCAAGAACAACTCCTATGGCAAAGTCACTAGCATCACACATTACCTCAAAGGGCAGTTGCCAGTTGGGAGTCCTCACTATTGGTGCGGTTGTCAAAAATAGCTTCAATTCTTCAAAACTCCTTTAGCATCTATCATCCCATATGAATTTAGCATCCTTCACCAATAGTTCACAAAGAGGCCTTGCAAGCTTAGAGAAATCCTTGATAAACCTCCTATAGAACTCGACATGGCCAAGGAATTGCCTTACTCCTTTGACATTTGTTGGGGATGGCAACTTGACAATCAGTTCAACCTTTGCTTTGTCAACTTCAATGCCTTGCTTGGAGATGATGTGCCCAAGGACAATCCCTTGTTGTACCATGAAATGACACTTCTCCTAGTTAAGAACTAAGTATTTCTCAATGCATCGATTCAGGATAGCTTTTAAGTTGACCAAGCATTCATCAAATGCACTTCCATATATGGTGATATCATCAATAAAGACTTCCATAATACGCTCCACCATATCAATGAAAATGCTTAACATGCATCTTTGGAAAGTTGCAAGTGCATTGCATAAGCCGAAAGGCATTCTCCTGTATGCATTGTTGCCAAATGGGCACGTGAAAGTGGTCTTCTCTTAGTCTTCAACATCAATTTCTATCTGAAAGTACCCGGAGTAGCCATCCAAGAAACAATAAAAAGGATGCCCAGAGACCCTCTCAAGCACCTGATCAATAAAGGGCAACGGGAAATGGTCCTTCCTTGTCACTACATTCAACCTCTTGTAATCGATACACACCCTCCAACCTGTAGTGAGGCGTGTAAAGACATCTTCTCCCTTATCATTTTGTACCACCGTGATCCCAGACTTCTTTGGCACAACTTGAGTAGGACTCACCCATGGGCTATCTGATATGGGGTAGATAATATCGGCCTGAAGCAGCTTAAGAACTTCAGCTCACACCATCTCTTGCATGTGAGGGTTCAACCTTCTTTGAGGTTGATGAACTGGCTTAGCTTCATCCTCCAGGTAAATATGATGGGTGCAGACTAAAGGGTTGATCTCTTTCAAATAAGAAAATTGCCACCCTATTGCCTTCTTACATCTTCTAAGGAATTCAAGTAGACAATCCTCTTTATAAATGGTAGAGCTGAAGATATAACAACAGGGCACTGCTTGTCTTCTTCCAAGTATGCATACTTCAACTCTTTGGGTAGTGGCTTAAGAATAAGCTTTGGGGGCTCTTCCTTAGTAGCTCTTTGTCTCTTCTCCTCATTGAATAAGGGTAGAATTTCTTCTTTCCTCCTTCAATGGGACAGGGTAGCAAGCAAATCTGAGGGTTTAGGTAACCCTTCGTCAAGATCCCCAAGACTCTCGGTCAAATCCTCCTACATTCTCTAATCAAAATGCTCCTCCACTAAAGTGTCAATCATGCACACTTCCTCTGAACCTTCTTCTTCTTTCGGATGGATATGCTTCTTACACAAATGGAAGATGTTGAGCTCTAGTGTCATGTTGCCAAACGTGAGTTGCATGACTTCATTCCTATAATTGATGATTACATTTGATGTAGCTAGGAATTATCTTCCAAGTATGATAGAAACATAATTAGTTCCTTTGACAATCAGATCCATATCAAGAACAACAAAATCCACTAGATAGTAGAATTTGTCAACTTAAATAAAGACATCTTCGATCATCCCTCTTGGCATCTTCACTTATCTATTTGCCAGAGATAGAGTGATGGATGTTGGATTCAACTCTCCAAGTCCCAACTGCTTTTAGATAGAGTAGGATAGCAAATTCACACTTGCTCCCAAGTCTAACAAAGCTTTCTCCACACAAGTCCCCCCAATACTCACTAAGATAGTAGGCAGCCCGGATATTTATACTTCACTAGAGACTTGCACTGTATGATGACACTCACTTACTCAGTCAAGAAGGCTTTCTTTTTCACATTCAACCCTCTATTTATATTGCACAAGTCCTTCAAGAATTTTGCATATGTTGACACTTGTTTGATCATGTCTAGCAAAGGGATATTGACCTTCACTTGCCTCAGCACTTCAAAAATTTCTGATGCATTATTGGCTTTCTTTTTGCCATGCAAAGCTTGGGGGAAAGGTGGAGACATGTGTTTCTTCATCATATCTTCCTTGATGACAATCCTCTCGGATTCTTCATCCACACTAGAATCATGGTCATCTTTCTTTGTACTTTTCCTTTTTCTCTTTCCTTTAATTTCCTCACTCTTTTCTTTTTCTACTACCATCTCTTCATCATGCTTTGGCTTGGATGTGGGATGATCAACCTCTTTACCACTCCTCAAGGTGATAACTGCTTTGACTTCCCTCACCTTTGAAGATTCTCCCTCTTGAGCCTCCACTTCATGGATACCCTTGGGATTTTGATGAGGTTGATAAGGAAACTTTCCTTTCTCTTGCACTGTGTTGAGGTTGGTAAGCCTTGAGATTGTGTATTGGGCATTGTCTATCTTCTGAGATAGATCATTTTGCATCCTATCCATCCTATCCATCCTTTTGTTCAATGTACTCTCCACACTGTCAATTCTATGATTCAGTTGAGCATTGATGGACTTCTGATCTCCCACAAAGTCTCCCACAACCTTGCTAAGGTTCACAATAGCTTGTTCAAGATTCGAGGCTTGCTGAGGTGCTTGAGCAGGTTATGTGTACTGAGGTGGCTTTGGTTTCCAAGAGAAATTTGGATGGTTCCTCCAATTTGAATTGTAGGTGTTGCCATATGAAGCATTGTTATTGGGCTTGAATTGACCAATAACATTTGCTTGATCACCAAACATCTCTCTTACTACTGGAATGGTAGGACACTCCTCCACTAAGTGCTCATAAGATTGAAAAATGGAACAAGGTATAACTTGCACTAGCATCTCAGAAATGGCTTGCACTTCTTGTACCTTCTTCATTTCTAGCTCTTCCAATCTCCTTGCCATAGCTACAACCTTTGCCTTCATGCCAATGTCTTCATTTAAAACATACATCCCACCCTTAGCATTAGGTTGAGACTTCCTTCTTCCCACCTCTCTAGCATTTAGTTCATCCCATCCTCTTGAAACTTCAGCCACATAACTCAAAAAGTCCATGTCTTCCTCCGGATTCTTACTCATGAAGTCTCCTCCACACATAGTTTCTAGGAGTTGCTTCATTGAAGAAGACATACCATTGTAAAAATAGCTCACTAAGAGCCATGTGTCAAAGCCATGGTGAGGATAAGCATTAATAGCTTCCATGTACCTCTCCCAACACTCATAGAATTTCTTATTCTCTTTAGTTGAGAAGTTTGAAATTTGCCTTTTCAAACCATTGGTCCTATGAGTAGGGAAGAACTCCTTGAGAAACTAGGCTTGCAAATCAGTCCAAGTTTGGATACTCCTTGGCCTTAGAGAATTGAGTCAAACCTTGGCCTTATGCTTCAAGGTGAAAGGAAATAGCTTGTGCCTCATGAAGTCAATTGAAGCTCCTACTTCTTGGAATGTATTATAAACCTCCTTGAATTCCTTAATATGCGAGTAGGGATTCTCACTTTCCATCCCATGGAAAGTAGGTAGGAGTGGCACAATGTGAGGTCGGATTACTAGCTACTCAGTGGGAGGCACTATGCATGAAGGTGCACTCATACGAGGTGGATGCATGTGGTCTCTCATGGATCGGTATGCATTGAAATTATCCTCTTGACCATGTTGGCTATTATGGTCTTCAGGCAGAACATCCATGATGCTCAAGCACACTTCCAACTCAGTTTCTTGAGGAGTTTCAATCTTCACAAGTCTTCCATCAATATCTCTTATCCAATAGGGTATGCACAACTAGAGATCACTGAAACAAAAACAAAGAAAATAAAAGAAATACAATTCTAGGAAGAGGTTAAGGTTAGCTAAAAACTAAATAAAAGATAAGCTAAAATAGAGACAAAGAAAAAGAATTAGTAAAAGAAAAATCACCAAACTTATGATGAAGATCAAAAGTGTTCACCAAAGGTAATGTCAATGTACTTTGGCACCTTCCCCGGCAATGGCACTATTTGATTCGTCCCTAGACAGGTGTTATCAACAAAATTTATAAAACCTAAATCACCTTACACTAGGGTAGCATGGCTACTATAGTACAATGGCTCTAGGATCGTCCATAGGGATGGGTTTTCTTCGTAAAAGTGACTTTAGTGAAGGTAATGAAATGGTGATTTTCCTTATGAAAAATAGCTTTTAAAGAAAATGGAATTGTGGTTGAAAAAGTTAATTTTAAGTTAAGCAAAAATAACAATTGAAGTTAACTACAAAGAGAAGGTCTCTTAGAGCTTTAGCACTAGGATCGGGTTCCTTAGGCAAAGGGGGAGATTCTGGATCTTCTCCTCGCATTGGAGACAATAACATAAAGGATGGTTATCTCCCAAATCGGTTTTGTATTTATCAATTAAGATTTGATCCAAAGGGTTCATGAAAAATGGTAGTTGCTTCTCATTAATGGCTTCAAACACTAAAGATCGTCACCTTGAACAACCTTCCAATGGCTCGTACTTGATAACTAATGGACATCCATGGATCTAGCAATAAGCATCCATAGAATCCAGAAAGCTTACCAAGTATTGGCCATTCAAGGTGATTCTAAGGGATTTAAAGCTAAACCTTGAAATAAAAACCATTAATGGTTAACAACTACCTTCATTTAAAGCAAGGAGAACTCCCACCTTTGCATCCGGGTCCTTCACCTAGCTTCCATTACTCCAAGAAACATGAAACTTAGTGATTCGTGCCCAATTGGTGTCTCAGCTGATTTGTGTCTAGCTGGTGCTCCTTGATTGAGGGAGTAATCAACAAAATTTATAACCTATTACACCATATACTAGGGTAGCAAAGACAAAGCTGCTATAGCATAGTGGCTCTAGGATCGTTAACTGGGATGGGTTTTCACTTTGCAAATGATATTAATTCAAAGCTGAATTGGTACCTTTTCATTTCAAGGTTAGCTTTGAAAGAAAACATAAAGATATTTCAGTGAAAAAGGTTTGGTTTTAAACTAACCACAAATAGTAACTGATTTTACTTACAAAGAAAAGTGTTTCTTGGAGTTCAGATCACTAGGCTCAGATTCCTCATACAAAAAGGGAGTTCCGGTCACTTGTTTCTTTTCCTCGCATTAGAGAATTAACATATAGTTAATTCTCTAACCGGTGTTGTATAGATGCTTCCCATTAATGGGTTCAAACACTAAATCCCTCTCACTGATGCACCTTGCAATGGCTCATACCTCTCACCTAGCACTTGCCATTCAAGGTGATCTTTAACCTTGGATTACCCGTCAAAAGCTCGCAAGAGATAACTAATGGATGTCTCCTTGGAGTCCAAAAGCTTACCAAGTGTTGGTTATTCTAGAAAATCCTACCTTCAAACCACCTCCCAAAAGCTCGCAAGAGATAAACTAGTGCATCTCCATGGACGAAGATCACTTGCCTTACCAATTTTTGGCTCAGGTGAATTGAAGACATTTTAAGTTAACTAGAAAGATAAAAACCATTAACGGGTCACACTTTCTCTTCATTAAAAACTAAAACAACAAAACTTCCAAATTATGCATGTGGAAACTTACCCGGTTTTCTTCACTCCAAGAGACGAAGAGCCTAGCCTCTCATCCTCTGAGGAAAAATCCTCAGAGTTTGATTGGCTAGAAATAAAAAGAACGAGAAAACAAAAATATGTATGAAAAGCAGAGCAAGTGCTCTGTAGATATATTTCTTACTTATACAAAAGGGTGTCTCCTCCTCCTCCTCGAGAACAGGCTCCCGAGAGCTATATATAAAGAAAATTACAAAACAAAATATCTGAGGTTATTCACCCCTTTTCCAAACTTAATAACTAAGGAATCCTATAATTGGTGGGTTACAAGGAGAAAATTGGGATTTAGACATCAAATATCTGAAGCAAAATATCAAAAAATGTCGGTCGCAAATATCTGGAAGCACTCAGGAGAATTTCGCAGGCGCACAAAATGGCTGCGAAATTTCGCAGACGAACAAGATGGCTGCGAAATCATTTCGCAGCCAAAGGCTGATTTCGTAGCCCTGCGAAATTGGCCTTCAACTTGGAGTGATCGGCTTCCAATGGCTGTAACTCCTTCATTTCAACTCTGAATAGCACACCGTTTGAAGCATTGGATTTTTAACTTTCTGAGCTTCGAAACGACATATAGCATGCATAAATTGGACTCCAGAAAGTGCTCCAAAAGTGGCTAACATGACTGTCATCAAGAATACTTCATGGTAGATTTCTCTTTGCTTCCCCTCCTTGCATTCCGGATTTGCTTATGGCAAAGGACTTCAAAGCTTTGGTTCTTCATGTTTCTGAGCTTTCCATTGCTTTGCCATGGATTCCAAATAACTCTCCTCAATCTTGGATTGCTTTGGTGATCAAAAAGCTATCAAAACACCAAAACTTAACACAATTTGATTAGAATTGATTGCAAGGGTCCTTAACATGCCAATTGAGTTAAAAGGTAATAACTATTACTGAAAAGTGTTTAAAAGAGTTAATTACAAGCTATCAAATAGCACTTTTTGAGTAGTAATCACTTAGCCACTCATCCCCTGAGAAATCATCCTCAGAGGTTGTCTGGTTAGAAAAAAAAATGAAAAACAAAATGAGAAGGAAAGGCAGAGCAAGGGCTCTATATATTTCTTCCTACGGGAATTATAAGTGAAGAATGATACAAAAGATGTCTAGAGAGGTCTTTCCAACCCCCTTTATAGTTCTTAACCATGAAATCCTATCATTGGTTGATTACAAGGAGAAAATAGGAAATTACAAAAAAATCTGGAGATAAAAATCTAACATAGTCGGTGCACAGGAAGATTTCACAAACCATGCGAAATTTCACATGGTGTACGAAATTCATTTTTGACTGCATCTTGTGGTTTCTTAGGGTGTGCGAAATTTCCTTCACTCAGTCCTATAACTACTCCTCCTCTTGATTTTGCATGCTATGCGAAATTTTCACATAGCCATGCAAAATTGCTACATGTTGGATTTCTCCCTCTGTTTTTCTTCCTTGCATCTCTAATTGGCTTAGCAACCTATTGCCAAGCTTGGCAAAGGGCTATGAAGTGCTCCAGAGCTCGGATTCTTCATGTATTTGAGCTTCAACTTGCATTTCCATGGGTTGCACAAAATTCTCCCTCATTCTTGGCTTGTTTCAACGATAAAAAAGCTACCAAAAACACCAAAACTTGCCAAAAAATGATTAGTAACCCTTGCTAGGTTCCTTAATGTGCCAATTGAGTTAAAAAGTATTAACTACTGCTCAAAAGTGTTTAAAACAATTAATTTCAAGCTATAAAAGAGCACTTTTTGAGTAGTAATCAATAACACCTAGAGCTCTAAGCTCATGACGCATAGTCTTTCATGTCATTGACAACCTTAATTTGTGCATAGCATTTAAAGCCCTATGCTCATGACTTAGAGTCATTCATGTCAACCATAACTCTGAGTTGTTCATAAAATCTTGAGGCTTGAGCTCATGACCTAAAGTCGTTCATGTTATCCACAACCCTAAGTTATCAATAGCATCTAAAGCCCTAAGCATGTGACCCATAGTCATTCATTTCATCCATAACACTAAGGAGTTCATAGAATCTAAGGACTTCAGCTCATGGTGTAGAATCATTCAAATCATCCATAATTCTTAGCGATTCATAGCATCTAGAGGCTTGATCTTAGGGGATCCTAACTTGAACATATCATCCACAACTCTCACTTGTTCATAGTATTTAGAGCCTTGAGCTCATAACCCAGAGTTGTTTATGTCAACCACAACCCTGAGCTCTTGACCTATAGTCTTTCATGTCATCAAAAGCCCATACCTTTGTATAGAATCTAGAGGCCTCAACTCATAACCAAGACTCTTTCATGTAATCGATAGCCCTAAGTTGTGCATAACATCTAAATCCTTGAGCTCACGACTCAGAGTCTTTCATGTCAACTAGAATCCTTAGTTATTAATAGAATCTAGAGGCCTAAGCTCATGACCCAGATTCAATCATGTCATCCACAACTCTGTGTTGTTAATAGCATCTACATCCTTAAACTCATGACTCGAAGTCGTTCATGTCAATTACAACCTTGAGTTATTCATAGCATATAGAACCTTGAGCTAACGACTAAAAGTTGTTTATGTCTTCTATAGCCCTGAGTAGTTCATAGCATCTAGAAGCTTGAGCTCATAACATAGAATCGTTCATACCATGCATAACCTAAGCAGTTTATAGCATCTAGATGACTAAGCTTAGGGGATCTCGAGTCATTCATATAATCCACAACTATGAGTTGCTCATAGCATCCAAAGCCTTAGGATCATGACTCAGAGTAGTGCATGTCATTTACAGCCTTGGGTTATTCATAGTGTCTGAAGCTCTAAGCGCATAACCTAGAGTCATTCATGTCATCCATAGCCCTAAGTTTTTCATAGTATCAAGAGCCTTGAGCTCACGACCTGGACTCTTTCATGTCATCGACAACTTTAAGTTATGTACAATATTTAAAGCCCCAAGCGCACAAATTGAAGTCATTCATGTCCACCACATCCCTTAACTGTTCATGGAATCTAAAGGCCTAAGCTCATGACC
Organism: Vitis vinifera; assembly: GCF_030704535.1. NCBI lineage: Eukaryota > Viridiplantae > Streptophyta > Magnoliopsida > Vitales > Vitaceae > Vitis > Vitis vinifera. The sequence continues at coordinate 10,354,244 of NC_081810.1, forward strand.
CAAATTTGTACATGTCATCCATAACCTTGAGTTGTTAATAGCATCTAGAGGCCTAAGCTCACAACTCAAAGTTGTTCAAATCATACACAACCCTAAATTTTTCATATCATCTTGAGCCCTAAGCTCATGACCCATAGTCGTTCATGTCAATCACAACCCTAAGTTGTTTGTTGCATGTAGAGCACTAAAATCACATCCTAGAGTCTTTCATGTCAATAACAACCTTGAGTTGTTCACAGAATCTAGAGGCCTGATCTCATAACCTAGAGTTGTTCATGTATCCATAGCCTTGAGTTGTTAATAGCATTCAGAGGCCTTTGCTCATCACCCAGAGTTGTTCATGTCAACAACAACCCTGAGTTGTTCATAGCATCTAGAGCCTTAAGTTCACAAGTCGGAGTCTTTCATTTCATCAACAACCTTAAGTTGTGATTCGTGCCCAATTGGTGTCTCAGCTGATTCATGTCCAGCTGGTGCTCCTTGATTGAGGGAGTAATCAACAAAATTTATAACCTATAACTCCATATACTAGGGTAGCAAAGAAAAAACTACTATAGTATAGTGGCTCTAGGATCGTCCACTGGGAATGATTAACAAGCTATCAATGATACCAATTCCAAGTGAATTGGTTTTGTTTCATTTCATGGTTAGCTTAAGAAGTAAAACACAAGCTTTGATTGGTAAAGGTTTAGACTTAAACTAACTAACACAGCAGAAGTTTGGAATAATTTAGGAAGAAAAGCATTCCTTGGAGATTTAGGTTCACTGGGGTGGTTCCTCATGCAAAAGACACGGCTCTGGTCAGATGGTTCATTTCCTCGCGTTAGAGATTCAACATATAGTCAATTCTCTAACCGGTGTTGTACAGAGACTCCTTCAATTAGATTTCACTTTAATTCTCTCACTGATGCAACTTGCAATGGTTTAAGCCTCTCACTAAGCCTTAACCATTCAAGGTGATCTTTAACCTTGGATTACCCGTCAAAAGCTCGCAAGAGATAACTAATGGATGTCTCCTTGGAGTCCAAAAGCTTATCAAGTGTTGGCTATTCTAGAAAATCCTACCCTGAAGTCACCTACCAGAGGCTCGCAAGGGGTAAACTAGTGCATTTCCATGGTTGGAAATCACTTGCCTTACCAAGTGTTGGCCCAGGTGACTCCAAGGTGTTTTAAGTTAACTAAAAACATAGAAATCACTAAAGGATTTCACTTCCTCTTCATTACTAGCTAAAACCACAAAGCTTTGCATTCTTGCACTTGAAACCTTCCCCGGCAACCTTAGCTCCAAGGAATTAGAGGTTTAATTACTCATTCTCTAGGGAAAACTCCTCGAAAAATTCATAACTTAGTAAGAAAATAAAAATACAAAGTGAGAAGGTAAGGCAGTAGAAAGAAATAGACTTTACTTGCTTACCTAAACTTTTTACAGAAGGAACTCCTCCTTGAGAACAGGCTCCCGAGAGGTATATATATGTACATAATTTAAAACTAATTATTACATAGATATTTAGTCTTTTTACTAACTTAAAAACTAAGGAATCATGTAATTGGTGGTTTACAAGGAGTATTTTGGGATTTAGACAACAAAAATCTAATGAAAAATATCTCCCAATGTCGGTTGCAAATATCGGGAGGCTTCAGGAACCATTTCGCAGGAGAAAAATGGTGTCTGCGAGATTTCGCAGACACTCAAGAGGGCTGCGAAATAATTTCGCAACACCAAGCTAAACTCGCAGGGCTGCGAAGTTGGCTTCCACCTTGAGGTTCCAAGCTTCCTTCTCGCGGTATATGTCGGGCATCGTCAGAAGGAGAAACATCACACTGTACAAAAAGGCTGCGAAATCACTTTGCAACAAAAGGGTGATTTTGCAACACTTTGCAAAATGCTTCCTTCAGCTCGGAGTGATTGGCTTGTAATGGCTGCAACTTCTTCGTTTCAACTCCGAATTGCACAACGTTTGAAGCATTGGATTGTTGACTTCCTGAGATTTGAAATGGTATATAGCATGCATCATTTGGACTTCAGAAAGTGCTCCAAACGTGGCTGCTACTACTGTCATCAAGAATATGCTTTATGGCAGATTCTCTTTGCTTTTTCTCCTTGCAATCCAGATTTACTCTTGGCAAATGACTTCTAAGCTTTGCCCAAGATTCCTCATAGCTCTCCTCAGTCTTGACTTGCTTTGGTGATCAAAATACTAACAAAAACACCAAAACTTACACAAAGTGATCAAAATTGCTTTCAAGGGTCCTTAACATGCCAATTGAGTTAAAAGGCCAAAACTACTACTCAAAAGTGTTTAAAAGGATTAATTATAAGCTATCAAATAGCACTTTTTGAGTAGTAATCAAGTTGCACATAACATCTAGAGCTTTGAGCCCATAAATTAAAGTCTTTCATGTAAATGACAACCCTTAGTTGTTCATAGAATCTAAAGGCCTGAGCTCATGACTCGGAGTTGTTCATAGCATCTGGGTTGTTAATAATATTTAGAGCCTTAAGCTCATAACCCGAATTTGTTCATGTCATTAATTCGTGCCCAGTTGGGTATTTTAATAAAAAATATTTATAAATCCTATGACCTCATACTAGCATAGCAAAGCTACTATAGTATAGCAGCTCTAGGGTCGAACTCTGGGATGGGTTTTCACTCTACCAGTGATAGACTCGAGATTAGAAATTGAATCTGATGATTTCCTTTGTCAAAAACTTAAAGTTTAAAAGAAAATAAAATTTGTTTTGAAAGTGGTGTTTGAAACTAAACTAACATAAAACTAGGTAAAAATGGAAGAAATAAAGTCTCCCAGAGCTAAAGGTTGCTAGGGTCAAATTCAGAATGCAAAGTGGGAAATTCCAGATTTTTCTCCTCGTATTGGGGACAACAACATAAAGGATGGTTGTTTCCTAAACCGGTATAGGTTTAACAATGAAGATTTAATCCATAAAAAGTCAATAGAAATGGTAGTCAAGTTCCATTAATGGCTTTAGACACTATGGGTCTTCACCTTGACCCACTTTCCAATGGCTCGTACATGATAACTAATGGTCTGATGTGGATCTAGCAATAAGTATCCACAGAGACCTAAAGTTTATCATGTATTGGCCATTCAAAGTGATTCTAAGGGATTTAAAGCAAAACTTTAGATTTAAAAGCCATTTATGAACTCCAACTACCTGTATTTAATGCACGAGAGTTTTCCAGTTTTGCATCTGGACTTTTCACCTAGCTTCCTTCACTCCAAGAAACCAAAGGTTTGGCCTCTCATCCTCTGGGAAAACATCCTCAGAGGTTGTTTGGCTTCCAAGAAAAAGAAAATATAGAAGAGAGAAAAGGAAAGCAAAGAGAACTCTGTATTTCTCCCCGAGAGGAAAATTTCACTAAGTGTAAAAAATATAATATATGTTTCGAGAGATGATTTCCACCCCTCTTATAGTCTTTACAAAGCAAAGTCTGTGATTGGCTAATTACAGGGATAAGAAAGGAATTTACATCCCAAAATACAAAAGAAAAGATCTCATGTGGAGTCAGTAGAATAGAAGAGATTTCGCACCAAAGTCGCATGGGCTGGTGCGAAATTCGCACTTGCATGGGCTGGTGCGAAATTCGCACTTGCTTGGGCTGGTGCGAAATTCGCACTTTTAAGCTCTTTAAACGAATGGCAATATAGGACTATAGGTACTTGATTTGTCAGCAATTCTGAGCCGGTTCAGAATATGGGATTCTTGAAAGGTGATTTTGCATGATGAACAAAATAGAGCCTCCCAAAGTGACTGTGCACGGCTACAAAAACTGCTTCTTTCCTCTGTTTTTCCTCTTTGCTTCTCTCCTTTACTTGGCTTGTCTTAATGATCCAAAAAACTGTCAAAACACTAAAACTAGCCACAAATATGATTAGAAGTCATTGATAGGTCCTTAACATGCCAATTGGAATAAAAATGGAGAACTACTACACAAAAGTGCTTAAAATATAATGAATTAAAGGCGCAAAATAGCACTTTTGGGTAGTAATCATTCCCCCCAACTGACACATTGCTAGTCCCTTAGCAATGAAAAGGAGAAAAAGAAAGAAAAATAGATAATATAATAATTTACAAAATCATGCTTATCACTCCAAAAAATAATCAAGTGGCATGATTGGATCAAACTCTTACATGGCAAGTCAAGGATATAAAACTCAATCATCAACAAGAGTCATCAAATAACTTACCTATCACAACATACAAAGAGTGGGCATTATGAAAATTTGAGTATCAAAATAATTTCCACTTCCAAAGGACCAACTCTTAATCTTCCACAAAAATCTAAGTGTTAAGGTGCTTAGTTTCCAGTTATAGTATGTCAAACTATATTCTCCCCCCAACTAAGGTTTTTCTCTAACTTTAGCAACACTAACCCCCATATAAAAGGCTAAGAACGCACCTCTTCAAAACTCCACCCATCCACCCATGTAACGAGCAGTGAGGTCGGTGACTCCCAACCAATAAAGGCTTAGGGCACCAGGCTTCAAAGATTTTCACCATATACCCCTCGGACCATGCTCGGGTTTCAAAGCAAGTGAAGCAAATTTATTTATTTATTTATTTATTTTTCATAAGACACATTGGCCTTTTATAAGGTGTCCCAACACTAATAGAATGAGGTCAAAGGCACCAAGTCGAAAATTTCCTAAGTTTAGGGGGTGAGAAAGTTTTCCATCTTATAACTGGAATCTAATGTGTTCAGTGTGTGAAAAGATTAGAGTGGAAGACTTAAGATTGAAATCAAAAGGAGTTTCAACAATTTATCAACTTAAATAAGCATAATACAAACTCTGAGACTATGGCAAAAAAAATAAGAATTTAATTTCTCCCATTTACTTTTGAGAATTATCTTTGAGAAACAAAGAGAGTTTGCAAAAATTTGTTAGCAAAATAACCTAACCAAAAATCCAACAAATACTTCCTCAACTCTCCCCCCAACTAGGATGAACATTGTCCTCAATGTGACAAAAGCGATTGAAAAAGAGGGAGGAAGTGGTACCTCCTTAGTGACATGGAGTCTGAGTCGTATAGGAGAAACCACATGTTTCAAAAAAAACAAAAGAGTTAGTGAGTAGAGGAAATAGAAAAATGCCAAGTTTAAACAAAAATTATGTCTATATATGATGCATCATCAGTAATGCATCCAATCCCAGAATATAAGACATCAAAACATGGAATTATCTATATTAATATAATATGTAAATACAAGTCGAAATGGGGGCACGGCTGCGAAATCAAAAAAAAAATCCCGCTTTGGCTTTGCGCGGTTTGTCTTCAAACGACCATAACTTCTTCGTTTCAACTCCAAATCGTGCACTGTTTGAAGCACTGGACTCCTGACTTCCTAAGATTCAAAATAACATATGGTATGAATAATTTGAGCTCCATAAAGTGCTCCAAAAACGTGTCCAACAGTAGCAAAATTAGGTGCGGCTGCAACATTTCCGTTCAGCTTTGCACAGTCGTCTTCAAATGGCCATAACTTCTTCGATTCAACTCCAAATCGTGCACCGTTTGAAGCTATGAACTCCTGACTTCCCAAGATTTGAAACGAGATATAATATGCATGAAATGAACTTCAGGAAGTGATCAAAATGTGTCCAACAGTTTCCGAAATGGGGGTGGGGTGGTGCGAATTTCGCACAGGTGGAGATGGTGGTGCGAATTTCGCACAAGTGGAGTAGTGTTGTGCGAATTTCGCACAATGTTCACATTCTTGTGCATTTTCGCACTGAGATTTTGGGTAGGGACTGAGAGCATGCTTTCTGGAAAATGCTCACAAAGGCAATTTCACACAAGGGGGTAGGGTGGTGCGAATTTCGCACCAGAGAATTGGGTGGTGCGAATTTCACCGTGTCTTGGCTTTTCTCCCCTGTTTTCCCCTTGACTTCATTCTTCAAGCTTTCATACCTGCATGTTAACACAAAAACCAATTCAAATCACATTAGAATGAAATTAAAGTCAAAAATAAAAATCAAAACATGCATAAACACAAGAAAAACACTAGATTAAACTAAAATCAACGTAAAAGGAAACAAAAAGAGGATGAACTTTTTAGTCTTTGAAGAGACTAAGTTCAACCATGAACTGAGTGTTTTCATGTTAGAGGTGGATCAAGGAGGATGAATTCCTCCTTGTCTCGGGAAAATGATTCCATATAGGGCTTGAGACGATGCCCATTCACTTTGAATGTTCGAGTGCTCTTGAAGTTGAGTAGTTCCACTACTCCATTTGATTGCACGTCATGAATTATGAAAGGATCCGTCCACCTTGATTTCAATTTTCCAGAAAAAAGATGAAGTTTAGAGTCATAAAGCAAGACTCTTTGTCCCTTGGTAAAATTCTTCTGATTTACCAACTGATCATGCCATTTCTTCAACCTCTCTTTTGCAATTTTTGAATTGAGGTAAGCATCATTCCTCATTTCCTCCAATTCGTTCAAATCCAAACATCTCTTTAACCCGGCTCTTGTCAAATCCATGTTGAGCTTCTTGATTGCCCACCATGCTTTATATTCAACCTCCACTGGGAGATGACACGCTTTGCCATAAACAAGGCAATAAGGAGACATTCCAAGAATGGTCTTATAAGCGGTCCTATAAGCCCATAATGAATCAAGGAGCTTAATAGACCAATCCTTCCTATTCACATTCACCACCTTCATCAGTATATTCTTGATTTCCCGGTTGCCTAACTCAACTTGGCCACTTGTTTGAGGGTGATAAAGTGTAGCTACCTTGTGCTTGACCCCATATTTGGCTAGAAGAGTCTCAAAAGGCTTGTTGCAAAAGTTGGTTCCTCCATCACTGATAATGGCCTTAGGCACTCCAAACCTTGAAAAGATGTTCTCCTTGAGAAATTTGAGAACCACCTTATGATCATTGCTCCTGCATGGGATCGCTTCTACCCACTTAAAGACATAATCCACTCCCACCAAAATGTAGGAGTGTCCAAATGACATTGGAAATGGTCCCATGAAGTCTATCCCCCAAACATCAAAGACATCCACTATCAAGATAGGGTTCAAGGGCATCATATTCCGGCGTGTAAGCTTCCCAAGCCTTTGACACCGATCACATCCCTTGCACATAGCATGGGCGTCCTTGAAAAGAGAGGGCCACCAAAAACCTGATTGGACCTGTAGACCCCCCCCCCCCCCCTCCCCCCCATTTGGGGCCATTCTGGCAGCTGCTCATTTTGCCACGTGGAAGGGCCTTGCTCCACCACGTGTTTTCTCTTGAGAGGCTGGTGCGGAATCATATGATGCTTTTAGGATGCCAATGGAGGTTTGACAGGTGGCATAGGATTCTTCTAGAAGAGGGGAGCGTGCTTTCCGTTAGGAGGTGTTGCCAGCTGCACGAAGGGAGTGGTGGAGGCTGGCAGCTGTAGGAAGGTGGTCTGAGTTGCAGAGTGTAGTGGTGCTGGAGGTGGCTGCAGAGATTGTTGGAGGGGCAAATCCGGGAGAGAAAATAGATATCGCCTAGAAGAGAAAGGTGGCAGAGATCTTTAGAAGAGGGGGGTGCTTTTGTTTGGTTTTTCTTAGGAGAGTTCAGAAGAGAAAACCAGGGTGAGCTTGCTGGTGAGAGGAGGAGGAGATATCTTTTCTTTTCTAGAGGTAGAGATTGGGAGGAGAGAGTTTGAGAGGGAAGGAAGGATTCCAGTGAGCTTCGATGGAGAGATTTTGAGCATTGCATCTTTTCTCGGGGAGCTTTCGGGGGGAGCTTTTTGGGGGAGAGTTTTCTGTAGCATTGTAATTTTGAGGACGTGAGACTTGAGAGAGAGAGAGACTTGAGAGAGAAAGAGATTGTGTTTTCTGGGTTAACTAAGAAGAAAACGTAGAGAGTGGTAGAGAGACATTAGAGGTCGGAGAGGAGCGAGCTAGGAGGTGCTTTTGGCTTGCCATTTTTGAGGGTTTATAGCTCTCGAAGAACCAAGTGTTTCGGCTTCAAGGGAGGCATTCAGGTTTGATCATCTCCTACTTGAGGTTTCTTCATTTTTACAGTCATATTTTAACCATTTCTGATGTTTTGGGATGCATATTTTTTTACTGTCTAAGACTTTAAGCTGGTTTCTCATCTTTGTTTGCTTGATCTCTGTTTGTTCCCGTGCTAGTTACATGATGCTTATGCTATCTCCTTATATGTTGAAACCACTCATGATGTCCCACCAGTTTTTTTTTAAAGCTCCGTGGTTTTCATGAAATGCAGCTATGTTTAATCTCATTATCTACTCTTGTACACACTCTATTTCTCTTCATTTTTATCTCTGTTCCTAGTACTCTTTGAGTGGGTATCCTGTTTGGGCTGGCCGTCTGGATTGAAAGGTTTCTAAAGGAGATCAACATCTGAGTCTTTTAGAGGTGGACAAGGAAAGCATATGAGTTTGCTTAGGCAGTCTAAGTTGAAGTAGACTGTGGAACTAGGCTCTGGTTGTGGTATAACTGCCTGCATTGCTGCTCTTTTGGGTGCTCAGGTTTCCTTACCGATCTTCCTGAAAGGCTGAAGTTGCTGAAAAAGAGTGTTGAAACCAATCTGAAACAAGGAAAACTGCAGGGCTCTGCAACAGTACATGGGCTTGCATGGGGTGATGATCATCAACCATAATTGATTGAACCTCTGCCTGATTATGTACTAGGGTCCAATGTAACAAGCGAGGATTTTCTGTGCTCCGTCTGGCGACACTCTTGAATCAAGCTGATATAGCTTTTATCCTCATGGAATCTGGAACAAGTTTAGAGCGCAAGAGTGTAGAGAGAAAAACATCACTTGGTTGTGTATCTGCTTCGTTGTAATGCAAGATGTAGAAGAAGATAAAAGGAAGTGGGCAGAAGAGCTGAATCTATGTCATCTGAGAGAAGTGTTCTTGTACAAGGCTAACCCTATCTCTCACTTCTCATACCTACCCAAACTCACACCCACCCAACTATTTTCACCACTTTCCCCTAGTCATTCACCGTGCATTCCTTTCTATTCTTTCCTTGATGCATGCGTATGACCACTCTCATCCACATACTTCAGCATGCCCAGTGACTGTACCCACGATACCCGTTCTCTTTCATTGCTATATTTCCATCCTCCATACTCCTCTCATACCCACTGCCATGCTATCCCATTCTCCATACCACCCTCCTCATGCATTCCCATTATTCCTATTACTCTTCACACCCGTTCCCACCACCTAGTCCACTAACTCCACACTCATTCTCTAAACCCATTAAACCCCTTCCATGTTCATCACCTCACCCACTCTACATATTTCACCTACCCGTAGTCCATCCTTGTGCATGTATAGCTGCCCCAAAGTCCTTTCAATCACCATTGACAGCGTCCCAAATTCATCTCCCCGTGTGCATGGACCCATGCAAACCCTTCCATCATTTTTTCCATCTTCACTCCTCCCATATCACTATGCTTTACATGCCCATAGCCCACTCCCTCACCCCTATACTTCACTATACCTATTTTCTTTTTTTCTTTTTTTTATCCTCATCATCAAAGAAAGAGAGGCGAAATCTGCAGAAGGAAGTTTTGGCTGCTTTGTTTATCACTTCTGAGAAGCCTGAGGAGTTGCTTGCAAGAACAGCTAAACCCAGACCAGTGAGAAAATCTGGAGTTGCAGGAAATCTAGTACAGTCCCATCCACTGAAATCTTGTAGCAAGGCAAGGGTTTGCTTGCTTCCCTTGAACTCAATGATGGGTCCTATCCGGCGAACCTTCAGGTCATCGTTGACGCCGCCTTAGTGCCTCTGGGCCAGCTCGTGCAGATAAGCACGTGCGTGCACGTGGAGAGCTCGCTCAAGGTTCCTCCTGAGGGGACAAAGCAGAGGGTGGAGTTTAGGGTTGAGAAGGTCCATCACGTTGGTCCTGTGGATCCAGCCAAGTATCCGTTGCCTAAGACCAGGCTAACCCTCAAGTTTCTAAGAGTTTTTGTTCACTTTCGGTCAAGAACCAACATGATTCCTGCAGTTGCCAGAATCTGTAATGCATTGGCTTATGCTACCCACACATTCTTCCAAAATCATGGCTTTCTCCATGCGCACACTCCAATTATCACCACCAGTGATTGTGAGGGTGCTGGTGAAATGTTTCGAGTTACAACCTTGATTAGTGATGCGGAAAAGGTGAAAAAGGAGCTTATTAAGAATCCTTCTCCATCAGAAGTTGACATCGAAGCTGACAAGGCACTTGTTAAGGAGAAAGGAGAGGCTGTTGCCCAACCTAAATCTGTTAAAGCAAGTAAGGGGGAAATCACCGCATTTGTGGCTGAACTTAACAAGGCTAAGGAGAATCTCTCAAGGCTGGAAGAGAGATCTAAGCTTAAGCCTGGTATCCCTCAAAAAGATGGGAAGATTGATTATTCCCAGGATTTCTTTGTCCGTCAAGCATTTTTGACTGTTTCTGGCCAACTGCAAGTTGAGACTTATGCATGTGCTATTGGCAGTGTTTATACATTTGGGCCAATTTTCCGAGCTGAACACTCTCACACATCAAGGCATTTGGTAGAATTCTGGATGATGGAGCCTGAAATAGCATTTGCAGATCTTAAGGATGATATGAATTGTGCGGAGGCCTATGTGAAATTTCTTTGCTAGTGGTTACCTGACAATTGCATTGATGATATGGAATTCATGGCTAAAAATTTTGATAAAGGCTCCATTGATCATCTAAGAATGGTTGCATCAATGCCCTTTGAGTGAATTTCATACGCAGAGGCAATCAAACTTCTGGATGAAGTAGTCAAGAAAGATAAGAAATTTGAGAATAAAGTGGAATGGGGGATTGATTTAGCATCTGAGCATGAAAGATTCTCGACAGAGGAATTATTTAAGAAGCTTGTTATTGTTCATGATTACCTAAAAGGAATCAAAGCATTCTACATGATGCTTAATGATGACATGAAGACTGCAGCAGCTGATAAGCCACTGAGGCAGGAAGTGAATATACATTACAATAGCAATAGTGGCAACGACAGTGGCAATAATAGCACAGAGGAGAGCTCCAGCCCCACAGACTTTGACCTCCATGAAAGCTTGGAGCCCATCCTCCTTATTCAAGCCTCATTGGTGAAAGCTTTGCATGGCCATCTTTGGGCCATAGTGCCATTTCCCATTTCACCTTCTCTAATTTTGAAAAATATTCTTTTAAATCCCTTTCTTCAAATAATTTTCTAGATCTTAGTTTGTTTTAAAATAATTTCGAACTCATCCATTTTTCATCCTTAGTTTTTTTTTTTTTCTTAGGTTCCAAAAATCCATTTTCCCAATAAAATTTTGCTGCCACTCTTCTTCTTGGAAGGCCATTTTCACATCTCTTTTGTTTTTTTAAAATGTTTTAAAATAAGCAAGAATCAAATTTTGTAATTCCTAATGATGGAATTTACGGATTTGGTTCATGCAAAATAAACAGGCTTTGGTGGGGGCCCTACATCAGATAAATTTGCTTTAAAATAAAAATGAATTTTGAATGAAATATCATGCGTGCTATTGGTGCTTCTTTATCTGTTTTGGTGACATGAGTGACATACTTTATGTTCATTACTATGCACTAATCTCATTTTGTGATAGCGCGTTGCCGTTTGCTGATCAGGTACGCATCCACTTCCACTTCAGTTATCCTCTATTGCATATTCTGATACTCATATGTGCATGATTTGATTTGAGTATTCATTGTTTTTCTCATTGATTGCCATGTCAGCTTCATTTTAGTAGTAGAGACCCGACTTTAGGGCCTTAGAGGGGTGCTACGGTTTTTGCCGTACCTTCCCGATAAGTAACCTGACCCCCGAACCCGATCCGGTTTTCGTAGATCACCTTTTCCAAAATAAGGAGTCACGCTTAGGGTTTTTCTTTCTTATTTTGTTTACCCTTTAAAAAATAAAATAAAAATAAGTGGCGACTCCAAGTCATTTTTCAATAATTAATAAAAATCAATTTTTCAAATAAAATTCGAGTGGAGAACACATAAGCCGAAATACGGGGTCCACAGACCACTTTCATGGCTGTTTTCTAGGAAGCAAAATGACCTCCACATGCACTATCATGACAATGGGATAGAATTCCTGATTGCTCTTGTTCAGGAACACATTTCCTTATGATTTGATCCGCACAATATTTGAAGAGAAAAGGCTCCTCCCAATAATAGGCATGGATCTTAGCAAAAAAATGCTTCTTGTCTTGGGCACTCCACTCACTTGGAACTTCTCTAGTAACCAAGTAATTTGCAATGTGAGAATACCATAGAGCTACCTCTATTGACATAAGAGACTCCTCAGGGAAGTCATCATTGATAGGTAGGCCATGTGAGTCATGTGCTATCACAAGTCTTGACAAGTGGTCAGCTACCACATTTTCTACTCCCTTTTTATCCCGAATTTGGAGATTGAATTCTTGAAGCAAAAGGATCCATCTTATCAATCTTGCCTTGGCATCTTGCTTGGTTAGCAAGTACTTCAAAGCAGAATGGTCAATGAACACCACTATAAAGGACCCTACCAAATAGGCACGAAACTTATCCAAGGCAAAAACTACTGCCAACAACTCCTTCTCAGTAGTTGTGTAGTTCCTTTGAGCCTCATTCAAAGTTTTGATTGCATAATAAATCACATAGGGCTTTCCATCTTCTCTTTGCCCCAAAACAACCCCCATAACAAGATCACTTGCATCACACATTACCTCAAAAGGTAATTTCCAATTTGGGGCTCTCACTATTGGTGCAGTTGTGAGAAATTGCTTCAGTTCCTCAAAACTCTTCTAACATTTCTCATCCCACACAAACTTGGCATCCTTTACCAAGAGTTCATAAAGAGGTTTTGAGATTTTTGGGAAATCCTTAATGAACCTCCTATAAAACCCGACATGTCCTAGGAATTGGCTAATTCCTTTAACATTTGTGGGAGGTGGCAACTTAACAATTAGCTCCACCATTGCCTTATCTAACTCAATGCCATTCTTGAAGATTATATGTCCTAAGACAATTCCTTGTTGTACCATAAAATGGCACTTCTCCCAATTTAGCACTAGGTCTTTCTCAATACATCTTTGGAGAACATCTTCTAAATGCAACAAACACTCCTTATAAGAACCTCCATATACAGTGATGTCATCCATGAAGACTTCCATGATGCGCTCCACCATATCACTGAAGATGCTTAGCATACATCTTTGGAAAGTTGCAGGTGCATTACATAGACCAAAGGGCATCCTCCTATAGGCAAAAGTACCAAAGGGGCAAGTGAAGGTTGTCTTTTCTTGATCTTCCAAATCAATCTCTATTTGGAAGTACCCCGAGTAACCATCCAAAAAATAGTAGAAAGGATGCCCTGAGACTCTCTTAAGGGCTTGGTCCATGAAAGGCAATGGGAAATGGTCCTTCCTAGTCACTGAATGCAACCTCCTGTAGTCTATGCACACCCTCCATCCTGAGGTAACACGTGTAAAGACTTCCTTCCCTTTCTCATTCTGGATCACAGTAATTCCAGATTTCTTTGGGACTACTTGGGTTAGGCTCACCCACAAGCTATCTGAAATGGGATATATGATCCCTGCTTGAAGTAGCTTCAAAACTTCACCCCTTATCACCTCTTACATGTGAGGATTCAACCTCCTCTGGGGCTGTCTCACTGGTTTTGCATCTTCCTCCATGTAGATACGGTGGGTGCATACCAAAGGGCTAATTCCTTTTAAATCAGAAATCTGTCATCCAATGGCCTTTTTGCATTTTCTGAGGACTCCCAAAAGACTATCCTCTTGATTACTTGTGAGAGTTGAAGAAACCACCACTGGACATTTCTCATCTTCCTCCAAATATGCATACTTCAAATCAACAGGAAGTGGCTTCAAAACTAGCTTTGGAGGGTCCTCCCTAGCTGCTCCTTGTGAGTCCTCCTCATTGAACAAGGGTAAGATCTCTTCCCTTCTCCTCCAAGGAGACATGATGGCTAACACATCAGAGGGTTCAGGCAACCCTTCTTCGAGCACTCCAAGGCTTTCATTCAAGTTCTCTTCTAAATTCTTGTCACAATGCTCTTCAACCAAAGTGTTGATCAAGCACACCTCCTCCAATCCTTCCTCCTCTTTAGGGTGAAGATGCCTCTTGCATAGGTGGAATATGTTTAGTTCCAAGGTCATGTTTCCAAATGTGAGCTGCATTACCCCATTCCTACAATTGATGAATGCATTGGAGGTAGCTAGGAAAGGTCTCCCAAGGATGATTGGCACATAATTTGCTTCCTTAATAGTGGGATCAGTATCAAGCACCACAAAATCCATGGGATAATAGAATTTGTCCACTTAAACTAGAACATCCTCTATCACCCCTCTTGGGATTTTGACTGACCTATCAACTAAGGAGAGAGTGATGGTTGTGGGCTTCAATCCCCCAAGTCCTAGTTGCTTATACACAGAGTATGGGAGCAAATTCACACTTGCCCCCAAGTCTAGTAAAGCCTTCTCCACATGTGTCCCTCCAATGTTGACTGAAATGGTGGGACATCCTGGATCTTTGTACTTAACTGGAGACTTACACTGAATGATGGCACTTACTTGCTCAGTGAGGAATGCCTTCTTTGACACAATTAACCCTCTCTTGACCGTGCACAAGTCCTTTAAAAATTTTTCATATGTGGGGACTTGCTTGATCATATCAAGTAAGGGTATATTCACCTTCACTTGTCTCAAAACTTCCATAATTTCTGATGAATTCTTGATTCCCTTATTTCCATGTAAAGCTTGAGGAAAAGGGGAAGGCATATGTTTCTTCATCATATCCGCTTTAATCACTATCCTTGGCTCTTCTTCAATGCTTGATTTAGATGCATTTTTCTTCCCACTCTTCTCTTCTTGGTTATTGCTCTCTTTAACCAAGGTTCTCCTTGACATGAGTTCTTCATCTTGCCTCACCTTAGGCAAGGGTTGATCAACCTCCTTCCCACTTTTCAAGGTGATCACAGCTTTGACCTCCCTCAACTTTGAAGACTCCCCATCTTGGGTTTCAACTTCATGAATACCCTTTGGATTTTGGCTTGGTTGAGAGGGAAACTTTCCTTTCTCATTCATTGTGTTGAGGTTGGTAAGCCTAGAGATGGAGTATTGAATATTATCTATCTTCTGAGATAGATCATTTTGCATCCCATCCATTCTCTTAATTTGAGAACTCTCAACATTTTCAATCGTTTGGTGCAATTGGGAGTTGATTGCCTTTTGCTCACCCACAAAGTCACCCATGACTTTACTTAGGTTCACAATGGCTTGCTCCACTGAAGAGGTTTGTTGAGGTGCTTGGGTTTGGGCTTGTGGTTGGTATGGGAGTGGCCTTGGTTTCCAAGAAAAATTTGGATAGTTTCTCCAGCTTGAATTATAGGTGTTTCCATAAGGTGCATTGTTGTTGGGCCTAAATTGCCCCATAACATTGGCTTGATCACCTAACATCTCCCTCACAGCTGGGATGGTTGGGCACTCATCTACCACATGATCACATGATTGGAAAATGGTGCATGGCATGACATGGCCTTGTGTCTCAGAAATGGCTTAGACTTCATGCATTTTTTTCAACTCAAGTTCTTCCAACCTCCTTGCCATTGTTGCCACCTTAGCTTTCATGTCCATGTCTTCACTTAACATGTACATTCCACCCTTTGGATTTACAGGAGCTTTCATCCTTCCCATTTCTCTTGAGTTGGGCTCATCCCATCCTCTTGATACCTTAGATACATAACTTAAAAAGTCCATGGCTTCTTTCGGATTCTTACTCATAAAATCACCCCCACACATGGTTTCAAGAATTTGCTTCATGGAGGAAGACATCCCATCATAAAAATAGCTCACCAAGAGCCATGTATCAAAGCCATGATGAGGACAAGCATTGATGGCCTCCATATACCTTTCCCAACATTCATAGAACTTTTCATTTTCTTTTGCAGAAAAGTTTGAGATTTGTCTCTTCAACCCATTGGTCCTATGGGTGGGGAAAAATTTCTTCAAAAATTCGGCCTGAAGATCAACCCAATTCTTTATGCTCCTTGGCCTTAAAGAGTTAAGCATATTTTTGCCTTGTCCTTCAAAGTAAAAGGGAATAGCTTGAGTCTCATCGAGTCTATTGAAGCTCCTCCCTCTCTAAAAGTATTGCACACCTCCTCAAACTCCTTGATGTGGGCATATGGGTTCTCACTCTCCATTCCATGGAAATTTGGTAGGAGGGGCACAATATGGGGCCTTATAATCAGCTGCTCAAGAGGAGGTACGATGCATGAGGGTGCACTCATCCTTGGTGGGTGCATCCTATCCCTCATGGATAGATATGCATTTGGATTACCCCCTTGACCGTGTTGAGAATTCTGATCCTCTTGTGGAGGGTCCATGATGTTTACACAGATATCCAACTCTGTGTCTTGAGGATTCTCTATCCTCACTACTCTTCCCTCTTGGTCCCGAATCTAATAGGGCATGCACAAGTTACAACTTCCCTGAAAACAAAACAAAGACAACAAAAACAAAAGAAAGCTAGAAGAAAGATAAGGTTAGAAAGAAAATGAAAGTAAACTTAACAAAAGGAATTCTACAATTAAAAGAAAGGAAATGAACTTAGTGAAAAAGGAATTCACCAAACTTGTGATGGAAATCACAAGTAGCCTCTAAAAAGTTGTATCACTATATCGTGGCACCATCCCCGGCAACAACGCCATTTTTGATTCATGCCCAGTTGGGTATTTTAATAAAAAATATTTATAAATCCTATGACCTCATACTAGCATAGCAAAGCTACTATAGTATAGCAGCTCTAGGGTCGAACTCTGGGATGGGTTTTCACTCTACCAGTGATAGACTCGAGATTAGAAATTGAATCTGATGATTTCCTTTGTCAAAAACTTAAAGTTTAAAAGAAAATAAAATTTGTTTTGAAAGTGGGGTTTGAAACTAAACTAACATAAAACTAGGTAAAAATGGAAGAAAGAAAGTCTCCCGGAGCTAAAGATTGCTAGGGTCAAATTCAAAATGCAAAGTAGGAAATTCCAGATTTTTCTTCTCGTATTAGGGACAACAACATAAAGGATGGTTGTTTCTCGAACTGGTATAGGTTTAACAATGATGATTTAATCCATAAAAATTCAATAGAAATGGTAGTCAAGTTCCATTAATGGCTTTAGACACTATGGGTCTTCACCTTGACCCACTTTCCAATGGCTCGTACATGATAACTAATGGTCTGATGTGGATCTAGCAATAAGTATCCACAGAGACCTAAAGCTTATCATGTATTGGCCATTCAAAGTGATTCTAAGGGATTTAAAGCAAAACTTTAGATTTAAAAGCCATTTATGAACTCCAACTACCTGTATTTAATGCACGAGAGTTTTCCACTTTTGCATCTGGACTTTTCACCTAGCTTCCTTCACTCCAAGAAACCAAAGGTTTGGCCTCTCATCCTCTGGGAAAACATCCTCAGAGGTTGTTTGGCTTCCAAGAAAAAGAAAATATAGAAGAGAGAAAAGGAAAGCAAAGAGAACCCTGTATTTCTCCCCGAGAGGAAAATTTCACTAAGTGTAAAAAATACAATATATTTTTCGAGAGATGATTTCCACCCCTCTTATAGTCTTTACAAAGCAAAGCCTGTGATTGGCTAATTAGAGGGATAAGAAAGGAATTTACATCAAAAAATACAAAAGAAAAGATCTCATGTGGATTCGGCAGAACAGAGGAGATTTCGCACCAAAGTCGCATGGGCTGGTGCGAAATTCACACTTGCATGGGCTGGTGCGAAATTCGCAAGTTGCATGGGCTGGTTCGAAATTTGCACTTGCTTGAGCTAGTGCAAAATTCGCACTTTTGAGCTCCTTAAACGAATGGCAATATACCACTATAGGTACTTGATTTGTCTGCAATTCCGAGCCGGTTCGGAATATGGGATTCTTGAAAGGTGATTTTGCATGATGAACAAAATAGAGCCTCCCAAAGTGACAGTGCACGACTACAAAAACTGCTTCTTTCCTCTGTTTTTCCTCTTTGCTTCTCTCCTTTACTTGGCTTGTCTTAATGATCCAAAAAACTGTCAAAAAACTAAAACTAGCCACAAATGTGATTAGAAGTCATTGCTAGGTCCTTAACATGCCAATTGGAATAAAAATGGAGAACTACTACACAAAAGTGCTTAAAACATAATGAATTAAAAGCGCAAAATAACACTTTTTGGGTAGTAATCAGTCATCCACAACCCTAAGAAGTTCATAGAATTTAGAGGCTTGAGCTCATGACATAGAAACATTCGTATCATCAATAACCCTTAGCGGTTCATAGCATCTAGAAGCTTGAGCTCACGGGATCCCGAGTCATTCATAGAATCCAAAACTTTGAATTGTTTATAGCATCTAGAGCCCTGGGCTCATGAACTATAGTATCTCATGTAATTAACAACCTAGAGTTGTTCATAGAATTTAGAGCCTTGAGCTCAAGTCCCCGAGTCATTCATGTCAACCACAACCCTAAGCTTTTCATAGCATCTTGAGCCTTGAGCTCACGACCCGAAGTCATTCATGTCATCCACAATGATGAGTTATTCAAAGAATCTAGAGGCCTAAGTACATGAGATCATAACTCATTCATTTCATCCACAACTCTAAGCTATTCATATCATCTAGAGCCCTGAGCTCACGACCTAGAGTTTTTCATGTGAAAAAACCTAAGCAGTTCATAGCTTCTAGAGGATTTTGCTCATAGGATCCTAAGTCATTCATATCATTCACAACTCTAGATTGTTTGTAACATCTAGAGTCTCGAGCTCATGACGCTGAGTAGCTTATGTCATCCATAGCCCTAAGTTGTTCATAGCATCCAAATTCCTGAGCTCATGACTTGGAGTAGCTCATCTCATCCGTACCCTTGAGTTGTTCATAGCATATTTAGAGCCTTGAGTTTATGACCCAGATTCATCCATGTCATCCATAACCCTAAGTTGTTCATAGCATCTAGAGGCTTGAGTTCATGATGTAGAATCGTTCATATCACCCATAGCCTTGAGTGGTTCATAGTATCTAGGGGCCTGAGCTCACGGGATCCTAAGTTGCTTATATCATCCATAACTCTTACATGTTCATAGCATCTAAAGCCCTCAGTTGACAACCCAAGGTTTTCAAGTCAACCATAACCCTATGTTGTTCATAGTATCTGGAGCCTTAATCTCATGACCCAGTGTCATTGATGTCATCCATAGCCTTGAGTTATTCACACCATCTAGAGTTAAGAGCTTGTGACCCATAGTTGTTAATGTCAACCAAAACCCTTCATCGCATCTAAGGACCTAAGCTCATGACTTGGAGTTGTTCATTTCATCTACAACCCTTATCCTTTCATAGCATTTAAAGACTTGAGTTAATGACACAAAACCATTCATATCATTTATTGCCCTGAGCGGTTCAAAGCATTAGGAGGCCTGAGGTCATGGGATCCCAAGTCATTCATATCATCCATAACTCTAACCTATTCATGGCATCTAGATCCCTAAGCTCATAACCTTTAGTTGTTTAACTCAACCAAAGCCTTGAGCAGTTCATATCATCTAGACACTTGCACTCACCGCATCCTAAGTTGTTCATATCATTCACAACACTAAGTTGTTCATAACATCCAAAGCATTGAGCTCATGACCCGAAGTAGCTCATGTCATCAACAAGCTTAAGTTGTTCATAGCATCCAGGCCTTAAGCTCATGACTCAGAGTAGTTCATCTCATCCACACTCCTAAGATTTTCATAAAATCTAAAGCCCTAAGCTTATGACCTAGAGTCGTTCAAGTAAACCACAACCCTGAGGTGTTCATAGTATATAGAGCGCTAAGCTCATGACCAGGAGTCATTAATGTCATCCATAACCTTAAGTGGTTCACAACATCTAGAGGCCTGAATTAACAGGAACCTAAGTCATTCATATCATCCATAACTCTGAGTTGTTCATTGCTTCTAGAGCCTTAAGCTCACAACCCAAATTCTTTCATGTCATCTATAGCCATGGCTCGTTCATAACATTTAAAGGCTTAAGCTTATGATGTAGAATCCTTCATAGAATTCATAACCTTGAGTGGTTCATAGCATCTAGAGGCCTAATCTCACAGGATCTTGAGTCATTCATATCATCCACAATTCTAAGTTGTTTATAGCATCCAAAGCATCAAGCTCGCCACCCAGAGTAGTTGATTACTACCCAAAAAGTGCTATTTTACACCTTTAATGCATTATGTTTTAAGCACTTTTGTGTAGTAGTTCTCCATCTTTAGTCCAATTGGCATGTTAAGGGCCTAGCAATATCTTCTAATCATATTTGTGGCTAGTTTTAATGTTTTGACAGCTTTTTGGATCATTAAGACAAGTCAAGCAAAGGAGAGAAGCAAAGAGAAGCAAAGTGAAAAAATCAGAGGACAGCAGCTGCAGTTTTCTTTCACACTTTTGGAGCACTTCCCGAAGCCCATTTTTTACTTACTATATACCATTTCAAAGCTCTGGAAGTCAAGAATCCAACGCTTCAAACCGTACACGATTTGGAGCTGAAATGAGGAAGATATGGCCTTCGGAAGCCAACTGCTCCAGGTTATGCGAAAATTTCGCATTCCACAAGGTGTTATGCGAAATTCGCATAACACCTTCAAAATTCGCATAACCCATGCGTGTTGCGAATTTTCCTCTGCCTTTGCCGACTCCACTTTAGATATTTTCCTTTGTATTTTGTGATGTAATTTCCTTTCTTATCCTTGTAACTAACCAATCACAAGCTTTTGCTTTTGTAAAGACTTTATAAGGGGTGGAAATCACCTCTTGAAGAATATAGAATACGTATTACGTTTGACACTTAGAATTTTTACAGAGCTCTCTCGTTTCTCTTTTCTCTTTATTATTTTCTTTTTCTTGGAAGCCAAACAACCTCTGAGGATGTTTGCCCGGAGGATGAGAGGCTAAACTTTCGGTTTCTTGGAGTAAAGGAAGCTAGGTGAAAAGTCCAGATGAAAAGGTGGAAAGCTTCCATGCATTAAATTCAGGTAGTTGGAATTCATAAATGGCTTCTAAAATCCAAAGTTTTGCTTTAAATCCCTTAGAATCACTTTGAATGACCAATACATGGTAAGCTTCAGGTCTTTATGGATGCTTATTGCTAGATCCATATTAGTCCATTAGTTATCATGTACGAGTCATTGGAAAGTGATTCAAGGTGAAGACCCATAGTGTCTTAAGCCATTAATGGACCTTGACTACCATTTCTATTGACCTTTTATGGATTAAATCTTCATTGTCAAACCTATACCGGTTCGGGAAATAACTATAGGTTAAATCCCCAATGCGAGGAGAAAAATCCAGAATTTTCCACTTTCTATTCTGAACTTGATCCTAGCAACCCTTAGCTCCGGGAGACTTTCTTTCTTCCATTTTTAATTAGTTTATGTTAGTTTAGTTTCAAACACTTTCAAAAAAAATTTTATTTTCTTTTAAACTTTAAGTTTTTGATCAAGGAAATCATTAAATACAATTTCTAATCTTGAGTATATCACTGGTAGAATGAAAACCCATCCCAGAGTTCGACCCTAGAGCCACTATACTATAGTAGCTTTGCTACGTTAGTATGAGGTCATAGGTTTTATAAATGTTTTTGATTAAATGACCCAATTGGAGTTACACGCGAATCAGTAGCTTTTATCATCCATAACCCTCAGTTGTTCATAGCATTTGGAGCCCTAAGCTCACGACCAGGAGTCGATCATGTCAACCACAACATTTGCTTATTCATAGTATCTAGAGCCCTAAGTTTCTGATTTAGAGTCATTCATGTCATCCACAACCCCGAGTGGTGTAGAATCTAGATCTCTAAGCTCCTGACTCGGAGTCATTCATGACATCGACAAACCTAAGTTGTGCATAGCATTTGGAGCTCTAAGCTCACGACCTAAAGACTTTATGCCCCACCATATTTTATGTCAACCACAACCCTAAGCTATTCATAGTATCTAAAAGCTAGAGTTCATCACTCAGAGTCATTCTTATCTTCCACAACCTTGAGATCTTCATAGCATTTAGAGCCCTGGGGTCACGACCCGAAGTCATTCATGTCAACCACAGGCCTAAACTATTCATAACATTTAAAGCCCTAAGCTCACAACCTTATGTTGTCAATGATAGCCTTGAGCTATTCATAGCATTTGGAGCCTTAAGCTCATAACTCAAAGTTGTCTAACTCAACCAAAGCAAAGAGTTATTCATTACAACCCTAACCCTTAGTTGTTCATAGCATCCATAGCCTTCACATTAAAACCCAAAGTCTTCCATGTGAATAACAGCCCAGAGCTGGTCATAGTATCTAGAGGCTTTAGCTTAGGAGCCGAAGTCATACATGTCATCCATAACCCTGACTTGTTCACAACATTTAGAGCCTTGAGATCACGAGCTGGAGTTGTTCATGTCAACCATAGCCTTGAGCTTTTCATAGCATCTAGAGCCTTGAGCTCATGACCCATAATCGTTCATGTCAACCATAGCCTAGAGTTATTCATAGCATCTAAAAACTTGTCCTCGTGACTTGGAGTCATTCATATAAACTATAGCCTTGAGTTGTGCATAGTATCTCAAGCTCAAAGCTCAAGACCCATAGTGATTCATTTCAAGCATAGCCTAAAGCTATTCATAGCATTTAGAGCCCTAAGCTCATGACTTAGAGTCATCCATGTGAACCACAACCCTTAGCTATTCATAGCATTTAAAGCCTTGAGTTTACGACCTATAGTCACTCATGTCAATCATAGATTAAAGTTGTTTGTAGCATCTAGAGCCCTGAGCTCATGACCTAGAGTCATTCATGTTAGCTACAACCCTTAGTGGTTGATAGCATTGAAAGCCCTAAGCTCACGGCCTATAGTCATTCATGTCAACCACAACTTAAAGCTATTCATAGCTTCTAAAGCTTTAAGCTCACAACCTAGAGTCGTCATGTCAACCATAACTCTAAGCTCTTTATAGTATCTAGTAGTCTGAGCTGACCTGGAGTCGTTCAAATCATCTATAAGCCTGAATTATTACTAGGATCTAGAGCATTGAGATCACAACTTAAAGTCATTCATGTCATCGATAGCCCAAACTTGTGTTTAGCATGTAGAGCCCTAAGCTCATGATTCAAAGTCTTTCTTGTCATCGAAAACCTTATGTTATGTAGAATAATTAGAACCCTAAGCTCATAAATTGAAGTCATTCATGTAAACCATATCCCTTAGATGTTTATAGAATCTAGAGGCTTAAGCTTATGACCTAAAGTCATTCATGTCATCCACAACCTTGAGTTATTAATAACATCTAGAGCCCTGAGCTCATGACCCAGAGTTGTTCATGTCATCCACAACCTTGAATTATTCTCTTCATAGTATCTAAAGGCTTGAGCTCATGACCCAAAGTTGCTAATGTTAGTCACAACCCTGAATTATTCATAAGATTAAGAACCCTAAGCTCACAACTCAGAGTAGTTCATGTCATCCACGAGCCTCAATTTTTCATAGCATGTTAAGCCCTGAGCTCACAAACCACAGTCGTTCATGTCAATCACAACCCTGAGTTATTTGCTAGATGTAAAGCATTTCACTCATGTCCTAGAGTCTTTCATGTCAACAACAACCTTGAGTTGTTCATAGAATCTAAGGATATGAGATTATAACGCAGAGTTCTCCATGTATATATAGCCTTGAGTTGTTAATAGCATTGAGAGGCCTTACCTTATGACTCGGAATCATTCATGTCAATGACAACCCTAAGTTGTTCATAGTATCTAGAGCCTTGAGCTCATGAGTCGGAGTCTTTCATTTCATCAACAACCTTAAGTTGTGCATAACATCTAGAGCTTTGATGTCATAAATTGTAGTCTTTCATGTCAATGGCAACCCTTAGTTATTCATAGAATCTAAAGGCCTGAGCTCATGACCCAAAGTCATTCATGTCATCCACAAACCTGAGTTGTTAGTAACATCTAGAGCCTTCAGCTCATGACCCAGATTTGTTCATGTCATCCATAACCACCCTAAGAAGTTCATAGCATCTAGAGGCTTGAGGTCATGACATAGCATCATTCATATCATCAACAACCTTTAGGGGTAAATATCATCTAGAGGCTTGATCTCATAAGATCCCGAATCATTCATATCATCCACAATTTTGAGTTGTTCATAGCATCTAGAGCCCTGGGCTTACGACCCATAGTAGGTCATGTAATCCACAACCTAAAGTGGTTCAGAGAATTTGGAGCTTTGAGCTCACAACCTTAATTCATTCATGTCAACCATAACCTAAGCTTTTCATAGCATTTTGAGACTTGAGCTCACGACCCAGAGTCGTTCATGTCCTCTACAACCCTGAGTTTGTAATAGAATCTAGTAGCCTAAGCACACGAGATCGTAACTCATTCATTTCATCCACAACTCTGAGTTGTTCCTAGAACCTGGAGCTCTAAGCTCACGACCTAGAGTCATTCATGTGAACCAAAGTCCTGAGCATTTCATAGCTTCTTGAGGACTTTGCTCATAGGATTCCTAGTCTTCCATATCATTAACAACTCTAGATTATTCATAACATGTAGAGTCCTGAGCTCATGACCCTAAGTAGCTCATGTCATCCATAGCCCTAAGCTATTCATAGCATCCAAAGCCCCGAGCTCATGACTCAGAGTAGCTCATCTCATCTCCACCCTTGAGTTGTTCATAACATTTAGAGCCTTGAGATTACCCAAAGTCATCCATGTCATCCACAACCCTCAACTATTCATAGAATCTAGAGGCTAGATTTCATGATGCAGAATTGTTTATATCATTTATAGCCTTAAGTGGTTCATAGTTTCTAGGGGTCTGAGCTCACGAGATCCTAAGTTATTCAAATCATCTACAACTCTGACATGTTCATAGCATCTAAAGCCTCAACTAATGACCCAAGGTTGTTTAGGTCAACCACAACTCTATTCTATTCATAGTATCTGGAACCCTGAGCTCATGACTTGGTGTCATTAATGTCATCCATAGCCTTGAGTTGTTTACACCATCTTGAGCCTAGAGCTTATGATCCATAGTCGTTCATGTCAAGCATAACCCTGAATTGTTCATCACATCTAGAGCCTTAAGCTAACGACTCGGAGTCATTCATTTCATCCACAACCCTTATCTATTCATATCATTCAGAGGGTTGAGCTAATGACATACAATCATTATCCATTGCCCTGAGTTGTTCAAAGCATTTAGAGGCCTAAGCTCATAGGATCCCCATTTGTTCATATTATCCATAACTCTGACATGTTCATGACATCTAGATCCCTAACCCTAAGCTCATGATCTGGAGTTGTTCACCTCAACCAAAGCCTTGAGTGGTTCATATCTTTTAGAGACATGTGCTCACGGTATGTTGAGTCATTCATATCATTCATAACTCTAAGTTGTTCATAACATCCAAAGCCTTCAGCTTATGGCCTAAAGTAACTCATGTCTTCCACAACCCTAAGTTGTTCATAGCATCTCGGCCTTAAGCTTATGACCCAGAGTAGTTCATCTCATTCAGACTCCTAAGTTTTTCATTGCATCAGAGTCATTCATGTCAACCACAACCCTGAGATGTTCATAGTATCTAGAGTGTTAATCTCATGACCCAGAGTCATTATTGTCATCCACAACCCTAAGTAATTCACAACATCTAAAGGCTTGAATTGACGGGATCCTAAGTCATTCATATCATTTATAACTCTAAGTTGTTCCTTACTTTTAGAGCTTGAAGCTCACAACCCAAAGTCTTTCATGTCATCAATAGTCATGAACTGTTCATAGCATTTATAGGCTTAAGCTCATGATATAGAATCTTTCATAGAATCTATAACCTTTAGTGTTTCATAACATCCAGAGACTGAAGTTCATGGGATCCCGAGTTGTTCATATCATCCATAATTTTGAGTTGTTTATAGTATCTAGAGCCTTGAGGTCACACCCAAAGTAACACTTGTCATCCACAGTCTTGAGTTGTTCATAACATCTAGAGCCCTAAGCTCACGACCAGGAGTAGGTCATGTCACCCATAACACTCGATTTTTTATAGTATCTAGAGCCTTAAGCTTCTAATCCAAAGTCATCCATGTCATATACAACCTTGAGTTGTGCATAGCATTTAGATCCCTAAGCTCTTAACCTAGAGTCTTTCATAACATTGACAGACCTAAGTTGTGCATAGCATTTAGAGCTCTAAGCTCATGGCTTGAACTCTTTCATGTCATTGATAGCCTTGAGTTATGCATAGCCTCTAGAGACCTGAGCTCATGTCTTGGAGTCATTTATGTCAACCACAACCTTGAGTTGTTCATAGTATCTAGAGGCCAGAGCTCTTCACCCGAACTCATTCTTCTCTTTCACAACCTTGAGTTGTTCTAACACTTAAAGCCTTGAGGTCATGACCTGGAATCATTCATGTCAACCACAGGCCTGAGATGTTCATAACATCTAAAGCCTTAAGATCATAACTAAGAGTTGTTCATCTTAACCAAAACAAAGACCTGTTCATTGCATCTAGAGTCCTGAGCTCATGACCTGGAGTTGTTCATGTCATCTATAGCCCTAAGTTATTAATAACACTTAGAGGTTTGAGCTAATGATGTAGAATCATTCATATCATCCACAACTTTAAGCGGTTGATAGTATGTAGAGGCCTGAGCTAACAGGATCCAAAGTTGTTCATATAATAAAAAAATCTAAGCTATTTATAGCATCTAAAATCTTTACCTCACAACCCAAAGTTGTTCATGTCAACCAAAGCTCTAAGTGATTCATAACATTTATATGCTCAAGCTCAGGGGATTATAAGTCATTCATATCATTAACAACTCTAGGTTGTTCATAGCATCCATAATCTTTACCTCATGATCCGAAGTAGCTCATGTCATCCACTACCCTGAAGGTTTTGTAGCATCCAAAGCCTTAAGCTCATGACTTAGAATAGCCCATGTCATGCACAACCCTAAGTAGTTCATAGCATCAATAGCCCTGAGCCCATGCCTTAGATTTGTTTATGTCAACCACAACCTTGAGTTGTTCATAGTGTTTTGAGCCTTGATCTCATGACCAAGAATCGTTCATGTCATTCATAGCCTTAAGCTGTTCATAGCATCTACTAACTCGAAGGATCCCGATTCATTCATATCATCCACAACTTCGAGTTGTTCATTACTTTTAAAGCAATGACCTTAAGACCTAGAGTCTTTCATGTCAACCACAACCCTGTTCATAGCATCTAGAGCCTTGAGCTCATAACCCGAAGTTAGTCATGTCATTCATAACCCTTAGTTGTTCATAGCATCTAGAGCCCTAAGCTCATGACCTGGAGTCGATCATATTAACCACAACCCTGAGTTGTTCATAGCATGTAGAACCTAGAGCTCCCAACCCATAGTCTTTCAAGTCAACAATAGTCTTAAGCTATTTAGAGTATCTAGTGGCCTCATATCGTGACCTAGAGTCATTCATGTCATCCACAACTCTGAATTGTTGATAGGATCTAGTGCCCATAGCTCATAACCTTGAGTCATTCATTTCAACCCCAACCCTAAGTTGTTCATAGCATCTAGAGCCTTGAACTCAAGACTCGGAGTGTTTCAAGTCAACAACAACCCAGAGCTAGTTATAGTATCTAGAGGCTTAAGCTTATGAGCTAGAGTCATTCATGTCATCCACAACCCTGAGTTGTTCATAACATCTAGACCTTGAGATCACGAGCTAGAGTTGTTCATATCAACCATAGCCCTAAGCTTTTCATAACATCTAAAGCCCTAAGCTCACGACCCATAGTCGTTCATGTCAATCACAACCTAGATTTATATATAGCATCTACAAACCTGTCCTCACTACCTAGAGTCATTCATGTCAACTATAGCCTTGAGCTGTGCATACTATCTCAAGCCCAGACCTCAAAACCCATAGTAGTTCATATCAAGCACAACCCAGAGTCATTCATATAATTTAGAGCCCTAAGCTAATAACCAAGAGTTATTCATGTGAACCACAACCCTTAGTTGTTCATAGCATCTAGAGCCTTAAGCTCACGACCTAGAGTAGTTCATGTCAACCACAACCTTGAGTTGTTCATAGTATCTAGAGGCTTCAACTCATGACTCAGAGTTGTTCATGTCATCCACATCCCTGAATTATTCATAAGATCTAGAGCCTTTAGCTCATAACCTAGATCCATTTATGTTAACCACAACCTTGAGCTCAAACCCTAAAGTCTTTGAGGTTAGTATTGACTTGAGCTATTCATAGTATGCAGAGCCCTAAGCTCATGAGTCAGAGTCATTCATGTCATCCATAACCCTGACTTGTTCATAGTAATCTAGAGCCCTAAGCTCATGACCTAAATTTGTTCATCTCGACCATAGCTCTGAGTTGTTCATAGTATCTAGGACCCTAAGCTCATAACCCGTAATCATTCATGTCAACCACAACCTAGAGCTGATCAATACATTAAGAACCCTTAGCTCATAACCCCAGGTTTGAGCTGTTCATAGCCTCTAGAGCCCTAAGCTCATGACCTAGAGTTGTTCATGTGAACCATAACTGAGAGTTGTTCATAATATCTAGAACTTTGAGCTAACAGCCTAGATTCGTTCATGTCAACCACAACCCTAAGTTCTTTATAGTATCTATAGGCTTGAGCTCATGACACGGAGTCGTTCATGTCATCCGCAATCTTGAATTATTTATAAGATTAAGATCCTTGAGATCATGACTCGAAGTTG
Organism: Vitis vinifera; assembly: GCF_030704535.1. Classification (NCBI taxonomy): domain Eukaryota; kingdom Viridiplantae; phylum Streptophyta; class Magnoliopsida; order Vitales; family Vitaceae; genus Vitis; species Vitis vinifera. The sequence continues at coordinate 10,383,024 of NC_081810.1, forward strand.
TTCATGCCAACCACAACCTTCAGTTATTCAAAGCATCTAAAGCCTTAAGCTCATGACCCAGAGTCTTTCAAGTCAACAATATCATTGAGCTAATCATAGTATCTAGAGGCTTTAACTCATGAGCTAGAGTCATTTATGTCATCCATGACCTAGAGTTGTTCATAGAATTTAGAGCCTTGAGCTAACGACTTGGTGTCGTTCTTGTCAACCACAACCCTGAGGTATTCATAGTATCTATAGGCCTAAGCTCATGACCTGGAGTAGTTAATGTTATCCACATCCCTAAATTAATCATAGGATCTAATGCCTTGAGCTTACAACCTCGAGTCATTCATTTAAACGATAGCACTTAGTTGTTTATTTCATTTGGAGCCATTAAATCATAACTCACAGTCTTTCAAGTTAATAAAGGCCTTGAGCATTACATCGTATCAAGAGGCTTGAGCTCTTGAGCTAGTGTCATTCATGTCATCCACAACCTTGAGTTGTTCATAACACTTAGAGCCTTGAGCTCATGACATGGAGTTGTTCATGTTAACCATAGCTCTGAGTTGGTCATAGGATCTAGAGCCTTAAGCTCATGACTCGTGGTCATTCATGTCAACCATAACCCAGAGTTGCTCATAGCATCTAGAACCATGAGCTCACAACCTAGAGTCATTCATCTCCACTACAACCCTGACCTATTCATAACATCTAAAGCCTTGAGCTCATGACTAAAAGTCATTCAAGTCAATAACAGCCATGAGCTGGTCATAGTATCTAGAGGCCTGAGCTCATGAGCCAGAGTCATTCATGTCATCCACAACCTTGAGTTGTTTACAACATCTAGACCCTTGAGATCATGGGCTAAAGTTTTTCATGTCAATTATAGCCCTCCATTATTCATACCATCTAGTGCCTTCAACTCAGGACCCATAGTCATTCATGTCAATAGCATCCAAGATTTATTCATACCATACAGAGACTTGAGCTTATGACCTGGAGTTATTCATGTCAACCACAACTTTTAGTTGTTCATAGCATTTAGAGCTGTGAGCTCAAGACCAAGAGTGGCTCAAGTCCTCCACAGCCTTGAGTTGTTCGTAGCATTTAGAGCTCTGAGCTCATAACCTAGAGTCTTTCATGTCAGCCATAACCTAATATTGTTCAATGCATATAGGGCCCTGAGCTCATGACCCGGTGTCATTCATATCATCCACAACACTAAGTTGTTCATAGAATCTAGACCCTTGATCTAATAACCCAGAGTCTTTCATGTCATCAACAGACTTGAGTTGTTCATAGAATCTAGAGCCTTGAGCTCACAACCTAGAATTTTTCATGCTATCGATAGCCTTGAGATGTTCATAGCATCTAAAGTCCTTAGCTCACGACCCAAAGAAGCTCATGTCATCAATAGATGTGAGCTATTCATAGCATCTGAAGCCCTTAAATCATGACCCAGGGTCACTCATGTCAACTATAACAGAGAGTTGTTCAAAGCATGTATAGCCCAGAGCTCATAACCTAAACTCTTGAGCTCAAGACCCAAAGTGACTCATGTCATCCACAACCCTGAGCTATTCATAGCATCTAGAGCTTTGAGCTCATGACCCAATGTTTTTCATGACAAGTGCAACCCAGAGCTGTTCATTACATCTAAGGCCATGTGCTCCCAACCCAATCATTGATATCATCCATAATAATAAGTTGTTCATAGAATCTATATCCTTGAGCTCACGACCTAGAGTCTTTCATGTCATCATTAGCCTTGAGCTATTCATAGAATCTAAAGCCTTAAGCTTATGATCTAGAGTTGTTCATGTCAATCACAACTAAAGGCTAGAAATGTTTATAGCATCTAAAGCCTTAAGCTCACGACTCGAAGTCGTTCATCTCATCTACAACCGTGAGTTGTTCATAGCATTTAGAGCCCTTGGCTCATGATAGAAAGTCGTTCATGTCAACCACAACCCTGAGTTGTTCGTAGCCTAAAAAGCCCTCAGTTGATGGTCTAGAGTCGTTCATGTTATCCATTACCCTAGGTTTTTTATAGTATTTAGAGCCCTAAGGTCATGACCTGAAGTCATTCATGTCATTAATAGCCTTGAGCTATTCTTAGGTTCTAAAGCCATGAGCTCATGACCAGGAGTCGTTTATGTCAACGATACCCTTGAGTTGTATGTAAGATCTAGAGCCCTAAGCTCATGACCTGGAGTCACTCATGTCATCCATAACCATAAGCATTTCATAGCATTTGGAGCCCTAAGCTCATGACCTAGATTTTGTCATGTCAACCATAACCCTAAGTTGTTCATATCATTTAGAACCTTGAGCTCATGACCTAGAGTAATTCATGTCATCCACAAGTTTTTTTTTTTTTTTTTGTTCATATAATCTAGCACCTTAATCTCATGGCCTAGAGTCATTCATGTCATATAAAGCCCTAAGTTGTTCATAGCATCTAGAGACATAAGTTCACTACCTGAAGTCATTGATTTCATCCACACCCTTGAGCTATTCATACCATTCAGAGACCTAAGTTGTTATTAACATCTAAAGCCCTGAGCTCATGACTTAAAGTTGTTCCTCTCAACTATGCTCTAAGTTGTTCATAGCATCTAGAGACTTAAGCTCAAGACCTAAAGTCATTCATTTGAACCATAACCCTAAGTTGTTGATAGCATCGAAGGGCCTGAGTTCATGACATAGAGTTGTCTATGTCATCAACGACTCTAATCTTTTCATATGATCCAAAGCTCATAGCTCATCACCTGAAGTCGTTCATGTTAACCATAGTCCCGATTTGCTCACAAAATCTAAAGCCTTAACCTCATGACCTAGAGTCATTCATATCATCTACAATCCTGAGCTTTTCATAACATCTAGAACATTGAGCTCATGACTCAGAGTCATTCATGTCCTTTACAACTCAAAGTTGTCCAAAACAACTAGAGCCTTGAGCATTTGACCTAAAGTTGTTCATGTCATGTAAAGCCCTGAACTATTCATAACATCTAGAACCCTAAAATCGTTCTTATCATCCATAGCCCTAAGATGTTCATAGCATCTAGATCCCTAAGTTCACATCCTGGAGTCATTCATGTCAACCACAACCCTATGTTGTTCATAGTATATAAAGCCCTGAGCTCATGAGCCTGAGTCGTTCATGTCATCCATAAACCCGAGTTGTTCACAGCATCCTAGAGCTTGGAGCTCACATCTTAGAGTCATTTATGTCAACTACAACCTTGAGTTGTTGATACCTCTAGAATCCTGAGCACATAAGTTCTCGAGTCATTCATATCATCTAAAACCCTTAGTTGTTCCTAGCTTTTAAAGCCTTAAGTTCACAACCTTAATTCGTTAATGTCAACAACAACCTAAACCTGTTCATAGTAACTACAACCTTGATCTCATGACCCAAAATTGTTCAAGTCATCCACATCCTCGAGATCATGATGTAGAATAATTTATACCATCAACAACCCTAAGTTGTTCATATAATCTAAAGGCCTTAGCTCATAAGATCCCGAGTCATTCATATCATCTACAAAATTTATCTATTCAGAGCATTGAGAGCCCAAAGCTTATGACCCAGAGTCATTCATGTCAACCATAACCTTAAGTTGTTCATAGCATCTGGAGGCCTGAGCTCAAGACCTAGAGTAGTTCATGTCAATCATAACCTTAAGCTTTTAATATCATTTAGGGTCATGGGCTCACAACCAAGAATTGTTCATAACATCCACAAACTTGAGTTGTTTATAGAATTTAGATTACTGAGCTCATGGGATCTAGAGTCGTTTGTATCATCCATAAACCTAGGCCATCCATAACATCAACATTGTTAAGCTCACAACCTGGTGTAGCTCATGTCATCCACAACCTTGAGCTCTTCATAGCATTTAGAGCCTTGAGCTCACTACCTAAGTCATTCATGTCATCTATAACCTTAAGTTGTTCATAGCATCTAGAGCCCTGAGCTCACAACCCAGATTCATTCTTGTCAACCATAGCTTTAAGATGTTCATAGCATTTATAGTCCCGAGCTCATGACCCAATGTTGTTCAAGTAATCTACAGCCCTTAGCTATTCATAGCATTTAGACCATAGGCTCATGTCCTAGAATCATTCATATCATCCTCAACCCAAAGTTGTTCATAGAATCTACAGGCTTGAGCTCATGACTTAGAGTCGTTTATTTTAGCCATGTAAAGAGTTATTCATAAGATCTAGAGCCTTCAGCTCATGACCTATAGTCATTCTTGTCAACTATAGCCCTAAGCTTTTCATAGCACGTAGAGCCATAGGCTTATGACTTACAATTGCTCATATCATCCTTAGCCTAAAGTTTTTCATACCATCTAGAGGCCTCTACTAACGACCTAGAGTCGTTCATGTCAACCATAATTCTGAGTTGTTCATAGCATTTATAACCATAAGCTCACGACGTAGAGTTATTTATGTCAACCATAACCTTGAGTTATTCATAATACTTTTTACCTAGAGGCTCACAACCAAGAATAGTTCATATCATTCTTATCCTTGAGCCATTCATAACATCTAGAGGCTTGAGCTCACAACCCAGAATTGTTCATGTAAGCCATAGCCTTGAGTTGTTCACGACATCTAAAGTTGTGAGCTCAACACCTAGAGTCATTCATGTCAACCACAACCCTAAGTTGATCAAACCATCTATAGCACTACACTCATGACCTAGAATTGATCATGTCTGCCATAACAATGAGCTATTCATAACATTTAAATCCATGGGCTCAAAACTAAGAATCGGTGATATCATCCTCAATCTTGAGTTGTTCATGGACTTTAGAGGCCTGAGCTAATGGGATCTCGAATCATTCTTATTCTCCATAACCCTAAAATGTTCAAAGCGTATAGAGCCTTGAGTTGACAGCTTGGACTCATTCATGTCATCCACAGCCTTAAGCTAATCATAACATCTATAACATTAAGCTCATGACCCTGAGTTCTTCATGTCAACTATAACTCTGAGTTATTCATAACATCTAGAGCTTTGAGGTCATGACCTAGAGTCGTTCATGTCATTCACAATCGTGAGGTATTCATAGACTTTAGGGCCATGGTCTCACAACCAAGAATCATTCATATCGTCCACAACCTTGAGCTAGTCATAGCATTTAGAGGCCTGAGCTGATAAGATCCCAAGTCATTCTTATCATCCCCAACCTTAAATTGGTCATAAGATCCAAAGCCTTGAACTCAGAATATGGAGTAGCTCATGTCATCCATAACCCTAAGCTGATGACTTAGAGTCATTCATGCCATCAATAGTTTTAAGTTGTTTATAGCATCTAGAGCCCTTAGCTCACGACCCATAGTTGTACATGTTAGCCATAGCCCTGAGCTATTGATATCACCTCAAGCCCTAAGCTCATGATCCAATGTCATTCATGTCATCCATAGCCTTGAGTTTTTCGTAGGATTTATAACCTTGAGCACACAACCCAAAGTCATTCATGTCATCCATAACCCTGAGCTATTCATACCATGTCAAGCCTTGAGCTCATGACCTAAAGTCGTTCATTTCATCCATAACCCTAAACTATTCATAGCATCTAGAGTCTTGAGTTCACAACCTAGAATCATTCATATCATCCTCGGCCTTGAGCTATTTATAGAATCTAGAAGCCTGTGCTCACGGGATCTCGAGTTGTTCTTATCATCCATAACGCTATGTTGTTCAAAGCATATAAAGCCTTGAGCAGACAACCTAGATTCATTCATGTTATCCACAACCTTGAGTTGTTCATAACATTTAGAGTCTTGAGCTCATGACCCAGAGTCATTCATGTCAACCACAACCCTAAGCTATTCCTAACATTTAGAGTTTTGAGCTTACTTCCCAAAGTCATTCATGTCATTCATAGCTCTAAGATATTCATAGCATTTAGGGCCATGGGCTCATGACCAAGAATCATTCACATCATCCACAACCCTGAGTTGGTCATAGCATTTAGAAGCCTGAGCTCACTAGATCCCAAGTCGTTCATATCATCGACATCCCTAAGCTACTCATAGAGTCTAAAGCCCTAAGCTCATGACACAAAGTAGCTTATGTCATCTACAACCTTAAGTTGTTCATAATACCTAGATCCTTGAGCTCATGACTGAGAGTCATTCATGTCATCCATATCCTTAAGCTGCTCATAGCATCTAGAGCCCTCAACTCACAAACCACAGTCATTCATCTCAACCATAGCATTGAGATGTTGATAGCATCTCAAGCCTTTAGCTTATGACCCAATGTCATTCATTTCATCTACAGCCCTAAGCTCAAGATCCGGAGTTGTTAATGTTATCCATAACCCTTAGTTATTCATACCATCTTGAGTTCTTAGCTCACCACCCATAGTCGTTCATTTCATCCACAATCCTGGATTGTTCATAACATCTATAGTCTTGAGTTCATAACCCAAAATTGTTCATATCATCCACAACCCTAAGTGGTTCATATCATCTATGTCCTTGAGCTCACGTCCTAGAATCGTGCATATCATTCACCACTATGAGTTGTACATAGTATCTAAAGACCTAAGCTCATGACCTAGCGAAGTTCATGTCATCGACAACCTAAAGCTATTCATAGCATTTGTAACCCTGAGCTCACAACCCAGAGTCATGTGACCAACAACCTTAAGTTATTCATAGTATTTAAGGCCTAATGCTCATGACCTGAAGTTGTTCATATCATCCATAATCGTCAGTTGTTTATAACATCTAGAGCCCTAAACCCATGACCCGTAGTTGTTAATGTCAACTATAACCCTCAGTTGTTCATAGCATCTAAAGCCTTAAGCTCACAACATTGAGTCATTCATGGCAACTACAACCATGAGTTGTTCATAACATTTTGAACTTTGGGCTCAAGACCAAGAATTGTTCATATAATTCATAGCCTTGAACTATTCGTATGATCTAGAGGCCTGAACTCAAAGGATCTTGATTTTTTTCATATCATTCATGACCCTAGGTTGTTCATAACATCTAAAGTCATGAGCTAATGACCCGGAGTAGCTCATGTCATCCAATGGCATGAGTTGTTCATAGCATTTAGAGCCCTGAGCTCATGACCCATAATCGTTCATGTGAACCACAAGCCTAAGCTCTTCAGAGCATTTAGAGCCCTTTACTCATGATCCAAAGTCATTCATGTTATCCACAACCTTAAGTTATTCATAGAATCTAGAGGCTTGAGCACATGACGTAGAATTATTCATATCGTCCAATGCCCTGAGCTATTTATAGCACATAGAGGTTTGAGCTCACTACCGAAACCATTTATGTCATCCATAACCATGAGCTACTCATAGTATCTAAATCCTTGAGTTCACAACCCAAAATAGTTCATATCATACACAACCCTAAGTTGTTCAAAATTTCTAAAGCTTTGAACTGATGACATAGAATCATGCATGTCATCCACGACCCTTAGTTTTTCAGAGCATCTTAAGACCAGTGCTCATGACTTAAAGTAGTTCATCTCATCCGCAACCCTAAGTTGTACATAGCATTTAGAGCTATGGGCTCATGACCAAGAATTGTTCATATCACCCTCAACTTGAGTAGTTCATACCTTCTAGAGGCTTGAGCTTAAGAGATCCCAAGTCATTCATATCATCCACAACTTTAAGATATTCATAACATTTAGAGCTCTAAGCTCATGACTTGAAGTCATTCATTTCATCCATAGCTTTATGCTATTAATATCTAAAGCCTTTTATTCACGACTCATAATCATTCATATCATCAACAATCCTAAGCTCTTTACAACATCTAGATCCTCGAGCTCACGACTTAGACTCCTGCATATCATCCATAACCCTTTGTTGTTCATAGCATTTAGAGGCATAAGCTCATGACTTAAAGTCATTGATGTCATCCATAGCCTTGAGCAGGTCATAGCATCTAATGCCTTATGTTCACCACCTAGAGTAGCTCATATCATCCACAACCTTGAGTTGTTCATAGCATCTAGAGTAGTGAGCTCACAACCCGGAGTCATTCATGTCATCCATAGCCATGAGTAGTTCATACCATCTAGAGCTTTGAGTTTACATCCCAGAGTTGTTCATATAATCCATAGCCTTGAGCTATTCATAGCACCTAAAGTCATTTGTTCATGACCTAGAGTTATTCATATCAACCACAACCGTAAGCTATTCATAGCATCTAGAATGTTGAGTTAATGACCATGAGTTATTCATGTCAACCACAATTGTAAGTTATTCATAGCATCTACAATCCTGAGCTCATTATCCAAATTCATTCATATCATCCATAGCCCTATGTTGTTCGTAGAATTTAGAGCCATGGCTCACGACCAAGAATCATTCATATCATAAACAAACCTGAGTTGTTCCTAAGATATAGAGGCCTAAGCTCATGGGATCCCAATTCGTTTATATCTTCCAATACCCTGAGTTCTTCGTAGCATCCAGAGTCATAAGCTCATGACTTGGAGTAACTCATGTCACCCACAACCTTGTGTTGTTCATAGCATCTAGAGCCTTGATTTGTGCCCAGCTAGTGTATGTCCTGTTGATTGGTGTTTAATCAACTGGTGTGCCTTCATTTCAGTCCTCAGACGGGAGTAATCAAAAAATTTTATAAACCTAATTCACCATATACTAGGGTAGCATTAACTAGCATAGCATAGTGGCTCTAGGATCGTTCACTGGGATGGGTTTTCAAATTACAACTGATATTAGTTCAAAAGCTGAATTGGTGTTTTTTCTTTTCAAGGTTAGCTTTAAAAGAAAAATAAAAGATGTTTGAAAAGGTTGGTTTTTAAATGAAACCAATAATAAAGTAATGGAAATTACTTACAAAGAAAAATGCTTCTTGTAGTTTTTAGATCACTGGGCTTAGGTTCCTTATACAAAAAGGGAGTTCCGGTCACTTGAATCTTTTCCTCGCATTGGGGATTTAACATATAGTTATTTCCTTAACCGATGTGGTACAAATGTTTCCCCTTAATGGATTCAAACACTAATTCCCTATCACTAAATCATCTTACAATGGTTCATACCTCTCACCTAGTATTGGCCATTCAAGGTGATCCTTAACCTTGGATTACCCGTCAAAATCTCGCAAGAGATAACTAATGGATGTCTCCTTTGAGTCCAAAGGCTTACCAAGTGTTGGCTATTCTAGAAAATCCTACCTTTAAACCACCTTCCAAAGGCTCGCAAGAGATAAAATAATGTAACTCAATGGACGGAGTCCACTTGCCTTACCAAGTGTTGGCCCAGGTGATTTTAAGGCATTTTAAGTTAACTAAAAAGATAAAAACCATTAACGGGTTACACTTTCTCTTCATTAAAAACTAAAACAACAAAACTTCCAATTTTTGCATTCAGAACCTTACCCAGCTTCCTTCCTTCCAAGAAACAAAAAGCCTAGCCACTCATCCTCTAGGAAAACATCCTCAGAGTTTGTTTGGCTAGTGAGAAAAATACAATCAAAATGAGTAGGTAAGGCAGAGTAAAGCTCTATGTTTTACTTTCTTCCAAACTATACAAATTTGGTCTCTGAGAAAAACTCTCGAGATATCTTTTAAAATAAAATTATAATAGATTATATAAAAAGGCTATTCACTCCTCCTTCTTACTTCCTAACTAAGGAATCCTATGATTGGTGGATTATAAGGAGAAAATAGGGATTTAAACAAAAAATATCTGAAGAAAAAATCTAACAGAGTCGGTCGCAAATATTTGGGACTACACAGGTGGATTTCGCAAGTTGAAACATGACTTGCGAAAATTTTCAAGTTGAAAGTGGCCATTTCGCAAGTTGAACTTTGATTTCGCAACTTGTGAAATTGTCTTTCAACTTGGTGCAGTTGTCTTCCAATGGCCATAACCTCTTCATTTCAGCTCCGATTTGCACACCGTTTGAAGCGTTGCACTCCTAACTTCCCAAGCTTCGAAACATATATAGTATGCATAAAATGGACTCCAGGAAGTGCTCCAAAATGTGTCCTGCAGCTGCTCTCCTCTTGAATTTCTTCATGTTAGATTCATCTCTTTGTTTTTCGTCCTTGCATTCTTGATTAGCTTTGGCAAAGGACTATGAAGCTCCAAAGCTTGGATTATTCATGTAAATGATCTTCCATTTGCTTTTCCATAGACTATACAGAGCTCTCCCTCATTTTTAGATTGCTTTGGTGATAAAAAAGCTATTAAAAACACCAAAACTTGCCACAATTTGATTAAAAACATTTGCAAAGGTCCTTAACATGTCAATTGAGTTAAAAGGTAATAACTACTACTCAAAAGTGTTTAAAAGAGTTAATTACAAACTATAAAATAGCACTTTTTGAGTAGTAATCACTCCCCCCAATCGACATATTGCTAGTCCCTTAGCAATGAAGGAGAAAAAAAGAAAAATAAACAGTACTATAGTTTACAACATCATGCTGATCACTTCAAAAAAAAATTCAAGTGGCATGATGATCAAACTCTCTCATGGAACATTAAAGATATAAAACTCAAACTTCAACAAGAGTTATCAAATAACTTGTCTAATCACAATTCATGAAGAGAAGACATTATGCAAATTTAAGCTTTAGAAGAGTTTCCACTCCCAAAGGGTCAATCCTAACTCTTCCACAAAAATCTATGTGTTACTTATTAGTTTTCGAATATAGCATACTGAATTAATCTCTCCCCCCAACCTAGTTATTTTTCAAATCTTAGCAAACTGACAACCTTCAATAGGCTAAGAACGCACCTCATTTATTTCACACATTTTTTTCTTGTAGGAGTACAAAGCTTAAAGGTATTCTTTTCTAAATTGTCCATGTAACAGGGGTCCATCGATGACTCCCAACCAATTAAGGTTTAGGGCATCAATCTTTAATGATCTTTCAACCACTAACTCCTTAGATTTTACCTCGGACTTTTGAGAATGAATTTTAATACCTAAGCACCTATAGTATGTTAAACTCCACCTATTCACCTTTGTAATGAGCATTGAGGTCGGTGACTCCCAACCAATGAAGGCTTAGGGCACCAAGTTTTAAAGATTTTCACCATATACCCCTCAGACCTTGCTCGGGTTTCAAGGCAAGTAAAACAATTTTTATTTTTATTTTTTTTCAAAGGCTCATTGACCTTTTATAAGGTGTCCCAACACTATTAAAATGAGGTCAAAAGTACCAAGTCTAAATTTTCCTAAGTCAAGGGGGTGAAATAGTTTTTCATCTTATAATCGGAACCTAGTGCACAATGTGTGAATAGCTTAAAGTGGAAGAAATAAGGTTGAATTCAATAGAAGTTTCAACAATTCATCAACTTTAATAAGCATAATACAAATTCTAAGTCAAGTAAAAAGACAAAAATTCAATTTCTCCCATTTCATTTTGAGAATTTTTCCTTAATAACCATGGAGAGTAGAACAAAGACTTTAAAAAAAAATTAAAAAGTAAGCAAAAAGCAACTAAATTATCAAATAACTTAGCATTTATAGCAAAACTTCCTTCTTCAACTCTCTTCCCCCCAACCAAGCTAAACATTGCTCTCAATGTGGCAAGAGCGATTGAAAATACAGGGAGGAAGTGGTGCCTCCTGAGTGACATGGAGTCTGAGTTGTCTAGGAGAAACAACATGATTAAAAAAAAAAATTATGAGTAGAGGAAATGAAATAATAGCATGCTAAGTATACTAAAAAATGATGGATATGTATTACTTTAAGAAAGTACAATATGAACTATGAACAAGTAATACATCCAATCCCAGTATATAAAACATCAAAAACATGGGAATAAGAGTTCTACTATAATAAGTAAATACAAAAAAGTAGATAGATGATCAGATAGTGGTGGGAGGATTGTGTGGAGACGATGGCTCGACTGTGGTAGTCTGAGTGCTCTGGATCGGAGTCTCAGTAGTGGTAGGAGGAGCAGAAGATGTAGCCTCAGGCGTGGGCACTATAAAAGGTGCTGCAGGGCAAGTGGTATGATCTCTACATGTATCTTAGCCTGCTCTACCTATTGTGGTTGTTGTGGTTGCTCGTCTTATGGTATTTCTGGATGTACTGGCCTAGTTGGGGCTCTTGGAGGTGCAACATAAGCCGTCATATGATTCCATTTGTCGAGAGTGGATAGCTCTTGGCAAATGCGTCAACGCTCAAGCTGAGGCTTAGAAGGATAGCCCAAATACTCTAATATCTGATACAACATCCTAGGAAAAAGTAGTGGAATGGCATCTGCTCTCTATAGTTTCTTCCTGTGGACCTTCTCTTCAAAGTAAAGAAGATAAGTCATAATCAAATGATGAGGGCCCAAGTAAAAACCCTCTAATATCCTGAATAAGGCCTCTAGTATAGCTCCTCTCCTCTGCACCATTTGCTGAAGTGGAAATATGTTAGAGTGCAGCACCACATCCAAAAGAAACATCCCAGACGGAAGCTCCTTCCTAAAAAGAAATGAGCTTGTAGATGTCCCCTTGGACAATATACGGACCATGTCACTCTGAGAAAAATGAGCCCACTCTCTATAATCTGCTAGACTCCCAGGCTCATATGGAATGTGCAGGGCCTCTGTAATGTGTTTGGCTCCTAAAATACCATGGCATCCATCAATAGTGAAGTGGATGATAGTAGGATCCCGGATGCGATATGCAGTCATAGACTGATAAAAGTCTAATGCTACTCGGGAATAGAAGAAATCCCTAGGAGTCATCAGGTACTCCAAATGGTATCTCTACAGTAGGTGGAATGAATCTCTGAGCTCCGGCTGGTGTCTGAAAGTCTCTCTATCAAAGCATAGCTCGAAATGGAATGGCTTAGCTCGACAGTCCAAATTTCCCTCTATAGGTGGCTGTGTAACCATAGGTCGCTTGATAATCCCTTCCGGAGTCATCCCAGCAGGAATCTGAGACTCTCTTGGGCCTAAAACTCTAGCTTTCTTTGCAAGAGGGCGACGAATTGATTTCTTGGGGCGCAAATTACTTGCCCCAGGTGTAGTGGGAGGCCTCCTCATCTCATACCTTCACTGAGGAGGACTAGGTGGCATTCCACCCTCAGAAAGTGGAATGGCAAAGGCCTATGGAGCCTCAGACATGGAATCTCGCGTAGGTGAAGCTCTCGGTCCAGTGTTGCAAGCTGATGGAGACGGGGTTTGGGCTCCTCTCATCTTGGCTATGGCTGAAGTGGAGAGGCTCGTGTTCCACACGGTACGCAGAGGTGCGCGGAGTGGTCATCTTCAGACGCACAACTTCTGGCTTCCTTTGGAGGGGATCCTTTGAGATTTTTGGGCTTCGTAACTTGGAGGGCTTTTTCGCAAGTTCAAATGGCTGTGCAAAATGAAAAATGAGAGAATTAGAGGTTTAAATAGAAATTTAAATGACAGTTGGTATTTTTGCAAATTGGATTTTTTAAGTTGCAAAATGGCACACGTGGGCCTAAGAGGTGTTTCGCAACTGCAAAAATATTTGCAAGTTGGCTAGTGAACTTGCGAAATTTGGCTTTGATGATTTCGCAAGTTGGTTCGTAGCTGTGAAATTGGATTTTGAAGATGCGAAATGGCACACATGTGCCTAGGAGGTGTTTCCCAGCTGCGAATATTTTCCCAACTTGAAAAATGAACTTGCGAAATTTGGCTTTGAGGATTTCACAAGTTGGCCTCATTTTCCCAAGTTGAAAAATTGCTTGCTTTTCTCCTTTGGTTCTTTATAGCTTCCCTCCAATTCCTTTGAAATTCCTTCTGATTTTGATCATTCAAAAAGTCTAAGTTATATCAAAATAAAATAAATAAAAACTAAAATTAAAATTAAAATAATTAATAAAGCTTTTAAATCAACAAAATTAAAATAAAAACATGGACTTTGATTACTCTTCAAAAAGACTAAGTGCATCTAACCCTTTTTTGGTTAAGATTTCTATGGCTCAAGGAGACTGACTTCCTTCTTGTCTTGATTGAATGGCTCCATGAATGGTTTGAGATGGTGGCCATTGACTTTAAAAGTGTCGGTGCTGTTAGAATTGAGTAGTTCCACTACTCTATTGAGATGCACTTGGTGAATAATGAAAGGGTCTATCCACCTTAACTTTAGCTTTCTTGGAAAGATATGGAGCCTAGAGTCATAGAGTAAGACTCTTTGTCCCTTTTGAAATTCTTTGTTGGAGATTAACTGATCATGCCACCTCTTCATTATTTGTTTTGCAATTTTGGAATTGATGTAGGCATCATTTCTCAATTCCTCCATCTCATTAAGGTCTAAGCACCTCTTCATCCCGACTCTGTTCAAGTCCATGTTTGCCTTCTTAATTGCCCACCAAGCCTTGTATTCAACTTCCACAGGGAGATGGCATGCTTTTCCATAGACTAGGTGATAAAGAGACATGCCAAGAATAGTCTTGTAAGTTGTTCTATATGCCCATAGTGAATCATGGAGCTTAATAGACCAATCTCTTCTGCTGGTGATCACCACCTTCATCAATATATTCTTGATTTCCCTTTTTGCTAACTCAACTTGCCCAGAAGTCTGAGGGTGGTAAGGTGTAGCTACCTTGTGCTTCACCCCATACTTGGCTAAAAGAGTTTCAAAAGGTTTGTTGCAAAAATGAGTTCCCCCATCACTGATTATGGCCTTGGGCACCCTAAATCTTAGGAAGATGTTCTCTTTGAGAAACTTGAGAACAACTCTGTGATCATTGTGTTTACACGAGATTGCCTCAACCCATTTAGAAACATAGTCTACCCCCACCAAAATGTAAGAATTACCAAAAGACATAGGGAAAGGTCACATGAAGTCAATGACCCAAACATCGAAGAAATCAACTATTAAAATGGGGTTCATAGGCATTTGATTTCTACATGTTAGTTTCCCAAGCCTTTGGCATCTATCATAGCTCCTACACATGGTGTGAGCATCTTTGAAAAGTGATGGCCAACTAAAACCTGATTGCAATACCTTCATGGCTGTTTTCTGAGAGGCAAAGTGGCCTCCACATGTGATTACTACTCAAAAAGTGCTATTTCATAGCTTGTAATTAACTCTTTTAAACACTTTTGAGTAGTAGTTATTGCCTTTTAACCCAATTAACATATTAAGGACCTTTGCAAGTACTTCTAATCAATTTGTGTCAAGTTTTGGTGTTTTGATAGCTTTTTGATCACAAAAGCAATATGAGACTGAGGAGAATTATTTGGAATTCATGGAAAAGCAATGGAAAGCTCAGAAACATGAAGAACCAAAGCTTTGAAGTTTTTTGCCATAAGCAAATCCGGAATGCAAGGAGGGGAAGTAAAGAGAAATCTGCCATGAAGCATTTTTTATGACAGTCATGTCAGCCACTTTTGGAGCACTTTATGAAGTCCAATTTATGCATTCTATATCTCGTTTCAAAGCTTAGGAAGTCAGCAATCCAATTCTTCAAACAGTGCGTAATTTGGAGCTAAAATGAAGGAGTTACAGTCGTTGGAAGCTGAACACCGCAAGCTGAAAGCCAACTTCACAGCGCTGCGAAATCAGCCTTTTGCTGCGAAGTGATTTCGCAGCCTTTTTGTGCATCTGCGAAATCTTGCAGACCTCGTTTTCACCTGCGAAATGGTCTTAAGTGCTTCCCGATATTTGCGACCCACACTTTGAGATATTTTTCTTCAAATTTTTGTTGTCTAAATCCCCAAACTCTCCTTGTAAGCCACCAATTATAGGATTCCTTAGCTATTAAGTTAGAAAAAAGGGGAAAATATCCATGTAATAATTATTATTGTAATTTTCATATAAATAGCTCTCGGGAGCCTGTTCTCAAAGAGGAGGACGACAGACCTTTTGTAAAAGTTTGAAAGAAAGTAAAATACAGAGCTTTGCTCTGCCTTACCTTCTCAATTTGATTATATTTTTCATTTACTAGTTATGCACTCTCTGAGGAAGTTTCCCCAGAGAATGAGTAACTAATACCTTTAGTTCCTTGGAGCTAAGGTTGCTGGGAAAGGTTCCAAGTGCAAGAATTAGTAGCTTTGTGGTTTCATCCATGAATGAAGAGAAAGTGTGATCCTTTAGTGTTTTCTATATTTTTAGTTAACTTAAAACGCCTTGGAGTCACCTGGGCCAACACTTGGTAAGGCAAGTGATCTCTGTCCATGGAGATGCACTAGTTTACCCCTTGCGAGCCTCTGGGAGGTGACTTGAAGGTAGGATTTTCTAGAATTGCCAACACTTGGTAAGCTTTTGGACTCCAAGGAGACATCCATTAGTTATCCCTTGCGAGCTTGAGAAGGGAAGTCCAAGGTTAAAGATCACCTTGAATGGTAAATGCTAAGTGAGAGGCACGAACCATTGCAAGTTGCATCAGTGAGAGGGAATTAGAGCTGAAATCCAATTAAGGGATGCATCTATACAACACTGATTAGAGAATTGACTATATGTTAATTCTCTAATGCGAGGAAATGAACCAACTGACCGGAGCTATGTTTTTGCATGAGGAACCTCCCCTGTGAACCTATATCTCCAAGAAATGTTTTTCTTCATAAATAATTTCCATTACTTGATGTGCCGTTAGTTTAAATCTAAACCTTTTTCAACCAAAGTTTGTGTTTTATTTCTTAAGCTAACCTTGAAATGAAACAGCACCAATTCACTTTGAATTGGTATCATTTGTAATTTGAAAACCCTTCCCAGTGAACGATCCTAGAGCCACTATGCTATAGTAGCTTTTTCTTTGCTACCCTAGTATATGGTGTAATAGGTTATAAATTTTGTTGATTACTCCCTCAATCAAGGAGCACCAGCTGGACATGAATCAGCTGAGACACCAGTTGGGCATGAATCAACATGCACTTTCATGGAAATGACTGAGGATTCCCTGTTGCTCTTGTTCAGGGACACACTTCCTTATTATTTGATCTGCACAATACTTGGAACGAAAAGGTTCTTCCCAATAGTAGGCATCAATTTTTGTAAAGAAGTGCTTCCTATCTTGTGCTTTCCACTCACTTGGGACTTCACCAGTAACTAGATAGTTAGCAATATGAGCATACCAAGGAGCATCTTCTAACAACATGAGTGACTTCTCTGGAAAATCATCATTAATAGGTAAAACATGGGAATTATGTGCTATAGCCACCTTTGAAAGGTGGTCAGCTACCACATTCTCCACTACTTTCTTATCTTTGATTTGGAGATTGAACTCTTGTAGTAAGAGAATCCATCTAATCAACCTTGCTTTTGCATCTTGCTTTTTCAATAAGTACTTCAAGGTTGAATGGTTAGTGAAAACCACAATGAAAGACCCTACTAGATAAGCACGAAATTTGTCTAAGGCAAAAACTACAGCCAACAATTCTTTCTCTATGGTTGTGTAGTTTCTTTGTGCTTTGTTCAATGTTTTTCTTGCTTAGTAGATCACATAGGGCTTTCCATCCTCTCTTTGACCAAGAACAACTCCTATAGCAAAGTCACTGGCATCACACCACTTCAAAAGGTAGTTGCTAGTTAGGAGCCCTTACTATTGGAGCGGTTGTCAAGAACTGCTTCAGTTGTTCAAAACTCCTTTCACGTCTCTCATCCCATACAAATTTAGCATCCTTACCCAATAGTTCACAAAGAGGCTTTGAATGTTTAGAGAAATCTTTAATAAACCTCCTGTAGAACCCAGCATGGCCAAGGAATTGCCTTACTCCTTTTATAGTTGTTAGGCTTGGCAATTTGATAATAAGTTTCACCTTTGCTTTATCAACTTCAATGCCTTTCTCGGAGATGATGTGGCTAAGGAAAATTCCTTGCTGTACCATAAAATGGCCTTTATCCCAGTTAAACACTAAGTCCTTTTCAATGCATTGGTTCAAAACCGCTTCCAAGTTGACTAAGCATTCCCTCGAATGTGCTTCCATATATGGTGATATCATCCATAAAAACCTTCATAATACGCTCCACCATATCACTGAAAATGCTTAACATACATCGTTGGAATGTTGCAAGTGCATTGCATAAACCAAAAGGCATTCTTTTGTAGGCATATGTTCCAAATGGACATGTGAAAGTGGTCTTCTCCTGGTTTTCAACATTGATTTCTATTTGAAAATACCTAGAGTAGCCATCCAAGAAACAATAGCAAGGATGGCCTGAGACTCTCTCCAACACTTGATCAATAAATGGCAATGGAAAATGATCCGTCCTTGTCACAACATTCAATTTTCTATAATCAATCCACACCCTCCAACCTGAAGTGAGGTGTGTAGCAACTTCTTCTCCCTTTTCATTTTGCACCATTGTGATTCCTAATTTCATTGGTACTACTTGAGTAGGACTCACCCATGGGCTATCTGATATGGGGTAAATGATACCGGCTTGAAGTAGCTTAAGAACCTCAGCTCACACCACCTCTTGCATATGATGATTCAATCTTCTTTGAGGTTGACGAATTGGCTTAACTTCTTCTTCCAGGTATATATGATGTGTACAGACCAAAGGACTGATGCCTTTCAAGTCAGATATTTGCCATCCTATTGCTTTCTCACATCTTCTAAGAACTTCAAGTAAACACACCTCCTGAAGAGTAGTAAGAGATGAAGATATAACAATAGGGCACTTCTTATTCTCTTCTAGGTATGTATACTTCAACTCCGTGGGCAGGAGGCTTCAAATTAAGCTTTGGGGGCTCCTCTTTAACAGCTTCTTGTGTCTCCTCTTTATTGAATAAAGGTAGAATTTCTTCTATCCTCCTCCAACCTGGTAGAGTAGCAAGCAAATCTGAGGGTTCAGGCAACCCTTCATCAAGATCCCCAAGACTTTCATTCAACTTCTATTGCATTTTCTGATTACAATGCTCTTCCACTAAAGTGTCAATAATGCACACCTCTTCTGGACCTTCCTCTTCTTCCGGATTGATTGGCTTTTTGAACATATAGAAGATATTGAGCTCTAATGTCATGTTGCCAAACGTGAGTTGCATGAGTCCATTCCTACAATTTATGATTGCGTTTGATGTAGCTAGGAATGGTATTCCAAGTATGATAGGAACATAATTAGTTTCCTTGACAATTAGGTTTGTATCAAGAATAAAAAAATCCACTAGATAGTAGAAAATGCCAACTTGAACTAAGACATCTTGAATTATCCCTCTTAGAATTTTCACTGATCTATCTGCTAGAGATAGAGTGATTGATGTTGGCTTTAATTCACCAAGTCCCAATTGCTTGTAGACAGAGTATGGTAGCAAATTCATATTTGCCCCCAAGTCTAACAAAGCTTTCTCCACTACAGTTCCTACAATCATCACTGAGGTGGTAGGGTAACTCGGATCTTTGTACTTCACTGGAGACTTGCATTGTATGATGGCGCTTACTTGCTCAGTCAAGAAGGCTTTCTTATTCACATTCAACCCTCTTTTGATAGTACACAAGTCCTTTAGGAATTTTGCATAAGTTGGCACTTGTTTAATCATATCTAGTAATGGGATGTTGACTTTCACCTGTCTCAATACTTCAAGAATTTCTTATGCATTTCTGATTCCCTTTTTCCCATGCAAAGCTTAAGGAAAAGATGGAGGTATGTGTTTCTTCATCACATCTCCCTTAATAACTATTTTCTCCAGATTTTCATTCACTGTTGAATCATGGTCCTCTTTCCTTTCACTGTTACCTTTCTTCTTACCTTTGATTTCCTCCCTTTTCTCTATCACTTCTTCTTCTTCCTCTTTTTCAACATGTGGCTTGAGTGTTGGCAGCTCAACCTCTTTACC
Source organism: Vitis vinifera (assembly GCF_030704535.1). NCBI lineage: Eukaryota > Viridiplantae > Streptophyta > Magnoliopsida > Vitales > Vitaceae > Vitis > Vitis vinifera. The sequence goes on from NC_081810.1 coordinate 10,402,737, forward strand.
ACTCCTTAGAGTGATCAAGGCTTTGACGTCCCTCACCTATGAAGATTCTCTCTCATGAGCTTCCACTTCATGGATACTTTTGAGGTTTTAGTGAGGTTGAGAAGGAAACCTCCCCTTTTCTTGCACTGTGTTAAGGTTAGTGAGCCTTGAGATTGAGTATTGGAGATTATCTATCTTTTGAGATAGATCATTTTGCATTCCATCCATCCTTTTATTCAATGTATTCTCTACACTGTCAATTGCTTTCAGGTCAATATCTTCATTCAAGGTATACATCCCAGCCTTAGCATTAAAGGCATTTGGTTGAGACTTTGTCCTCCCCACTTCTCCTTTGTTCGGTTCATCCCATCCTCTTGAGACTTCAACAACATAATTCAAGAAATCCATGGCTTCCTTTGGATTCTTACTCATGAAATCTCCTCCACACATAGTCTCGAGGAGTTGCTTCATTGAGGAAGACATACCGTCATAAAAGTAACTCACCAATAGCCATGTATCAAAACCATGGTGAGGACAAGCATTAATAGCTTCCATGTATCTCTCCCAACACTCATAGAATTTCTCATTCCCTTTAGCTGAGAAGTTTGAAATTTTCCTTTTCAAGCCATTTGTCTTATGAGTAGGGAAAAATTTCTTGAGAAATTCAGCTTGCAAGTCAGTCCAAGTTCGGATACTCCTTTGCCTTAAAGTATTAAGCCAAATCTTGGCCTTATCCTTCAAAGTAAAATGAAATAGCTTTAGCCTCATCAAGTCGATTGAAGCTCCTCCCTCTTGGAATGTTTTACAAACATCTTCAAATTCCTTGATATACGCGTAGGGATTCTCACTTTCCATCCCATGGAAAGTAGGTAGAAGCGGCACAACATGTAGTCTGATTACTAGTTGTACTGTAGGAGGCACTATGCATGATGGTGCACTCATATGAGGTGGATGCATGCGGTCCCTCATTGATCTGAATGCATTGGGATCGTTTTGGTGACCATGGTGACTATGTTGATCTTCAGGTGTAACTTCCATGATGTTCAAGCACAATTCCAACTCTGTTTTGTGAGGTGTTTCAATTTTCACAAGTCTTCCTCCACTATCTCTCATCCAATATGGCATAACAACTAGTAACAACTGTAACAAAAAACAAAGAAACAAAATAAAACAAAACTAAAAAAAAGACTAAGATTAACTAAAAACTAAATTAAAAAATAGGCTAAAATATGAACAAGTAAAAGAAACAATTAAAAAGAGTTAGTAAAATAATAGAAAAATCACCAAACTTGTGATGAAGATCACAAGTACTCTGAAAAGGTGATATCACTGTAAAGTTAGCACCATCCCCGGTAACGGCGCCATTTGATTCATGCCCAACTGGTGTATGTCCTGTTGATTGCTGTTTAATCAATTGGTGTGCCTTGATTTCGGTCCTCAAATGGGAGTAATCAACAAAATTTAGAAACCTATTTCACCATATACTAGGGTAGCATTAGCTAGCATAGCATAGTGGCTCTAGGATTGTTCATTGGGATGGGTTTTCAAATTACAACTGATATTAGTTCAAAAGCCGAATTGGTGTTTTTTATTTTCAAGGTTAGCTTTAAAAGAAAACATAAAAATGTTTGAAAAGGTTGGTTTTTTAGTGAAACCAATAATAAAGTAACGGAAATTACTTACAAAGAAGTAAGTAATTTCCCAAACTGAATCTTTTCCTTATATAAAAAGGGAGTTCCGGTCACTTGAATCTTTTCCTCGCATTGGGGATTTAATATATAGTTATTTCCCAAACTGGTGTGGTACAGATGTTTCCCCTTAACGGATTCAAACACTAATTCCCTATCACTGAATCATCTTGCAACGATTCATACCTCTCACCTAGTATTGGCCATTTAAGGTGATCCTTAACCTTGGATTACCCATCAAAAGCTCGCAAGAGATAACTAATGGATGTCTCCTTTGAGTCCAAAAGCTTACCAAGTGTTGGCTATTCTAGAAAATCCTACCTTTAAATCACCTCCCAAAGGCTCGTAAGAGATAAACTAGTGTAACTCAATAGACGGAGTCCACTTGCCTTACCAAGTGTTGGCCCAGATGATTTAAAGGCATTTTAAGTTAACTAAAAAGATATAAACCATTAACGGGTCACACTTTCTCTTCATTAAAAACTGAAACAACAAAACTTCCAATTTTTACATTCGGAACCTTACCCAGCTTCCTTCACTCCAAGAAACAAAAAGCCTAGCCACTCATCCTCTAGGAAAACATCCTTAGAGTTTGTTTGGCTAGTGAGAAAAATACAATCAAAATGAGTAGGTAAGGCAGAGCAAAGCTCTATGTTTTACTTTCTTCCAAACTATACAAAGTTGGCATTCAAGAAAAACTCCTGAGATATCTTTTAAAAGAAAATTACAATAGATTATATAGAAATTCTATTCACCCTTCCTTCTTACTTCCTAACTAGGGAATCCTATGATTGGTGGATTACAAGGAGAAAATTGGGATTTAAACAAAAAATATCTGAAGAAAAAATCTAACAGAGTCGGTCGCAAATATCTGGGATTACACAGGTGGATTTCGCAAGTTGAAACATGACTTGAAAAAATTTCGCAAGTTGAACTTTGATTTCGTAAGTTGAATTTGTGATTTTGCAACTTGCGAAATTGTCTTTCAGCTTGGTGCAGTTGTCTTCCAATGGACATAACTTCTTTATTTCAGCTTTGATTTGCACACTGTTTGAAGCATTGGACTCCTGACTTCCCAAGCTTCGAAGCAATATATAGCATGTATAAAATGGACCCTAGAAAGTGATCCAAAATGTGTCCTGCAGCTGCTCTCCTCTTGAATTTATTCATGTTAGATTCCTCTCTTTGTTTTTCCTCCTTGCATTCTTGATTAGCTTTGGCAAAGGACTACGAAGCTCCAAAGCTTCAATTATTCATGTAAATGAGCTTCCATTTGCTTTTCCATGGACTATACAAAGCTCTCCCTCATTCTTGGATTGCTTTGGTGATAAAAAAAGCTATCAAAAACACCAAAACTTGCCACAATTTGATCAGAAACATTTGCAAAGGTCCTTAACATGTCAATTGAGTTAGAAGGTAATAACTACTACTCAAAAGTGTTTAAAAGAGTTAATTACAAACTATAAAATAGCACTTTTTGAGTAGTAATCAAGCCTCAGCTCATGGTTGGAACTCGTTCTTGTCAACCACAACCCTGAGTTGTTCATGGCATATAGAGCTCTGAGCTCACGACTTGAAGTCCTCCACGTCAAACATTGCCCTTATCTTTTGATAGCATTTAAAGCCATAGGCTCACGACCAAGAATCGCTCATATCATTCTTAACCCTAAGTTATTCATAGCATCTAGAGGCTTAAGGTAACGGGATCCCGAGTCATTCATATCATCCACAATAATCAGGTGTTCATAACATCTAGGGCCTTGAGCTCATGACCTGAACTCATTTATACATCCTTAACTTTGAGTAGCTTTGTCTAGACCTTTGAATTCATGGTCCAAAATCGTTCATATCATCCACAACCCTTAGTTGTTCATAACATCTAGATCCTTGAGCTCATGACCCAGAATGATGTGTATAAACCATAACATGGAGTTGTTCATAGCATCTAAAGATCTGAGCTCATGACCTAGAGTAGTTGATGTCATTAATAGGCATAAGTTGTTCATAGCATCTAGAGCCCTAAGCTCACGACCTAGAGTTGTTCATGTTAACCATAAGCCTATGCTCTTCATAATATGTATAGCCTTGAGCTCATGACCTAGAGTTGTTAATGTCATCCACAACCTTGAGTTGTTCATAGCATCTAAAGCCCTCAACTCATAACCCATAGTCATTCATGTCAGCTATAACCTTGAGTTGTCCATAACATCTAAAGTGTGGAGCTCATGACCCAAAGTTGTTGATGTCAAACATAACCTTGAGTTGTTCATAGCATCTAAAGCCTTGAGCACATTACCTGAAGTCATTCATATCATCGACAACCCTCAGCCACTCATAGTATTTAGAGCCATGAGCTCACATCCAAGAACTATTCGTATGATCCATAACCTTGAGTTGTTTATAGCATCTAGAGGACTAAGGTCACATGATTATGAGTTGTTGATATCATTCACAACCCTGAGTTGTTCATATCATCCAAAGTCATGAGCTCATGACCTAGCGTAACTCATGTCATTAACAACCATGAGTTGTTTATAACATCTAAATCCATGAGCTCATGACCCAAACTCATTCTTGTCAACCACAACCCTAAGCTCATGGCTCAAAGTATTTCATGTGATACACAATCTTAAGTTGTTCATAGCATTTAAAGTCATTGGCCCACAACCAAGAATCATTCATCTTATTCTCAACCCTGAGCTATTCATATCATCTAGAAGCTTAGGTTCACAAGATCTCAAGTCATTCATATCATCCATAACTCTGAACTCACAACCCGTAGTCATTCATGTTATCCACAACCCTAAGCTCATGAAGCAGATAAATTCATATCATCGACAGCTTTGAGTTGTACTTAGCATCTAGAGGCTTGACCTCACGGGATCTTCAGTTGTTCCTATCATCCATGATGCTTAATTGTTCATAGCATCCATAGCCCTCAGCTTATGACCTAGAGTCATTCATGTTAACTATAACCCTAAGTTGTTCATAGTATTAGAGCCCCGAGCTCATGACTTAGAGTCATTCATGTCATCCATAGCCTTAAGCTATTCATAGCATTTAAAGCATCAAGGTCATAACTCGGAGTTGTTCTTATCAACCATAACCCTAAGTTTTTCATAACATCTAGAGCCCTGAGCTCACTACCTGTGGTCGTTCATGTCATCCATAGCCTTAAGCTATTCATATCATTTACAGCCATGTGCTCATGACCAAAAAATCATTCATATCATCCTTGGCCTTGAGCTGTTCATAAAATAGAGGACTAAGCTCATGAAATCCTGATTCATATAATCCAATACCCTAAGTTCTTCATAGCATCCAAAGTTGTAAGCTCATGACCTGGAGTTGCTCATGTCATCCATAATCCTTAGTTGTTCATAGAATCTAGAGCCTTGAGCTCACGACCTGAACTTCTTCTTGTCAACCATAGCCATGATTAGTTCATAGCATCTAAAGCCTTCAGCTCATGACCTGGGGTTGTTCATAGCATCCACAATCTTAAGTTGTTCATAGCATATAAAGGCTTGAGCACATGATGTTGAATTGTTATTAACATCTATAGCCCTAAGCAGTTCATAGCATTTAGAGGCCTTAGGTCATAGGAGACCGATTCATTCATATCATCCAGAACTATGAGTTGTTCATAGCATCTAGACCCTTGAGGTCACAACCCAAAGTTGTTCAGGTCAACCATAACCATGAATTGTTGATAACATCTTGAGCCCTAAGCTCACGACCTAGAGTTGTTAATGTCATCCATAACATTGTGCAGTTCATAACATCTAAAGGCTTAAGCTCATGACATAAAATCATTCGTATTTTTCCCAACCCTGATCAGTTCATAAAATGGAGGACTGAGCTCATGGGATCCCAAGCCATTCATATCATCAACAACTTTGAGTTGTTTATAACTTCTAGAACCCTGAACTCAGAACCCGAAGCCTTTCACGTCAGCCACAACCTTGAGTTATTCATAAAATCTTGAGGTTATGACCTAGAGTCTTTCATGTCATCCACAACCTTGAGTTGTTCAAAGCATCTAGAGCCCTAAGCTCAAGACCTAGAGTCGTTCATATCAACCATAACCCTAAGTTGTTCATAGCATCTACAGGCCTAAGATCATGACTCAGAGTGGTTGTTTTCCACGATAACCCCAAGTTATTCATAGCATTTAGATCCCTGACCTAATGACCTAGAGTAGTTGATGTCATCAACAACCTTAGACAGTTCATAGAACCTAAACCCCTAAGCTCACGACTTGAAATCATTCATGTCATCCATAACCATGATCTATTCATAGTATCTATACGATTGTGCTCAGGACCCAAAGTCGTTCATGTCATCTATAGCCCTAAGTTATTCATAGCATCTAAAGCCATGAGCTCACGACCCAGAGTCATTTATGTCAACCATAACCTAGAGGTGTACGTTGCATCTAGAGCCTTGAGCTCACGACCTAGAGTCGCTCATGTCAACTAGTACCATGAGTATTTTATAACATTTAGAGTCCTGTGATCATGACACGGAGTCGTTCATGTCATCCACACCTTGATTTGTTCATAGCTTTGAGCTATTCAAAGCATTTAGAGCCCTGAGTTCATGACCCAAATTCGTTCATGTCAACTCAACTTTGAGTTGTTTATAGTATATAGAGCTTGGAGATCATGACCCAAAATCATTCATGCCATCCACAATCCTAAGTTGTTCATAGCATCTAGAGTTCTCAGCTCACGACCTAGAGTCTTTCAGGTGATCAACAACCCAAATCTATGTATGGCATCTACAATCCTTATATCATGACCTTTGCTCTTTCATGTCACTCACAACCCTGAGTTGTTTGTAGAATGTGGAGGCTTTAAGGTCATGACTCGGAGTGGTTGATGTAAACCACAACCCTGAGTAGATCATAGCATCTAGAGCCCTGAGCTCAGGACACAAATTCGTTCATGTAAAATATAACCATCAGTTGTTCATAGCATCAAGAGCCCTCAACTCATGACCCATAGTCATTCATATCAACCATAGTGATTACTACTCAAAAAGTGTTATTTCATAGCTTGTAATTAACTCTTTTAAATACTTTTGAGTAGTAGTTATCACATTGTAACCCAATTAACATATTAGGGACCCTTGCAATCAATTCTAATCAAATTGTGTTAAGTTTTGGTGTTTTGATAGCTTTTTTATCACCAAAGCAATCCGAGATTGAGGAGAGTTCTTTGGAATCCATGGCAAAAAATGTCCGGACAGAGCGTCCGGACACACCATCGGAGGGTGGCGGAACGTGGGCTGTGGCAGGCTGTCGAAATGACGTAGCAAGGCTTACTCACTTTAGTCAATGATCCGGACAACATATCCAGATAAGGTATGCTATCGTCCGGGGTGTGATGTTCACGAGTGTCATGTGCTTCTCTCTTGGGGAATCCGGATGGAGTTGCTCCGGATAGCGATGCGCGCTCCGTGTCATCAGGGGGAGGGGTCCCTACACCTTGCACACGTAGACGGTCCCCCTTGTGACGTGCGGCATAGCTCATTCCACCCGGGGAAGAATTATATCCGGTCGACATTCCACCTTCTCCGGATATTTCACATCCGGCACCTGACGCCGGATGGGAGAGCAGGGCGTTTCAACTTCCTCGGTCAGACATATCTGGATCCTCTGATAGCGCTTACCCAGAGAGCATCCGCGACCGACAATTCAAATTCCCCGGACAGTTTGGCTCGTCAGACACTTGTGATTCGCCGGATCCATTTCCACCCACAATCAAAAAGCAAACTCTGATAATACTGACGACCAAGTCTCCATTTTGCACAGTGCAACGAAATTTCTCCTGAAGCTTCCCGATATTTCCGACCGACTTTTTGAGATATTTTGCTTTAGATATTTGATGTCTAAATCCCCAAACTCTCCTTGTAATCCACCTATCATAGGATTCCTTAGTCTTTAAGTAAGAACAAAGGGTGAATAACCTCTTATATATAGTTTGTAATTTCCTTTACATAAAGGATATCATAGATCAGATATATCATATAGATAGCATGTAATCCGACGAGAGGAAGTAATATATTTTTACAGAGCACTTGCTCTATTTTTCCTTGATATTTTTGTTTTCTCGTTCTTTTTCTTTCTAGCCAATCAAACTCTGAGGATTTTTCCTCAGAGGATGAGAGGCTAGGTTCTTCGTCTCTTAGAGTGAAGAAAGCCGGGTAAGTTTCCACATGCATAAATTGGAAGTTTTGTTGTTTTAGTTTTTAATGAAGAGAAAGTGTGACCCGTTAATGGTTTTTATCTTTTTAGTTAACTTAAAATGCCTTTAAATCACCTGGGCCAACACTTGGTAAGGCAAGTGATCTTCATCCATTGAGATGCACTAGTTTATCTCTTGTGAGCCTTTGGGAGGTGGTTTGAAGGTAGGATTTTCTATAATAGCCAACACTTGGTAAGCTTTTGGACTCTAAGGAGACATCCATTAGTTATCTCTTGCGAGCTTGTGAAGGGAAATCCAAGGTTAAAGATCACCTTGAATGGCAAATGCTAGGTGAGAGGCACGAGCCATTGCAAGTTGCATCAGTGAGAGGGATTTAGTGTTTGAACCCATTAAAAGGAAGCATCTATACCACACCGGTTAGAGAATTAACTATATGTTAATTCTCTAATGCAAGGAAAAGAAACAAGTGACCGGAACTCCCTTTTTGTATAAGGAACCTGAGCCTAGTGATCTAAACTGCAAGAAACACTTTTCTTTGTAAGTAAAATCAGTTACTATTTTTGGTTAGCTTAAAACCAATCATTTTTCAAACATCTTTATGTCTTCTTTTAAAGCTAACCTTGAAATGAAAAGGCACCAATTCAGCTTTGAATTGATATCAATTGTGAAGTGAAAACCCATCCCAGTGAACGACCCTAGAGCCACTATGCTATGTTAGCGAAGGCTATCATAGTATATGGTGTAATAGGTTATAAATTTTGTTGATTACTCCCTGAGGACCAAAATCAAGGGACACCAGCTGGACATGAATCAGCCGAGACACCAATTGGGAACGAATCACATAGCCCTAAGATGTTCACAACATCTAAAACCCTGAACCCATGACTTAAAGTCTTTCTTGTCATCGATAGCCTTTGTGCATGGCATCTAAAGCCTTAAGCTCACAACTTGGGGTCTTTCTTATCAACCACAACCCTAAGCTACTCATAGAATCTAGAGGTCCAATCTCATGAACTAAAGTTATTCATGTTATTCACAACCTTGAGTTGTTGATAGCATCTATAACCTTGAGCTCATGAACCAGAGTTGTTCATGTCATCCATAGCCTGAGCAACTCATCGCATCTAAAGGCTTGAACTCATGATGGAGAATCATTCACATCATCCAAAGCTTTGAGCAATTCATAAGATCTAGAGGCTTAATCTCATAGGATCCCGGGTCATTCATATCATCTACAACTCTGAGCTCTACATAACATCTAGAGCCCTAGGCTCACGACTAGGGGTGGCTCATGCCATCCATAGTTAAGAGTTGTTCATAGCATCTAGAGCCTTAAGCTCATAACCCAAAGTCGTTTATGTCAACCATAGCCTAGAGTTGTTCATAGCATCTAGAGCCCTAAGCTCTTAACCTAGAGTCTTTCATGGCATCAACAACCTTGACCTATGTATAGCATCTAGAGCCCTCAACTCACAACTCAGAGTCCTTCATGTCATCAAAAACCTTAAGTTATACATAACATCTAGAGCTCTAAGCTTATAACTAGGAGTCTTTGATGTCAACCACAACCTTGAGTTGTACATAAAATATAGAGGCTTGATCCCATGACCCAAAATTGTTCATGTCATCCATAACCCTGGTTTATTAGTAGCATTTAGAGCCCTAAGCTCACGGCCTAGAGTTGTTCATGTCTTCCACTGCCCAAAGCAATTCATAGCATCTAGAGGCTTGAGCTCATGACACAAAATCGTTCATATCATCCACAAGCTAGAATGATTCCTTACATTTACAGGCCTAAGCTCATGGGATCCCTAGTTCCCCATATCATCCACAACTATGAGTTATTCATGGTTTTTAAAGCCCTAAGCTCAATACCTAGAGTCCTTCATGTCAACCACCACCTTAAGTTGTTCATAGTATCTAGAGCCTTGAACTCATAACCTAAAGTCATTCATGTCATCCATAATCTTGAGTTTTTCATAGCATATAGCACCTTGAGACCCATTCATGTCATCCATAGCCCTGAGTTGTTCATAGTATCCTAAGCCCTAAGCTCACAACACGAAGTTGTTTATGTCATCCACAACCTTGAGCTATTGATACCATATAGGCCCTAAGCGCACAACCTGGAGTTGTTCATGTGTACCATAGCCTTGAGCTGCTCATAGTACTTAGAACCCTAAGCTCACAACCTGAAGTCGTTCATGTCATCCATAGCCCTTACATGTTCATAGCTTCTAACGCCTTAAGCTCAAGACCTAGACTCATCCATGTCAACCATTACCTTGAGTTTTCCATAGCATTTAAAGCCCTAAGCTCACGATATGGAGTCGTTCATCTCAACCATAGTCATAAGTTGTTCATCTCATCTAGAGCCCTTAGCTAATGAGCCAGAGTCGTTCATGTCATCCAAAACCCATAGCTTTTCATAGCATCTAAAGCCTTAAGCTCACGACTTATAGTCGTTCATGTCAATCATTGCCCTAAGCTGTTCATAGCATTCAAGGCCTTGAGCCCAGGAGATTTTGATTCATTAATATCATCTATAATGCTAAGCTGATCATAGCATCCAAAGCCCTAAGCTCATGACCCAGAGTAGCTCATGTCTTTCATAGCCTTAAGTTGTTTATAACATTTAGAACCCTAAACTCATGTGTAGGAGCCATTCATGTCAACCATAACCCTGAGTTGTTCAACATATCTAGAACCCTGAGATCATGACCAGAGGTCATTCATGTCATCCACATCCTTGTGCTCATGAAGCAAAATCATTCATATCATCCATAACCCTTATGTGTGCATAACATCTAAAGGCATGAGCTCATGTGATATGGAGTCATTCATTTCATCCACAATGCTAAGTTGTTGATACCATCCATCACTCTGAGCTCACAACCCAGAGTAGCTCATATCATCCACAACCTTGAGTTGTTCATACCATCTAGAGCCTTGAGCCCACGACCCAAAGTTGTTCATGTCAACCATAACCTTAAGTTATTCATAGATTCTACATCATTGAGCTCATGATCCAGAGTCGTTCGTGTCATCCACAACCCTGAGCTTTTAATAGAAGCTAAAGCCCTAAGCTCATGACCTCGACTCGATTAGGGCAACCACACCCCTAAGCTATTCATAGTATTTAGAGACCTGAGCTCACAAATCGGAGTCATTCATTTCATCCACAACCTTATCATTTTCATAGCATATAAAGGCCTAAGATCATGACTTAGAGACATTCATGTCAACCATAGCGTTGAGTTATTCATAACATCTATAACCCTAAGCTCAGGACCTAGAGTCGTTCATGTCAACCAAAGCCTTGAGATGTTTATAGCATCCAAAGCCTTGAGCTCACAGCCTAGAGTTGTCAATGTCATTCACAACCCTGAGTTGTTCATTGTATTTAGAGCCATGGGATCACAACTAAGAATCATTCATACCAACTACACCCTTGACCTGTTCATAGCATCCAGAGACCTAAGCTCATGGGATCTTGAGTCATTCAGATCATCCACAACCCTGAGCTATTCACAACATCTAGAGGATTGAGCTAATGATTGAGAGTAGTTCATGTCATTTGTAGTCCTAAGTTGTTCATACCATCGAGAGCCTTAAGCTCACGACCTAGAATCATTCCTTTCAACAACACTCCTAGGTTATTCATAGCATTTAGATCCCTAAGCTCATGACTCATAGTCATTTAGGCCAACCATGGCCTAAAGATGTTCATAGCATCTATAGTCCAAAGCTCATGACCTGGAGTCATTCATCTCATCCAAAACCATGAGTTGTTCATAACATCTAGAGCCCTCAACTCATGACCTAGAGTCGTTCATGTCAACCATAACCCTGATCTGTGTATAACACCTACAACCGTCAGTTGACGACTTAGAGTCATTCATGTCATCCACAACCCTGAGATTTTCATAGGATTTAAAGCCTTGTGGTCATGACCAGGACTAGTTCATGTAATACACAACCCTGAGCTATTCTTATCTTAGCATCGTGAGGTCAAAACCAGGAGTCGTTTATGTCAACCACAACCTTGAGCTGTTCAATTTATGTAAAGGCTTAAGCTCACGTCATGAAGTCGTTCATGTCATCGACAACCCTTATGTGTCGGATAACATCTAGAGCCACGAGTTCACATTATAATAATGTTTATTTTTATTTTTTCTCTCCTTCATTGCTAAGGGACTAGCAATATGTCGGTTGGGGGGAGTGATTACTACTCAAAAAGTGCTATTTGATAGCTTGTAATTAACTCTTTTAAACACTTTTGAGTAGTAGTTATTACCTTTTAACTCAATTGACATGTTAAGGACCCTTGCAATCGTTTCTAATCAAATTGTGTTAAGTTTTGGTGTTTTTGATAGCTTTTAGCTACACCAAAGCAATCCAAGAATGAGGGAGAGCTGTATATAGTTCATGGCAAAGCCTTTGGAAGCTCAAATTCATGAAGAACCAAGCTTTGGAGCTCCATAGCCCTTTGCCAAAGTCGTTCAAAGTATGCAAGGAAAGAACAATGGAGAGAGGAAAAACAGAGTGAAGAAAACAGAGGACAGAAGCTGCAGTCTTCTTTCGCACTTTTGGAGCACTTCCTGAAGTCCATTTTCTAAATTCTATATACCATTTCAAATCTCAGGAAGTCAAAAATCCAATTCTTCAAACGGTGCATGATTCGGAGTTGAAACGAAGGAGTTACAGCCATTGCAATAAGATCACTCCAAGCTGAAGGAAGATTTTTGCACGGCTGCGAAATCAACCTTTTGCTACAAGAATTTCGCAGCCATTTTGCACAGTGCACGGGTGTTCTCCTGAAGCTTCCCGATAGTTGCCACCGACACTTTTGGATATTTTTCTTCAGATATTTTTGTATAAATTTCCATTCTTCTCCTTGTAATCCACCAACCATAAGATTTCTTAGTTAGGAAGGTTGGAAAAACGTCTCTATATATATTCCCTTGCATCCACTGTAAAAAATAGAGAAATCATGTAATCCAATATAGATATAGATATATAAATATATAGAATATACAGAGCCTTGCTCTATTTTTTCCTTCTCTTTCATTTTCATTTTCTTGCTAGCCAAACAAACTCTGAGGATTTTTCCTCAGAGGATGAGAGGCTAGGCTTTTTGTCTCTTGGAGTGAGGAAATCCGGGTAAGTTTCCACATGCATAATTTGGAAGTTTTGTTGTTTTAGTTTTTAATGAAGAGAACGTGTGACCCGTTAATGGTTTTTATCTTTTTAGTTAACTTAAAACGCCTTTAATTTACCTGAGCCAACACTTGGTAAGGCAAGTGATCTCCGTCCATGGAGATGCACTAGTTTATCTCTTGCGAGCTTTTGGTAGGTGGTTTGAAGGTAGGATTTTCTAGAATAGCCAACACTTGGTAAGCTTTTGGACTCCAAGGAGACATCCATTAGTTATCTCTTGCGAGCTTTTGATGGCTAATCCAAGGTTAAAGATCACCTTGAATGGCAAGTGCTAGGTGAGAGGTATGAGCCATTGCAAGGTGCTTCAGTGAGAGGGATTTAGTGTTTGAACCCATTAAGGGGAAGCATCTATACAACACCGGTTAGAGAATTAACTATATGTTAAATCTCTAATGCGAGGAAAAGAAACAAGTGAGCGGAACTCTCCTTTTTGTATGAGGAACCTGAGCCTAGTGATCTGAACTCCAAGAAACACTTTTTCTTTATAAGTAAAATCAGTTACTATTTTTGATTAGTTTAAAGCCAAACCTTTTTCATTCAAACATCTTTATGTTTTCTTTTAAAGCTAACCTTGAAATGAAAAGGCACCAATTCAGCTTTGAATTAATATCATTTGCAAAGTGAAAACCCATCCCAATGAACGATCCTAGAGCCACTATGCTATAGTAGCTTTGTCTTTGCTACCCTAGTTCATGGTGTAATAGGTTATAAATTTTGTTGATTACTCCCTCAATCAAGGAGTACCAGTTGGGCACGAATCAGCTGAGACACCAATTGGGCACGAATCACTCAAGATATTTTTTTGTTAGATATTTAGGATATTTTAGTGAGGGGTTGCAAATATCTCTCTATATATGTCTTATAATATCTCCTTTTGTAATATCTCTTGAGCTAGGAATCTCTAAAGCTCGGAATCTCGGAAAAAATTCCAAAGAGATCACTTGTACATTATCTTAGTAAGTAAAACACAGAGCTTTGCTCTGCCTTACCTTCTAATTTTGTCTTTTATTTTCTTTCTAGTCATGCAACATTTGAGGACGTTTTCTCAGAGGATGAGTGGCTAGGATTTTTTTTTCTTGGAAGTAAAGGAAGCTAGGTAAGGGATCCAGATACAAAAGTGGGAGTTTTCCTTGTTTCAGTTTTAAATGAAAGGAAGTTGTGACCTGTTGATGGTTTTTATTTTTCTAGTTAACTTAAAATCCCTTAAAATCACTTGGGCCAACACTTGGTAAGCTTTTTGGACTCAGTCCATAGAGATCCATTAGTTATCTCTTGCGAGCCTCTGGGAGGTGGTTTAAAGGTAGGATAACTTAGAATAGCCAACACTTGGTAAGCTTTTGGACTCCCCGGAGACATCCATTAGTTATCTCTTGCGAGCTTGTGAAGGGTAATCCAAGGTTAAGGACCACCTTGAATGGCTAATACCAGGTGAGAAGTATGAACCATTACAAGATGAGTCAATGAGAGGTTTTAGTGTTGAAACCATTAGTGGGAAGCAACTGTACCACACCGGTTCGGGAAATAATTATAGGTTAAAAATTCTAAGAAACCTTTTCTTTGTAATTAATCTCAATTACTATTTTTGGTTAGCTTAAAACCAATCTTTTTCAACCATGATTATGTTTTCTTTTAAAGCTAACTCATAAAAGAAAAAGCACCATTTTAGTACGTTAAACTAATATCATGTGTGATATGAAAACCCATCCATGTGGACAATCCTAAAGCCACTATGCTATGCTAGCTATGCTACCCTAGTATATGGTGAATTAGGTTTATAAATTTTGTTGATAACTCCCGTTTGAGGACCAAATAAAGAAGAACACCAATTGGGGACAAACCAAATGGCGCTGCTGTCAGGGACGGTGCCACTTCAATGTGATATGACTTTTTCAGAACACTTCTGATTTTGATCACAAGTTCGGTGATTTTTCTTTTTCTTTTACTAACCCTTTTTATTTGATTTCTTTTAATTGTTCTTGTTTTAATTTATCATTTGATTTGTTTTCTTTATTTATTTTGTTTTTCTTATTTTTTTCTTGTTTTTCTTGTTTTTGTTTCAATTACCGCTAGTTGTGTATGCCATATTGGATACGAGACAGTGGGGGAAGACTTGTAAAAATTGAAAATCCTCATGAGACAGAGTTGGAACTTTGCTTGAATATCATGGAGGCTACACCTGAAGATCAGCATAGTCAACACGCTCAGGAGGACAATTTCAATGCATTCCGATCTATGAGGGATCGCATGCATCCACCTCGTATGAGTGCACTGTCATGTATAGGGCCACCTATAGAGCAGTTAGTGATCAAACCACATATTATACCACTTCTACCTACTTTCCATGGCATGGAAGAGAGAATATCTATGCGCATATCAAGGAATTTGAATAAGTTTGTAATACGTTTTAATAAGGAGAAGCCTCCATTAACTTGATGCGGCTGAAGCTATTTCCTTTTACCTTAAAGGATAAAGCCGAAATTTGGCTTAATTCTTTGAGGCCAAGGAGTATCCGAGCTTGAACGGATTTACAAGCTAAATTTTTCAAGAAATTTTTCTCGACTCATAGGACCAACGACTTGAAAAGGAAAATTTCGAATTTCTCAGCTAAAGAGAATGAGAAATTCTATGAGTGTTGGGAAACATACATGGAAACGATCAACACTTGTCATCACCATGGCTTTGATACATGGCTATTGGTGAACTATTTCTATGACGGAATGTCTTCCTCAATGAAGCAGCTCTTGGAAACGATGTGTGGAGGAGACTTCATGAGTAAGAATCCAGAGGAAGCCATGGATTTCTTGAGTTATGTAGCTAAAGTTTCATGAGGAAGGGATGAACCGAATACTAGAGAAGTGGGAAAAATGAATTCTCAACCTAGTGTTTCCAATTCTAAGGTTGGGATGTATACGTTGAACGAAGATACGGATATGAAAGTAAAATTCGCAGTTATGGCAAGAAGACTGGAGGAGCTAGAAATAAAGAAGTTACGCGAAGTGTAGGCCGTTACTAAAACACCGATGCAAGTTACCCATGTACTATTTGTCAATCTTTTGAGCACGTGGTGGCGGAGTGTTCTACAATTCCAACTGTGAGAGAGATGTTCGGGGATCAAGCAAATGTTATTGGACAATTTAAACTCAATAACAATGCTTCATATGGTAATACCTACAATGAAAATTTGAGAAACCATCCGAATTTCTCTTAGAAACCAAAGGTACCTCAGTACACGCAACTCGGCCAAGCACCTCCGCAAGCAACAAATCTTGAACAAGCCATTGTGAATCTTAGCAAGGTTGTGGGAGATTTTGTTGGAGACCAGAAATCCATCAATGCTCAACTCATTCAAAGAATTGACAATCTAGACAAAAAGATGGATGAGAGGCAAAATAATTTATCTCAAAAGATAGATAATCTCCAGTACTCAATCTCCAGGCTCACCAACCTCAACATAGTGCAAAAGAAGGGAAGGTTTCCTTCTCAACCTCATCAAAGTCCACAGCTATCCATGAAGTGGAGGTTGAAGAAAGAGAATCTTCACAGATGAGGGAACTTAAAGCGGTGATCACTCTAAGAAGTGGTAAAGAGGTTGATCTGGCAACAACCAAGCCAGAACATGAAACATAGAGAGAAGCAGAGGAAGAGAAGAAGGAGGAGTTCAAAGGAAAGAGACCAAGGAACAACACGAAGAAAGAGGACTATGATTTTACTATGAAAGAAGGACCAGAGAGGACCATTGTCAAAGAAGATATGAGGAAGAACCACATGCCTCCACTTTTCCCCAAGATTTACATGGGAAAAAGGGAATCATCAACGCATTAGAAATTCTTGAAGTGTTGAGGCAAGTGAAAGTTAACATCCCGTTGCTAGATATGATTAAACAAGTTTCGAATTATGCAAAATTCCTGAAGGACTTATGCACTATAAAAAAAGGGTTGAATGTAAGCAAGAAAGCCTTCTTTACTAAGCAAGTAAGTTCCATTATACAGTGCAAGTCTTCAGTAAAATACAAAGATCTGTGCTACCCTACCATCTCAATAACGATTTGAGGGGTGTCTATGGAAATAGCTTTGTTGGACTTGGGAGCAAGTGTGAATTTGCTGCCATACTTTGTCTAAGAGCAATTGGGATTGGGAGAGTTGAAGCTAACATCAATCACTCTATCTCTAGTAGATAGATCTATGAAAATTCGAAGAGGCATAATTGAAGATGTCCTAGTTCAATTTGACAAATTCTACTACCCAATGGATTTTGTTGTCTTAGATACGGATTTGAGTGCAAAAGGAACCAACTGTGTCCCTATTATACTTGGAAGACCATTCCTAGATACATCAAATGCCATTATCAATTGTAGAAATGGAATGATGCAACTCTCATTTGGCAATATGACAATGGAACTCAACATCTTCTACTTATGTAAGAAACAATTCCATCCGGAAGAAGAAGAAGGACCAAAAGAGGTGTGTATGATTAACAACCTAGTGGAGAAGTATTGTGATCAGAAAATGCTAGAAGAATTCAACGAGAGTCTTGGGGATCTTGATAAAGGGTCACTTGAACCCTCAGAGTTGCTTGCTACTTTTTACCCTTTGAAGGGACGGAAAGAAATTTTTCCCTTATTCAAAGGGGAGGAGACACAAGACGTCGTTAAGGAGGAGACCCCAAAGCTTATTCTGAAGCCATTACCCGCTGAGTTGAAGTATGCATACCTGGAGGAGAACAAGCAGAGCCCTGTTGTTAATTCTTCATCTCTTACTACTACTTAGGAGGATTGTCTACTGGAAGTCCTCAGGAGATGTAAGAAGGCAATAGGGTGGAAAATCTCTGATCTAAAGGGGATCAACCCTTTAGTCTGTACCCATCATATATATATGGAAGAAGAAGCTAAGCCAGTTTGTCAACCCCAAAGAAGGTTGAACCCTCATATGCAAGAGGTGGTGTGAGCTGAGGTGCTTAAGCTACTTTAGGCCGGTATTATCTACCCCATATAAGATAGCCCATGGGTGAGTCCTACACAAGTAGTGCCAAAGAAATTTGGGATCATGATTACTAATCAAAAAGTGTTATTTTATAGTTTTTAATTAACTCTTTTAAACACTTTTGAGTAGTAGTTATTACCTTTTAACTCAATTGACATGTTAAGGACCTTTGGAAATGTTTCTAATCAAATTATGGCAAGTTTTGGTGTTTTTGATAGCTTTTTTATCACCAAAGCAATCCAAGAATGAGGGAGAGCTCTGTATAGTCCATGGAAAAGCAAATGGAAGCTTATTTACATGAATAATCCAAGCTTTGGAGCTTCGTAGTCCTTTGCCAAAGGCAATCAAGAATGCAAGGAGGAAAAAAAGAGAGAAGAATCTAACATGAAGAAATTCAAGAGGACAGCAGCTGAAGGACACATTTTGAGCACTTCTTGGAGTCCATTTTATACATACTATATATCGTTTCGAAGCTTGGGAAGTCAGGAGTCCAACTTCAAACAGTGTACAAATCGGAGTTGAAATGAAGAAGTTATGGCCATTGGAAGACAACCACACCAAGCTAAAAGACAATTTCGCAAGTTACGAAATCACAAATTCAACTTGTGAAATCAAAGTTCAACTTGCGAAATGGACACTTTCAACTTGAGAAATTTTCGCAAGTCATGTTTCAACTTGCGAAATCCACCTGTATAATCCCAGATATTTGCGACCGACTCTGTTAGATTTTTTTTGTTTAAATCCCTATTTTCTCTTTGTAATCCACCAATCATAGGATTCCTTAGTTAGGAAGTAATAAGGAAGGGTGAATAGACTTTCTATATAATCTATTGTAATTTTCTTTTAAAAGATATCTCCGGAGTTTTTCTCAGAGACCAACTTTGTATAGTTTGGAAGAAAGTAAAACACAGAGCTTTGCTCTGCCTTACCTACTCATTTTGATTGTATTTTTCTCACTAGCCAAACAAACTCTGAGGATGTTTTCCTAGAGGATGAGTGGCTAGGTTTTTTGTTTCTTGGAGTGAAGAAAGTTGGGTAAGGTTCCAAATGAAAAAATTGGAAGTTTTGTTGTTTCAGTTTTTAATGAAGAGAAAGTGTGACCCGTTAATGGTTTTTATCTTTTTAGTTAACTTAAAATGCCTTAAAATCACTTGGACCAACACTTGGTAAGCTTTTGGACTCAAAGGAGACATCCATTAGTTATCTCTTGCGAGCTTTTAACGGGTAATCCAAGGTTAAGAATCACCTTGAATGGCCAATACTAGGTGAGAGGTATGAACCATTGCAAGATGATTTAGTGACAGGGAATTAGTGTTTGAATCGATTAAGGGGAAACATTTGTAGCACACCGGTTCGGGAAATAACTATATGTTAAATCCCCAATGCAAGGAAAAGAGTCAAGTGATCGGAACTCCCTTTTTGTATAAGGAACCTGAGCCCAGTGATCTAAAAACTCTAAGAAGCACTTTTCTTTGTAAGTAATTTTTGTTACTTTATTATTGGTTTCACTTAAAAACCAACCTTTTCAAACATCTTTATGTTTTCTTTTAAAGCTAACCTTGAAAAGAAAAAGCACTAATTCAACTTTTGAACTAATATCAGTTGTAATTTGAAAACCCATCCCGGTGAACAATCCTAGAGCCACTATGCTATGCTAGCTAATTGTCACAGGATGCTTCAAATGACCCTCCCCAGGGGCTTATATAGGAGGAGGGAAGCTTCTGGAGACTCCTGGAGCCATCTACACTAAGCCATTGGTGGGAAGAGTGTGGAAGGTTCTAGAAATGCCTAGAGATGTCCACACATCTCTACACTATGGAGGAAGGCATGGGAGGAGTCCAAGGCTTTCTAGAGACTTCTAAGAATCTCTTGTATATTCTTGTACATAGGGTTGTACATAGAATAAGGTAGGATGTTCTAGAATATTCTTGATTTGTAAGGAACCCTCCAAGGTTCCAGAGAGTTCCCTTGGTGCCTATAAATAGGTGAGGGCCTCATTTGGCCAAGGCACCACCCAAATCACTTCCTAACCAAGCAAGTGAGCATCCAAGCACTTGTAAAGGCTTTCTTGAGTTAATAGAGCTTCCATTCTTTAAGGAGTTGCCTACCAAGCTTCCTAAACTTTTGAGTCGCAAGTGTCTTAGCCTAGTAAGCTAAGCATTGGAGAACAAGGCTGACTTAGCAAGATCAAGCTTCTTGGCTTGTCTAAGTGCCGCACGAGCTTAGTAAACGACTAAGTCTGTGACATAATGCTACCCTAGTATATGGTGAAATAGGTTTATAAATTTTGTTGATTACTTCCATCTAAGGACCAAAATCAAGGCACACCAATTGATTAAACACCAATCAACAGGACATACACTAGCTGGGCACGAATCAAATGGCGCCGTTGCTGGGGATGGTGCCAACTTTATAGTGATATCACCTTTTCAGAGTACTTGTGATCTTCATCACAAGTTTGGTGATTTTTCTTTTATTTTAATAACTCTTTTTAATTGTTTCTTTAACTTGTTCATATTTTAGCCTATCTTTTAATTTAGTTTTTAGTAAATCTTATGATTACTACCCAAAAAGTGCTATTTTGCACCTTTAATTCATTATGTTTTAAGCACTTTTGTGTAGTAGTTCTCCATCTTTATTCCAATTGGCATGTTAAGGACCTAGCAATGACTTCTAATCATATTTGTTGCTAGTTTTAGTGTTTTGACAGCTTTTTGGATCATTAAGACAAGCCAAGTAAAGGAGAGAAGCAAAGTGAAGAAAATAGACGACAGCAGCTGTAGTCTTTCTTCACACTTCCCAAAGTCCATTTTCTACATGCTATATACCATTTCAAAGTTCAGAAAGTCAAGAATCCAATGCTTTAAACCGTGTACAATTTGGAGCTGAAATGAGGAAGATATGGCCTTTGGAAGACAACTGCTCCAGGCTTGTGCGAAATTCACACAACACCTTGAAATTCGCACAACACCTCCAGGTTGTGCGAAATTCGCACAACACCTTCCAAATTCGCACCAGCCCATGCGTGGTGCTAATTCTCCTCTATTTTTGCCAACTCCACTTTAGATCTTTTCTTATGTATTTTTTGATGTAATTTCCTTTTTATCCTTGTAACTAACCAATCACAAGCTTTGCTTTTGTAAAGACTATAAGAGGGGTGGAAATCATCTCTCGACATGGTGTTACATTTTACACTTAGTAAAATACAGAGCTCTCTCGTTTTCCTTTTCTCTCTACTATTTTCTTTTTCTTGGAAGCCAAACAACCTCTGAGGATGTTTTCCCAGAGGATGAGAGGCTAAACTTTTGGTTTCTTGGAGTGAAGGAAGCTAGGTGAAAAGTCCAGATGCTAAAGTGGAAAATTCTCGTGCGTTAAATACAGGTAGTTGGAGTTCATAAATGCCTTTTAAATCTAAAGTTTTGCTTTAAATCCCTTAGAATCACTTTGAATGGCCAATACATGGTAAGCTTCAGGTCTTTGTGGATGCTTATTGCTAGATCCATATCAGTCCATTAGTTATCATGTACGAGCCATTGGAAAGTGGCTCAAGGTGAAGACCCATAGTGTCTAAAGCCATTAATGGAACTTGACTACCATTTCTATTGAATTTTTATGGATTAAATCTTCATTGTTAAACCTATACCGGTTCGGGAAATAACAATAGGTTAAATCCCCAATGCGAGGAGAAAAATCCGGAATTTCCCACTTTGCATTTTGAACTTGATCCTAGCAACCTTTAGTTTCGGGAAACTTTCTTTCTTCCATTTTTACTTAGTTTTATGTTAGTTTAGTTTCAAACACCTTTCAAAACAAATTTTATTTTCTTTTAAACTTTAATTTTTTGATAAAGGAAATCATTAAATTCAATTTCTAATCTTGAGTATATCACTGGTAGAATGAAAACCCATCCCAGAGTTTGACCCTAGAGCCACTATGCTATAGTAGCTTTGCTACGCTAGTATGAGGTCATAGGTTTTATAAATGTTTTTGATTAAATGACCCGACTGGATTATCACGGAATCAAAATGACGTCGTTGCCGGGGATGGTGCCACGATACAGTGATACAACCTTTTAGAGGCTACTTGTGATTTCCATCACAAGTTTGGTGAATTCCTTTTTCACTAACTTCATTTCCTTTCTTTTTCCTTTTGTTAAGTTTATTTTCGTTTTCTTTCTAACTTTAACCTTTTTTCTAGTTTTCTTTTGTTTTTGTTGTCTTTGTTTTGTTTTCAGGTAAGTTGTAACTTGTGCATGCCCTATTAGATTCGGGACCAAGAGGGAAGATTAGTAAGGATTGAGAATCCTCAAGACACAGAGTTAGATATCTGTGTAAACATCATGGACCCTCCACCAGAGGATCAGAATTCTCAACACGGTCAAGGGGGTAATCCAAATGCATATCTATCCATGAGGGATAGAATGCACCCAGCAAGGATGAGTGCACCCTCATGCATTGTAACTCCTCTTGAGCAGCTGATTATAAGGCCCCATATTGTGCCCCTCCTACCAAATTTCCATGGAATGGAGAGTGAGAATCCATATGCCCACATCAAGAAGTTTGAGGAGGTTTGCAATACTTTTAGAGAGGAAGGAGCTTCAATAGACTTGATGAGACTCAAGCTATTCCCTTTTACTTTGAAGGACAAGGCAAAAATATGGCTTAATTCTTTAAGGCCAAGGAGCATAAGGAATTGGGTTCTTCTTCAGGATGAATTTTTGAAGAAATTTTTCCCCACCCATAGGACAAATGGGTTGAAGAGACAAATCTCAAACTTTTCTGCAAAAGAAAATTAGAAGTTCCATGAATGTTGGGAAAGGTATATGGAGGCCATCAATGCTTGTCCTCATCATGGCTTTGATACATGGCTCTTGGTGAGCTATTTTTATGATGGAATGTCTTCCTCCATGAAGCAAATTCTTGAAACCATATGTGGGGGAGATTTTATGAGTAAGAATCCAGAAGAAGCCATGGACTTTTTAAGTTATGTATCTGAAGTAACAAGAGGATGGGATGAGCCCAACTCAAGGGAAATGGGAAGGATGAAAGCTCCTGTAAATCCAAAGGGTGGTATGTACATATTAAGTGAAGACATGGACATGAAAGCTAAGGTGGCAACAATAGCAAGGAGGTTGGAAGAACTTGAGTTGAAAAAGATGTATGAAGTCCAAGCCATTTCCGAGACACAAGCCCATGCCATGCCATGCACCATTTGCCAATCATGTGATCATGTGGTAGATGAGTGCCCAACCATGCCAGTTGTGAGGGAGATGTTAGGTGATCAAGCCAATGTTGTGGGGCAATTTAGGCCCAACAACAATGCACCTTATGGAAACACCTATAACTCAAGCTGGAGAAACCATTCAAATTTTTCTTGGAAACCAAGACCACCTCCATACCAACCACAAGCCCAAACCCAAGCACCTCAACAAACCTCTTCAGTGGAGCAAGCCATTGCGAACCTAAGTAAAGTCATGGGTGACTTTGTGGATGAACAAAAGGCAATCAACTCACAATTGCACCAAAAGATTGAAAATGTTGAGAGTTCTCAAATTAAGAGAATGGAGGGGTTGCAAAATGATCTATCTCAGAAGATAGATAATATTCAATACTCCATCTCTAGACTTACCAACCTCAACACAGTGAATGAGAAAGGAAAGTTTCCCTCTCAACCAAGCCAAAATCCCAAGGGTGTTCATGAAGTTGAAACCCAAGATGGGGAGTCTTCAAAGTTGAGGGAGGTCAAAGTTGTGATCACCTTGAGGAGTGGAAAGGAGGTTGATCAACCCTTGCCTAAGGTGAGGTAAGATGAAGAACTCATGTCAAAGAGAACCTTGGTTAAAGAGAGCAATAACCAAGAAGAGAAGAGTGGGAAGAAAAGTGCATCCAAATCAAGCATTGAAGAAGAGCCAAGGATAGTGATTAAAGAGGATATGATGAAGAAACATATGCCTCCCCCTTTTCCTTAAGCTTTACATGGAAAGAAGGAAATCAAGAATTCATCAGAAATTCTTGAAGTTTTGAGACAAGTGAAGGTGAATATACCCTTACTTGATATGATCAAGCAAGTCCCCACATATGCAAAATTTTTAAAGGACTTGTGCACGGTTAAGAGAGGGTTACATGTGACAAAGAATGCATTCCTCACTGAGCAAGTAAGTGCTATCATTCAGAGTAAGTCTCCAGTTAAGTACAAAGATCCGGGATGCCCCACCATTTCAGTCAACATTGGAGGGACACATGTGGAGAAAGCTTTACTAGACTTGGGGCCAAGTGTGAATTTGCTCCCATACTCTGTGTACAAGCAACTAGGACTTGGAGGATTGAAGCCCACAACTATCACTCTCTCCTTAGCTGATAGGTCAGTCAAAATCCCATGGGGGGTGATAGAGGATGTTCTAGTTCAAGTGGACAAATTTTACTATCCCGTGGATTTTGTTGTGCTTGATATTGATCCCACTGTTAAGGAAGCAAATTACGTGCCAATCATCCTTGGGAGACCTTTCCTAGCTACCTCCAATGCCATCATCAATTGTAGGAATGGGGTGATACAACTCACATTTGGAAACATGACCCTAGAACTAAACGTATTCCACCTATACAAGAGGCATCTTCACCCTGAAGAGGAGAAGGGATCAGAGGAGGTGTGCTTGATCAACACTTTGGTTGAAGAGCATTGTGACAAGAATTTAGAAGAGAACCTGAATGAAAACCTTAGAGTGCTTGATGAAGGGTTGCTTGAAACCTCTGATGTGTTAGCCATCATGTCTCCTTGGAGGAGAAGGGAAGAGATCTTACCACTGTTCAATAAGGAGCAGCTAGGGAGGACCCTCCAAAGCTAGTTTTGAAGCCACTTTCTGTTGATTTAAATGCAAACTTCATATGGGATCCGGGCAAGCTGAATCCAGATCAAAAATTTTTTTTATGGACTTAGTCTTTCTAAAGACTAGCTAGTCCATATCTTTTTCTTTTATTTTTAAACTTGTTTTGATTTTTCTTTTTGACTTTAATTTCATTCTAATGTGGTTTGAATTGGTTTTTTGTGTTAACATGTAGGTAGGAAAGCTTGAAGAATGAAGTCAAGGTGAAAACAAGGGAAAACAGGGGAAAAAAGCCAAGACACAGCAAAATTCGCACCACCCATTCCCCTTGTGTGAAATTTGCGCACAACACATCCCCCTGTGCGAATTCTCTTTTGTGACAAATTTTCAAAAGCATGCTCTCGGTCCCTTCCCAAAATCTCAGTGCGAATTTCACAGGAATGCGAACCTTGTGCGAACCTTGTGCGAATTCATTTTTGTGCCAATTTTCAAAACCATGCTCTCTATCTTGGAGAACCACTGGAATGCGAAATTTTCGCACTACCCATCACCTTGTGCGAAATTCGCACTTCCTCTTTAAAAGCCATGTTCTCCTCTTTAATTCTAAGCTTCTTCTTCTTCAATTCTCTCAACACCTCTATTCCGATCACCCATTTCCATCCTTAAGCTCCTCTCCTTCATCATTCCCCATCCTCAACACCACCATGGCAGCCCATCCCCATAGCTTCACTCCATAGCCGCGGCCTTCACTATTCACCACAGTCCACACCTTCCATTTTCAGCTCTTTCTCCTCCTTCCACCATAAAAAAACCCTTCAATTCTTCACTCAACACTCTAAATCCATCCCTAAACCAATCCCAACCTTGCTTTTACCAAACCACAACTTCAAGCTAAGGATTCAAGCCACGGTTTCTTCATAAGAAACCCATTGCCGCCGGTTAGAGGAGCTTCCAAATTCTAAATTCTCTTCTTGAAAAGCTCCAATTCCAAGCTTAGCCGCCATGAAAAACTCATTTCCTGCCTCAGCCAGCATTTCCCACCCTCAAAAACCAAGAATTTTTCCCATTTGAAAGCACCACAATTTTGCATTTGGGCGGGTGAATAGTGTCTTGTGTGAAATTTTCACACAACACCCCCCTTGTGCAAATTTTTCAGCTTCTCCATCCCTACCCTCCCCAATCCCAAGCCTCTGAGCCTCATTTCGTCGCTTCCTCGTGCCTAAGACTCGAGAAGGATATACCTCAGCTCCCCAGAGCAGTCAGAGAGCTGCCCCTATGCGTGCCCCACTAGATGCACCTCCACATTTACCTGATTCTGCCCCTCAGAGCAGATACCATATGAGGAGAGCATCTACCACGCATGTGGCCCCTACTCAGATTCCACCTAGGAGTCCTCCTACAAAGAAAGCCAAGACTTCAGAGCCAGGAGAGTCCTCTAGAGCACCTCGGGATTCACAATCTCAACCTCCTACCTTAGAGCCGCCCATTACTATCCCTGGTGCAGAGTACCGTGCCTTGCTCGCTTCTTTCCAGACTCTGACCACTACTCAGACGGCCATTATGGAGTGGATGGACCACTTCCAGCTTCGGCAGGACCAGCAGACTCTCATTCTCCGTGAGATTCAGCAGCACCTCGGTCTTTTGCCACCAGCTCCACCTGTAGCGTTACCTTCTTCAGCTCCAGTAGAGGACCCCTCCTATCCACCAGAGGAGCCTACTACTTGATCATACGATCACTCCTCTCCTTTTTTGTATCTATATTCTATGTTTTTGGATGTTTAATATATTTTGGACCACTTTTATACTGGGATTGGATGTATTCCATGTTTCTCTTGTATATTGTACTCTCTCAGTTTATATAGACATCTTCCTTTTTGTGTATTTTAGCTATTCGTTTTTTATTTCCTCTAATCATCACTCTTATGATTTTTTCTTTTCTTATGCAACATGTGGTTTCTCATGTTCATTCAAAGTCCCTTACTATCAAGAGGTATCACTTCCTCCCTTTTATTATCACTTGCTTTTGGAACATTGGGGACAATGTTCATCCTAGTTAGGAGGAGAGTTGAGGAAGTAATTTGTTGAATTTCTGGTTAAGTTATTTTGCTAACAAATTTTTGCAAACTCTCTTTGTTTCTCAAAGATAAATTATCAAAAGTAAATGGGAGAAATTAAATTCTTATCTTATTGCCATAGTCTTAGAGTTTGTATTATGCTTATTAAAGTTGATAAATTGTTGAAGTTCCTTTTGATTTCAATCTTAAGTCTTCCACTCTAATCTTTTCACACACTGAACACATTAGATTCCAGTTATAAGATGGAAAACTTTCTCACCCCCTAAACTTAGGAAATTTTCGACTTGGTGCCATTGACCTAATTCTATTAGTGTTGGGACACCTTATAAAAGGCCAATGTGTCTTATGAAAAAAATTTTGCTTCACTTGCTTTGAAACTAGAGCAAGGTCCAAGGGGTATATGGTGAAAATCTTTAAAGCCTGGTGCCCTAAGCCTTAATTGGTTGGGAGTCACCGACCTCACTGCTCGTTACATGGGTGGATGGGTGGAGTATATATAAAAAAAAAAAAAAAAAAAAAAAGAGAGGAAGAAAAAGAGGTGCGTTCTTAGCCTTTTATATATGAGTTAGTGTTGCTAAAGTTAGAGAAAAACCTTAGTTGGGGGGAGAATATAGTTTGACATACTATAACTGGAAACTAAGCACCTTAACACTTAGATTTTTGTGGAAGATTAAGAGTTGATCCTTTGGGAGTGGAAATTATTTTGATACTCAAATTTGCATAATGCCTGCTCTTTGCATGTTGTGATAGGTAAGTTATTTGATGACTCTTGTTGATGATTGAGTTTTATATCCTTGACTTGCCATGTGAGAGTTTGATCCAATCATGCCACTTGATTATTTTTTGGAGTGATCAGCATGATTTTGTAAATTATTATATTATCTATTTTTTTTTTCTCTCCTACATTGCTCAGGGACTAACAATGTGTTAGTTGGGGGGAGTGATTACTACCCAAAAAGGGCTATTTTGCACCTTTAATTCATTATGTTTTAAGCACTTTTGTGTAGTAGTTCTCCATCTTTATTCCAATTGGCATGTTAAGGACCTAGCAATGACTTCTAATCATATTTGTGGCTAGTTTTAGTGTTTTGACAGCTTTTTGGATCATTAAGACAAGCCAAGTAAAGGAGAGAAGCAAAGTGAAGAAAACAGAGGACATTAGCTGCAGTCTTCCTTCGCACTTTTCGAGTACTTTCCGAAGTCCATTTTCTACATGCTATATACCATTTCAAAGCTCAGGACGTCAAGAATCCAACGCTTCAAACCGTGTATGATTTGGAGCTGAAATGAGGAAGATATGGCCTTTGGAAGACAACTGCTCCAGGCTTGTGCGAAATTCACACAACACCTTGAAATTCGCACAACACCTCCAGGTTGTGCGAAATTCGCACAACACCTTCCAAATTCGCACCAGCCCATGCGTGGTGCTAATTCTCCTCTGTTTTTGCCGACTCCACTTTAGATCTTTTCTTATGTATTTTTTGATGTAATTTCCTTTCTTATCCTTGTAACTAACCAATCACAAGCTTTGCTTTTGTAAAGACTATAAGAGGGGTGGAAATCATCTCTCGACATGGTGTTACATTTTACACTTAGTAAAATATAGAGCTCTCTCGTTTTCCTTTTCTCTCTACTATTTTCTTTTTCTTGGAAGCCAAACAACCTCTGAGGATGTTTTCCCAGAGGATGAGAGGCTAAACTTTTGGTTTCTTGGAGTGAAGGAAGCTAGGTGAAAAGTCCAGATGCTAAAGTGGAAAATTCTCGTGCGTTAAATACAGGTAGTTGGAGTTCATAAATGGCTTTTAAATCTAAAGTTTTGCTTTAAATCCCTTAAAATCACTTTGAATGGCCAATACATGGTAAGCTTCAGGTCTCTGTGGATGCTTATTGTTAGATCCATATCAGTCCATTAGTTATCGTGTACGAACCATTGGAAAGTGGCTCAAGGTGAAGACCCATAGTGTCTAAAGCCATTAATGGAACTTGACTACCATTTCTATTGAATTTTTATGGATTAAATCTTCATTGTTAAACCTATACCGGTTCGGGAAATAACAATAGGTTAAATCCCCAATGCGAGGAGAAAAATCTGGAATTTCCCACTTTGCATTTTGAACTTGATCCTAGCAACCTTTAGCTCCGGGAAACTTTCTTTCTTCCATTTTTACTTAGTTTTATGTTAGTTTAGTTTCAAACACCTTTCAAAACAAATTTTATTTTCTTTTAAACTTTAAGTTTTTGATAAAGGAAATCATTAAATTCAATTTCTAATCTTGAGTATATCACTGGTAGAATGAAAACCCATCCCAGAGTTCAACCCTAGAGCCACTATGCTATAGTAGCTTTGCTACGCTAGTATGAGGTCATAGGTTTTATAAATGTTTTTGATTAAATGACCCGACTGGATTATCACGGAATCATCTTAGTCTTTTTTTTTTAGTTTTGCTTTCTTTTGTTTTCTTTTGTTTCTTTGTTTTTGTTACAATTGTTACTAGTTGTGTATGCCATATTAGATACGAGACAGTGGAGGAAGACTTGTGAAAATTGAAACACCTCACAAAACATAGTTGGAATTGTGCTTGAACATCATGGAAGCTACACCTGAAGATCAGCATAATCACCATACCATGGTCACTAGGATGATCCCAGTGCATTCAGATCAATGAGGGACCGCATGCATCCACCTCGTATGAGTGCACCATCATGCATAGTGCCTCCTACAGAGCATCTAGTAATCAGACCGCATATGGTGCCACTTCTACCTACTTTCCATGGGATGGAAAGTGAGAATCCCTATGCACATATCAAGAAATTTGAAGATGTTTGTAATACATTCCAACATAGAGAAGCTTCAATTGACTTGATGAGGCTAAATCTATTTCCTTTTACTTTGAAGGATAAGGCCAAGATTTAGCTTAATTCTTTAAGGCCAAGGAGTATCCAAACTTGGACTAACTTGCAAGCTAAATTTCTCAAAAAAAATTTCCCTACTCATAGGACAAATGGCTTGAAAAGGCAAATTTCAAACTTCTCAACTAAAGAGAATGAGAAATTCTATGAGTGTTGGGAGAAATACATGGAAGCTATCAATGTTTGTCCTCACCATGGTTTTGATACATGGCTATTGGTGTGTTACTTTTATGACGGTATGTCTTCCTCAATGAAGCAACTCCTCGAGACTATGTGTGGAGGAGATTTCATGAGTAAGAATCTGGAGAAAGCCATGGATTTCTTGAATTATGTTGCTGAAGTCCTAAGAGGATGGGATGAACTAAACAAAGGAGAAGTGGGGAAGACGAAGTCTCAACCAAATGCCTTTAATGCTAAGGCTAGGATGTATCCCTTGAATGAAGATATTGACATCAAAGCAAAAGTTGCAGCTATGACAAGAAGATTGGAGGAGTTAGAATTGAAAAAGATACGTGAAGTGCAAGCCGTTGTTGAAACACCAGTGCAAGTTATGCCTTGTTCTATTTGTCAATCTTATGAGCACTTGGTGGAGGAGTATCCTACAATTCCAACAGTTAAAGAAATGTTTAGAGATCAAGCGAATGTTATTGGACAATTCAAGCCCAACAACAATGCCTCATATGGAAATACCTACAATTCAAATTGGAGGAACCATCCAAATTTCTCCTGGAAGCTAAGAGCACTTTAGTACACACAACCAGGCCAAGCATCTCAACAAGCTTAAAATCTTGAGCAAGCAATAGTGAATCTAAGCAAGGTCGTGGGAGATGTTGTTGGAGATCAAAAAATCCATCAATGCTAAACTCAGTCAAAGAATTGATAGTGTAGAGAATACATTGAATAAAAGGATGGATGAAAAGAAAAATGATCGATCTCAGAAGATAGATAATCTCCAATACTCAATCTCAAGGCTCACTAACCTTAACACAGTGCAAGAAGAGGAGAGGTTTCCTTCTCAACCTCACCAAAACTCCAAAAGTATCCATGAAGTGGAAGCTCATGAGGGAGAATCTTCATAGGTGAGGGACGTCAAAGCCTTGTTCACTCTAAGGAGTGGTAAAGAGGTTAAGTTGCCAACACCCAAGCCATATGTTGAAAAAGAGGAAGAAGAAGAAGAGACAGAGAAGATGGAGGAAATCAAAGGAAAGAAAAAAGGTGGCAGTGAAAGGAAAGAGGACCATGATTCAACAATGAATGAAAATCCAGAGAAAATAGTTATCAAGGGAGATGTGATGAAGAAACACATACCTCCACATTTTCCTCAAGCTTTTCATGGGAAAAAGGGAATCAGAAATGCATAAAAAATTCTTGAAGTATTGAGACAAGTGAAGGTCAACATCCCATTGCTAGATATGATCAAACAAGTGTCGACTTATGCAAAATTCCTGAAGGACTTGTGTACTATCAAAAGAGGGTTGAATGTGAATAAGAAAGCCTTCTTGACTAAGCAAGTAAGCACCATCATACAGTGTAAGTCTCTAGTGAAGTACAAAGATCTGGGTTGCCCTACCATCTCAGTGATGATTGGAGGAACTGTAATGGAGAAAGCTTTGTTAGGCTTGGGGGCAAGTGTGAATTTGCTACCATACTCTGTCTACAAGCAATTGGGACTTGGTGAATTGAAGCCAACATCAATCACGCTATCTCTAGCAGATAGATCAGTGAAAATTCCAAGAGGGATAATTCAAGATGTCTTAGTTCAAGTTGACCATTTCTACTATCCAGTGGATTTTGTTGTTCTTGATATAGACCTAATTGTCAAGGAAACTAATTATGTTCCTATCATACTTGGAAGACCATTCCTAGCTACATCAAACGCAATCATAAATTGTAGGAATGGACTCATGCAACTCATGTTTGGCAACATGACATTGGAGCTCAATATCTTTTATATGTCCAAAAAGCCAATCAATCTGGAAGAAAAGAAAGGTCTAGAAGAGGTGTGCATTATTGACACTTTAGTGGCTGAGCATTGTACTCTGAAAATGCAAGAGAAGTTGAATGACAGTCTTGGGGATCTTGATGAAGGGTTGCCTGAACCCTCATATTTGCTTGCTACTCTACCAGGTTGGAGAAGGATAGAAGAAATTCTACCTTTATTCAATAAAGAGGAGGCATAAGAAGTTGTTAAAGAGGAGCCCCCAAAGCTTAATCTGAAGCCCCTGCCCATGGAGTTGAAGTATACATACCTAGAAGAGAATAAGAAGTGCCATGTTGTTATATCTTCATCTCTTACTACTCCTCAGGAGGTGTGTTTACTTGAAGTTCTCAGGAGATGTAAGAAAGCAATAGGATGGAAAATATCTGACTTGAAAGGCATCAGTCCTTTAGTATGTACACATCATATATACTTGGAAGAAGAAGCTAAGTCAATTCGTCAACCTCAAAGAAGATTGAATCCTTATATGCAAGAGGTGGTGCGAGCTGAGGTTCTTAAGCTACTTCAAGCCAGTATCATCTACCCCATATCAGATAGCCAATGGGTGAGTCCTACTCAAGTAGTACTAAAGAAATCAGGGATCATAGTGGTGCAAAATGAAAAGGGAGAAGAAGTTGCTACACGCCTCACTTCAGGTTGGAGGGTGTGTATTGATTATAGAAAATTAAATGTTGTGACAAGGAAGGATCATTTTCCATTGCCATTTATTGATCAAGTGTTGGAGAGAGTCTTAGGCCATCCTTTCTATTGTTTCTTGGACGGTTACTCTAGGTATTTTCAAATAGAAATCAATGTTGAAGACCAGGAGAAGACCACTTTCACATGTCCATTTGGAACATATGCCTATAGAAGAATGCCTTTTGGTTTATGCAATGCACCTGCAACATTCCAACGATATATGTTAAGCATTTTCAGTGATATGATGGAGCATATTATGGAGGTTTTTATGGATGATATCACCATATATGGAAGTACATTCGAGGACTGCTTAGTCAACTTGGAAGCGATTCTAAACCGATGCATTGAAAAGGACTTAGTGCTTAACTAGGAGAAATGCCATTTTATGGTACAGTAAGGAATTGTCCTTGGCCACATGATTCGTGCCCAATTGGTGTCTCAGTTGATTCATGTCCAGCTGGTGCTCCTTGATTGAGGGAGTAATCAACAAAATTTATAACCTATTACACCATATACTAGGGTAGCAAAGAAAAAGCTACTATAGCATAGTGGCTGAGGATCGTTCACTGGGATGGGTTTTCACTTTGCAAATGATATTAATTCAAAGCTGAATTGGTGCCTTTTCATTTCAATGTTAGCTTTAAAAGAAAACATAAAGATGTTTGAATGAAAAAGGTTTGGCTTTAAACTAATAAAAAATAGTAACTGATTTTATTTACAAAGAAAAGTGTTTCTTGGAGTTCCGGTCACTTGTTTCTTTTCCTCGAATTAGAGAATTAACATATAGTTAATTCTCTAACCGGTGCTGTACAGATGCTTCCCATTAATGGGTTCAAACACTAAATCCCTCTCACTGATGCACCTTGCAATGGCTCATACCTCTCACCTAGCACTTGCCATTCAAGGTGATCTTTAACCTTGGATTACCTATCAAAAGCTCGCAAGAGATAACTAATGGATGTCTCCTTGGAGTCCAAAAGCTTACCAAGTGTTGGCTATTCTAGAAAATCCTACCTTCAAACCACCTCCCAAAGGCTCGCAAGAGATAAACTAGTGAATCTCCATGGACGGAGATCACTTGCCTTACCAAGTGTTGGCCCAGGTGATTTAAAGGCGTTTTAAGTCAACTAAAAAGATAAAAACCATTAACGGGTCACACTTTCTCTTCATTAAAAACTAAAACAACAAAACTTCCAATTTATGCATTTGGAAACTTACCCGATTTTCTTCACTCCAAGAGACAAAGAGCCTAGCCTCTCATCCTTTGAGGAAAAATCCTCAGAGTTTGGTTGGCTAGAAATAAAAAGTAAATAATATACAATACAATCAAAACGAGAAGGTAAGGCAGAGCAAAGGCTCTGTATTTTACTTTCTTTCAAACTTTTACAAAAGGATCCGTTCCTCCTCTCCTCCGAGAACAGGCTCCCGAGAGCTATATATAAAGAAAATTACAAAACAAAATATCTGAGGTTATTCACCCCTTTTCCAAACTTAATAACTAAGGAATCCTATAATTGGTGGGTTACAAGGAGAAAATGGGGATTTAGACATCAAAAATCTGAAGCAAAATATCCAAAAGTGTCAGTCACAAATATCGGGAAACTTCAGGAGAAATTACGTTGCATTGTGTAAAATGGCTGCGAAATCATTTCGCAGCAAAAAGGTGATTTCGTAGCCGTGCAAAATTCTTCCTTCAGCTTGGAGTGATCAGCTTCCAATGGCTGTAACTCCTTCATTTCAACTCCGAATCATGCACCATTTGAAGCATTGGATTTTTGACTTCCTGAGCTTCGAAACGAAATATAGCATGCATAAATTGGACTCCAGGAAGTGCTCCAAAAGTGGCTAACATGACTGTCATCAAGAATGCTTCATGGCAGATTTCTCTTTGCTTCCCCTCCTTGCATTCTGGATTTGCTTATGGCAAAGGACTTCAAAGCTTTGGTTCTTCATGTTTCTGAGCTTTCCATTGCTTTTCCATGGATTCCAAAGAACTCTCCTCAATCTTCGATTGCTTTGGTGATCAAAAAGCTATCAAAACACCAAAACTTAACACAATTTGATTAGAATTGATTGCAAGGGTCCTTAACATGCCAATTGAGTTAAAAGGTAATAACTACTACTCAAAAGTGTTTAAAAGAGTTAATTACAAGCTATCAAATAGCACTTTTTGAGTAGTAAGCACTCAAAAGGGTTCTACAGGAGGTTTATTAAAGATTTCTCTAAACTTTCAAAGCCTCTATGTGAACTATTGGGTAAGGATGCTAAATTTGTATGGGATGAGAGATGTCAAAAGAGTTTTGAGCAACTAAAGCAGTTCTTGAAAACCGCTCCAATAGTGAGGGCTCCTAACTAGCAACTACCTTTTGAAGTGATGTGTGATGCTAGTGACTTTGCTATAGGAGCTGTTCTTGGTCAAAGAGAGGATGGAAAGCCCTATATGATCTACTATGCAAGCAAAACATTGAACGAAGCACAAAGAAACTACACAACCACAGAGAAAGAATTGTTGGCTGTAGTTTTTGCCTTAGACAAATTTCGTGCTTATCTAATAGGGTATTTCATTGTGGTTTTCACTGACCATTCAGCCTTGAAATACTTATTGACAAGATGCAAAAGCAAGGTTGATTAGATGGATTCTCTTACTACAAGAGTTCAATCTTCAAATCAAAGATAAGAAAAGAGTGGAGAATGTGGTAGCTGGCCACCTTTCAAGGTTGGCTATAGCACATAATTCCTATGTTTTACCTATCAATGATGATTTTCCAGAGGAGTCACTCATGTTGTTAGAAGATGCTCCTGGGTATGCTCATATTGCTAACTATCTAGTTACTGGTGAAGTCCCAAGTGAGTGGAAAACACAAGATAGGAAGCACTTATTTGCAAAAATTCGTGCCTGCTATTGGGAAGAACCTTTTCTTTTCAAGTATTGTGTAGATCAAATAATAAGGAAGTGTGTCCCTGAACAAGAGCAACAGGGAATCCTCAGTCATTGCCATGAAAGCACATGCAGAGGCCACTTTGCCTCTCAGAAAATAGCCATGAAAGTATTGCAATCAGGTTTTAGTTGGCCATCACTTTTCAAAGATGCTCACACTATGTGTAGGAGCTGTGATCGATGCCAAAGGCTTGGGAAGCTAACACGTAGAAATCAAATGCCTATTGAACCCCATTTTAATAGTTGATATCTTCGATGTTTGGGGCATTGACTTCATGGGACCTTTCCCTATGTCTTTTGGTAACTCTTACATTTTGGTGGGGGTAGACTATGTTTCTAAATGGGTTGAGACAATCCCATGTAAACACAATGATCACAGAGTTGTTCTCAAGTTTCTCAAAAAGAACATCTTCTCAAGATTTGGGGTGCCCAAGGCCATAATCAATGATGGGGGTACTCATTTTTGCAACAAGCCTTTTGAAACTCTTTTAGACAAGTATGGGGTGAAGCACAAGGTAGCTACACCTTATCACCCTCAGACTTCCGGGCAAGTTGAGCTAGCAAACAAGGAAATCAAGAATATATTGATGAAGGTGGTGAACAAGAGCAGAAGAGATTGGTATGTTAAGCTCCATGATTCACTATGGGCATATAGAATAGCTTATAAGACTATTCTTGGCATGTCTCTTTATCACCTAGTCTATGGAAAAGCATGCCATCTCCCTGTGGAAGTTGAATACAAGGCTTGGTGGGCAATTAAGAAGGTAAACATGGACTTGAACATAGTTGGGATGAAGAGGTGCTTAGACCTTAATGAGATGGAGGAATTGAGAAATGATGCCTACATCAATTCCAAAATTGCAAAACAGAGGATGAAGAGATGACATGATCAGTTAATCTCCAACAAAGAATTTCAAAAGGGACAAAGAGTCTTACTCTATGACTCTAGGTTCCATATCTTTCCAGGAAAGCTAAAGTCAAGGTGGATAGGTTCTTTCATTATTCACCAAGTGCATCTCAATGGAGAAGTGGAACTACTCAATTCCAACAGCACAGACACTTTCAAAGTCAATGGCCACCGTCTCAAACCATTTATGGAGCCATTCAATCAAGACAAGGAGGAAGTCAGTCTCCTTAAGCCACATAAATCTTAGCCAAAAATGGGTTAGATGGACTTAGTCTTTTTGAAGACTAATCAAAGTCCATGTTTTTATTTTAATTTTGTTGATTTAAAAGCTTTATTAATTGTTTTAATTTTAATTTTAGCTTTTATTTATTTTATTTTGATATAACTTAGACTTTTTGAATGATCAAAATCAGGAGGAATTTCAAAGGAATTGGAGGGAAGCCATAAAGAACCAAAGAAGGAGAAAAATAGAGCAATTTTTCAACTTGCGAAAATGAGGCCAACTTGCGACATTCTCAAAGCCAAATTTTGCAATTTCATTTTTCAAGTTGCGAAAATTTTCGCAGTTGCGAAACACCTCCTAGGCACACGTGTGCCATTTCACAACTTAAAAATCCAATTTTGCAACTGCGAATCAAGTTGCGAACCACGTTGCGAAATCACCTCCAAGTTGCGAAAATACCAACCGTTGTTTAAATTTCTATTTAAACCTCTAATTGTCTCATTTTTCATTTTGCACAACCATTTCAACTTGCGAAAAATCCCTCTTAGTTGCAAAGCCCAAAAATCTCAGAGAATCCCCTCCAAAGGAAGCCCAGAAGTCGTGCGTCTAAAGAGGACCACTCCGCGCACCTTCGCGTACCCTGTGGAACACGAGCCTCTCCATTTCAGCCATGGCCAAGACGAGAGGAGCCCAAACCCTGTCTCTATCAGCTCGTAACACTAGACCGAGAGCTTCACCTGCGCGAGATTCCATGTCTGAGGCTCCACAGGCCTCTGCCATTCCACCTTCTGAGGGTGGAGTGCCACCTAGTCTTCCTCAGCATAGGTATGAGACGAGGAGACCACCCACTACACCTGGGGCAAGCAATTCATGCCCCAAGAAATCGATTCGTCGCCCTCCTACAAAGAAAGCTAGAGTTTCATGCGAGTCATCAACACCTTTACAGCCTTCGCCGCCTACTACAGACTCTCAGATTCCTGTTGGGATGACTTCGAAAGGGATTATCAGGCGACCTATGGTTACATAGCCACCTATAGAAGGAAAGTTAGACTGCCAAACTAGGCCATTCCACTCTGAGCTATGCTTTGATAGAGAGACTTTCAGACACCTATCGGAACTCAGAGATTCATTCCACCTACTACAGAGATACCATTTGGAGCACCTCATGACTCATGGGGATTTCTTCTATCCCCGAGTAGCATTAGACTTTTATCAGTCTATGACTACACATCGCGTCCGGGATCCTACTGTCATCCACTTCACTATTAATGGACGCCATGGTATCTTAGGAGCCAGACACATTGAAGAGGCCCTACATAATCCATATGAACCTATGAGTCCAGTAGATTAGAAAGAGTGGGCTCATTTTTCTCAGAGCGACATGGTCAGTATATTGTCCAGGGGGACATCTACACGCTCATTTCTTTTTAGGAAGGAGCTTCCACCTGGGATGTTTCTTCTGGATGTGGTGCTGCGCTCTAACATATTTCCACTTCAGCATATGGTGCAGAGGAGAGGAGCTATACTAGTGGCCTTATTCAGGATATCAGAGGGTTTTTACTTTGGCTCTCATCATTTGATTATGACCTCTCTTCTTTACTTTGAAGAGAAGTTCCATAGGAAGAAGCTACAGAGAACAGATGCCATTCCACTGCTTTTTCCTAGGCTGCTCTATCACATATTAGAGCATTTGGGCTATCATTCTGAGCCTCAACTTGAGCGTCGACCCATTTGTCGAGAGCTATTCACTCTCGACAAATGGAATCATATGAAGGCTTATGTTGCACCTCCAAGAGCCCCAGCTAGGCCAACACATCCAAAGATACCATAGGACGAGCAGCCACAGAAGCCACAACAACCACAACAGGCACAGCAGGCTGAGATACATGTAGAGATCATACCACCTACCCCTGCAGCACCTTTTATAGTGCCCACGCTTGAGGCTACATCTTCTGCTCCTCCTACCACTATTGAGACTCCACCGATCGTACCAGCTACATTAGCGCCTCCTCTATCTGAGTCTACTATCACCGTATCTGCTTCAGAGTTCAGAGGCCTATGTCATACATTGCAGACATTGACTACTACTCGGAGCATTCTTGCCCAGTAGATAGCAGTCATACGTGCACATTAGGATCAACTTATTGCCACGTAGACCCAACATACAGCCATCCTTAGGCAGATACAACAACATTTGTGTATTTTGATGCCACCTGAGCATGATATGCCTGGTCCATCAGAGGCTTCAGATCCATCTCAGGAGGCTCCTCTAGCAGAGCAGACTATTCCCCATGAGGAGACTACTACAGTAGAGATCGAGACTCTAATCCAGAGCACTCAAACTACCACAACTGAGCCATCGTCTCCACATGATCCTCCCACCACTACCTGATAATATATCTACTTTTTTGTATTTACTTATTATAGTAGAACTCTTATTCCCATGTTTTTTTATGTTTTATATACTGGGATTGGATGTATTACTTGTTCATAGTTCATATTGTACTTTCTTAAAGTAATACATATCCATCATTTTTTAGTATACTTGACATGCTATTATTTCATTTCCTCTACTCATATTTTTTTTTGTTTTTTTTTTTGTTTTTGAATCATATTGTTTCTCCTAGACGACTCAAACTCCATGTCACTCAGAAGGCACCACTTCCTCCTTGTATTTTCAATCATTCTTGCCAGATTGAGGGCAATGTTCAGCTTGGTTGGGGGGAAGAGAGTTGAGGAAGGAAGTTTTGCTATAAATGCTAAGTTATTTGATAATTTAGTTGCTTTTTGATTAATTTTTAAATTTCTTTTAAAGTTTTTATTCTACTCTCCATGGTTATTAAGGAAAAATTCTCAAAATGAAATGGGAGAAATTGAATTTTTATCTTTTTACTTGACTTAGAATTTGTATTATGCTTATTAAAGTTGATGAATTGTTGAAACTTCTATTGAATTCAACCTTATTTCTTCCACTTTAAGCTATTCACACACTGTGCACTAGGTTTCGATTATAAGATGAAAAACTATTTCACCCCCTTGACTTAGGAAAATTTAGACTTGGTACTTTTGACCTCATTTTAATAGTGTTGGGACACCTTATAAAAGGCCAATGAGCCTTTGAAAAAAAATAAAATTGTTTTACTTGCCTTGAAACCCGAGCAAGGTTTGAGGGGTATATGGTGAAAATCTTTAAAACTTGGTGCCCTAAGCCTTCATTGGTTGGGAGTCACCGACCTCAATGCTCATTACAAGGGTGAATAGGTGGAGTTTAACATACTATAAGTGCTTGGGTATTAAAATTACTTCTCAAAATTCCGAGGTAAAACCTGAGGAGTTAGTGGTTGAAAGATCCTTAAAGCTTGATGCCCTAAACCTTAATTGGTTGGGAGTCATTGATGGACCCCCGTTACGTGGACAATTTAGAAAAGAATACCTTTAAGCTTTGTACTCTACAAGAAAAAAATGTGTGAAATAAATGAGGTGCGTTCTTTGCCTATTGAAGTTTGTTAGTTTGATAAGATTTGAAAAATAACTAGGTTGGGGGGAGAGATTAGTTCAGCATACTATATTCGAAAACTAATAAGTAACACATAGATTTTTGTGGAAGAGTTAGGATTGACCCTTTGGGAGTGGAAACTCTTTTAAAGCTTAAATTTGCATAATGTCTTCTCTTCACAAATTGTGATTAGACAAGTTATTTGATAACTCTTGTTGAAGTTTGAGTTTTATATCTTTAATGTTCCATGAGAGATTTTGATCATCATGCCACTTGAATTTTTTTTCAAGTGATCAGCATGATGTTGTAAATTATAGTGTTGTTTATTTTTCTTTTTCTCTCATTCATTGCTAAGGGACTAGCAATATGTCGGTTGGGGGGAGTGATTACTACTCAAAAAGTGCTATTTTATAGTTTGTAATTAACTCTTTTAAATATTTTTGAGTAGTAGTTATTACCTTTTAACTCAATTGACATGTTAAGGACCTTTGCAAATGTTTCTAATCAAATTGTGGCAAGTTTTGGTGTTTTTGATAGATTTTTTATCACCAAAGCAATCCAAGAATGAGGGAGAGCTCTATATAGTCCATGGAAAAGCAAATGAAAACTCATTTACATGAATAATCCAAGCTTTGGAGCTTCGTAGTCCTTTACCAAAGCCAATCAAGAATGCAAGGAGGAAAAACAGAGAGAGGAAAGAGAATAGCAGTTGTAGGACACATTTCGAGCACTTTCTAGAGTCCATTTTATACATACTATATATTTTTTCAAAGCTTAGGAAGTCAAGAGTCCAACGCTTCAAACGGTGTGTAAATCAGAGCTTAAATGAAGAAGTTATGGCCATTGGAAGACAATCGCACCAAGCTGAAATATAATTTCGCAAGTTGTGAAATCACAAATTCAACTTGCGAAATCAAAGTTCAACTTGTGAAATGGACACTTTCAACTTGCAAAATTTTTGCAAGTCATGTTTCAACTTGCGAAATCCACCTACGTAATCCCAGATATTTGCGACCGATTCTATTAGATTTTTTCTTCAGATATTTTTTGTTTAAATCCCTATTTTCTCCTTGTAATCCACCAATCATAGGATTCCCTAGTTAGGAAGTAAGAAGGAAGGGTGAATAGCCTTTCTATATAATCTATTGTAATTTTATTTTAAAAGATATCTCTGGAGTTTTTCTCAGAGACCAACTTTGTATAGTTTGGAAGAAAGTAAAACACAGAGCTTTGCTCTGCCTTACCTACTCATTTTGATTGTATTTTTCTCACTAGCCAAACAAACTCTGAGGATGTTTTCCTAGAGGATGAGTGGCTAGGCTTTTTGTTTCTTGGAGTGAAGAAAGTTGGGTAAGTTCCGAATGCAAAAATTGGAAGTTTTGTTGTTTCAGTTTTTAATGAAGAGAAAGTGTGACTCGTTAATGGTTTTTATCTTTTTAGTTAACTTAAAATGCCTTAAAATCACTTGGGCCAACACTTGGTAAGGCAAGTGGACTCCGTTCATTGAGTTACACTAGTTTATCTCTTGTGAGCCTTTGGGAGGTGGTTTAAAGGTAGGATTTTCTAGAATAGCCGACACTTGGTAAGCTTTTGGACTCAAAGGGGACATCCATTAGTTATCTCTTCTAAGCTTTTGACAGGTAATCTAAGGTTAAGGATCACCTTTAATGGCCAATACTAGGTGAGAGGTATGAACCATTGTAAGATGTTTCAATGACAGGAAATTAGTGTTTGAATCCATTAAGGGGAAACATCTGTACCACACCAGTTCGAGAAATAACTATATGTAAAATTCCCATTGCGAGGAAAAGATTCAAGTGACCGGAACTCCCTTTTTGTATAAGGAACCTGAGCCCAGTGATCTAAAAAATCTAAGAAGCACTTTTCTTTGTAAGTAATTTTCGTTGCTTTATTATTGGTTTCACTTAAAAACCAACCTTTTCAAACATCTTTATGTTTTCTTTTAAAGCTAACCTTGAAAAGAAAAAGCACCAATTCAACTTTTGAACTAATATCAGTTGTAATTTGAAAACCCATCCCGGTGAACGATCCTAAAGCCACTATGCTATGCTAGCTAATGCTACCCTAGTATATGGTGAAATAGGTTTATAAATTTTGTTGATTACTCCCGTTTGATGACCGAAAACAAGGCACACAAGTTGATTAAACACTAATCAATAGGACATACACTAGTTGGGCATGAATCAGATCACTGTGGTGCAAAATGATAAGGGAGAGGAAGTTTCTACACGCCTCACTTCAGGTTGGAGGGTGTGTATTGACTATAGGAAATTGAATGTTGTAACAAGGAAGGACCACTTTCCGTTGCCGTTTATGGATCAAGTGCTTGAGAGAGTCTCAGGTCATCCTTTCTATTGTTTTTTAGATGGCTACTCTGGGTATTTTCAAATATAAATTGCTATTGATGACCATGAAAAGACCACCTTTACATGCCCATTCGGAACTTATGCCTACAGAAGAATGTCTTTTGGCTTATACAATGCACCTGCAACATTCCAAAGATGCATGTTAAGCATTTTCAGCGATATGGTGGAGCGTATTATGGAAGTCTTTATGGATGATATCACCATATACGGAAGCACATTTGAGGAATGCTTAGCTAACTTGGAATCTATTTTGAGTCAATGCATTGAAAAGGACCTGGTGCTTAATTGGGAGAAATGTCATTTCATGGTACACCAAGGAATTGTCCTTGGACATATCATCTCCAAAAAAGGCATTGAGGTGGACAAAGCTAAGGTTGAACTTATTGTCAAGCTGCCGTCTCCTACTACTGTCAAAGGAGTAAGGCAATTCCTTGGCCATTCTAGGTTCTATAGGAGGTTTATTAAAGATTTCTCTAAAATCGCCAAACCTCTTTACGAACTATTGGTAAAGGATGTTAAATTCATATGGGATGATAGACGTCAACAAAGTTTTGAAGAATTGAAGCAATTTTTAACGACCGCTCCAATAGTGAGGGCACCCAACTGGCAATTACCCTTTGAAGTGATGTGTAATGCTAGTCACTTCGCTATATGATCCATCCTTGGGCAAAGAGAAGATGGAAAGCCCTATGTGATCTACTATGCAAGCAAAACGTTAAACAAGACACAAAGAAACTACACAACCACAGAGAAAGAGTTGTTGGCTGTAGTTTTTGCCTTAGACAAATTTCGCGCTTACTTGGTGGGGTCTTTCATTATGGTTTTCACTGACCACTCGTCTCTGAAATACCTATTGACCAAGCAGGATGCAAAAGTGAGGTTGATCAGATGGATCCTACTGCTTCAAGAATTGAATCTTCAAATCAAAGACAAGAGAGAAGTGGAAAATGTGGTAGCCGATCATTTGTCAAGGCTGACCATCACACATAATTCCCATTGTTTTCCAATTAATGATGATTTTCCAAAGGAGTCGCTTATGCTGGTGGAAACTGCTCCTTGGTATGCCCATATCGCTAACTATCTAGTTACCAGAGAAATTCCAAGTGAGTGGAAAGCTCAAGACAAGAAGCACTTCTTTGCAAAAATTCATGCTTACTATTGGGATGAGCCATTCTTATTTAAATATTGTGCG
Source organism: Vitis vinifera (assembly GCF_030704535.1). Classification (NCBI taxonomy): domain Eukaryota; kingdom Viridiplantae; phylum Streptophyta; class Magnoliopsida; order Vitales; family Vitaceae; genus Vitis; species Vitis vinifera. The sequence continues at coordinate 10,446,440 of NC_081810.1, forward strand.
GACCGGATAATATGGAAGTGCATCCCTGAAACAAAGCAACAGGGGATCCTCAGTCATTGCCACAAAAGCATATGTGGAGGCCACTTTGCTTCATAGAAGACATCTATGAAAGTATTGCAATCGGGTTTCTGTTGGCCCTCACTTTTCAAAGATGCTCACACCATGTGCAGGAGTTGTGAAAGATGCTAGAAGCTTGGGAAGCTGACACCGAGGAACATGATGCCTTTGAACACCATTTTAAACTTTGATCTTTTCGATGTCTAAGGCATTGACTTCATGGGACCTTTTCCTATGTCCTTTGGCTACTCCTACATCTTGGTGGCGGTTGATTATGTTTCTAAATGGGTTGAAGTAGTCCCGTGGAAACACAATGATCATCGAGTTGTTCTCAAATTTCTGAAGGAGAACATTTTCTCGAGATTTGGGGTACCCAAAGCCATAATTAGTGATGGGGGTACTCATTTTTGTAACAAGCCATTCGAAACTTTCTTAGCCAAGTATGGGATAAAGCATAAAGTAGCTACACCTTACCACCCTCAGACTTCTGGCCAAGTTGAGTTAGCAAACAGGGAGATAAAAAACATACTGATGAGGATGGTGAATGCAAGCAGAAAAGATTGGTCTATTAAGCTCCATGATTCATTATGGACTTACAGAACAACTTATAAGACCATTCTTGGAATGTCGCCTTACTGCGTTGTTTATGGCAAAGCTTGTCATCTCCCCGTGGAAGTAGAATACAAAGCTTGGTGGGCAATCAAGGAGCTCAACATGGACTTAAACAGAGCCGACATGAAGAGGTTCTTAGACCTTAATGAGATGGAGGAACTGAGAAATGACACCTACAATAATTCAAACATTGTAAAGAAGAGACTGAAGAGGTGGCATGATCAATTAATCTCCCGTAAACAATTCCAGAGAGGACAAAGAGTCTTGTTGTATGACTCTAAGCTCCACATCTTTTCGGGAAAGCTAAAGTCAAGGTGGAAAGGTCTGTTTACTATCCAACAAGTATATTCAAATGGAGTAGTGGAACTACTCAATTCTAACATCACCGAGAGCTTTAAAGTCAATGGCCAACATCTCAAGCCATTCTTGGAGCCATTTTCTTGAGACAAGAAGGAAATCACTCTCCTTGAGCCATATCAATCTTGAAAGGAGAACGGGTTAGATGGACTTAGTCTGTCGAAACACTACTAAAGTCCATATTTTCTGTTTTGTCCATATTATTTTTGTTGTTTTACTATTGATTTAAGGTTTCATTGATTTATTACTTGTTTTAAATTCAATCTTTTGTTTTAATTATGCTTTATTGTGATTTAATTTATCCTTTGATGATCAATTGCAGGTGGATTTCAAAAGAGATGGAAAAATCTTTGAAAATTCTTCGAGCGGAGGAAAAATTTGAAAAACAGAGCACGTTTCGCAAGCCACAAATTCCCCTTTATGAAAATTTCGCAAGCTAGCTTTACCTTGTGAAAAATTCGCAAGGGTTGCGAAAATTTCACAACCCAGATCTGCCTTGCGAAATCCCTTGCGAAAATTAAAAAGCTTGTGTAAACTCATTTAACACACCCAAAATGCCTTGTGAAAGCCTTATGAAATTTGAGAGGGTTTGCAAACCTATTTCGCAACCCTAGCACCCAAATTCGCAACCTTGCAAATTTCAATAGTCCTTGCGAATTCCAAAAGTCACTTAAATTTCTATTTAAAAGCATCCCTGCCTTGTTTTCATTTTGCATATCCATCTGTGCCCTGTGAAAACTTCCCCACCACCTTCCGAAGCCCAAGCGTCCCGTGGCCACCATTTGAAGAGACGACCTACACTTCCCTCTCCATTTCTGCCATGGCGTGCATGAGAGGAGGCCATACCGACCCCTCAGTATCTCGTGAGCAGAGGCCAAGAGCCTTCCCTTCTCAGGATTCATCTCAGGCCCTCGAGGCCCAGACCGTACCATCATCCGTGGGATGAGTGCCCTCTAGCCCTCCTCAGCACTATACGCGACACGGAGACCACTGACTTCTCCACCCCTGAGCCATCAGTACTCCGCATTCCACCCAAGAAAACCAGGACCTTAGGCCTTAGAGAGTCATCTAGGCATGCACATCCTAATCCTTAGGCCCCTACCGATTCTCAGCGTCCTTCTGGTATTACTCCGGAAGCCATCATCAAGAGGCCTATGGTCATCGTGCCGCCCATTGAGGGCAATTCGGATTGCAGAGCCCAACCATTTCGTTCTAAGCTTTACTTCGACATAGAGGTCATGTGATAGCAGCAGGAGCTTGAGGATTCATTTGGTCTACTTTAGAGGTACCATCTGGAGCACCTCATGACCCCTAGGGAGTTTTTCTATCCCATAGTAGCCATGGATTTCTATCAGACCATGACTACCCGAGACGTACCAAGTCCTACTGCCATCCATTTTAGCATCGATGGACGTTAGGGTATTCTAGAGGCGCAACATACAGTAGAGGCTCTCCATATTCCATATGAGCCAGTGGACCTAGGAGATTTCTGGGAGTGGTCTCCTATATCTCAGCAGGACATGGTCCGTATCCTATCCAGGGGGACTTCTTCAGATTCCTACATTATACATAAGGAGCTTCTATCTAGGATGCTCCTAGTAGATGTTTTGTTGCGGTCCAACATTTTTCCTCTTCAACATCTAGTGTAGAGGCGAGGAGCCATCCTGGATGCATTATTCAGGATATCTGAGGGCTTCTATTTTGGGCTATATCACCTATTTATGGCCGTTCTCCTCCATTTTGAGGAGAAAATGCACAGAAAGAAGCTACAACAAGTCCATACCATTCTACAATTATTTTCGAGGCTGCTCTATCATATATTGGAGCACATGGGCTATCCTACTGAGCCCCACCTTGAGCGCCGCCACCATTGTTGAGAGCATTTCACTCTCGACAAATGGACACAGTTGGCGAGTTATTCAGTACCTGTAGTAGAGCCACCATAGGCTGAGGAGGCATAGTAGGATGAGCATCCCATAGAGTCTGTACCTACTGCTCCTGCACCACCTATGCCTGAGGCCACACCTATTGCCCCTAAACCAGCTACACCTCCTGTTCCACCAGTTGCCCTTCCTACATCGGAGGCCTCCATCACCATATCTGCCACAGAGTTCCATGCCATGGTACATTTGTTCCAGACACTGACTTCTACACATAATGCTTTATTCTGGCAGATGAAGGCGATGCGTGCGTAGCTAGACCAGCATACTATGATCCTTCATCAGATATAACAACATCTAGGTATTCAGCCACCACCTCAGCCTGACATTCCTGGCCTATCAGAGCTTGTAGCTTCAACTGAGGAGGCCACCATAGCTGAGGCACCGATCTAGACCACTCAGGAGGCGACCACAGACCCATCATCTTCACATGATCCAGCCACCAACTGATCATGTATTTATCTTTTGTATTTACTTATTATATTAGTAGTTATAGTTTTTTACTTTGATATTTTATATTTTGGGATTGGATGTATTACATGATCATATTTCATATTGTACTTTTCTAGAGTAATATATAGACATCATTTCTTATTATATTTGTCATTTCTTTATTTCCTCTACTCATTATTCCTTTGTTTTTTGAATCATGTGGTTTCTCCTATACGACTCAAACTCAATTCAACTCAGGAGGTACCACTTCCTCCCTTTTTGTTCAATCACTCTTGCCACATTAAGGGTAATGTAGACCTCGGTTGGGGGAGAGAGTTGAGGAAGGAAGTATTGTTAATAATATTAGGTTAATTTGTTAATTTAGTCATTTTTGCTTAATTTTTAAAATTTTGCTTAAGTTTAACTTTTTTTACTTTACTCTCCATGATTATTAAGGAAAAATTTCTCAAAATGAAATGGGAGAAGTTGAATTGTTATCCTTTTACTTAAATTTTAGAGTTGGTATTATGATTATTGAGGTTGATGAATTATTGAAACTCCTATTTAATTCAACCTTATTTCTTCCACTTTAATCTTACCACACACTGTGCACACTAGGTTTTGTTTATAAGATGAAAAACTATTTCACCCCTTGACTTAGGAAAATTATGACTTGGTTTTTCTTTGACCTCGTTTTAATAGTGTTGAGACACCTTGTGAAAGGCCAATGAGCTTTCAAAAAAAAAAAAAAAAAAAAGAAAAGAAAAGAAAAGAACAAAGTGTTATGCTTGCTTTGAAACTCAAGCAAGGTCTAAGGGGTATATAGTGAAAATCTTTAAAACCCGGTGCCCTAAGCCTTTATTGGTTGGGAGTCACTGACCTCAATGCTCGTTACAAGGGTGAATAGGTGAATTTTAGCATATTGTAGGTGCTTGGGTATTATATTTCAATTTCAAAAGTCCGAGGAAAAATCTAAAGAGTTAGTGGTCGAAAGATCCTTAAAGCTTGATGCCCTAAACCTTAATTGGTCGGGAGTCATCGATGGACCCCCATTACATGGACACTTTAGAAAGTAATATCTTTAGCATTGCACTCCTACAATAAAAAAATTCTGAAATAAAAGAGGTGCATTCCTAGCCTATTTTTTTGGTTGGTCAATTTGCAAAGATTTGGAAAAGAACTAGGTTAGGGGGAAAGAATAGTTTGACATACTATTTTCCAAAGCTAATAAATAACACTTAGATTTTTATGGAATAGTAAGAATTGGACCTGATTCGTTCCTAATTGGTGTCTCAACTGATTCACGTCCAGCTGGTGCTCTTTGATTGAGAGAGTAATCAACAAAATTTATAATCTATATCACCATGCATTAGGATAGCTTTAGCTAATATAGCATAGTGGCTCTAGGATCGTTCTCTAGGAAGGGTTTTCAACTCACAACTGATACCAATTCAAAGTTAAATTGGTGCTTTTTCATTTCAAGGTTAGCTTAAGAAATAAAACACAAACTTTGGTTAAACGAGGTTTTGTTTCAAGCTAACTAAAAAGAAAGTAATGGAAATTACTTATGAAGAAAAACATTCCTTGGAGGTTTGGGTTCACAGGGGAGGTTCCTTATGCAAAAACAGAGCTCCGGTCATTTGGTTCATTTCCTCGCATTAGAAAATTAACATATAGTCAATTCTCTAACCGATGTTGTACAAATGTATCCTTTAAATGGATTTCAGCTCTAATTCCCTCTCACTGATGCAACTTGCAATGGCTCGTGCCTCTCACCTAGCATTTGCCATTCAAGGTGATCTTTGACTTTGGACTTCCCTTCTCAAGCTCACAAGAGATAACTAATGGATGTCTCCTTGGAGTCCAAAAGCTTACCAAGTGTTGGCAATTCTATAAAATCTTACCTTCAAGTCACTTCCCAAAAGCTCGCAAGAGGTAAACTAGTGCATCTCCATGGACGGAGATCACTTGCCATACCAAGTGTTGGCTCAAGTGAATTGAAGGTGTTTTAAGTTAACTACAAACATAGAAATCATTAAAGGATCACACTTTCTCTTCATTAATGGCTGAAACCACAAAGCCATAAATTATTGCACTTGGATCCTTTCCCGACAACCTTAGCTCCAAGGAACTAAAAGTCTAGCCACTCATTCTCTGAGGAAACTTCCTCAGAGCTTGTTTGGCTAGTAAGAAAAAGAATGAGAAAACAAAAATATATGGGAAAAAACAGAGCAAGTCCTCTGTAAAATATATTTCTTGCAGAATTGTACAAAGGATGCGTCCGAGAACAAGCTCCCCACTCTCTACATGACATATCGTGTAAAGGAAATTACAAACTATATATATAAGGTTATTCACCCTTTGTTCTTACTTAAAGACTAAGGAATCCTATGATAAGTGGATTACAAGGAGAGTTTGGGGATTTAGACATCAAATATCTAAAGCAAAATATCTCAAAATGTCGGTCGCACATATCGAGAAGCTTTAGGAGAACACCGCGACACTGTGCAAAATGGCTGCAAAACTTTCCGGGTGAGCGCTATCAGAGGATCCGGACATGTCTGATCGGGGAAGTTGAAACGCCCTCCTCTCCCATCCGGCGTCAGCCGCCGGATGTGAAATATCCGATTAGAGGATTCAGACATGTCTGACCGGATAGAATTCTGGGAGTGAGATATCCGGAGAAGGTAGAATGTCGGCATGTACAAGGTGTAGGGACCCCTGCCCCTGATGACACGGAGTGCGTATTGCTATCTGGCGCAACTCCATCCGGATTCCCCAAGAGGACACGCACCGCAATGCTATCCGGACTCCCTCAGGGAGAAGCACACGACACTCGCGATCATCGCACCCCGGTCGATAGCATATCCTATCCGGATATGTTGTCTAGATCATTGACTAACGTGAGCAAGCCTTGCTACAGCCCACGTTCTGCCGCCCTCCGATGGTGTGTCCGGACGGCCTGTTCGGACATCTTTTGCAGGGAAGACTGAAGGATCCCATACTGCTTGCATTCCGAATTTGCTTATGGCAAAGGACTTCAAAGCTTCGGTTCTTCATGTTTCTGAGCTTTCCATTGCTCTGCCATGGATTCCAAAGAACTCTCCTCAATCTCGGATTGCTTTGGTGATAAAAAAGCTATCAAAACACCAAAACTTAACACAATTTTATTAGAATTGATTGCAAGGGTCCTTAATATGTTAATTGGGTTAAAAGGAGATAACTACTACTCAAAAGTGTTTAAAGGAATTAATTACAAACTATGAAATAACACTTTTTGAGTAGTAATTAGGACCTTTGGGAGGGGAATTTATTTTGATAAGTAAATTTGCATAATGCCTACTCTTTATAAATTGTGATTGGGCAAATGATTTGATAACTCATGTGAAGGTTGAGTCTTGCTTCTTTAATGTTCCATGTGAGAGTATAATCCAAATCATGCCACTTGAAAATTTTTTGGAGTGATCAACATCATCTTGTAAATTATGTACTGTCTAATTTTTATTTTTCTCTCCTTCATTGCTAAGAAAATAGCAATATGTCGGTTGGGGGGAATGATTACTACTCAAAAAGTACTATTTTATAGCCTGAAATTAACTTTTTTTCAAACACTTCTGAGTAGTAATTAATACCTTTTAACCCAATTGGCATATTAAGGACCTTTGCAAGGGTATTAATTAGTTTTTGGGTAAGTTTTAGTGTTGTTAATAGCTTTTTGATTATTAAAATGAGCCAAGAATGAGGGAGGATCTTGTTTAGTTCATGGCAAAGCTAGTTGAAGCTCAAAACATGAAGAATCCAAGTTTTGGAAAGCTTCGAAGCCTTTGCCAAATCAATCAAGTGCATAAGGAAGAGAATCAGAGAAGGAATCTAACATGCAACAATTTCGCACAACCTTGCAAAACTTTCGCAAGCTTGCGAAATGCCCAAGATGAGTGCAAGCTGTAGGACAGAGAGCGAATTGTGCTGAAGGAATTTCGCAACCCCTTGTGAAATTTTTGCAAGACCTTTTCCCTTGTGAAACTGGTGAAAATGAGTTTCGCAAGGCTTGCGAAAAATTCACAACCTTGCGAAACCAAAGCCGAAGAAAATGAATTTCGCAACCTTGCGAAATTCTCCCTATGTAATTTTCAAATATTTTTTTGCCGACTCCATTAGATTTTTATCTCAAGATATTTTGTGTAATTACCCATTCTCTCCTTGTAATCAAGTAAAGATATTTTTTAGATATTGTAATCAGCTGAATATATTTTTTTTGTTAGATATTTAGGATATTTTAGTGAGGGGTTGCAAATATCTCTCTATATATGTCTTAGAATATCTCATTTTGTAATATCTCTGGAGCTAGGAATCTCTAAAGCTCGGAATCTCATAAGAAATTCCAGAGAGATCACTTGTACATTATCTTAGTAAGTAAAACATAGAGCTTTGCTTTGCCTCATCTTCTAATTTTGTCTTTTATTTTCTTTCTACTCAAGCAACCTCTGAGGACGTTTTCTCAGAGGATGAGTGGCTAGGCTTTTTGTTTCTTGGAAGTAAAGGAAGCTAGGTAAGGGATCCGGATACAAAAGTGGGAGTTTTCCTTGTTTCAATTTTAAATGAAAGGAAGTTGTGACTCGTTGATGGTTTTTATTTTTCTAGTTAACTTAAAATCCCTTAAAATCACCTGGGCCAACACTTGGTAAGCTTTTTGGACTCAATCCATAGAGATCCATTAGTTATCTCTTGCGAGCCTCTGGGAGGTGGTTTAAAGGTAGGATTACTTAGAATAGCCAACACTTGGTAAGCTTTTGGACTCCCCAGAGACATCCATTAGTTATCTCTTGCGAGCTTGTGAAGGGTAATCCAAGGTTAAGGATCACATTGAATGGTCAATACCAAGTGAGAGGTATGAACCATTGCAAGATCAGTCAGTGAGAGGTTTTAGTGTTGAAACCATTAGTGGGAAGCAACTGTACCACATCGGTTCAGGAAATAACTATAGGTTAAATCCCCAATACGAGGAAAAGATTCAAAATCTTCCCTTTTTGTATAAGGGACCTGAACCTAGTGACCTGAAATTCCAAGAAACCTTTTCTTTGTAATTAATCTCAATTACTATTTTTGGTTAGCTTAAAACCAATCTTTTTCAACCATGATTATGTTTTCTTTTAAAGCTAACTCATAAAAGAAAAAACACCATTTTAGTACGTTAAACTAATATCATGTGTGATATGAAAACCCATCTATGTGGACAATCCTAAAGCCACTATGTTATGCTAGCTATGCTACCCTAGTATATGGTGAATTAGGTTTATAAATATTGTAGATAACTCCTGTCTGAGGACTGAATAAAAAAGAACACCAGTTGGGGACGAACCATTGAGTTGTTGATAACATCCATCACCTTGAGCTTACGACCTGGAATAGCTCATATCATCCATAGCCCTAAGTTGTTCATAGCATCTAGGGCCTTGAGCCCATGACCTAGAGTCATTCATGTCATCCATAACCTTGAGTTGTTAATAAATTCTAGAACCTTGAGCTCACGAGATGGAGTCGCTCACGTCATCCACAACCCTAAGCTTTTAATAGCATCTAGAGCCCTAAGGGCATGACCTCAAGTCGATCATGTAAACCACACCCTTGAGCCCACAACTCAGAGTCATTCATGTCATCCATTGCTCTAGCATTTTCATAACATAGAAACCCCTAAGCACATGACTTGGAGACATTCATGTCAACCATAGCACTGAGTTGTACATAGCATCTATAGTCATGAACTCTCGACCCGAAGTCATTCATGTCAACCATAGCCTTAGGCTATTCATAGCATTTAGAGCCTTGAGATCATAATCCGGAGTTGTCAATGTCATCTATAACCCTGAGTTGTTCATCACATTTAGAGCCATGGGATGATGACCAAGAATCGTTCATACCAACTACACCCCTGACCTGTTCATAGCATCCAGAGGCCTAAGCACATGGCTTCCCGAGTCCTTCAGATCGTCCACAACCCTGACCTATTTACAACATCCAAAGCTCTTAGCTAATGTTCAAGAGTAGCTCATGTCATTTGCAACCCTGAGCTATTCATAGCATCGAGAGCCCTAAGCTTACAACCTAGAATCGTTTCTTTCAACCACACCCCTAGGTTGTTCATAGCATCTAGATCCCTTAGCTCATGAACCATAGTCATTCATGTCAACCACAGCTTGGAGATGTTTATAGCATCTAAAACCCTAAGCTCACAACTCGGAGTCATTCATCTCATCCACAACCCTGAGCTATTCATAGCATCTAGAGCCCTCAGCTCACGACACGGAGTCGTTCATGTCAACCACAATCCTGAGCCCTATATTTTTCATAGCATTTAGAGCCTTGAGATCATGGCCTAGAGTCATTTATGCCATCAATAGCCCTGAGCTATTCTTAGGTTTTAAAGTAAATAGATCATGATCGGGAGTCATTTACGTAAATGACAGCCTTGAGTTGTATGTAGGATCTAGAGCCCTAAGCTCATGACCTTGAGTTTATCATGTCAACCATAAGTCTAAGTTGTTCATATCATCTAGAACCTTGAGCTTATGACCTAGAGTCATTCATGTCATCAACAAGTTTTTTTTTTTTTTTTTTTTGTTCATAGAATCTAGCACCTTAAGCTCATGGCCCGGAGTCGTTCATGCTATCTAAAGCCCTAAGTTGTTCATAGCACCTAGAAACCTAAGATCACTACCTTAAGTCATTGATTTCATCCACAACCTTGAGTTTCTCATAGCATCTAGAACCCTAAGCTCATGACCCGGAGTTGTCCATGTAAACAACAACCTTGAGCTATTCATTACAACTAGAGCCCTGAGCTGTATGTAGGATTTGAAGCCCTAAGCTATTCATAGCATTTAAAGCTATTGGCCCAAGACCAAGAATCATTCATATCATCCACACCATTGAGTTATTCAAACCATCGAAAGCCCTAAGCTAATGATGTAGAGTAACCCATGTCATCCACAACCTTGAGTTGTTCTTTACATCTAAAGCCCTAAGCTCATGACCTAGAGTTGTTCCTCTCAACCATAGATTTATGTTGTTCATAACATCTAAAGCTTTGAGCTCAAGATCTAGAGTCATTCATTTGAACCATAACCCTATGTTTCTTATAGCATTGAAGGCCTTAAGCTCACAACTTAGAGTTGTTCATGTCATCAACAACCCTAATCTTTTCATAGCATCCAGAGCTTATAGCTCATGACCTGAAGTCGTTCATGTCAACCATAGTCCTGACCTACTCACAACATCTAGATCCTTGACCTCATGACCTAGAGTGATTCACATCATCCATAATCCTGAGCTTTTCATAGCATCTAGAACATTGAGCTCACGACTCAAAATTTGTCATGTCCTCTACAACTCAAAGTTGTTTAAAGAAACTAGAGCCCTGAGCATATGGTTGAAAGTTGTTCATGTCATGTAGAGCCCTGAGCTATTCATAACATCTAGAGCCCTAAGCTTACCACCTAAAGTCATTTTTATCATCCATAATCCTGAGTTTTTCATACCATCTAGATTACTCAACTCATGGGATCCCAAGTCGTTTGTATCATCCATAACCTTCGGTCATTCATAGCATTCATATCATTGAGTTCACGACCTGGTGCAGCTCATGTCATCCGCAGCCTTGAGTTGTTCATAAAATTTAGAGCCTTGATCTCACGATTTAGAGTCATTCATGTTATTTATAGCCTTAAGTTGTTTGTAGCATCCAGATCCCTAAGCTCACAACCCGGATTCATTCTTGTTAACCACAACCTTGAGATGTTCATAACATTTATAGTCCTAAGCTTATGACCCAATGTTGTTCAAGTCATCTACAACCCTTAGCTATTCATAGCATTTAGACCATAGGCTCACATCCTAGAATCATCCATATCATCCTCAGCCCAAAGCAATTCATAGCATCGAGAGGCATGGGGTCATGATCTAAAGTAATACATTTCACTCATGTCATGAGTTATTCATAAGATCTAAAGCCCTAAGGTCATGACCTAGAGTCAATCATGTCAACTACAACCCTAAGCTTTTCATAGCACTTAAAGCCATTGGCTCATGACTTAGAATCACTCATATCATCCTCAACTCAAAGTTGTTCATAGAATCTAGAGGCCTCTACTCATGACCTCAAGTTACTTATGTTGACCATAGTTCTGAGTTGTTCATAGCATTCAAAGCCCTAAGCTCATGACCTAGAGTCATTCATGTCAACCACAACCCTGAGCTATTCATAGCAGTTTTAGCTAGAGGCTCACGACCAAGAATAGTTGATATCATCCTTATCCCTGAGTTGCTCATAATATCTAGAGGCTTGAACTCATGACTCGGAATTGTTCATGAAAGCCATAGCCTTGAGTTATTCACACCATCTAGAGTTTTAAGCTCAAGACTTGGAGTCATTCATGTCAACCACAATCCTAAGCTATTCATAGCATCCATAGCACTACACTAACGACCTAGAGTCGATCATGTCTACCATAACACTGAGTTACTCATAGCATTTAAATCCATAGGCTTAAGACTAAGAATCATTGATATCATCCTCAATCCTGAGTTGTTCATAGCATCTAGAGGCCTAAGCTAATGGGATCTCGAGTCATTCTTATTATCTATAACCTTGATCTATTCAAAGCATCCAAAGCCTTGAGTTGACGGCTCGAACTCCTTCATGTCATCCACAACCTTAAGCTATTTATAACATCTAGAACCTTAAGCTCACGACTTGGAGTTGTTCTTATCAACTATAACCCAAAGTTATTCATAGCATCTAGAGGTTTAAGCTCATAACCTAGAGTTATTAATGTCATTCACAACCCTGAGCTATTCATAGCCTTTATGGCCATGGTCTCACAATCAAGAATCATTTATATCATCAACAACCCTGAGCTAGTCATAGCATCTAGAGGTCTGAGCTCAAAAGATCTCGAGTCATTCTTATCATTCCCAACCTTCAATTGATCATAACATCCAAAGACCTAAGTGCATAACACGGAGTAGCTCATGTCATCCACAACCCTGAGCTATTTGTAGTATCTAGAGCCCTGAATTGATGACTTAGAGTCATTCATGTCATCAATAACCCTAAGTTGGTTATAGAATCCAGAGCCCTCAACTCACAACCGGTACTCGTTCATGTTAGCCATAGCCTTTAGTTGTTGATATCATCTCAAGCCCTAAGCTCATGATTGAATTTTGTTCATATCATCCATAGCCCTGAGTTGTTCATGGGATTTATAGCTTGGAGCACATGACCTAGAGTTGTTCATGTTATCCACAACTCTGAGCTATTCATACCACCTCGAGCCCTAAGTTCATTACCTAAAGTTGTTTGTTTCATCCAGAACCCTAAACTATTCATAAAATCTAGAGCCTTGAGTTCACGACCTAGAATCATTCATATCATTTTCAGCCTTGAGTTGTTCATAAAATCTAGAGGCCTGAGCTCACGGGATCTTGAGTTATTCTTATCATCCATAACCTTGTGTTGTTAAAAGCATTTAAAGCCTTGAGCAGACATCCTATAGTCATTCATGTCATCCATAACCCTGAGCTGTTCATAACATCTAAAGCCCTAAGCTCACGACTCAGAGTCATTCATGTTAACAACAACCCTAAGCTATTGATATCATCTAAAATGTTGAGCTCATGACCTGAAGTTGTTCAACTCAACCATAACTGATTCATCCCCAACGGTTGTTCCAATTCAATTCTGGCTCAGATGGGTGTCATCAACAAAATTTATAAACCTAAATCACCATACACTAGGGTAGCATAGCTAGCATAGTATAGTGGCTCTAGGATCGTCTATAGGGATGGGTGATTTGTCCCCAATTGGTGTATCTTTGATTCAGTCCTCAGACGGGAGTTATCAACAAAATTTATAAACCTATTTCACCATATACTAGGGTAGCATAGCTAGCATAACATAGTGGTTCTAGGATCGTTCACTGGGATGGGTTTTCATTTCACACTTGATATTAATTTAAAGAATTGGATTGGTGTTTTTTCTTTTACAAGTTAGCTTTAAAAGAAAACATAATCTTTGGTTTAGAAAAGGTTGGTTTTAAGCTAACCAAAAATAGTAATTGATTTTAATTACAAAGAAAAGGGTCTCTTAGATTTTCAGGTCACTAGGTTCAGGTTCTTTTTACAAAAGAGAAGATTCCGGATCTTTTCCTCACATTGGGGATTTAACCTATAGTTATCATCCCAACCGGTGTGTTACAGTGGCTTCCCATTAATGGTTTCAACACTAAATCCCTATCACTGATGCATCTTGCAATGGCTCGTACCTCTCACCTAGCATTTTCCATTCAAGGTGATCCTTAACCTTGGATTACCCTTCAAAAGCTCGTAGGAGATAACTAATGGATGTCTCCAGGGAGTCTAAAAGATTACCAAGTGTTGGCTATTCTAAGTAATCCTACCATAGGCTTGCAAGAGATAACTAATGGATCTCTATGGATTGAGTCCGAAAAGCTAAGTGTTGGCCTAGGTGATTATAAGGGATTTTAAGTTAACTAAAATTATAAAAACCATTAACGGGTCACAACTTCCTCTTCATTAAAAACTGAAACAAGGAAAACTCCCACTTTTGTAGTCGGGTCCCTTACCTAGATTCCTTCCGTCCAAGAGAGAAAAAGTCTAGCCACTCATCCTCTGAGAAAACATCTTCAGAGGTTGTTTGGCTAGAAAGAAAAATACAATCAAAATGAGTAGGTAAGGCAGAGCAAAGCTCTGTATATTTCTTACTAAAAAATGTACAAGTGATCCCCCCTCTCGAATGTCTTCCGAGATTCTGAGATATGAGATATATATTACAAGGAGATATCTTAAGATATATATATAGAGAGATATTTTCAACCTCTTAATTAGATATCCTAAATATCTTAAAAGATCTTCAATTGATTACAATGAGAGAATAGATAATTACACCAAATATCTTAAGGTAAAAATCTAATGGAGTCGGTGTAAAATATTTGAACATTACATTTCGTATGTGATGTATGGTGCTGCAAAAATTTCGCATGGCGAAAAGGTGATGCGAAAATTTTTGCATCTGAGAAAGGTAGTTGCGAAAATTTCGCAAGTGAAAAAAAAGTGATGCGGAACTTTCGCATAAGAGAAAGGTGATGCAAAATTTTCACATCAGAGAAAGGTGATGCGAAATTTTAGCATCAGAGAAAGGGTGATGCGAAATTTTTGCATCAGAGAAAGGGTGATGCAAAATTCCTTTTCAGCTTGGTGCAGTTGCCTTCAAATGGCTATAACTTCTTCATTTTAGCTCTAATTTGAACAGTGTTTGAAGCATTAGACTCCTGACTTCCCAAGCTTCGAAATGATATATAGTATGTATAGAATAGACTCCAGGAAGTGCTCTCAATTTGCCTTGTAGGTTCTATCCTTTTGAATTTTGCATAGCATGTGAAGATTTCGCATAGGCATGCAAAATTTCTTCATGTTGGATTTCTTTCTCTGATTCTCTTCCTTGCATCTCTTGATTAGCTTGGAAGCTTATTCCCAAGGGTAGCACAAAATTCTCCCTCATTCTTGGTGATTACTACTCAAAAAGTGCTATTTGATAGCTTGTAATTAACTCTTTTAAACACTTTTGAGTAGTAGTTATTACCTTTTAACTCAATTGGCATGTTAAGGACCCTTGCAATCAATTCTAATCAAATTGTGTTAAGTTTTGGTGTTTTGATAGCTTTTTGATCACCAAAGCAATCCAAGATTGAGGAGAGTTCTTTGGAATCCATGGCAAAGCAATGGAAAGTTTAGAAACATGAAGAACCAAATCTTTGAAGTCCTTTGCCATAAGCAAATCCGGAATGCAAGGAGGGGAAGCAAAGAGAAATCTGCCATGAAGCATTCTTGATGACAGTCATGTTAGCCACTTTTGGAGCACTTCATGGAGTCCAATTTATACATGCTATATGTCTTTTTGAAGATCAGGAAGTCAACAATCCAACGCTTCAAACGGTTCATGAATCGGAGTTGAAATGAAGAAGTTAGAGCCATTGGAAGCAGATCACTCCAAGCTGAAGGCCAATTTCGTAGGGCTGCGAAATCAGTCTTTGGCTACGAAATCAGCCTTTGGCTGCGAAATGATTTCGCAGCCATCTTGTTCGTCTACGAAATTTCGCAGCCATTTTGTGCTCCTGCGAAATTCTCCTGAGTGCTTCCAGATATTTGCGACCGACACTTTTGGATATTTTTCTTCAGATATTTTTGTATAAATTTCCATTCTTCTCCTTGTAACCCACCAATTATAGGATTCCTTAGTTATTGAGTTTGAAAAAGGGGTGAATAACCTCAGATATTTTGTTTTGTAATTTTCTTTATATATAGCTCTCGGGAGCTTGTTCTCAGGGCATCATGTAATCCAACGGAATATATAGATAGATAAATATATAGATTATAGAGAGTCTTGCTCTGTTTTTCCTTCTCTTTCATTTTCATTTTCTTGCTAACCAAACTCTGAGGATTTTTCCTCAGAGGATGAGAGGCTAGGCTTTTCGTCTCTTGGAGTGAGGAAAGCTGGGTAAGTTTCGACATGCATAAATTAGAAGTTTTGTTGTTTTAGTTTTTAATGAAGAGAAAGTGTGACCCGTTAATGGTTTTTATCTTTTTAGTTAACTTAAAACGTCTTCAATTCACCTGAGCCAACAATTGGTAAGGCAAATGGTCTCCGTCCATGAAGATGCACTAGTTTATCTCTTGCGAGCTTTTGGGAGGTGATTTGAAGGTAGGATTTTCTAGAATAGCCAACACTTGGTAAGCTTTTGGACTCCAAGGAGACATCCATTAGTTATCTCTTGCAAGCTTTTGACGAGTAATCCAAGGTTAAAGATCACCTTGAATGGCAAATGCTAGGTGAGAGGCACGAGCCATTGCAAGATGCATCAGTGAGAGGGATTTAGTGTTTGAACCCATTAATGGGAAGCATCTGTACAACACCAGTTAGAGAATTAACTATATGTTAATTCTCTAATGCGAGGAAAAGAAACAAGTGACCGGAACTTCCTTTTTGTATGAGGAATCTGAGCCTAGTGATCTGAAACTCCAAGAAACACTTTTCTTTGTAAGTAAAATCAGTTACTATTTTTGGTTAGTTTAAAACCAAACCTTTTTCATTCAAACATCTTTATGTTTTCTTTTAAAGCTAACCTTGAAATGAAAAGGCACCAATTCAACTTTGAATTAATATCATTTGTGAAGTGAAAACCCATCCTAGTGAACAATCCTAGAGCCACTATGCTATAGTAGCTTTTTCTTTGCTACCCTAGTATATGGTGTAATAGGTTATAAATTTTGTTGATTACTCCCTCAATCAAGGAGCACCAGCTGGACACGAATCAGCTGAGACACCAAGTGGGCACGAATCACTTGGCTTGCTTCAACTATTAAAAAACTACCAAAAACACCAAAACTAGCTAAAAATTGATTAAAAACATTTGCGAGGGTCCTTAATGTGCCAATTGAGTTAAAAGGTATTAATTACTACACAAAAGTGTTTAAAAGAGTTTATAACAAGCTATAAAAATGCACTTTTTGAGTAGTAATCAATTCCCCCAACCGACATATTGCTAGTCCCTTAGCAATGAAGGAGATAAAAACAAGAATTAAGACAGTTAAACAGTTTACAAAATCATGATGATCACTCCAAAAAAATCATAAGTGGCATGATTATAAAGCATACTCTCACATGGGACATTAAAGAAGTAAAACTCATCCTTCAACAAGAGGATATCAAACATCTTACCTGATCATAATTCATAAAGAGTAGACATTATGCAAATTTAAGTAATGATAAGATTTCCACTCTCCTAAGCTCAATTATAGCTCTTCCAAAAAAATCTATGTGTTAAGCTTATTAGTTTCCAAATATAGTACTTTGAACTAATCTCTCCCCCCAACCTAGTTCTTTCACAGACTTTAGCAAACTGACCACTTCCAATAGGCTAAGAACGCACCTCTTTTATTTCACAATTTTTTTCATTATAGAAGTGCAATGCTAAAGGTATTATTTTCTAAAGTGTCCATGTAATGGGGATCCATCGATGACTCCCAACCAATCAAGGTTTAGGGCATCAAGCTTTAAGGATCTTTCGACCACTAACTCCTCCGATTTTACCTCGGACTTTTGAAATTGAAATTTAATACCCAAGCACATACAATATGTTAAACTCTACCTATTCACCCTTGTAACGAGCATTGAGGTTGGTGACTCTCAACCAATAAAGGCTTAGGGCACCGGGTTTTAAAGATTTTCACCATATACCCCTTGAACCTTGCTCGGGTTTCAAAGCAAGCTTAACACTTTGTTCTTTTTCTTTTTTCTTTTTTAAAGGCTCATTAGCCTTTTATAAGGTGTCCCAACACTATTAAAATGAGGTCAAAGGTACCAAGTCTAAATTTTCCTAAGTTCAGGAGGTGAGATAGTTTTTCATCTTATAAACGGAACCTAAAGTGCACAGTGTGTGGTAAGATTAAAATGGAAGACATAAGGTTGAATTCAATAGGATTTTCAATAATTCATTGACTTCAATAAGCATAATACGACTCTACTTTTCAAATAAAAAGGTAAGAATTCAATTTCTCCCATTTCATTTTGAGAATTTTCCTTAATAACCATGGAGAGTAGAGTAAAAATTTTAAAATTAAGAAAAAAATTTAAAAATTTAAAAATTAAGCAAAACGTATTAAATTAATAGGATAACTTAGCATTATTAACAACTTCCTTCCTTTACTCTCCCCCCAACCAAGATCAACATTTCCCTCAATGTGGTAAGAATGATTATAAATAAAGGGAGGAAGTAGTACCTCCTGAGTGACATGGAGTCTGAGTTGTATAGGAGAAACCACATGATTCAAAAAACAAAAGATTAATGAGTAAAGGAGATAGAAAAGAAAATGCCAAGTATAAACCAAAATGATATGCATATATTACTCTGAGAAAGTACAATGAAATGATCATGTAATACATCCAATCCCAAAATATATAATATCAACTAATATACTAAGTAAATACAAAATAAAGAAATGATCAAGGAGCGGGGTTCTCTGGTGTAAATGATGGCTCTATGGCTGTCTCGTGAGTGGCTTGGGGCGGGACATCGGCTATGACGGTCTCCTCAATTGGAGCTCTGGGCTCTGATGGTCTAGGAATATCAGTCTGAGGTGGTGCAAGACCCATATGTTGTTATATCTGATTAAGGATAGCAATATGCTGGTCAAGAATAATAGTATGTCGATCTTGCTGAGCTCAGATGTCTCTCATATTTCGAAATAGAGCATCGTGCGTAGTATTTAGTGTCCTGAATAATAGTACCATGCCATGAAACTCGGACCCAGATATGATGATAAAGTCCTATGACGGAGAAGGTGCAGCTGGTGGAACAGGAGGTGTAGTTGGAGGATCAGTAGAGGCGGCCTGAGGCATAGATGGTGCAACAAGGGTGGATAGAATAGACTCTATGGGATGCTCGTCTTATTGTGCCTAGTTAGGCTATGATGGCACTAGAGATACTGACCCGAGTCGGGTTACTTCAGGTGTTGATTTCGTTGGATTCTTCTCTACTAGCTGTGGCCATTAGTCAAGAGTGAAATGTTCTCAGCAATGGTGGCGGCGATCGAGATGGGGCTTAATAAGGTAGCCCATATGCTCTAATATATGGTAGAGTAGTCTCAGAAACAACAATGGGATTGCGTCAGCTCGCTGCAGCTTCTTCCTATGGACTTTCTCCTCAAAGTATAGGAGAGCAATCATAATCAGATGGTGTGGCCCAAAATAGAAGCCCTCAGATATCTTGAATAATGTGTCCAGGATGGGTCCTCGCCTTTGCACTAAATGCTGAAGAGGGAAAATGTTGGACCTTAACAATACATCTACTAGGAGCATCCCAGATGGAAGCTTCTTACGTAGCAGGAATGGATCTCCAGAAGTCCTTCTCCATAGAATGCCAACCATGTCTCGCTGAGATATGGGGAACCACTGTCTAAACTACTCTGGATCCTCTGGCTGAAATGGAATATGGAGAGCCTCAGCAATGTGCCTAGCCTCTAAGATACCCTGACGCTCGTTTATGCTGAAACGAATGGCTGTGGAATTCTGGGCGCCCTGAGTAGTCATGGACTGATAGAAATCCATCCATACTTTGGGGTAGAAAAACTCTCTGGGAGTCATCAGACGCTCGAGATGGTACCTCTGGATCAATCTAACTGAATCCCGAAGGTCTGACTACTATCACATAACCTCCATGTCGAAGTAGAGCTCAAAATGAAATGGCCTAGCTCTATAATCTGAATTGTCCGGAATGGGTGGTGCGGTAACCATAGGCCTATTGATGACGACTTCAGGAACAATGCTTGAAGATCACTGAGTATCTGTAGGGCCCTGAGAATCTGCTAGAGCCTGACTATATGTCTCTCTAGGGCCTGAGATTCTGGCACCTTTGGTGGAATGCGGTGTACTGATGGCTTTGGGGGCGGAGAAGTTGGTGGTCTCCATGTCGAATATCGGCACTGAGGAGGGCTAGAAGGCACCCCACCCTCGAAAGATGGCACGGTCGGGGCTGATTACTACTCAAAAAGTGCTATTTGATAGCTTATAATAAACCCTTTTAAACACTTTTGAGTAGTAGTTTTGGCCGCCTTTTAACTCAATTGGCATGTTAAGGATCCTTGAAAGCAACTTTAATCACTTTGTGTAAGTTTTGGTGTTGTTGTTAGTAATTTGATCACCAGAGCAATCCAATATTGAGGAGAGTTATGTGGAATCTAGGACAAAGCTTGGAAGTCATTTTCCAAGAGTAAATCCGGAATGCAAGGAAAAGAAGTAAAGAGAATCTGCCATGAAGCATATTCTTGATGACAGTCGTGGCAGCCACTTTTGGGAGTACTTTCTGAAGTCCAATTGATGCATTATATATACCATTTCAAAGCTCAGGAAGTCAACAATCCAATGCTTCAAACGGTGCGCAATTCGGAGTTGAAACAAAGAAGTTACAGCCATTGCAAGTCAATCACTCCAAGCTGAAGGAAGCATTTTGCAAAGTGTTGCGAAATCACCCTTTTGTTGCGAAGTGATTTCGCATCCTTTTTGTACAGTATGGTGTATTTTCTCCTGAAGTTGCCCCATATATGCCGCAAGATGGAAGCTGGGAACCTCAAGGTGGAAGCCAACTTCGCAGCCCTGCGAGAATAGCCTTTTGCTGCGAAGTGATTTCGCAGCCCTTCTTGAATGTCTGCGAAATCTCGCACACACCATTTTCTCTTGCGAAATGGTCCCTGGAGCATCCCGATATTTGCTACCGACATTGGGAGATATTTTACATCAGATTTTTGTTGTCTAAATCCCAAAATACTCCTTGTAAGCCACCAATTACAAGATTCCTTAGCTTTTAAGTTAGTAAAAAGAGAAAATATCTATGTAATAATTAGTTTTATATTATGTTCTTATAAATACCTCTCGGGAGCCTGTTCTCGGAGAGGAGACCCTTTGTAAAGTTTTGAAAAGCAAGTAAAGTTCAGCCCCTTTGTTTTGCCTTATCTTCTCACTTTGTATTATTTATTTCTTACTAAGTTATGCACTCCCTGAGGAATTTTCCCTAGAGAATGAGTAACTAAACCTCTAGTTCCTTGGAGCTAAGGTTGCCGGGGAAGGTTCCAAGTGCAAGAATGCAAAGCTTTGTGGTTTCAGCCATTAATGAAGAGGAAGTGAAATCCTTTAGTGATTTCTATGTTTTTAGTTAACTTAAAACACCTTAGAGTCACCTGGGCCAACACTTGGTAAGGCAAGTGATTTCCAACCATGGAGATGCACTAGTTTACCCCTTGCGAGCCTCTGGGAGGTGACTTTAAGGTAGGATTTTCTGGAATTGCCAACACTTGGTAAGCTTTTGGACTCCAAGGAGACATCCATTAGTTATCTCTTGCGAGCTTGAGAAGGGAAGTCCAAGGTTAAAGATCACCTTGAATGGTTAAGGCTTAGTGAGAGGCTTGAACCATTGCAAGTTGCATCAGTGAGAGAATTAAAGTTGAAATCTAATTAAAGGATGTATCTGTACAACACCGGTTAGAGAATTGACTATATGTTGAATCTCTAACACGAGGAAATGAACCATCTGACCGGAGCTATGTCTTTTGCACGAGGAACCACCCCAGTGAACCTGACTCTCCAAGGAATGCTTTTCTTCCTAAGTTATTCCCATTACTTGTTTTGTTAGTTAGTTTAAATCTAAATTTTTACAAATCAAAGTTTGTGTTTTAGTTCTTAAGCTAACCTTGAAATGAAACACTACCAATTCACTTTGAATTGATATCATTGATAATTTGGAAAACCTTCCCAGTGAACGATCCTAGAGCCGCTATACTATAGTAGTTTTTTCTTTGCTACCCTAGTATATGGTGTAATAGGTTATAAATTTTGTTGATTACTCCCTCAAACAAGGAGCACCAGCTGGACATGAATCAGCTGAGACACCAATTGGGCACGAATCAAATGGCGCCGCTGCCGGGGAAGGTGTCAAGTTTATAGTGATACCATTTTAGAGCACTTGTGATTTTCATCACAAGTTTGGTAACGTTTCTTTCACTTTACTAATTCTCATTCTTTCTTTACTAATTCATAATCCAAATTTATCTTTTAAATTCAGCTTAGTTTAATTTTGTTTTTGTAGCCCTGTTTTCCTTTTGTTGTCCTTTATTTTCATTTAAGTTGTAGATAGATACTAGTTGTGTATGCCAAAGTGGATACGAGACAGTGGAGGAAGACTTGTTAAGTGTGATCCACCTCATAACAAAGAATTCAAATTGAGCTTGAATATCATGGAAGCTACACCTGAAGATCAGCATAGTCACCAAGGTTGTCAAGACAATCTCAATGAATTCAGATCAATGAGGGACCGTATGCATCCACCTCGTATGAGTGCACCATCATGTATAGTGCCCTCTACAGAGCAGCTAGTGATCAGACCGTATCTTGTTCCACTTCTACCAACTTTCCATGGGATGGAAAGTGAAAATCCCTATGCACACATCAAGGAATTTGAAGATGTTTGTAATACATTCCAAGAGGGAGGAGCTTCAATCGATATGATGAGGCTTAAGTTATTTCCTTTTACTTTAAAGGACAAGGCCAAAATTTGGCTTAATTCTTTAAGGCCAAGGAGTATCCGTTCTTGGACTGACTTACAAGCTGAATTCCTCAAGAAATTTTTTCCCACTCATAGAACAAATGGCTTGAAAAGGCAAATTTCAAACTTCTCAGCTAAAGAGAATGAGAAATTCTATGAGTGTTGGGAAAGATATATGGAAGCTATAAATGCTTGCCCTCACCATGGCTTTGATACTTGGCTATTGGTGAGCTATTTTTATGATGGTATGTCCTCCTCAATGAAGCAACTCCTCGAGACAATGTGTGGAGGAGATTTCATGAGCAAAAATCCAGAGGAAGCTATGGATTTCTTGAGCTATGTAGCTGATGTTTCAAGGGGATGGGATGAACCAACCAAAGGAGAAGTGGGGAAGATGAAGTCTCAACTGAGTGCTTTCAATGCAAAGGCTGGGATGTATACCTTGAAAGAAGATGATGATATGAAAGCAAAGTTGGCAGCTATGACAAGAAGATTGGAGGAGCTGGAGCTGAAAAGAATACATGAAGCGCAAGCTGTTGCTGAAGCACCAGTGCAAGTGAAGCTGTGTCCTAATTGTAAATCATATGAACATTTGGTGGAGGAATGCCCTGCAATTTCAGCTGAAAGGGAAATGTTTAAAGATCAAGCAAATGTTGTTGGACAATTCAGGCCCAATAACAATGCGCCTTATGGAAATACCTACAACTCAAGTTGGAGGAATCATCCAAATTTCTCATGGAAGGCCAGAGCAAACCAATACCAACAGCCGGATCCACCATCTCAACAATCTTCAAGTCTTGAACAAGCAATGGCTAATCTCAGCAAGGTAGTGGGAGATTTTGTTGGAAACCAAGAAGCCACTAATGCTCAAATCAATCAAAGAATTGACAGAGTGGAGAGTATTTTGAATAAAAGGATGGATGGAATGCAAAATGATATGAACCAAAAGTTTGATAACATCCAATATTCAATTTCAAGGCTTACAAATTTGAATACACTGCAAGAAAAGGGAAGATTTCCTTCTCAACCCCACCAAAATCCCAAAGGTGTCCATGAAGTGGAAAGCCAAGAGGGAGAATCATCACAGATGAAAGATGTAAAAGCCTTGATCACTCTAAGGAGTGGTAAAAAAATTGAGCAGCCAACACCTAAGCCACATGTTGAGAAAGAAGAAGAGATAAAGAAAGGGAATGAAATGGAAGATAAAGAGAGTGAGATCAGTGAAGAAAAGAAGGACTCTGATTCAACAATGAATGCAATTCCAGAGAATGAACTTCTGAAGGAAGAAATGCTGAAGAAATTAACTTCTCCACCTTTTCCTCAAGCATTACATAGGAAAAAGGGGATTAGAAATGCAGCTGAAATCCTTGAAGTATTGAGGCAAGTGAAAGTAAATATCCCATTGCTGGATATGATTAAACAAGTTCCAACGTATGCAAAATTCCTAAAGGACTTGTGTACTATCAAAAGAGGGTTGACTGTAAACAAGAAAGCCTTCTTGACTGAGCAAGTAAGTGCAATCTTACAATGTAAGTCTCCTTTGAAGTACAAAGACCCGGGAAGTCCTACCATTTCAGTCATGATTGGAGGAAAGGTAGTGGAGAAAGCTTTGTTAGACTTGGGGGCAAGTGTGAATTTGCTTCCATATTCCGTCTACAAGCAATTGGGACTTGGGGAATTGAAGCCAACAGCAATCAATCTATCTCTAGCAGATAGATCAGTGAAAATTCCAAGGGGGGTAATTGAGGATGTCTTGGTTCAAGTGGATAATTTCTACTATCCGGTAGATTTTGTTGTTCTTGATACAGATCCTACTGTAAAGGAAGCTAATTTAGTTCCTATCATCCTTGGAAGGCCATTTCTTGCTACCTCAAATGCAATCATCAACTGCAGGAATGGGCTGATGCAACTCACCTTTGGCAACATGACACTTGATCTCAATATTTTCTATATGTCTAAAAAGCAAACCACTCCGGAAGAAGAAGAGGGTCCAGAAGAGGTGTGCATTATTGACACTTTGGTAGAGGAGCACTGTAATCAGAAGATGCAAGACAAGTTTAATAAATATCTTGCGGATTTTGAGGAAGGTTTGTCTGAACCCCCTAATGTGCTTGCTACTCTACAAAGTTGGAGAAAGATAGAAGAGATTCTACCTTTGTTCAATAAAGAAGAAGAGGCAGCTGCTGAAAAAGAGACTCCAAAACTCAATCTGAAGCCTTTACCTGTGGAGCTAAAATATACATACCTTGAAGAAAATAATCAATGTCCTGTTGTGATATCTTCATCTCTGACCAGTCATCAAGAGAATTGTTTAATAGAAGTTCTCAAGAGGTGTAAGAAGGCAATAGGATGGCAAATATCCAACTTGAAAGGCATTATTCCTTTAGTTTGTACTCATCATATATATATGGAGGAGGAAGCAAAGCCAATTCGTCAACTTCAAAGAAGATTGAATCCTCATTTACAAGAGGTGGTGCGAGCTGAGGTGCTGAAGCTACTTCAAGCAGGAATCATTTACCCTATATCTGATAGCCCTTGGGTGAGTCCTACTCAAGTGGTACCAAAGAAGTCAGGGATCACAGTGGTTCAGAATGAAAAAGGAGAAGAAATTACTACACGCCTCACTTCAGGTTGGAGGGTGTGTATTGATTATAGAAAGTTGAATGTTGTAACCAGGAAAGATCATTTTCCATTGCCATTTATTGACCAAGTGCTGGAGAGAGTCTCTGGACATCCGTTCTATTGCTTCTTGGATGGGTATTCAAGGTATTTTCAGATCGAAATTGATGTGGCAGATCAGGAAAAGACCACTTTTACATGTCCATTTGGAACATATGCTTACAGGAGAATGCCTTTTGGTTTATGCAATGCACCTGCTACATTTCAAAGATGTATGTTGAGTATTTTCAGTGATATGGTGGAGCGAATTATGGAGGTTTTCATGGATGACATCACCGTATATGGAGGTACATTTGAGGAATGTTTAGTCAATTTGGAAGCAGTTCTTCACAGATGCATTGAAAAAGACCTGGTGCTCAACTGGGAGAAATGCCATTTTATGGTACGTCAAGGAATTGTCCTTAGCCATATCATCTCTGAAAAAGGCATTGAAGTTGATAAAGCAAAGGTGGAGCTTATTGTCAAATTACCATCCCCAACAACTGTAAAAGGATTAAGGCAGTTCCTTGGCCATGCAGGGTTCTATAGGAGGTTTATAAAAGGTTTTTCAAGTCTTTCAAAACCTCTTTGTGAGCTGTTAGCTAAGGATGCTAAGTTTATATAGGATGAAAGATGTCAAAACAGCTTTGATCAGCTGAAGAATTTTTAACAACAACTCCAATAGTGAGAGCCCCTAACTGGAAACTACCCTTTGAACTGATGTGTGACGCCAGTGACTTTGCTATAGGAGTTGTGCTTGGCCAAAGAGAAGATGGGAAGCCCTATGTGATTTACTATGCAAGCAAAACACTAAATGAAGCTCAAAGGAACTACACAACTACAGAGAAAGAATTGTTAGCTGTGGTATTTGCTTTGGACAAATTTCGTGGTTATTTAGTGGGGTCTTTCATCATTGTCTTCACTGACCATTCAGCCTTGAAGTATTTATTGACAAAGCAAGATGCAAAAGCAAGGTTGATTAGATGGATTCTTTTGTTACAAGAATTCGATCTCCAAATCAAAGATAAGAAAGGAGTGGAGAATGTGGTAGCTGACCACCTTTCAAGGTTAGTTATAGCACATAATTCCCATCCATTGCCTATTAATGATGATTTTCCTGAAGAATCACTCATGTTCCTAGTGAAAACTCCTTGGTATGCTCATATTGCTAATTATTTAGTAACTGGTGAAATTCCAAGTGAGTGGAATGCACAGGACAGGAAGCACTTCTTTGCCAAAATTCATGCTTGTTATTGGGAAGAGCCCTTTCTTTTTAAGTATTGTGCAGATCAGATCATAAGGAAGTGTGTCCCTTAAGATGAGCAGCAAGGGATTCTATCTCATTGTCATGAGAATGCATGTGGAGGCCACTTTGCCTCTCAAAAAACAGCCATGAAGGTATTGCAATCAGGGTTTACTTGGCCATCTCTTTTCAAAGATGCCCACATCATGTGTAGGAGTTGTGATAGATGCCAAAGGCTTGGAAAGTTAACAAAAAGAAATCAAATGCCTATGAACCCCATTCTAATAGTGGAGTTATTTGATGTATGGGGTATTGACTTCATGGGACCTTTCCCAATGTCTTTTGGTAATTCTTACATCTTGGTGGGGGTGGATTATGTTTCTAAATGGGTTGAGGCAATCCCCTGTAAACAAAATGATCACAGGGTGGTTCTCAAGTTTCTTAAAGAGAACATTTTCTCAAGATTTGGGGTGCCCAAAGCCATAATCAGTGATGGAGGTGCTCATTTTTGCAACAAACCTTTTGAAGCTCTGTTATCCAAGTATGGAGTGAAGCATAAGGTGGCTACACCTTATCATCCTCAGACTTCCGGGCAAGTTGAGCTAGCTAACAGGGAAATAAAGAACATATTGATGAAAGTGGTGAATTCCAACAGAAAAGATAGGTCTATTAGGCTTCATGATTCATTGTGGGCATATAAAACAGCTTATAAGACTATTCTTGGCATGTCTCCCTATCGTCTTGTCTATGGCAAAGCATGCCATCTCCCTGTGGAAGTTGAATACAAAGCTTGGTGGGCAATAAAGAAGCTGAACATGGACTTGATCAGAGCCGGAGAAAAGAGATATCTAGACCTTAATGAGATGGAGGAATTAAGAAATGATGCTTATATCAATTCCAAAGTTGCAAAACAGAGGATGAAGAAGTGGCATGATCAACTAATCTCCAACAAGGAATTTCAGAAAGGGCAAAGAGTTTTACTGTATGACACAAGACTCCATATCTTTCCTGGGAAGCTCAAGTCAAGGTGGATAGGCCCGTTCATTATTCACCAAGTATATGCCAATGGAGTGGTGGAATTATTGAATTGCAATGGCAAAGACACCTTTAAAGTCAATGGATATCATCTCAAGCCATTCATGGAGCCATTCAAACCAGAAAAGGAGGAAATCAACCTCCTTGAACCACAAAAAGCCTAAGCAAAGAAGGGTTTGGTGGACGTGGTTTTACCACAGTCCGAAATTTTTGTAAATTTCCAAGTTTTTTCCATACTTTTGATCTTAGTTTTTGATCTTAAATCATGTTTTTATGTGTGTTTTAATCTTTTTGAATGATCTCAGGTGGAAGAAAATGCAAAGAAATTGAAAGAAAAAAAATCGGGAAGAAATCGGAGCAAAAACAAAGCAAAAACAGAGTAAAAACAGAGCTCTACGAGACTTCGCAGCCTGACGAAAACTTCTGCGAAAAAAGCACTTTGTTGCCAAACCATTCCGCAACACTTTGGGATTCTCTACGAGAATTTTCGCAGCTGCGAAGGCGAGTTTGGCACACGAGTGCCACTTCGCAGCATAGGAGCCCCCATTTCGTAGCTGCGAAATTGCTGCGAAGCGATAAAGCGTAAAAATCCCTGATTTCGCAACCAAAGTTCCATTCCGCAGGGTATTTCGCAATTGCGAAAGCGATTTTGACACATGTGTGCCACTTCGCAGCACAGTGACATTCATTTCCCAGCTGCGAAATGGATTGCGAAGTGGCTGCGAAAATGACTTTTTGCTGCGAAATTGGCTTTTTTCTGCGAAACTCAAATTGACCCTTAGTCTTCCGTTATTTTTATATATACCGGTCATTTGAGCTGTGAAAAGGGTTTCAAAATAGAGCGCACCATTCTCGCAGATTGGTCATCTCCTTCCTCAAGCCCGACACCGCGCAAGCCTCCGGTCATCTTCTCCGGTCATCCATTCCGGCCAAATTTCGGCAACCCGAAATGGCGCGAACCAGAGGGGCCAAGTCTTCCTCTCCTTCAAGCCGCAAGAGAGTCCCGTGAGAGGAACCCGTTCCAGAACTTATCTCTGAGCCTCCACAGCCGAAAGCAGTTTCTCCTCCGGCAAAGCCCGCGCCGCAGAAGCCTCCGGCGAGACGTTATCTCACCAGGTCAGGGGGTCGGCCACTACAAAAGAGAGCAAGGGTTGAAAACTCAGAACCCATTGATTTAACGGAGCAGTCCCCAGAGCCCTCGCCGGTTCCATCTCCGGTGCCATCTCCGGCGCCGCCAGCAGAGCCTAAAAAGCCTCAGCCACCACTTCCCGAGCCCCAAATTCCATCTGAAATAACCCCTGAAGCAGTAATCAGGCGGCCGATGCTGACGCAGCCTCCAATTGAGGGGAATTTGGACTGTAGAGCCAGGCCATTCCACTCCGAGCTGTGCTTTGACACAGCCACATTCCGATTGCGGCCGGAGCTTGCCCAATCATTCCAACTGCTGCGCAGATACCGCATGGAGCACTTGTTGACTCCGAGACACTTTTTCTACCCCAAGGTAGCCATGGATTTTTATCAGTCCATGACTACCAAACAGGTCAGGAATCCAACTTTAATTCATTTTACCATTGATGGGAGGCATGGCATATTGGGAGCTCGCCATATAGCTGAGGCCTTGCAAATTCCCTACGAGCCGAGCCATTTCGATAATTTTAAAGTTTGGACCAGTCCTACTGAGCTGGAAATGGTGCATATCCTATCCAGAGGAGCTTCCACACGTCCGCATCTGTTGAGAGGAGAGCTTCCTCCAATCATGTTTCTAATTGATGCATTTTTGCGTCATAACCTCTACCCACTGCAGAATTGGACTCAAAGTAGAGGAGTCCTGTTAGAAGCCCTGTTCAAGATGTCTGAGGGATTTTTCTTCGGCCCTCATCATCTAATTTTGGCAGCCCTTCTCTATTTCGAAGAGAAGGTACATAAAAAGAAGCTTCAGAGAGCTGATACCATTCCCCTTCTCTTTCCAAGGCTGCTATGCCAAATTCTGGAGCACTTGGGGTATCCTTCTGAGCCTCAACTGGAGCGCAAGGGCATTTGCCGTGAGATATTTACTCTCGACAAATGGAACAACATGACAGCTTATAGAGTTGACCAGCCTGAGCGCCCACAGCCAGCTGCTAGGAGAGCATCCCCACGACACATACCTGAGGGTATACCTATTGCTGCTCCTGCCACTCCCAAAGCTCCACCAGTTGCTCCAGCTTCATCTCAGCCATCCACTTCAGCTGAACCGAGGATGGCCATTCCCATTTCTGAATACAGAGAGTTGTGCCGTTCATTGGAGACCCTCACAGCATCTTAGAGCAGCCTTGCTCAAGAGATGGCAGCCATTCGAGCATGCCAAGAGCAGATGTTGGCCACTCAGGCTCAACACACTACCATCTTAAGGCAGCTCCAGCTTCATTTCGACCTGCCACCAGCTGTTGAGCCCTCCACTTCTACTACAGCAATGCCACACTCTCATCCCACAAAGCCTCAGGCCCCATCTGGAGCATCAACTGAAGAGGCAGACCCATCTGCCTAGTCCCAACACCACCCACTCATCAGATCATTATATCTATATCTACTGCTTTTGTTTTATGTATTTCATTTTTTTTTTTAGTTTTAAAGAAATCCCATTATTTTGGTACCATATTTGGGATTGCTTGTATTTCTTTTCTTTTTCATTGTACTCAAATTGATTCAAAGTAACACAAGTCTAATATTTCTTGTTAACAGTTAGCATTAATTTATCCTTATTTCCTTTTCTCACATATTTTATTCTTTTTGAAACATGTGGTTTCTCCAATCAGTATGCGAAATTGATATCACTCAGGAGGTACCACTTCCTCCCTTTAATTACAATCACTCATATCACATTGAGGACAATGCTCAGTTCGGTTGGGGGAAGGTTGAATGAGGAAGGAAGTATGCTAAATTAAAGGAAGTATGCTAAATCTTTTTGATAATGCAATTAGGTTGGTAATCAGTTGTAGTTTTTGCTTTTTACTCTTTTTATTCTATTCTCCATGGATTTTGAGGAAAAATTTTCAAATTAAAACAGGAGAAATTGAATTGTTGCTTTTCACTTGACTTAGAGTATGGATTATGCTCACTAAAGTGGTTCAATTGTTGAAACTTCTATTGAAATTGAATTTAGTTCTTCCACTTTAAGCTATTCACACACTGTGCACATTAGATTCCGATTATAAGATGAAAAGCTATTTCCCTCTCGACTTAGGATAATTTTGGGACTTGGTACATTTGACCTCATTTGATAAAATTGAAACACCCTGCAAAAGGCCAATGAGCCTTTGAAATAAAGAAAGTTGTTTGCTTGCCTTAAAACCCGAGCAAGGTCTGAGGGGTATATGGTGAAAATCTTTGAAGCCTGGTGCCCTAAACCTTAATTGGTTGGGAGTCACCGACCTCAATGCTCGTTATAAGGGTGAATAGGTAGAGTTAGCATATGGTAGGTGCTTGGGTATTAGAAATTCATTCTCAAAAGTCCGGGGAAAAATCCGAGGAGTTAGTGGTTGAAAGATCCTTAAAACTTGATGCCCTAAACCTTAATTGGTTGGGAGTCATCGATGGACCCCCCTTACATGGACAATTCAGAAAGAGTACCCCATAAAGCCTCCTTAAAAAAAAAAAAAAAAAAAAAAAAAGAGAAAGTGTGTTCTTTCTTTATTGATTTTGGTCAGTTTGCTAAGTGTTGAAAAGAGATAGGTTGGGGGGAGAGATTAGTTTAGCATATTATTCTCGAAAGCTAAGGAACCAATACACATTGATTTTTGAGGAAGAATAAAGTTTGTTTCTTTGAAAGTGGAAATGATTTTAAAACTTCAGTTTGCATAATGCATTCCCTTGATTGACAGTGTTTAGCATAGTTTGTTATAACTCTTGTTGAAATTTGGGTTTGTATTTCTTTAATGTTTCATGAGAGAATTAGATCATCATGCCACTTGAGAAGTGTTTTTTTTTATCAGCATGATGTTGTAAATTTTAATATAGGTTGCTTTTTATTTTCATTTTTCTCTACTTCATTGCTAAGGGACTAGCAATATGTTGGTTGGGGGGAGTGATTACTACTCAAAAATTGCTATTTGATAGCTTATAATAAACTCTTTTAAACACTTTTGAGTAGTAGTTTTGGCCGCCTTTTAACTCAATTGGCATGTTAAGGACCCTTGAAAGCAACTTTAATCACTTTGTGTAAGTTTTGGTGTTGTTGTTAGTAATTTGATCACCAAAGCAATCCAAGATTGAGGAGAGTTATGTGGAATCTAGGACAAAGCTTGGAAGTCATTTGCCAAGAGTAAATCCGGAATGCAAGGAAAAAAAGTAAAGAGAATCTGCCATGAAGCATATTCTTGATGACAGTCGTGGCAGCCACTTTTGGAGCACTTTCTGAAGTCCAATTGATGCATGCTATATACCATTTCAAATCTCAGGAAGTCAACAATCCAATGCTTCAAACGGTACGCACTTCGGATTTGAAACGAAGAAGTTACAGCCATTGCAAGTCAATCACTCCAAGCTGAAGGAAGCATTTTGCAAAGTGTTGCGAAATCACCCTTTTGTTGCGAAGTGATTTCGCAGCCTTTTTGTACAGTATGGTGTATTTCCTCCTGAAGTTGCCCGATATATGCCGCAAGCTGGAAGCTGGGAACCTCAAGGTGGAAGCCAACTTCGCAGCCCTGCGAGAATAGCCTTTTGCTGCGAAGTGATTTCGCAGCCCTTCTTGAATGTCTGCGAAATCTCGCAAACACCATTTTCTCTTGCGAAATGGTCCCTGGAGCATCCCGATATTTGCTACCGACATTGGGAGATATTTTAAATCAGATTTTTGTTGTCTAAATCCCAAAATACTCCTTGTAAGCCACCAATTACAAATTCCTTAGCTTTTAAGTTAGTAAAAAGAGAAAATATCTATGTAATAATTAGTTTTATATTATGTTCATAAAAATACCTCTCGGGAGCCTATTCTCGGAGAGGAGACCCTTTGTAAAGTTTTGAAAAGCAAGTAAAGTTCAGCCCCTTTGTTTTGCCTTACCTTCTCACTTTGTATTATTTATTTCTTACTAAGTTATGCACTCCCTGAGGAATTTTCCCCAGAGAATGAGTAACTAAACCTCTAGTTCCTTGGAGCTAAGGTTGCCGGGGAAGGTTCCAAGTGCAAGAATGCAAAGCTTTGTGGTTTCAGCCATTAATGAAGAGGAAGTGAAATCCTTTAGTGATTTCTATGTTTTTAGTTAACTTAAAACACCTTAGAGTCACCTGGGCCAACACTTGGTAAGGCAAGTGATTTCCAACCATGGAGATGCACTAGTTTACCCCTTGCGAGCCTCTGGGAGGTGACTCTAAGGTAGGATTTTCTGGAATTGCCAACACTTGGTAAGCTTTTAGACTCAAGGAGACATCCATTAGTTATCTCTTGCGAGCTTGAGAAGGGAAGTCCAAGGTTAAAGATCACCTTGAATGGTTAAGGCTTAGTGAGAGGCTTGAACCATTGCAAGTTGCATCAGTGAGAGAATTAAAGTTGAAATCTAATTAAAGGATGTATCTGTAGAACACCGGTTAGAGAATTGACTATATGTTGAATCTCTAACGCGAGGAAATGAACCATCTGACCGGAGCTATGTCTTTTGCATGAGGAACCACCCCAGTGAACCTGACTCTCCAAGGAATGCTTTTCTTCCTAAGTTATTCCCATTACTTGTTTTGTTAGTTAGTTTAAATCTAAATTTTTACAAATCAAAGTTTGTGTTTTAGTTCTTAAGCTAACCTTGAAATGAAACACTACCAATTCACTTTGAATTGATATCATTGATAATTTGGAAACCTTTCCCAGTGAACGATCCTAGAGCCGCTATACTATAGTAGCTTTTTCTTTGCTACCCTAGTATATGGTGTAATAGGTTATAAATTTTGTTGATTACTCCCTCATCCAAGGAGCACCAGCTAGACACGAATCAGCTGAGACACCAATTGGGCATGAATCAGGGGCTTGAGAGGCCTGATATGGGTCCTGAGGAGCGGAGACAGTCGTGAGCTTTTCGCAACAGATGATGGTCGTGTAAAATAGTCAGTTGAAGGCCTTTAAATATGGATTTTGAATGACTTTTGGTTTCCCTCCTGGCCGTTAGAAGTTTGTACAAGTGATCGTTGGCGTTTCGCATGGGTTTCGCAAGCTAGCAGCTGATGCGAAATTTTTCGCATTAGAATTTGGTGCTGCGAAAATTGCTAGTGGCTGATGCGAAATTTTTGCATTGGGTTTTAGCTGATGTGAAATTTTTTCATTTGAATTTTCTGGTGCGAAATTGGAATTGCTGATGCGAAAATTTTTCGCATTTGGTTTTGGTGATGCGAAAATTTTCACACTTGACTTTTTATCCTGTGAAATGCTCTATTTTCCTCTGTTTTGGAATTCCCCTGTATTTCATTATCAAAAATTAAATTAAGTCATAATAAAATAAAATTAAAGCTACAAATTTTAATTTAAAACATATATCAAATCGATAAAACTTGAATTTAAAATTTAAAACAAAACAACAAACAAAAATAAAAAAATTTGGACTTAGTGTCGTCCGACAAACTAAGCCCATCTAACCATTTTTCCTTTAGGCTTGATGTGGTTCAAGGAGGTTGATTTCCTCCTTGTCTTTAGAAAATGGCTCCATGAATGGCTTGAGACGTTGGCCATTGACTTTGAAAGTCCCGGTACTGCTAAGTAGCTCTACTACTCCATTTGAATAGACTTCTTGGATAGTAAACGAACCTATCCATCTTGACTTCAATTTTTCTGAGAAAATGTGGAGCTTAGAGTCATAAAGCAAGACTCTTTATCCCTTATGGAATTCTTTGAGGGAGACTAACTGATCATGCCACCTTTTCAATCTCTGTTTTGCAATGTTTGAATTGATATAGGCGTCATTCTCAATTCCTCCATCTCATTAAGGTATAGAAATCTCTTCATGCCGGCTCTGTTCAAGTCCATGTTGAGCATTTTGATTGCCCACCAAGCTTTGTATTGCACTTCAACGAGGAGATGACATGCTTTGCCATAGACTAGGCAATAAGAAGACATTCCAAGAACGGTCTTGTAAGTTGTTCTATAAGCCCATAGTGAATCATGAAGCCTAATAGACCAATCTCTTCTGCACGTATTCATCACTTTCATCAGTATGTTCTTGATCTCCTAGTTGGATAACTCAACTTGCCCAAAAGTCTGAGGGTGGTAAGGTGTAGCTACCTTGTGCTTCACCTCATACTTGGCAAAGAGAATTTCAAACGGTTTGTTACAAAAATGAGTACCCCCATCACTGATTATGGCTTTAGGTACTCCAAATCTGGAGAAGATGTTCTCTTTGAGAAATTTGAGAACAACTCTATGGTCATTTCGCTTGCACGGGATTACTTCAACCCATTTAGAAACATAATCCACTCCTACCAAGATGTAAGAATAGCGAAAGGACACAGGAAAAGGTCCCATGAAGTCCATACATAAAACATATCAACTATTAAAATGGGATTCAAAGGCATCATGTTCTTACGTGTTAATTTCCCAAGCCTCTAGCATCTGTCACAGCTTCTACACATGGCGAGGGCGTCTTTGAAGAGTGATGGCCAGCAAAAACCCAATTGCAACACCTTCATAGCTATCTTATGAGAAGCAAAGTGGCCTCCACATGCGCTTTCGTGGCAATGACTGAGGATCCCCTGTTGCTCTTGCTCAGGGATGCACTTCCAGATTATTTGATCCGCACAATATTTGAATAGGAATGGCTCTTCCCAATAGTAAGCATGAATTTTTGCAAAGAAATCCTTCTTATCTTGTGCTTTCCACTCACTTGGAACTTCTCTGGTAACTAGATAGTTAGCAATATGAGTATACCAAGGGGCGGCTTCTATCAACATGAGTGACTCATCTAGAAAATCATCATTTATTGGCAAATTATGGGAATTATGTGCAGTGGCTAGCCTCAACAGATGGTCGACTACCACATTCTCCACTTCCTTCTTGTCTTTGATATGAAGATTGAATTCTTGAAGCAAGAGAATCCATCTAATCAGCCTCGGTTTTGCATCTTATTTAGTCAACAAATATTTCAAGGTCGAGTGGTCAATCAAAACCACAATGAAAGACCCTACTATGTAAGCGCGGAATTTGTCTAAGGCAAAAACTACAGCCAACAATTCTTTCTCTATGGTTGTGCAGTTTCTTTGCGCTTCATTCAACATTTTGCTTGCATAGTAGATCACATAGGGCTTTCCATCTTCTCTTTGCCCAAGAATAGCTCCTATAGCAAAGTCACTGGCATCGCACATCACTTCAAAGGACAATTTCCAATTGTGAGCTCTCACTATTGGAGCGATTTTCATAAATAACTTCAATTCTTCAAAACTCCATTGACATTGATCATCCCATACAAATTTAGCATCCTTTACCAATAACTCACAAAGAGGTCTTGCAAGTTTAGAGAAATCTTTAATGAACCTCCTATAGAACCCAGCGTGGCCAAGGAATTGTCTTACTCCTTTGACAGTTGTTAGCGATGGCAACTTGACAATCAGTTCAACTTTTGTTTTGTCCACTTCAATGCCTTGGCTTGAGATAAAATGCCCAAGGAAGATCCCTTGGGGTACCATGAAATGGCATTTCTCCCAGTTGAGCACCAAGTCTTTCTCAATGCATCGATTCAGCACAACTTCCAAATTGACTAAGCATTCGTCAAATGCACTTCCATATACGGTGATATCATCCATAAAGACTTCCATAATACGCTCCACCATATCACTGAAAATGCTTGACATGCATCTTTGGAATGTTGCTGGTGCATTGCATAAGCCGAAGGCATTCTTCTGTATGCATAAGTTCCGAATGGACAAGTGAAAGTGGTCTTCTCCTAATCTTCAACAACAATTTCAATTTGAAAATACCCAGAGTAGCCATCCAAGAAATAGTAGAATGGATGGCCTGAGACTCTCTCAAGCACTTGATCAATAAACGGCAACAAGAAGTGGTTTCCTTGTTACAACATTCAACTTTCTATAATCAATACACACCCTCCAACCTGAAGTGAGGCTTGTAAAAACTTCCTCCCCTTATCATTTTGCACCACTATGATCCCTGATTTCTTTGGCACGACTTGCATAGGACTCACCTATGGGCTATCTGATATGGGGTAGATAATATCGGCCTGAAGTAGCTTAAGCACCTCAACTCGCACCACCTCATGTGAGGGTTCAACCTTCATTGGGGTTGACGAAATGGCTTAGCTTCTTCTTCCATGTATATATGATGAGTACAGACTAAAAGGCTGATCCCTTTTAGATTAGAAATTTTCCACCCTATCGCTTTCTTGCATCTCCTAAGGATTTCAAGTAGACAATCCTCATGAGTAGTTGTAAGAGATGAAGAAATAACAACAGGGTTTTGCTTATTTTCCTCCAGGTATGCATACTTCAACTCCGTGGGCAATGACTTCCGAATAAGCTTTGAGGGCTCCTCTTTAATGGCTTCTTGTGTCTTCTCCTCGTTGAATAAAGGGAGAATTTCTTCCCTCAACTTCAAAGGAGGCAAAGTAGCAAGTGAATCTAAGGGTTCAGGTAACCCTTCATGAAGATCCCCAAAACTCTCGTTCAGATCTTCTAACATCTTCTGATCACAATACTCCTCCACTAAGTTGTCAATCATGCACACCTCTTCTGGTCCTTCTTCTTCTCCCGGATGGAATTGTTTATTGCACATATAGAAGATATTGAGTTCCAACGTCATGTTTCCAAATGTAAGCTGCATGACTCCATTCCTAAAATTGATGATAGCACTTGAAGTAGCTAGGAATGGTCTTCCAAGTATGATAGGAATATAGTTAGTTCCTTTGGCGATCAGATTCGTATCAAAAACAACAAAATCTACTAGGTAGTAGAACTTGTCAACTTGAATTGGGACATCTTCAATCATACCTCTTGGAATTTTCACATATTTATCTACTAGAGATAGAGTGATTGATGTTGGCTTCAAATCTCCCAGTCCCAATTGCTTATAGATAGAGTAGTGTAGCAAATTCACACTTGCTCCCAAGTCCAACAAAGTTTTCTCCACACACGTCTCTCCAATCATCACTAATATGGTAGGACAACCCGGATCTTTGTATTTCACTGGAGACTTGCATTGTATAATGGAACTTACTTGCTCATTTAAGAAGGCTTTCTTACTCACATTCAACCCTCCTTTTATAGTGCATAAGTCCTTCAGGAATTTTGCATAAGTCGGAACTTGTTTGATCATGTCTACCAATGGGATATTAACTTTTACTTGCCTTAACACTTCAATAATTTCTGATGCATTGTTGATTCCCTTCTTGCCATGCAAAGCTTGTGGGAATGGTGAAGGCATGTGCTTCTTTATCACTTCTTCTTGGTTGATGGTCCTCTCCGGTTTTTCATTCACCTTAGCATCAAGGACCTCCTTCTTTGTACTATTCCATTTTCTCTTTCCTTTGATTTCCTCTCTCTTCTCTTTCTTTGCTTCAGTTTCTGGTTCTTGCTCTGGCTTGGGTGTAGATAGATCAACCTCTTTACCACTCCTTAGAGTGATCACTACTTTGACTTCCCTCATCTAAGAAGATTCTCCCTTCTAAGCCTCCACTTCATGGATACCCTTTGGATTCTGATGAGGTTGAGAAGGAAATTTTCCTTTCTCTTGCACTGTGTTGAGATTGGTGAGCCTTAAGATCTGATACTGGAGATTATCTATCTTCTGAGATAGATCATTGTGCTTTCCATCCATCATTCTATCTCGATTGGCCATTTCTTGCCTGATCTGTGCAATTTCTTGCCTGAATTGACCATTTTCTTGCCTGAATTGATCATTGATGAATTTCTGGTCTACAACAAAATCTCCCATGACCTTGCTAAGATTCATAATGGTTTGTTCAAGACTTGAGGCTTGCGGGGGTGCTTGGCCAGCTTGCATGTACTGAGGTGTCCTTGGCTTCCAAGAGAAATTTGGATGGTTCCTCCAATTTGAATTGTAGGTGTTGCGATATGAAGCATTGTTATTGGGCTTAAATTGTCCAATAACATTTGCTTGATCCCTAAACATTTCTCTCACAGCTGGCATTGTAGGACACTCCTTCACCAAGTGCTCAAAAGATTAACAAATTGAACATGGCTTAGCTTGCACTAGTGTATCTGAAATGACCTGCACTTCAAGTTCCTCAAATCTTCTTGCCATAACTGTAAATTTTGCTTTCGTATCGATACCCTCATTCAAAGTATACATCCCAACCTTAGCATTAAATGAATTTGGTTGAGAATTCATTCTTCCCACTTCTCTGGCATTGGGCTCATCCCATCCTCTTGAAACTTCAACTACATAACTGGAAACTACCTTTTGAAGTGATGTGTGATGCTAGTGACTTTGCTATAAGAGTTGTGCTTGGCCAAAGAGAATATAGAAAGCCCTGTGTGATGTACTATGCAAGCAATACATTGAACGAAGCTCAAAGGAACTACACAACCACAGAGAAAGAATTGTTAGCTGTAGTGTTTGCCTTAGACAAGTTTCGTGCTTATCTAGTAGGGTCTTTCATCATTGTTTTCACTGACCATTCAGCCTTGAAGTATTTATTGACAAAGCAAGATGCAAAAGTAAGGTTGATTAGATGGATTCTCTTACTACAACAGTTCAATCTCCAAATCAGAGATAAGAAAGGAGTGGAGAATGTGGTAGCTGACCACCTTTCAAGGATGGCTATAGCACACAATTCCCATATCTTACCTATTAATGATGACTTTCCAGAGGAATCACTTATGTTGCTAGAAAAAACTCCTTGGTATACTCATATTGATTCATTCCCAATTGGTGTCTCATCTGATTCATGTCCTCTCAATGGTACCTGACAGTGGTGCCATTTGATTTGTGTTCAACTGGTGTTCCTTGATTGTGGTCCTCAGAAGGGAGTAATCAACAAAATTTATAACCTATATCACCATGCATTAGGATAACCTTAGCTAATATAGCATAGTGGCTCTAGGATCATTCACTAGGAAGGGTTTTCAACTCACAACTGATACCAATTCAAATCTGAATTGGTGCTTTTCATTCCAAGGTTAGCTTAAGAAGAAAACATAAACTTTGGTTGAAAAAGGATTTATTTTAAGCTAACTAAAAATAAAGTAATGAGAATTTCTTATGAAGAAAAGCATTCCTTGGAGTTTTAGGTTTAGAGGGGAGGCTCTTCATGCAAAAATAGAGCTTCGGTCACTTGAATCTTTTCCTCACATTAGAGAATTAACATGTAGTTAATTCTCTAACCAGTGTTGTAAAGATGTTTCCCTTTAATGGATTTCAACACTAATTTCCTCTCACTGATGCAACTTGCAATGGTTCGTGCCTCTCACCTAGCATTTTCCATTCAAGGTGATCATTAACCTTGGACTTCCCTTCTCAAGCTCGCAAGAGATAGCTAATGGATGTCTCCTTAGAGTCCAAAAGCTTACCAAGTGTTGGCAATTCTAGAAAATCCTACCTTCAAGTCACCTCCCAAAAGCTCGCAAGAGATAAACTAGTGCATCTCCATGGACGAAGATCACTTGCCTTACCAAGTGTTGGCTCAGGTGAATTAAAGGTGTTTTAAGTTAACTAAAAACATAGAAATCATTAATGGGTCACACTTTCTCTTCATTAATGGCTGAAACAACAAAACTACCAATTCTTGCATTTTGGACCTTACCCGGCAACCTTAGCTCCAAGGAACTAAAAGCCTAGCCATTCATTCTCTGAGGAAACATCCTCAAAGCTTGTTTGGCTAGTAAGAAAAATTAAATAATATACAATACAATCAAAACGAGAAGGTAAGGCAGAGCAAAGGCTCTGTATTTTACTTCCTTGCAAAACTATACAAAGGTTGTCTGTGAGAACAAGCTCCCCGACCTCTCCCTATAATGGAAATTATAAACATTATATAAGAGGTTATTTACCCTTTTTTCTTGCTTAACGACTAAGGAATCCTATGATAGATGGATTACAAGGAGAGAATGGGGATTTAGACATCAAATATCTAAAGCAAAAAATCTAAAAAATGTCGGTCGCAAATATTGGGAAGCTTCGGGAGAATTTAGCAGGCGTGCAAGATGGCTGTGAAATTTCGCAACGTGAAGGACACCATTTCGCAGCCATCTTCTTGTGATTTCGCAGCCCGTGAAATTGGCCTTCAGCTTGGTGTAATCGGATTCCAATGGCTCTAACTCCTTCATTTCAGCTCCGAATCGCATACGTTTGATGCATTGGATTACTGACTTCCCTAGCTTCGAAACAGCATATAGTATGCATCAATTGAGCTCCAGGAAGTGCTCCAAAAGTGGTTGACAGTTGCTGTCCTCTTAAATGCTTCATGTTAGATTTCTCTTTGCTTCCCCTCCTTGCATTCCGGATTTGCTTATGGTAAAGGACTATAAAGCTTCAAAGCTTTAGTTCTTCATGTTTGTGAGCTTTCAATTGCTTTTCCATAGATTCCAAAGAAATCTCCTCAATCTCAGATTGCTTTGGTGATCAAATTACTAACAAAAACACCAGAACTTACACAATTTGATTAGAAATGATTGCAAAGGTCCTTAATATGTTAATTGGGTTAAAAGGTAATAACTACTACTCAAAAGTGTTTAAAAGAGTTAATTACAAGCTATCAAATAACACTTTTTGAGTAGTAATCACTCCCCCCAACCGACATATTGCTAGTCCCTTAGCAATAAAGGAGAGAAAAAGTACTAAAATGTAATATACTTTACAACATCATGCTTATCACTTCAAAAAAATTTAAGTGGCATGATGATCAAACTCTCACATGGAACATTAAAGAAATATAAACTCAAATTTCAACAAGAGTTATCAAATAATTTGCTAATCACAATTCATAAAGAGAAGGCGTTATGCAAATTGAAGCTTTAAAATCATTTCTACTTCCAAAGGATCAAACCTTACTCTTCCACAAAAATCTAAGTGTTAGTTGATAGTTTCCGAATATAGTATGCTAAACTAATCTCTCCCCCCAAGCTAGCTCTTTTTCAACACTTAGCAAACTGACCAAATTTAATAGGCTAAGAACGCACCTTTTTGTTTCACAATTTTTTTTTCATTGTAGGAGTACAAGGCTTCAAGATATTCTTTTCTAAATTGTCCATGTAACGGGGGTCCATCGATGACTCCCAACCAATTAAGGTTTAGGGCATCAAGCTTTAAGGATATTTCAACCACTAACTCCTCGGATTTTACCCTGGACTTTTGAAAATGAATTTTAATACCCAAGCACCTACAGTATGTTAAACTCCACCTATTCACCCTTGTAACGAGCATTGAGGTTGGTGACTCCCAACCAATGAAGGCTTAGGGCACCAGGTTTTAAAGATTTTCACCATATACCCCTCAGACCTTGCTCGGGTTTCAAGGCAAGCAAACAATTTTCTTTCTTTCTTTCTTTTTTCAAAGATTCATTGGCCTTTTATAAGGTGTCCCAACACTATTAAAATAAGGTCAAAGATACCAAGTCTAAATTTTCCTAAGTCAAGAGGGAAATAGTTTATCATCTTATAATTGGAATCTATTGTGCATAGTGTGTGAATAGCTTAAAGTGGAAGAACTAAGCTTGAATTCAATAGAAGCTTCAACAATTCATCAACTTTAGTAAGCATAAAACAAACTCTAAGTCAAGTGAAAAACAAAAATTCAATTTCTCTCATTTCAATTTGAAAATTTTTCCTTAATAACCAAGGAGAGTAGAATAAAAAACTTTTAAAAATTTTAAAATTAAATAAAAATCAACTAAATTATCAAAATAACTTAACATAAATAACAAAACTTCCTTCCTCAACTCTCCCCCCAACCAAGCTGAACATTGTCCTCAATGTGGCATGAGCGATTGAGATTATAGGGAGGAAGTGGTACCTCCTGAATGATATGAATTTCAAATATTGATTAGAGAAACCACATGTTTCAAAAACAATAAAAGATATGAGTAGAGGAATTAGAATAAAATAATGCTAAGAATACTCAAAAATTGATAGATTTGTATTACTTCAATTCATGTAAGTACAAAATGGAGAACAAGTAATACAAGTAATCCCAATATATAATACCAAAAGCCTGGGATTTCAAAAAGGACATACATAAACGAAATACATAAAGGAAATATAAAGGAAACTATGAAAATGATCAGATGGTGGGTGGAGGATGATGTGGAGATGATGGCTCAGTTGCCTCTGCCTCTCCTATAGTAGGCTCCTCAGGAGGCATAGTCTGCTCTACGAAAGGAGGGGCCTGTGCTGACTCTGGTGAGATAGGAATGGCATGCTCAAGAGTTGATAGAATACTCAGATGATGCTAAATCTACCTCAAGATGGTAGTGTGCTGGGTCTGAGTGGCAATAATCTGCTCCTAATGAGCACGAAGAGCTGTCATCTGCTGAGTGAGGATGCTCTGAGAAGTGGCCAATGCCTTAAAAGTGTGGCATAGGCCTCTATACTCGATAATGGGTATAGCAATCCTTGGCTCAGATGAAGGAGATGGCTCGGATATGGGTGGAATAACAAGGGGAGTCTGTGGTGTAGCCTGAGGAGCAGAGGGTGTAACCTCAGGTATATGCTCTGTAGAGGCCACTGCAGGGGTAGGTGGCGGAGTGTCAGCTGGTATCTCAATTGGCTCATTTGGCTGCTTTGGATGGTTTGGTCCAATTGGGGCTCCCTGGTCTGCACCATAGGC
Organism: Vitis vinifera; assembly: GCF_030704535.1. Lineage (NCBI taxonomy): Eukaryota > Viridiplantae > Streptophyta > Magnoliopsida > Vitales > Vitaceae > Vitis > Vitis vinifera. The sequence goes on from NC_081810.1 coordinate 10,489,685, forward strand.
TGTCATACTCGTCCATCTATTGAGAGTGAATATCTCTCGACAAATGCATCTACGCTCATGCTAAGGCTCTACTGGGTATCCCAAGTGCTCCAAAATCTGGCATAATAATCTGGGGAAGAGAAGTGGAATAGAATCCGCTCAGAGTAGCTTCTTCCTATGGACCTTCTCTTCAAAGTACAGAAGAGCGGCCATGATGACATGATGAGGGCTAAAGAAGTATCCCTCAGATATCCTAAACAATGCCTCCAGCAAAACTCCTCTCTTCTGCACCCAATGCTGAAGTGGAAAGATGTTATGGCAGGAGTGCATCAATGAAGAACATGCTGGGAGGGAGCTCCTTCCTCAAGATATAGTGGCGTGAGGATGCCCCTCTGGACAGAGTATGAACTATGTCGCTCTGTGTAGGATGAGTCCAAACTCGAAAATCCTCTGGACGTGCTGGCTTATAAGGAATATGGAGTGCCTCTGCTATATGTCGGCCTCCCAGAATACCATGGCGTCAGTCTATGGTGAAGTGGATGACTGTAGGATCCCGAACCTGGTTTGTGGTCATGGATTGATAGAAGTCTAATGCCACGCGGGGATAGAAAAAATTCCTGGGAGTCAGCAAGTGCTCCATATGGTACCTCTGAAGCAGATGGAAGGAATCCCTGAGCTCAAGTTAAACTCTGAAAGTGGCTATGTCGAAACAGAGTTCGGAATGGAATGACCTTACCCTACAATCCAAATTACCCTCAATTGGTGGCTGAGTGACCATGGGGCATCTGATAATGACCTTAGGGCCATGCTTGAGGGAATCTGAGACTCCTTTGTTGGTTTTTGAGATGGCTGAGGCTTTTTGGCAGGTGGTGGAGACTTTTTGGCAGGTGGTGGAGACTTTTTGACAGGTGGCGGAGATGGTGTAGGCTCTGATTCAGGCTAGTCTGTTAGATCAATTAGCTCAGAGACCTTGGCTTTCTTCTTTGGGGGACCGGTACCTGATTTTTGGCCTCTGGAAGAGCTTGCACTGGCCATGGTAAGTGACCTCCTTGTGTTATAACGCTTGGGCGGAAGACTGATGGGTGCATCCTTAACCGGAGGTGGGACGACTCGTGGCTGCGGAGGCTCAGATATGGAGCCTTGGACAGGTGTGTTTCTTGGGATTCTTAGGCGAGTCGATGGGGACGAGGACTTAGCTCCTCGAGTTCTAGCCATGGTTGTGTCAGAGAAGACGACTAAAGGTGCGCGCAGCTTGCTCAGGCGGAGGGGGCAGACGGGAGGGTGCTCTAGCTTGGCTCATCTTTGGTACCTTTTTGAAGTTCAAATGACCGATTAGAATAGGAAATATGGAATTTATACCGTTTAAAAGGATGCCAAGGGACACTGTTCATTTTCGTAACAGATGGGAATTTTCGTAGCGGAGGGGGGGAGGGCAGATTTCGCAGCTATGAAATGAGGGTATGGAGCTGTGAAATGGCACTCGTGTGCCAAGGGGTGGTTTTGCAGCTGTGAAACCACCTACGAAATGGGGCTCAGCTGCGAATTTTGGAATTTTAAGGTGTGGAGGATTTCGCAACGATTTCGCAGCTGCAAAATGAGGGGGAGGGGGGGTATGCGAAATGGCACTCGTGTGCCAAAGGGGTGTTTCGCAGCTGCAAAAATTTTCGCAAAGGGGGGGTAGGAGGCTGCGAAATCATTTCGTAGTAGGGGGCAATTTTCGTAGCGGATGCTTGGGTGTTGCAAAATTATTTCGTAGCCAAGGGCCATTTTCGCAGGGGCCCTTTTTAGGTTGCGAAATTTCGCAGACCATGCTTTTTCCTTGCTTTTGAGCTCCTCTTGATTCCTAGCTTCCTTATTTCAATTTCTTTGCAGTTCCTCCTAATTTTGATCATTCAAAAAGATTAAGTTACATATAAATAACACAATTTAAGACCAAAATTAAAACCAAAACAATTTATAAAGCTTATAAATTAACACAATTAAACAAAAATATGGACTTTGGTGAAACCAAGTCCATCTAACCCTTCTCTGATTAGGCTTTTTGTGGCTCAAGAAGGTTGATTTCCTCCTTTTCTTCCTTAAATGGCTCAATGAATGGCTTGAGACGATGACCATTGACTTTAAAGATGTCTATGCCATTGGAATTCAGTAATTCCACCACTCCATTGAGATGCACTTGGTCAATAATGAAATGGCCTATCCACCTTGACTTGAGCTTCCCAGGAAAGATATGGAGCCTTGAATCATAGAGTAAGACTCTTTGTCCTTTCCGAAATTCTTTGTTGGAGATTAATTGATCATGCCACCTCTTCATCCTCTGTTTTGCAACTTTGGAATTGATGTAAGCATCATTTCTTAATTCCTCCATCTCATTAAGGTCTAAGCACCTCTTTGCCTCGGCTCTAATCAAGTCCATGTTTAACTTCTTAATTGCCCACCAAGCCTTATATTCAACTTCCACAGGGAGATGGCATGCTTTGCCATAGACTAGGCGATAGGGAGACATACCAAGAATAGTCTTGTAAGTTGTTCTATATGCCCATAATGAATCATGAAGCTTAATAGACCAATCTTTTCTGCTCGTGATCACCACTTTCATCAATATGTTCTTGATTTCCCTATTTGCTAGCTCAACTTGCCTGGAAGTTTGAGGGTGATAAGGTGTAGCTACCTTATGCTTCACTCCATACTTGGCTAATAGGGTTTCAAAAAGTTTGTTGCAAAAATGAGTACCTCCATCACTGATTATGGCCTTGGGCACCCCAAATCTTGAGAAGATGTTCTCCTTAAGAAATTTGAAAACCACCCTGTGATCATTGTGTTTACAGGGGATTGCCTCAACCCATTTAGAAACATAGTCCACCCCCACCAAAATATAAGAGTTACCAAAAGACATTGGGAAAGGTCCCATGAAGTCAATACCCCAAACATCAAAGAGATCAACTATTAGGATGGGGTTTATGGGCATTTGATTTCTTTTTGTTAGCTTCCCGGGCCTTTGGCATCTATCACAACTCCTACACATGGTGTGGGCAACTTTAAAAAGTGATGGCCAAGTAAACCCTGATTGCAACACCTTCATGGCTGTTTTCTGAGAGGCAAAGTGGCATCCACATGCATTCTCATGGCAATGGCTGAGGATTCCTTGTTGCTCTTCTTCAGGGACACACTTCCTTATTATCTGATCTGCACAATACTTGAAAAGAAAAGGCTTTTCCCTATAACAAGCATGAATCTTTGCAAAGAAGTGCTTCCTGTCTTGTGCTTTCCACTCACTTGGAACTTCACCAGTAACCAAATAGTTAGCAATATGAGCATACCAAGGAGTTTTCTCTAGCAACATGAGTGATTCCTCAGGAAAGTCATCATTAATAGGTAAGACATGGGAATTGTGTGTTATAGCCAACCTTGAAAGGTGGTCAGCTACCACATTCTCCACTCATTTCTTGTCTCTGATTTGGAGATCGAACTCTTGTAATAAAAGAATCCATCTAATCAACCTTGGTTTTGCATCTTGCTTTGTCAATAAATACTTCAAGGTTGAATGCTCAGTGAAAACAATGATGAAAGACCCTACCAAATAAGAACAAAACTTGTCTAAGGCAAATACCACAACTAACAATTATTTCTCTGTAGTTGTGTAGTTCCTTTGAGCTTCGTTCAATGTTTTTCTTACATAGTAGATCACATAGGGCTTCCCATCTTCTCTTTGGCCAAGTACAACTCCTATAGCAAAGTCACTGGCATCACACATTACTTCAAAGGGTAGTTGCCAGTTGGGAGTCCTCACTATTGGAGCAGTTGTCAAAAATTTCTTCAATTGATCAAAACTCTTTTGACATCTTTCATCCCATATAAACTTAGCATCCTTAGCTAAAAGTTCACAAAGAGGCTTTGAAAGCTTAGAGAAGTCTTTTAAAAATCTCCTGTAAAACCTTGCATGGCCAAGGAATTGTCTTACTCCTTTTTACAGTTGTTGGGGATGGCAATTTGATAATAAGTTCCACCTTTGCTTTATCAACTTCAATGCCTTTCTCGGAGACGATATGGCCAAGGACAATTCCTTGATGTACCATAAAGTGGCATTTCTCCAAGTTGAGCATCAAGTCCTTTTCAATGCATCTGTTAAGAACCGCTTCCAAATTGACTAAGCATTCTTCAAATGTACCTCCATATATGGTGATATCATCCATGAAAACCTCCATAATTTGCTCCACCATATCACTGAAGATACTAAGCATACATCTTTGGAATGTTGCAGGTGCATTGCATAAACCAAAAGGCATTCTTCTGTAGGCGTATGTTCCAAATGGACATGTGAAAGTGGTCTTCTCCTGATCTTCAACATCAATTTCAATTTGAAAATACCCTGAGTACCCATCTAAGAAACAATAGAAAGGATGGCCAGAGACTCTCTCCAACACTTGATCAATAAATGGCAGTGGAAAATGATCTTTCCTTGTCACGACATTCAATTTCCTATAATCAATACACACCCTCCAACCTGAAGTGAGGCGTGTAGCAATTTCTTCTCCATTTTCATTTTGAACCATAGTAATCCCTGACTTCTTTGGTACCACTTGAGTAGGACTCACCCAAGGGCTATCAGATATGGGATAAATAATACCCGCTTGAAGTAGCTTTAGCACCTCAGCTCGCACCACCTCTTGCAAATGAGGATTCAGTCTTCTTTGAGGTTGACGAATTGGTTTAGCTTCTTCCTCCATATATATGTGATGTGTATAAACCAAAGGACTGATGCCTTTCAAGTCAGATATTTGCCATCTTATTGCTTTCTTACGCCTCTTAAGAACTTCAAGTAGAGAAATCTCCTGATGAGTAAGTAAGAGATGAAGATATAACAACAGGGCATTGGTTATTTTCTTCCAGGTACGTGTATTTCAACTCCATGGGCAGAGGTTTCAGATTGAGCTTTGGGATCTCTTCCTTAGCAGCTTCTTGTGCCTCCTCTTTATTAAACAAAGGTAGAATCTCTTCTTTCCTCCTCCAACCTTGTAGAGTATCAAGCACATCAGCAGGTTCAGACAACCCTTCTTCAAGATCCTCAAGACTTTCATTCAACTTGTGTTGCATATTCTGATTACACTACTCCTCCACTAGAGTGTCAATAATCCATACCTCTTCTGGACCTTCTTCTTCTTCCGGAGTGATTAGCTTTTTGGACATATAAAAGATATTAAGCTCAAGTGTCATGTTGCCAAAAGTGAGTTGCATAAGTCCATTCCTACAATTGATGATTGCATTTGAGGTAGCAAGGAATGACCTTCTAAGGATGATAGGAACATAATTAGCTTCCTTAACAAAGGGATCAGTATCAAGAACAACAAAATCTACTGGATAGTAGAAATTATCAACTTGAACTAAGACATCTTCAATTATCCCCCTTGGAATTTTCACTGATCTATCAACTAAAGATAAAGTGATTGATGTTGGCTTCAATTCACCAAGTCCCAATTGCTTGTAGACAGAGTATGGTAGCAAATTCACACTTGCTCCCAAGTCTAACAAAGCTTTTTCCACTACCTTTCCCCCAATCATGACTGAAATGGTAGGACATCCCGGATCTTTATACTTCAAAGGAAACTTGCATTGTATGATGGCACTTAGTTGCTCAATCAAGAAAGCTTTCTTGTTCACATTCAACCCTCTTTTGATAGTACACAAGTCCTTTAGGAATTTTGCATATGTTGGAACTTGCTTAATCATATCCAGCAATGGAATATTGACTTTCACTTGCCTCAATACTTCAAGGATTTCTGATGCATTTTTTATCCCCTTTTTCCCATGCAAAGCTTGAGGAAAAGGCGGAGATGTGTGTTTCTTCATCATTTCTTCCTTAATAAGCTTTTCTCTGGATTTGCATTCACTGTTGAATCACAGTCCTCTGTCCCTTCACTGATATCTTTCTTCTTTCCTTTGATTTCCTCCCTCTTCAACATGTGGCTTGGGTGTTGGAAACTCAACCTTTTTACCACTCCTTAGAGTGATCAAGGCTTTGACATATCTCACCTGTGAAGTTCTCCCTCATGAGTTTCCACTTCATGGATATCCTTGGGGTTTTGGTGAGGTTGAGAAGGAAATCTACCCTTCTCCTGTACTATGTTCAAATTAGTGAGCCTTGAGATTGAGTATTGGAGATTATCTATCTTCTGAGATAAGTCATTTTGCATCCCATCCATCCTTTTATTCAAAGTATTCTCTACACTGTCAATTCTTTGACTGAGTTGAGCATTGATGGATTTTTGGTCTCCAACAAAATCTCCCACAACCTTGCTAAGATTCACTATTGCTTGTTCAAGACTTGAAGCTTGTTGAGATGGTTGAGCCGGCTGTTGGTACTGAGGTGCTCTTGGCTTCCATGAAAAATTTGGATGGTTCCTCCAACTTGAGTTGTAAGTGTTTCCATACAAAGCATTGCTATTGGGCTTGAATTGTCCAATGACATTTGCTTGATCTCCAAACATTTCTCTAGCAATTGGAATTGTAGGGCACTCCTCCACCAAGTGTTCATAAGATTGACAAATAGAACATGGCTTTACTTGCACTGGTGTTTCAGCAACAGCTTGCACTTCATGCATCTTTTTTCAGTTCTAGCTCCTCTAATCTTCTTGTCATAGTTGCAAATTTAGCTTTCATATCATCTTCTTCATTCAAGGTGTACATCCCAGCCTTAGCATGAAAAGAATTCGGTTGAGACTTCATCTTTCCCACTTCTCCTTTGTTCGGTTCATCCCATCCCCTTGAGACTTCAACCACATAACTCAAGAAATCCATAGCTTCCTCCGGATTCTTACTCATGAAATCCCCTCCACACATTGTCTCGAGGAGTTGCTTCATTGAGGAAGACATCCCATCATAGAAATAACTCACCAACAGCCATGTATCAAAACCATGGTGAGGACAAGCATTGATGGCTTCCATGTATCTTTCCCAACACTCATAGAATTTCTCATTCTCTTTAGCTGAGAAGTTTGAAATTTGCCTTTTCAAGCCATTTGTTTAGTGAGTAGGAAAAAACTTCTTGAGGAATTCAACTTGTAAATCAGTCCAAGTACGGATACTCCTTGGCCTTAAAGAATTAAGCGAAATCTTGGCCTTATCCTTTAAAGTAAAAGGAAATAGCTTAAGCCTCATTAAGTCGATTGAAGCTCCTCCCTCTTGGAATGTATTACAAACATCTTCAAATTCCTTGATATGTGCATAGGGATTCTCACTTTCCATTCCATGGAAAGTTGGTAGAAGTGGAACAATATGTGGTCTGATCACTAGCTGCTCTGTAGGGGGCACTGTACAATATGGTGCACTCATACGAGGTGGATGCATGCGGTCCATCATTGATCTGAATTCATTGGGATTGTCCTGATGACCATGGTGGCTATGCTGATCTTTAGGTGTAGTTTCCATGATGTTCAAGCTCAATTCCAATTCCTTGTTATGAGGTGTTTCACGTTTAACAAGCCTTCCTCCACTATCTCATATCCAATTTGGCATACACAACTAGTATCAACTGTAACACAAACATAAACAAAAGAAAAAAAGACTACAAAAAGACTTAGATTAACTAAAACTAAATTAAAAGATATATTAGAATATAAACAAGTAAAAGAAACAATTAAAAGAGTTAGTAAAATGAAAGAAAAATCACCAAACTTGTGATGAAAATCACAAGTACGCTGAAATAATATCACTGTGAAGTTGGCACCTTCCCCGACAACGGTGCCATTTGATTCATTCCTAATTGGTGTCTCAGCTGATTCATGTCCTCTCAATGGTACCTGACAGTGGTGCCATTTGATTCGTGTCCAGTTAGTGTTCCTTGATTGTTGTCCTTAGAAGGGAGTAATAAAAAAAAATTATAACCTATATCACCATGCATTAGGATAACCTTAGCTAATATAGCATAGTGGCTCTAGGATCGTTCACTGGGAAGGGTTTTCAACTCACAACTAATACCAGTTCAAATCTGAATTGGTGCTTTTTCATTTCAAGGTTAACTTAAGAAGAAAACATAAACTTTGGTTGAAAAAGGATTTATTTTAAGCTAACTAAAAAGAAAGTAATGAGAATTACTTATGAAGAAAAGCATTCCTTGGAGTTTTAGGTTCACAGGGGAGGCTCCTCATGCAAAAATAGAGCTTCGGTCACTTGAATCTTTTCCTCGCATTAGAAAATTAACATATAGTTAATTCTCTAACTGGTGTTGTACAGATGTTTCCCTTTAATGGATTTCAGCACTAATTTCCTCTCACTGATGCAAATTGCAATGGCTCGTGCCTCTCACCTAGAATTTTCCATTCAAGGTGATCATTAACCTTGGACTTCCCTTCTCAAGCTCGCAAGAGATAACTAATGGATGTCACCTTAGAGTCCAAAAGCTTACCAAGTGTTGACAATTCTAGAAAATCCTACCTTCAAGTCACCTCCCAAAAGCTCGCAAGAGATAAACTAGTGCATCTCCATGGACGGAGATCACTTACCTTACCAAGTGTTGGCTCAGGTAAATTGAAGGTGTTTTAAGTTAACTAAAAACATAGAAATCATTAATGGGTCACACTTCTCTTCATTAATGGCTGAAACAACAAAACTACCAATTCTTGCATTTGGGACCTTACCCGGCAACCTTAGTTCCAAGGAACTAAAAGCCTAGCTACTCATTCTCTGAGGAAACATCCTCAGAGCTTATTTGGCTAGTAAGAAAAGTTAAATAATATACAATACAATCAAAATGAGAAGGTAAGGTAGAGCAAAGGCTCTGTATTTTACTTCCTTGCAAAACTATACAAAGGTTGTTTGTGAGAACAAGCTCCCCAACCTCTCCCTATAATGGAAATTACAAACATTATATAAGAGGCTATTTACCCTTTGTTGTTGCTTAAAGACTAAGGAATCATATGATAGGTGGATTACAATGAGAGAATGGGGATTTAGACATTAAAAATCTAAAGCAAAAAATCTAAAAAATGTCGATCACAAATATCGGGAAGCTTTGGGAGAATTTTGCAGGCATGCAGGATGGCTGCGAAATTCTTTAATGTGAAGGACACCATTTCGCAGCCATCCTCTTGTGATGTCGCAGCCAAAGGCTGATTTCGCAACCCGCGAAATTGGCCTTCAGCTTGGTGTAATCGGCTTCCAATGGCTCTAACTCCTTCATTTCAGTTCCGAATCACGTACCATTTGAAGCATTGGATTTCTGACTTCCCAAGCTTCAAAACGAAATATAGTATACAAAAATTGAGATCCAGGAAGTTCTCCAAAAGTGGCTGACAGTTTCTGTCCTCTTAAATGCTTCATGTTAGATTTCTCTTTGCTTCCCTTCCTTGCATTCCGGATTTGCTTATGGTAAAGGACTATAAAGCTTCAAAGGTTTGGTTCTTCATGTTTCTGAGCTTTCAATTACTTTGCCATGGATTCCAAAGAACTCTCCTCAATCTCAGATTGCTTTGGTGATCAAATTACTAACAAAAACACCAAAACTTACACAATTTGATTAGAAATGATTGCAAAGGTCCTTAATATGTTAATTGGGTTAAAAGGTAATAAATACTACTCAAAAGTGTTTAAAAGAGTTATTTACAAGCTATCAAATAACACTTTTTGAGTAGTAATCACATATTGCTAACTATCTAGTTACTGGTGAAGTCCCAAGTGAGTGGAAAGCACAAGACATGAAACACTTCTTTGCAAAGATTCATGCCTAGTATTGGGAAGAACCTTTCCTTTTCAAGCATTGTGCAGATCAAATAATAAGGAAGTGTATCCCTGAAGAAAAGCAACAAGGAATCCTCAGTCTTTGCCATGAGAGTGCATGTGGAGGCCATTTTGCCTCCTAGAAAATAGTCATGAAGGTGTTTGATTACTACCAAAAAGTGCTATTTTGTAGACCTAATTATAATGGTTTTAAGCACCTTTGAGTAGTAATCATATTCATTTAACCTAATTAATTCATTAAGGTCCTTAGTAATTAGTTTTAACCATTTTTGTGGCAAGTTTACATGTTTTTATCAGCTTATGAATCGATTCAAGCATGCCAAATGATGGAGGAGCTACTTGGACAAGTTAAAGCAAGGATTTTGGACATTTACAGGCTTGAATTTCAAGTGGAAACACGAGCACAAGCAAAGAGAAGCAAAGAGGAAAAGCAAGCAAAGTGAAGAGAAGCAAAGAGGACAGCAGCTGCAGTCTTCTTTCGCACTTTTGGAGCACTTTCCGAAGTCCATTTTTTACATGCTATATACCATTTTTTACAGCTGCGAAATGGGCTGCGAAAATGGCTCTTGGCTATGAAAATGGCCGTTCGCTGCGAAATGAACCTCCTCCTAGAAAAAATTCCAACTGGCACTTAAATTTCAATTGAACTCTTTAAATTGCTATTTTTCATTTCGCACCGGTCATTTGCCTTGCGAAAACCTCCCTTTGGTGCGAAAAAAGAGTCAAGCCAGAGCACCATTTCCAGAGGACCTCTATCTGAAGAGAAGTCCCGTGCGCACCTCCGGCCACCTTCTCTTAAACTTCTCTAAGTCAGCCATGGCCAAAACCCGAGGAGCCAAAACCTCATCTCCCTTAGGCCACCATAGAGCACCGAGAGTGGTTCTTGTGCAAGACTCCATGACTGAGCCTTCACAGCCACCTGCCGTCCCACTTTTAATAGAGAGCGTGCCTCTGAGTTCTCTTTTGAGGCGATATGAGACCAGGAGACCACCCACTACACCTAGGGCAAGCTCCTCTCGTGCAAAGAAGTCAGCTAGTCGTCCTCCTAAGAAGAAAGCAAGGATATCAACTCCAATTGAGCCATTAGAGCCTTCATCAAAGCCTTAGCCGCCTACTATAGAGTCTCAGATTCCCTCTAGGATGACCCTTGAGGTGATTATCAGGCAACCCATGGTCACTCAGCCACCCATAGAGGGTAACTTGGATTACCGGGCTAGGCCATTCCACTCCGATCTTTGCTTTGACAGAGAGACCTTCAGGCTTTAGCCAGAGCTTATAGATTCATTCCATCTATTGCAGAGGTACCATTTGGAGCACCGGATGACTCCCAAGGATTTCTTCTATCCCTGTGTAGCATTAGACTTTTATCAGTCTATGACTACACTTCACGTCCGGGATCCTACTGTCATCCACTTCACCATTGACGGACGCCATGGTATCATGGGAGCCAGACATATAGCAGAGGCCCTACGCATTCCCTATGAGCCAGAACGTCCAGAGGATTATAGAGTGTGGGCTCATCCTTCTCAGAGTGATATGGTTCATATACTATCCAGAGGGACATCCACACGCCTATACCTATTGAGGAAGGAGCTCCTACCTAGCATGTTCTTTATAGATGCACTTCTGTGCAACAACATCTATCCACTTTAGCATATGGTGTAGATGAGAGGAGCTTTGCTAGAAGCCTTGTTTAGGATATCAGAGGGATTCTTCTTTGGCCCTCATCATCTCATCATGGCCGTTCTTCTTTACTTTGAAGACAAGGTCTATAGGAAGAAGTTGTTGAGAGCGAACGCCATTCCACTTCTATTCACGAGATTTCTATGTCAGATCTTGGAGCACTTGGGATATCCATCTGAGCCTCAGCTTGAGCGCAGACACATTTGCCGAGAGATATTCACTCTCGACAAATAGACGAGTATGATAGCTTATGATGTAGAGCCAGGAGCCCCACCTGGACCTGAGCATCCAGAGATTCCACAGCCAGAGCATCCAAAGGAGTTGCAGCCGGTTGAGATACCTGTGGACACGAGAGCACCTGCCCCTACAGTGCCCTCTACAGGACCTATGCCTGAGGTCGCACCTTCTGCTCCTCCTGCCACACCAGGGACTCCACTTGTTATACTAGCTACATCTGAGCCTCCTCCTCCATCTGAGTCTAGGATTGCCATATCCATTTCAGAGTTCAGAGGCCTATGAATCCACCAATCATAGGATTCCTTAGTTAATAAGTAAGAACAAAGGGTGAATAACCTCATATATATAGTTTGTGGCTTTCTTTACAGAGACATCTCAGGAGCTTGTTCTTAGAGACCAACTTTTTGTATAGTTTTGAAGGAAGTAATATACAGAGCTTTGCTTTGCCTTACCTACTCACTTTGATTGTAATTTTCTTACTAGCCAAACAAGCTCTGAGGATGTTTCCTCAGAGATGGCTAGACTTTTTGTCTCTTGGAGTTAAGGAAGCTGGGTAAGGTACCGAATGCAAAAATTGGAAGTTTTGTTATTTTCAGCTTTTAATGAAGAGAAAGTGTGACCCGTTAATGGTTTCTATGTTTTTAGTTAACTTAAAACGCCTTTAAATCACCTGGGCCAACACTTGGTAAGGCAAGTGATCTCCGTCCATTGAGATGCACTAGTTTATCTCTTGCAAGCATTTGGGAGGTGATTTGAAGGTAGGATTTTCTAGAATAGCCAACACTTGGTAAGCTTTTGGACTCTAAGGAGACATTCATTAGTTATCTCTAAATCCAAGGTTAAGGATCACCTTGAATGATTCTACCATTTTTCGGTACTCACACTGATTGGAACCTTTTCCGGTAATCGCCCGCACAGTGTTTCGATACTCGCACGGAATCTACCTCTTGCTGGTACTCGCCCGGATTCTACCATTTTTTGGTACTCACACTGATTGGACCCTTTTCCGGTACTCGCCCGTACAGTTTTTCGATACTCGCTAGATTCTACCTTTTGCTGGTACTCGCCCTGATTCTACCATTTTTCGGTACTCACACTGATTGGATCGTTTTCCGGTACTCGCCCGCACAGTTTTTTGATACTCGCACAGATTCTACCTTTTCCCGGTACTCGCTCGGATTCTAGCATTTTTCGATACCCACACTGATTGGTCCCTTTTCCAGTACTCGCCCAAATAGTTTACCGATACTCGCACGGATTCTACCTTTTCCCGATACTCGCCCAGATTCTACCATTTTTCGGTACTCACATTGATTCGACTCTTTTTCGGTACTCGCCCGGACAGTTTTTCGATACTCGCAGGGATTCTACCTTTTGTTGGTACTCGCCCTGATTCTACCATTTTTCGGTACTCACACTGATTGGACCCTTTTCCGATACTCGCGGAAGCAATTTTTCGATACTCGCACGGATTCCACCTTTTCCCGGTACTTGCCCAGATTCTACCATTTTTCGGTACTCACATTGATTCGACTCTTTTTCGAAACTCGCCCGCACAGTTTTTCGATACTCGCAGGGATTCTACCTTTTGCTGGTACTCGCCCTGATTCTACCATTTTTCGGTACTCACACTGATTGGATCCTTTTCCGGTACTCGCCCGCACAGTTTTTCAATACTCGCACGGATTCTACCTTTTCCCGGTACTCGCTCGGATTCTAGCATTTTTCGATACTCACACTGATTGGACCCTTTTCCGGTACTCGCCCAAACAGTTTACCGATACTCGCACGGATTCCACCTTTCCCAGTACTCGCCCAGAATCTACCATTTTTCGGAACTCACACTGATTAGATTCTTTTCCCGTACTCGCCCAGACAGTTTTTCGATACTCGCAAGATTCTACGTTTTGTTGGTACTCGCCCTGATTCTACCATTTTTCGGTACTCACACTGATTGGATACTTTTCCGGTACTCGCCCGCACAATTTTTCGATACTCGCACGGATTCTACCTTTTCCCGGTACTCGCTCGGATTCTAGCATTTTTCGTTACTAACACTGATTGGACCCTTTTCCGGTACTCGCCCAAACAGTTTACCGATACTCGCATAGATTCTACCTTTTCCCGGTACTCGCCCGGATTCTACTATTTTTCGGTACTCACACTGATTGGACCGTTTACCGGTACTCGCCCGGACAGTTTTTCGATACTCGCAAGATTCTAGCTTTCGCTGGTACTCGCCCATATTCTACCATTTTCCGGTACTCACACTGATTGGACCCTTTTCCGGTACTCGCTCGGACAGTTTTTCGATCCTCGCAAGATTCTACATTTCGCTGGTACTCGCCCTCATTCTACCATTTTTCGGTCCTCACACTGATTGGACCCTTTTTTGGTACTCGCGGAAGCAGTTTTTCGATACTCGCACGGATTCTACCTTTTCCCGGTACTCGCTCGGATTCTAGCATTTTTCGATACCCACACTAATTGGTCCCTTTTCCGGTACTCGCCCAAATAGTTTACCGATACTCGCACGGATTCTACCTTTTCCCGATACTCGCCCGGATTCTACCATTTTTCAGTACTCACATTGATTCGACTCTTTTTCGGTACTCGCCCGGACAGTTTTTCGATACTCGCAGGGATTCTACCTTTTGTTGGTACTCGCCCTGATTCTACCATTTTTCGGTACTCACACTGATTGGACCCTTTTCCGGTACTCGCGGAAGCAATTTTTCGATACTCGCACGGATTCCACCTTTTCTCGGTACTTGCCCGGATTCTACCATTTTTCAGTACTCACATTGATTCGACTCTTTTTCAGTACTTGCCCGGACAGTTTTTCGATACTCGCAGGGATTCTACCTTTTGCTGGTACTCGCCCTGATTCTACCATTTTTCGGTACTCACACTGATTGGATCCTTTTCCGGTACTCGCCCGCATAGTTTTTCAATACTCGCACGGATTCTACCTTTTCCCGGTACTCGCTCGGATTCTAGCATTTTTCGATACTCACACTAATTGGACCCTTTTCCGGTACTCGCCCAAACAGTTTACCGATACTCGCACGGATTCCACCTTTTCCCAATACTCGCCCAGAATCTACCATTTTTCGGAACTCACACTGATTGGATTCTTTTCCCGTACTCGCCCGGACAGTTTTTCGATACTAGCAAGATTCTACCTTTTGTTGGTACTCGCCCTGATTCTACCACTTTTTGGTACTCACACTGATTGGATACTTTTCTGGTACTCGCCCGTACAATTTTTCGATACTCGCACGGATTCTACCTTTTCCCGGTACTCGCTCGGATTCTAGCATTTTTCGAAACTAACACTGATTGGACCCTTTTCCGGTACTCGCCCAAACAGTTTACCGATACTCGCATAGATTCTACCTTTTCCCGGTACTCGCCCGGATTCTACTATTTTTCGGTACTCACACTGATTGGACCGTTTACCGGTACTCGCCCGGACAGTTTTTCGATACTCGCAAGATTCTACCTTTCGTTGGTACTCGCCCATATTCTACAATTTTCCGGTACTCACACTGATTGGACCCTTTTCCGGTACTCGCTCGGACAGTTTTTCGATCCTCGCAAGATTCTACATTTCGCTGGTACTCGCCCTCATTCTACCATTTTTCGGTCCTCACACTGATTGGACCCTTTTTTGGTACTCGCGGAAGCAGTTTTTCGATACTCGCACGGATTCTACCTTTTCCCGGTACTCGCTCGGATTCTAGCATTTTTCGATACCCACACTAATTGGTCCCTTTTCCGGTACTCGCCCAAATAGTTTACCGATACTCGCACGGATTCTACCTTTTCCCGATACTCGCCCGGATTCTACCATTTTTCGGTACTCACATTGATTCGACTCTTTTTCGGTACTCGCCCGGACAGTTTTTCGATACTCGCAGGGATTCTACCTTTTGCTGGTACTCGCCCTGATTCTACCATTTTTCGGTACTCACACTGATTGGACCCTTTTCCGGTACTCGCGGAAGCAATTTTTCGATACTCGCACGGATTCCACCTTTTCTCGGTACTTGCCCGGATTCTACCATTTTTCAGTACTCACATTGATTCGACTCTTTTTCAGTACTTGCCCGGACAGTTTTTCGATACTCGCAGGGATTCTACCTTTTGCTGGTACTCGCCCTGATTCTACCATTTTTCGGTACTCACACTGATTGGATCCTTTTCCGGTACTCGCCCGCATAGTTTTTCAATACTCGCACGGATTCTACCTTTTCCCGGTACTCGCTCGAATTCTAGCATTTTTCGATACTCACACTAATTGGACCCTTTTCCGGTACTCGCCCAAACAGTTTACCGATACTCGCACGGATTCCACCTTTTCCCAATACTCGCCCAGAATCTACCATTTTTCGGAACTCACACTGATTGGATTCTTTTCCCGTACTCGCCCGGACAGTTTTTCGATACTCGCAAGATTCTACCTTTTGTTGGTACTCGCCCTGATTCTACCATTTTTTGGTACTCACACTGATTGGATACTTTTCCGGTACTCGCCCGTACAATTTTTCGATACTCGCACGGATTCTACCTTTTTCCGGTACTCGCTCGGATTCTAGCATTTTTCGATACTAACACTGATTGGACCCTTTTCCGGTACTCGCCCAAACAGTTTACCGATACTCGCATAGATTCTACCTTTTCCCGGTACTCGCCCGGATTCTACTATTTTTCGGTACTCACACTGATTGGACCGTTTACAGGTACTCGCCCAAACAGTTTTTCGATACTCGCAAGATTCTACCTTTCGTTGGTACTCGCCCATATTCTACCATTTTCCGGTACTCACACTGATTGGACCCTTTTCCGGTACTCGCCCGGACAGTTTTTCGATCCTCGCAAGATTCTACATTTCGCTGGTACTCGCCCTCATTCTACCGTTTTTCGGTCCTCACACTGATTGGACCCTTTTTTGGTACTCGCGGAAGCAGTTTTTCGATACTCGCACGGATTCTACCTTTTCCCGGCACTCGCTCGGATTCTAGCATTTTTCGATACTCACACGGATTGAACCCTTTTCCGGTACTCGCCCAAACAGTTTACCGATATTCGCACGGATTCCACCTTTTCCCGGTACTCGCCCGGAGTCTACCATTTGTCGGAACTCACACTTATTGGACTCTTTTCCGGTACTCGCCTGGACAGTTTTTCGATACTCGCAAGATTCTACCTTTTGCTGGTACTCGCCTTGATTCTACCATTTTTCGGTACTCACACTGATTGGATCCTTTACCGGTACTCGCTCGCACAGTTTTTCAATACTCGCACGGATTCTACCTTTTCCCGGTACTCGCCCGGATTCTACCATTTTTCGGTACTCACACTGATTGGACCCTTTTCCGGTACTCGCGGAAGCAATTTTTCGATACTCGCACGGATTCCACCTTTTCCCGGTACTTGCCCGGATTCTACCATTTTTTAGTACTCACATTGATTCGACTCTTTTTCGGTACTTGCCCGGACAGTTTTTCGATACTCGAAGGGATTCTACCTTTTGCTGGTACTCGCCCTGATTCTACCATTTTTCGGTACTCACACTGATTGGATCCTTTTCCGGTACTCGCCCGCACAGTTTTTCAATACTCGCACGGATTCTACCTTTTCCCGGTACTCGCTCGGATTCTAGCATTTTTCGATACTCAAACGGATTGAACCCTTTTCCGGTACTCGCCCAAACAGTTTACCGATATTCGCACGGATTCCACCTTTTCCCGGTACTCGCCCAGAGTCTACCATTTGTCGGAACTCACACTTATTGGACTCTTTTCCGGTACTCGCCTGGACAGTTTTTTGATACTCGTAAGATTTTACCTTTTGCTGGTACTCACCTTGATTCTACCATTTTTCGGTACTCACACTGATTGGACCCTTTTCCGGTACTAGCGGAAGCAATTTTTCGATACTCGCACGAATTCTACCTTGTCCCGGTACTCGCTTGGATTCTAGCATTGTTCGATACTCACACGGATTGAACCCTTTTCCGGTACTCGCCCAAAGAGTTTACCGATACTCGCACGGATTCCACCTTTTCCCGGTACTCGCCCGGAGTCTACCATTTGTCGGAACTCACACTTATTGGACTCTTTTCCGGTACTCGCCCGGATAGTTTTTCGATACTCGTAAGATTTTACCTTTTGCTGGTACTCGCCTTGATTCTACCATTTTTCGGTACTCACACTGATTGGAATCTTTTCCGGTACTCGCGGAAGCTATTTTTCGATACTCGCACGGATTCTACCTTGTCCCGGTACTCGCTCGGTTTCTAGCATTTTTCGATACTCACACGGATTGAACCCTTTTCCGGTACTCGCCCCAAAGAGTTTACCGATACTCGCACGGATTCCACCTTTTCCCGGTACTCGCCCGGAGTC
Source organism: Vitis vinifera (assembly GCF_030704535.1). Classification (NCBI taxonomy): domain Eukaryota; kingdom Viridiplantae; phylum Streptophyta; class Magnoliopsida; order Vitales; family Vitaceae; genus Vitis; species Vitis vinifera. The sequence goes on from NC_081810.1 coordinate 10,507,729, forward strand.
TACCATTTGTCGGAACTCACACTTATTGGACTCTTTTCCGGTACTCGCCCGGACAGTTTTTCGATACTCGCAAGATTCTACCTTTTCCTGGTACTCGCCTTGATTCTACCATTTTTCGGTACTCACACTGACTGGATCCTTTTCGGTTATTCACCTGCACAGTTTTTCGATACTCGCACGAAATCTACCTCTTGCTGGTACTCGCCCGGATTCTACCATTTTTTGGTACTCACACTGATTGGACCCTTTTCCGGTACTCGCCCGGGCAGTTTTTCGATACTCGCTAGAATCTACCTTTTGCTGGTACTCGCCCTGATTCTACCATTTTTCGGTACTCACACTGATTAGATCTTTTTCCGGTACTCGCCCGCACAGTTTTTTGATACTTGCACGGATTCTAGCATTTTTCGATACTCACACTGATTGGACACTTTTCTGGTACTCGCCCAAACAGTTTTCCGATACTCGCACGGATTCTACCTTTTGCCGGTACTCGCCCTGATTTTACCATTTTTCGGTACTCACACTGGTTGGACCCTTTTCCGGTACTCGCCCAAATAGTTTTCCGATACTTGCACGGATTCTACCTTTTCCCGGTACTGGCCCGGATTCTACCATTTTTCGGTACTCACATGTATTGGACCTTTTTCCGGTACTCGCCCGCACAGTTTTTCGATGCTCGCACGGATTCTACCTTATCCCAGTACTCGCTCGGATTCTACAATTTTTCGGTACTCACACTGATTGGACCCTTTTCAAGTACACGCCGAAACAGATTTCCGATACTCGCACGTATTCTACCTTTTCCCGGTACTCGCCCGGATTCTACCATTTTTCGGTACTCACACTGATTGGACCCTTTTCCGGTCGTCGCCCGGACAGTTTTTCGATAGTCGCATGGATTCTACTATTTCCCGGTACTCGCCCGGATTCTACCATTTTTCGGTACTCACATTGATTCGACTCTTTTTCAGTACTCGCCCGGACAGTTTTTCGATACTCGCAGGGATTCTACCTTTTGCTGGTACTCGCCCTGATTCTACCATTTTTCGGTACTCACACTGATTGGACCCTTTTCCGGTTCTCGCGGAAGCAATTTTTCGATACTCGCACGGATTCCACCTTTTCCCGGTACTTGCCCGGATTCTACCATTTTTCGGTACTCACATTGATTCGACTCTTTTTCAGTACTTGCCTGGAGAGTTTTTCGATACTCGCTGGGATTCTACCTTTTGCTGGTACTCGCCCTGATTCTACCTTTTTTCGGTACTGACACTAATTGGATCCTTTTGTGGTACTCACCTGCACAGTTTTTCAATACTCGCATGGATTCTACCTTTTCCCGGTACTCGCTCGAATTCTAGCATTATTCGATACTCACACGGATTGAACCCTTTTCCGGTACTCGCCCAAAGAGTTTACCAATACTCGCACGGATTCCACCTTTTCCCGGTACTCGCCCGGAGTCTACCATTTGTCGGAACTCACACTTATTGGACTCTTTTCCGGTACTCGCCTGGACAGTTTTTCGATACTCGTAGGGATTCTACCTTTTGCTGGTACTCGCCTTGATTCTACCATTTTTCGGTACTCACACTGATTGGATCCTTTTCCGGTACTCACCCGCACAGTTTTTCAATACTCGCACGGATTCTACCTTTTCCCGGTACTCGCTCGGATTCTAGCATTTTTCGATACTCACACGGATTGAACCCTTTTCCGGTACTCGCCCAAACAGTTTACCGATATTCGCACGGATTCCACCTTTTCCCGGTACTCGCCCGGAGTCTACCATTTGTCGGAACTCACACTTATTGGACTCTTTTCCGGTACTCGCCTGGACAGTTTTTCGATACTCGCAAGATTCTACCTTTTGCTGGTACTCGCCTTGATTCTACCATTTTTCGGTACTCACACTGACTGGATTCTTTTCCGGTATTCGCCCGCACAGTTTTTCGATACTCGCACGGAATCTACCTCTTGCTGGTACTCGCCCGGATTCTACCATTTTTTGATACTCACACTGATTGGACCCTTTTCCGGTACTCGCCCGGACAGTTTTTCGATACTCGCTAGAATCTACCTTTTCCTAGTACTCGCCCTGATTCTACCATTTTTCGGTACTCACACTGATTAGATCTTTTTCCGGTACTCGCCCGCACAGTTTTTTGATACTCGCACGGATTCTAGCATTTTTCGATACTCACACTGATTGGACACTTTTCCGATACTCGCCCAAACAGTTTTCCGATACTCGCACGGATTCTACCTTTTGCCGGTACTGGCCCTGATTTTACCATTTTTCGGTACTCACACTGGTTGGACCCTTTTCCGGTACTCGCCCAAATAGTTTTCCGATACTCGCACGGATTCTACCTTTTCCCGGTACTAGCCCGGATTCTACCATTTTTCGGTACTGACATGTATTGGACCTTTTTCCGGTACTCGCGCGCACAGTTTTTCGATGCTCGCACGGATTCTACCTTTTCCCAATACTCGCTCGGATTCTACAATTTTTCGGTACTCACACTGATTGGACCCTTTTCCGGTACACGCCCAAACAGATTTCCGATACTCGCACGTATTCTACCTTTTCCCGGTACTCGCTCGGATTCTACCATTTTTCGGTACTCACACTGATTGGATCCTTTTCCGGTACTCGCCCAAACAGATTTCCGATACTCTCACGGATTCTACCTTTTCCCGGTACTCGCCCGAATTCTACCATTTTTCGGTACTCACACTGATTGGACCCTTTTCTGGTACTCGCCCGGACAGTTTTTCGATACTCGCACGGATTCTACCTTTTCCCGGTACTCGCCCGGATTCTACCATTTTTTGGTACTCACATTGATTCGACTCTTTTTCGGTACTCGCCCGGACAGATTTCGATACCCGCACGGATTCTACCTTTTCCCGGTAATCGCCCTGATTGTACTATTTTTCGGTACTCACACTGATTGGACCCTTTTCCGGTACTCGCCAAAAAAGTTTTTCGATACTCTCACGGATTCTACCTTTTGTCGGTACTGGCCCTGACTCTACCATTTTTCGGTACTCACACCGATTGGACCCTTTTCCGGTACTCGCCCGGACAGTTTTTCGATACTCGCAAGATTCTACCTTTTGCTGGTACTCACCCTGATTCTACCATTTTTCGGTACTCACACTAATTGGACCTTTTCCCGGTACTCGCGGAAACAGTTTTTCAATGCTCGCACGGATTTTACGTTTTCCTGGTACTCGCCCGGATTCTACCATTTTTCGGTACTCACACTGATTATACACTTTTCCGGTACTCGCCCAAACAGTTTTCCGATACTCGCACGGATTCTACCTTTTGTCGGTACTCGCCCTGATTCTACCATTTTTCGGTACTCACACTGATTGGACCCTTTTCCGGTACTCGCCTGGACAGTTTTTCGATACTCGCAGGATTCTACCTTTTGCTGGTACTCGCCCTGATTCTATCATTTTTCGGTACTCACACAAATTGGACCCTTTTCCGGTACTCACGGAAACAGTTTTTCGACGCTCACACGGATTTTACGTTTTCCCGGTACTCGCCCGGATTCTACCATTTTTTGGTACTCACACTGATTGGACCCTTTTCCGGTACTCGGCCGGACAGTTTTTCGATACTCGCAAGATTCTACCTTCTGCTGGTACTCGCCCTGATTCTACCATTTTTCGGTACTCACACTAATTGGACCCTTTTCCGGTACTCGCGGAAACAGTTTTTCGATGCTCGCACGGATTTTACGTTTTCCCGGTACTCACTCGGATTCTACCTTTTTTCGGTACTCACACTGAATGGACCCTTTTCCGTTACTCGCCTAAATAGATTTTCGATACTCTCACGGATTCTACCTTTTCCCGGTACTCGCGCGGATTCTACCATTTTTCGGTACTCACACAGATTGGACCCTTTTCCGGTACTCGCCCGGACAGTTTTTCGATACTCGCAAGATTCTACCTTCTGCTGGTACTCGCCCTGATTCTACCATTTTTCGGTACTCACACTAATTGGACCCTTTTCCGGTACTCGCGGAAACAGTTTTTCGATGCTCGCACAAATTTTACGTTTTCCCGATACTCGCCCGGATTCTACCATTTTTCGGTACTCACACTGATTGGACCCTTTTCCGGTACTTGCCCAAACAGATTTCTGATACTCGCACGTATTCTACCTTTTCCCAGTACTCGCTCGGATTCTACCATTTTTGGGTACTCACACTGAATGGAACCTTTTCCGTTACTCGCCCAAATAGATTTCCGATACTCTCACGGATTCTACCTTTTCCCGGTACTCTCCCGGATTCTACCATTTTTCGGTACTCACACAGATTGGACCCTTTTCCGGTACTCGCCCAAACAGTTTTCCGATACTCGCACGGATTCTACCTTTTGCTGGTACTCGCCCTGATTCTACCATTTTTCGGTACTCACACTAATTGGACCCTTTTCCGATACTCGTGGAAACAGTTTTTCGATGCTCGCACGGATTTTACGTTTTCTCGGTACTCGCCCGGATTCTACCATTTTTCTGTACTCACACTGATTGGACCCTTTTCCGGTACTCGCCCAAACAGATTTCTGATACTCGCACGTATTCTACCTTTTCCCGCTACTCGCTCGGATTCTACCATTTTTCGGTATTCACACTGATTGGACCCTTTTCCGGTACTCGCCCAGACAGGTTTCTTATACTCGCACGGATTCTTCCTTTACCCAGTGCTCGCCTGAATTCTACCATTTCTCAGTACTCTCACTTATTGGAACCATTTTCGGTACTCGCGGAAACAGTTTTTCGATGCTCGCATGGATTCTACCATTTCCCGGTAATGCCCGAATTCTACGTTTTTTTGATACTCACACTGGTTGGACCCTTTTCCGGTACTCTCCCAAAGAGTTTTGCGATGCTCGCACGGATTCTACCTTTTCCCGGTACTCGCTCGGATTCCACAATTTTTCGGTACTCACACTGATAGGACCCTTTTCCGGTACTCGCCCAACCAGATTTCCGATACTCGTACGTATTCTACCTTTTCCCGGTACTCGCTCAGATTCTACCATTTTTCGGTACTCACACTGATTGGACCCTTTTCCGGTACTCGCCCAAACAGATTTTCGATACTCTCACGGATCCTACCTTTTCCCGGTACTCGCCCGGATTCAACAATTTTTCGGTACTCACACTGATTGGACCCTTTTCCGGTACTCACCCGGACAGTTTTTCGATACTCGCACGGATTCTACCTTTTGCGAGTACTGGCCCTAACTCTATCATTTTTCGGTACTCACACTAATTGGACCCTTTTCCTGTACTCGCGGAAACAGTTTTGTGATGCTCACACGGATTCTACGTTTTCCCGATACTCGCCCAAATTCTACCATTTTTCGGTACTCACACTGATTGGACCCTTTTCCGGTACTCGCCCTGACAGTTTTTCGATACCCGTACGGATTCTACCTTTTCCCAGTACTCGCCCGGATTTTACCATTTTTCGGTACTCGCATTGTTTCGACTCTTTTTCGGTACTCGCCGGGACAGTTTTTCGATACTCGCACAGATTCTACCTTTTCCCGGTACTCGCCCTGATTCTACCATTTTTCGGTACTCACACTGATTGGATCCTTTTCTGGTACTCGCCCACACAGTTTTTCGATACTCGCACGGATTCTACCATTTCCTGGTACTCGCTCGGATTCTACCATTTTTCGGTACTCACACTGATTGGACCCTTTTCCGGTACTCGCCCAAAATGTTTTCCGATACTCGCACGGATTCTACCTTTTCCCGGTACTCGCTCGAATTGTACAATTTTTTGGTACTCACACTAATTGGACCCTTTTCCGGTACTCGCCTAATCAGATTTCCTATAGTTGCACTTATTCTACCTTTTCCCGGTACACAATCGGATTCTACCATTTTTTGGTACTCACACTGATTGGACCCTTTTCCGGCCTCGCCCGGACAGTTTTTCGATACCCACACGGATTCTACCTTTTCCCAGTACTCGCCCGGATTTTACCATTTTTCGGTACTCGCATTGTTTCGACTCTTTTTCGGTACTCACCCGGACAGTTTTTCGATACTCGCACAGATTCTACCTTTTCCCGGTACTCGCCCTGATTCTACCATTTTTCGGTACTCACACTGGTTGGACCCTTTTCTGGTACTCGCCCAAATAGTTTTCCGATACTTGCACGGATTCTACCTTTTCCCGGTATTGGCCCGGATTCTACCATTTTTCGGTACTGACATGTATTGGACCTTTTTCCGGTACTCGCCCGCACAGTTTTTCGATGCTCACACGGATTCTACCTTTTCCCGGTACTCGCTCGGATTCTACAATTTTTCGGTACTCACACTAATTGGACCCTATTCCGGTACTCGCCTAATCAGATTTTCGATACTCTTACTTATTCTACCTTTTCCCGTTACACGATCGGATTCTACCATTTTTCGGTACTCACACTGATAGGTTCCTTTTCCGGCCTCGCCCGGACAGTTTTTCGATACTCGCACTGGTTCTACCTTTTCCCGGTACTCGCCCTGATTCTACCATTTTTCGGTACTCATACTGATTGGATCCTTTTTCCGGTACTCGCCCGCACAGTTTTTCGATACTCGCACGGATTCTACCTTTTCCTGGTACTCGCTCGGATTCTACCATTTTTCGGTACTCACACTGAATGGACCCTTTTCCGGTACTCGCCCAAAATGTTTTCCGATGCTCGCACGGATTCTACCTTTTTCCGGTACTCGCTCGGATTCTACAATGTTTCGGTACTCACACTTATTGGACCCTTTTCCGGTACTCGCCCAAACAGATTTCCGATACTCGCACGTATTCTACCTTTTCCCGGTACTCGCCCGGATTGTACCATTTTTCGGTACTCACACAGATTGGACCCTTTTCCGTTACTCGCCCAAACAGTTTTCCGATACTCGCAGGATTCTACCTTTTGCCGGTACTCGCCCTGATTCTACCATTTTTCGGTACTCACACTGGTTGGACCCTTTTCCGGTACTCGCCCAAACAGTTTTCCGATACTCGCACGGATTCTACCTTTTCCCGGTACTGGCCCGGATTCTACCATTTTTCGGTACTCACACTAATTGGACCCTTTTCCGGTACTCGCGGAAACAGTTTTTCGATGCTCGCACGGATTTTACGTTTTCCCGGTACTCACTCGGATTCTACCTTTTTTCGGTACTCACACTGAATGGACCCTTTTCCGTTACTCGCCTAAATAGATTTTCGATACTCTCACGGATTCTACCTTTTCCCGGTACTCGCGCGGATTCTACCATTTTTCGGTACTCACACAGATTGGACCCTTTTCCGGTACTCGCCCGGACAGTTTTTCGATACTCGCAAGATTCTACCTTCTGCTGGTACTCGCCCTGATTCTACCATTTTTCGGTACTCACACTAATTGGACCCTTTTCCGGTACTCGCGGAAACAGTTTTTCGATGCTCGCACAAATTTTACGTTTTCCCGATACTCGCCCGGATTCTACCATTTTTCGGTACTCACACTGATTGGACCCTTTTCCGGTACTTGCCCAAACAGATTTCTGATACTCGCACGTATTCTACCTTTTCCCAGTACTCGCTCGGATTCTACCATTTTTGGGTACTCACACTGAATGGAACCTTTTCCGTTACTCGCCCAAATAGATTTCCGATACTCTCACGGATTCTACCTTTTCCCGGTACTCTCCCGGATTCTACCATTTTTCGGTACTCACACAGATTGGACCCTTTTCCGGTACTCGCCCAAACAGTTTTCCGATACTCGCACGGATTCTACCTTTTGCTGGTACTCGCCCTGATTCTACCATTTTTCGGTACTCACACTAATTGGACCCTTTTCCGATACTCGTGGAAACAGTTTTTCGATGCTCGCACGGATTTTACGTTTTCTCGGTACTCGCCCGGATTCTACCATTTTTCTGTGCTCACACTGATTGGACCCTTTTCCGGTACTCGCCCAAACAGATTTCTGATACTCGCACGTATTCTACCTTTTCCCGCTACTCGCTCGGATTCTACCATTTTTCGGTATTCACACTGATTGGACCCTTTTCCGGTACTCGCCCAGACAGGTTTCTTATACTCGCACGGATTCTTCCTTTACCCAGTGCTCGCCTGAATTCTACCATTTCTCAGTACTCTCACTTATTGGAACCATTTTCGGTACTCGCGGAAACAGTTTTTCGATGCTCGCATGGATTCTACCATTTCCCGGTAATGCCCGAATTCTACGTTTTTTTGATACTCACACTGGTTGGACCCTTTTCCGGTACTCTCCCAAAGAGTTTTGCGATGCTCGCACGGATTCTACCTTTTCCCGGTACTCGCTCGGATTCCACAATTTTTCGGTACTCACACTGATAGGACCCTTTTCCGGTACTCGCCCAACCAGATTTCCGATACTCGTACGTATTCTACCTTTTCCCGGTACTCGCTCAGATTCTACCATTTTTCGGTACTCACACTGATTGGACCCTTTTCCGGTACTCGCCCAAACAGATTTTCGATACTCTCACGGATCCTACCTTTTCCCGGTACTCGCCCGGATTCAACAATTTTTCGGTACTCACACTGATTGGACCCTTTTCCGGTACTCACCCGGACAGTTTTTCGATACTCGCACGGATTCTACCTTTTGCGAGTACTGGCCCTAACTCTATCATTTTTCGGTACTCACACTAATTGGACCCTTTTCCTGTACTCGCGGAAACAGTTTTGTGATGCTCACACGGATTCTACGTTTTCCCGATACTCGCCCAAATTCTACCATTTTTCGGTACTCACACTGATTGGACCCTTTTCCGGTACTCGCCCTGACAGTTTTTCGATACCCGTACGGATTCTACCTTTTCCCAGTACTCGCCCGGATTTTACCATTTTTCGGTACTCGCATTGTTTCGACTCTTTTTCGGTACTCGCCGGGACAGTTTTTCGATACTCGCACAGATTCTACCTTTTCCCGGTACTCGCCCTGATTCTACCATTTTTCGGTACTCACACTGATTGGATCCTTTTCTGGTACTCGCCCACACAGTTTTTCGATACTCGCACGGATTCTACCATTTCCTGGTACTCGCTCGGATTCTACCATTTTTCGGTACTCACACTGATTGGACCCTTTTCCGGTACTCGCCCAAAATGTTTTCCGATACTCGCACGGATTCTACCTTTTCCCGGTACTCGCTCGAATTGTACAATTTTTTGGTACTCACACTAATTGGACCCTTTTCCGGTACTCGCCTAATCAGATTTCCTATAGTTGCACTTATTCTACCTTTTCCCGGTACACAATCGGATTCTACCATTTTTTGGTACTCACACTGATTGGACCCTTTTCCGGCCTCGCCCGGACAGTTTTTCGATACCCACACGGATTCTACCTTTTCCCAGTACTCGCCCGGATTTTACCATTTTTCGGTACTCGCATTGTTTCGACTCTTTTTCGGTACTCACCCGGACAGTTTTTCGATACTCGCACAGATTCTACCTTTTCCCGGTACTCGCCCTGATTCTACCATTTTTCGGTACTCACACTGGTTGGACCCTTTTCTGGTACTCGCCCAAATAGTTTTCCGATACTTGCACGGATTCTACCTTTTCCCGGTATTGGCCCGGATTCTACCATTTTTCGGTACTGACATGTATTGGACCTTTTTCCGGTACTCGCCCGCACAGTTTTTCGATGCTCACACGGATTCTACCTTTTCCCGGTACTCGCTCGGATTCTACAATTTTTCGGTACTCACACTAATTGGACCCTATTCCGGTACTCGCCTAATCAGATTTTCGATACTCTTACTTATTCTACCTTTTCCCGTTACACGATCGGATTCTACCATTTTTCGGTACTCAAACTGATAGGTTCCTTTTCCGGCCTCGCCCGGACAGTTTTTCGATACTCGCACTGGTTCTACCTTTTCCCGGTACTCGCCCTGATTCTACCATTTTTCGGTACTCATACTGATTGGATCCTTTTTCCGGTACTCGCCCGCACAGTTTTTCGATACTCGCACGGATTCTACCTTTTCCTGGTACTCGCTCGGATTCTACCATTTTTCGGTACTCACACTGAATGGACCCTTTTCCGGTACTCGCCCAAAATGTTTTCCGATGCTCGCACGGATTCTACCTTTTTCCGGTACTCGCTCGGATTCTACAATGTTTCGGTACTCACACTTATTGGACCCTTTTCCGGTACTCGCCCAAACAGATTTCCGATACTCGCACGTATTCTACCTTTTCCCGGTACTCGCCCGGATTGTACCATTTTTCGGTACTCACACAGATTGGACCCTTTTCCGTTACTCGCCCAAACAGTTTTCCGATACTCGCAGGATTCTACCTTTTGCCGGTACTCGCCCTGATTCTACCATTTTTCGGTACTCACACTGGTTGGACCCTTTTCCGGTACTCGCCCAAACAGTTTTCCGATACTCGCAGGATTCTACCTTTTCCCGGTACTGGCCCGGATTCTACCATTTTTCGGTACTCACATGTATTGGACCTTTTTCCGGTACTCGCCCGCACAGTTTTTCGATGCTCGCACGGATTCTAACTTTTCCCGGTACTCGCTCGGATTCTACAATGTTTCGGTACTCACACTGATTGGACCCTTTTCCGGTACTCGCCCAAACAGATTTCTGATACTCTCACGGATCCTACCTTTTCCCGGTACTCGCCCGGATTCTACCATTTTTCGGTACTCACACTGATTGGACCCTTTTCCGGTACTCGCCCGGACAGTTTTTCGATACTCGCACGGATTCTACCTTTTGCGGGTACTGGCCCTGACTCTATCATTTTTCGGTACTCACACTAATTGGACCATTTTCCGGTACTCGCGGAAACAGTTTTGCGATGCTCGCGGGAATTCTATGTTTTCCCGGTACTCGCCCGAATTCTACCATTTTTCGGTACTCACACTGATTGGACCCTTTTCCGGTACTCGCCCGGACAGTTTTTCGATACCCGCACAGATTCTACCTTTTCCCAGCACTCGCCCAGATTTTACCATTTTTCGGTACTCGCATTGTTTCGACTCTTTTTCGGTACTCGCCCGGACAGTTTTTCGATACTCGCACAGATTCTACTTTTCCCGGTACTCACCCTGATTCTACCATTTTTCAGCACTCACACTAATTGGATCCTTTTCTGGTACTCGCCCGCACAGTTTTTCGATACTCGCACGGATTCTACCTTTTCCTGGTACTCGCTCGGATTCTACCATTTTTCGGTACTCACACTGATTGGACCCTTTTCCGGTACTCGCCCAAACAGATTTCCGATACTCTTACGTATTCTAACTTTTCCCGGTACTTGCTCGGATTCTACCATTTTTCGGTACTCACACTGAATGGACCCTTTTCTGGTACTCGCCCAAACAGATTTCCGATACTCTCACGGATCCTACCTTTTCCCGGTACTCGCCCGGATTCTACCATTTTTCGGTACTCACACTGAATGGACCCTTTTCCGGTACTCACCCAAACAGATTTCCGATACTCTTACGGATTCTACCTTTTGCCGGTACTCGCCCGGATTCTACAATTTTTCGGTACTCACACAGATTGGACCCTTTTTCGGTACTCGCCCGAACAGTTTTTCAATACTCGCACCGGTTCTACCTTTTCCCGGTACTCGCCCTGATTTTACCATTTTTCGGTACTCACACTGATTGGATCCTTTTTCCGGTACTCGCCCGCATAGTTTTTCGATACTCGCACGGATTCTACCTTTTCTTGGTACTCGCTCGGATTCTACCATTTTTCGGTACTCACACTGAATGGACCCTTTTCCGGTACTCGCCCAAAATGTTTTCCGATGCTCGCACAGGTTCTACCTTTTTCCGGTACTCGCTCGGATTCTACAATGTTTCGGTACTCACACTTATTGGACCCTTTTCCGGTACTCGCCCAAACAGATTTCCGATACTCGCACGTATTCTACCTTTTCCCGGTACTCGCCCGGATTGTACCATTTTTCGGTACTCACACAGATTGGACCCTTTTCCGATACTCGCCCAAACAGTTTTCCGATACTCGCACGGATTCTACCTTTTGCCGGTACTCACCCTGATTCTACCATTTTTCGGTACTCACACTGGTTTGACCCTTTTCCGGTACTCGCCCAAACAGTTTTCCGATACTCGCACGGATTCTACCTTTTCCCGGTACTAGCCAGGATTCTACCATTTTTCGGTACTCACATGTATTGGACCTTTTTCCGGTACTCGCCCGCACAGTTTTTCGATGCTCGCAGGGATTCTACCTTTTCCCGGTACTCGCTCGGATTCTACAATGTTTCGGTACTCACACTGATTGGACCCTTTTCCGGTACTCGCCCAAACAGATTTCCGATACTCTTACGTATTCTACCTTTTCCCGGTACTCGCTCGGATTCTACCATTTTTCGGTACTCACACTGAATGGACCCTTTTCCGGTACTCGCCCAAAGAGATTTCCGATACTCTCACGGATTCTACCGTTTCCCGGTACTCGCCCGGATTCTACCATTTTTCGGTACTCACACAGATTGGACCCTTTTCCGGTACTCGCGCAAACAGTTTTCCGATACTTGCCTGGATTCTACCATTTTTCGGTACTCACAAAGATTGGACCCTTTTCCGGTACTCGCCCAAACAGATTTCCGATACTCTCACGGATCCTACCTTTTCCCGGTACTCGCCCGGATTCTACCATTTTTCGATACTCACACTGAATGGACCCTTTTCCGGTACTCACCCAAACAGATTTCCGATACTCTTACGGATTCTACCTTTTCCCGGTACTCGCCCGGCTTCTACAATTTTTCGGTACTCACACTGAATGGACCCTTTTCCGGTACTCGCCCAAAATGTTTTCCGATGCTCGCACGGATTCTACCTTTTTCTGGTACTCGCTCGGATTCTACAATGTTTCGGTACTCACACTTATTGGACCCTTTTCCGGTACTCGCCCAAACAGATTTCCGATACTCGCACGAATTCTACCTTTTCCCGGTACTCGCCCGGATTGTACCATTTTTCGGTACTCACACAGATTGGACCCTTTTCCGATACTCGCCCAAACAGTTTTCCGATACTCGCACGGATTCTACCTTTTGCCGGTACTCACCCTGATTCTACCATTTTTCGGTACTCACACTGGTTGGACCCTTTTCCGGTACTCGCCCAAACAGTTTTCCGATACTCGCACGGATTCTACCTTTTCCCGGTACTAGCCCGGATTCTACCATTTTTCGGTACTCACATGTATTGTACCTTTTTCCGGTACTCGCCCGCACAGTTTTTCGATGCTCGCAGGGATTCTACCTTTTCCCGGTACTCGCTCGGATTCTACAATGTTTCGGTACTCACACTGATTGGACCCTTTTCCGGTACTCGCCCAAACAGATTTCCGATACTCTTACGTATTCTACATTTTCCCGGTACTCGCTCGGATTCTACCATTTTTCGGTACTCACACTGAATGGACCCTTTTCCGGTACTCGCCCAAAGAGATTTCCGATACTCTCACGGATTCTACCGTTTCCCGGTACTCGCCCGGATTCTACCATTTTTCGGTACTCACACAGATTGGACCCTTTTCCGGTACTCGCGCAAACAGTTTTCCGATACTCGCCCTGATTCTACCATTTTTCGGTACTCACAAAGATTGGACCCTTTTCCGGTACTCGCCCAAACAGATTTCCGATACTCTCACGGATCCTACCTTTTCCCTGTACTCGCCCGGATTCTACCATTTTTCGGTACTCACACTGAATGGACCTTTTCCGGTACTCACCCAAATAGATTTCCGATACTCTTACGAATTCTACCTTTTCCCGGTACTCGCCCGGATTCTACAATTTTTCGGTACTCACACAGATTGGACCCTTTTCCGGTACTCGCGCAAACAGTTTTCCGATACTTGCCTGGATTCTACCATTTTTCGGTACTCACAAAGATTGGACCCTTTTCCGGTACTCGCCCAAACAGATTTCCGATACTCTCACGGATCCTACCTTTTCCCGGTACTCGCCCGGATTCTACCATTTTTCGGTACTCACACTGAATGGACCCTTTTCCGGTACTCACCCAAACAGATTTCCGATACTCTTACGGATTCTACCTTTTCCCGGTACTCGCCCGGATTCTACAATTTTTCGGTACTCACACAGATTGGACCCTTTTTCGGTACTCGCCCGAACAGTTTTTCAATACTCGCACCGGTTCTACCTTTTCCCGGTACTCGCCCTGATTCTACCATTTTTCGGTACTCATACTGGTTGGACCCTTTTCCGGTACTCGCCCAAACAGTTTTCCGATACTCGCACGGATTCTACCTTTTCCCGGTACTGGCCCGGATTCTACCATTTTTCGGTACTCACATGTATTGGACCTTTTTCCGGTACTCGCCCGCACAGTTTTTCGATGCTCGCACGGATTCTACCTTTTCCCGGTACTCGCTCGGATTCTACAATGTTTCGGTACTCACACTGATTGGACCCTTTTCCGGTACTCGCCCAAACAGATTTCTGATATTCTCACGGATCCTACCTTTTCCCGGTACTCGCCCGGATTCTACCATTTTTCGGTACTCACACTGATTGGACCCTTTTCCGGTACTCGCCCGGATAGTTTTTCGATACTCGCACGGATTCTACCTTTTGCGGGTACTGGCCCTGACTCTATCATTTTTCGGTACTCACACTAATTGGACCATTTTCCGGTACTCGCGGAAACAGTTTTGCGATGCTCGCGGGAATTCTATGTTTTCCCGGTACTCGCCCGAATTCTACCATTTTTCGGTACTCACACTGATTGGACCCTTTTCCGGTACTCGCCCGGACAGTTTTTCGATACCCGCACGGATTCTACCTTTTCCCAGTACTCGCCCAGATTTTACCATTTTTCGGTACTCGCATTGTTTCGACTCTTTTTCGATACTCGCCCGGACAGTTTTTCGATACTCGCGCAGATTCTACCTTTTCCCGGTACTCGCCCCGATTCTACCATTTTTCAGTACTCACACTGATTGGATCCTTTTCTGGTACTCGCCCGCACAGTTTTTCGATACTCGCACGGATTCTACCTTTTCCTGGTACTCGCTCGGATTCTACCATTTTTCGGTACTCACACTGATTGGACCCTTTTCCGGTACTCGCCCAAACAGATTTTCGATACTCTTACGTATTCTACCTTTTCCCGGTACTTGCTCGGATTCTACCATTTTTCGGTACTCACACTGAATCGACCCTTTTCCGGTACTCGCCCAAACAGATTTTCGATACTCTCACGGATTCTACCGTTTCCCGGTACTCGCCCGGATTCTACCATTTTTCGGTACTCACACAGATTGGACCCTTTTCCGGTACTCGCGCAAACAGTTTTCCGATACTTGCCTGGATTCTACCATTTTTCGGTACTCACAAAGATTGGACCCTTTTCCGGTACTCGCCCAAACAGATTTCCGATACTCTCACGGATCCTACCTTTTCCCGGTACTCGCCCGGATTCTACCATTTTTCGATACTCACACTGAATGGACCCTTTTCCGGTACTCACCCAAACAGATTTCCGATACTCTTACGGATTCTACCTTTTCCCGGTACTCGCCCGGCTTCTACAATTTTTCGGTACTCACACTGAATGGACCCTTTTCCGGTACTCGCCCAAAATGTTTTCCGATGCTCGCACGGATTCTACCTTTTTCTGGTACTCGCTCGGATTCTACAATGTTTCGGTACTCACACTTATTGGACCCTTTTCCGGTACTCGCCCAAACAGATTTCCGATACTCGCACGAATTCTACCTTTTCCCGGTACTCGCCCGGATTGTACCATTTTTCGGTACTCACACAGATTGGACCCTTTTCCGATACTCGCCCAAACAGTTTTCCGATACTCGCACGGATTCTACCTTTTGCCGGTACTCACCCTGATTCTACCATTTTTCGGTACTCACACTGGTTGGACCCTTTTCCGGTACTCGCCCAAACAGTTTTCCGATACTCGCACGGATTCTACCTTTTCCCGGTACTAGCCCGGATTCTACCATTTTTCGGTACTCACATGTATTGTACCTTTTTCCGGTACTCGCCCGCACAGTTTTTCGATGCTCGCAGGGATTCTACCTTTTCCCGGTACTCGCTCGGATTCTACAATGTTTCGGTACTCACACTGATTGGACCCTTTTCCGGTACTCGCCCAAACAGATTTCCGATACTCTTACGTATTCTACATTTTCCCGGTACTCGCTCGGATTCTACCATTTTTCGGTACTCACACTGAATGGACCCTTTTCCGGTACTCGCCCAAAGAGATTTCCGATACTCTCACGGATTCTACCGTTTCCCGGTACTCGCCCGGATTCTACCATTTTTCGGTACTCACACAGATTGGACCCTTTTCCGGTACTCGCGCAAACAGTTTTCCGATACTCGCCCTGATTCTACCATTTTTCGGTACTCACAAAGATTGGACCCTTTTCCGGTACTCGCCCAAACAGATTTCCGATACTCTCACGGATCCTACCTTTTCCCTGTACTCGCCCGGATTCTACCATTTTTCGGTACTCACACTGAATGGACCTTTTCCGGTACTCACCCAAATAGATTTCCGATACTCTTACGAATTCTACCTTTTCCCGGTACTCGCCCGGATTCTACAATTTTTCGGTACTCACACAGATTGGACCCTTTTCCGGTACTCGCGCAAACAGTTTTCCGATACTTGCCTGGATTCTACCATTTTTCGGTACTCACAAAGATTGGACCCTTTTCCGGTACTCGCCCAAACAGATTTCCGATACTCTCACGGATCCTACCTTTTCCCGGTACTCGCCCGGATTCT
Source organism: Vitis vinifera (assembly GCF_030704535.1). Taxonomy (NCBI): domain Eukaryota; kingdom Viridiplantae; phylum Streptophyta; class Magnoliopsida; order Vitales; family Vitaceae; genus Vitis; species Vitis vinifera. Next base: position 10,524,607 of record NC_081810.1, read on the forward strand.
ACCATTTTTCGGTACTCACACTGAATGGACCCTTTTCCGGTACTCACCCAAACAGATTTCCGATACTCTTACGGATTCTACCTTTTCCCGGTACTCGCCCGGATTCTACAATTTTTCGGTACTCACACAGATTGGACCCTTTTTCGGTACTCGCCCGAACAGTTTTTCAATACTCGCACCGGTTCTACCTTTTCCCGGTACTCGCCCTGATTCTACCATTTTTCGGTACTCACACTGGTTGGACCCTTTTCCGGTACTCGCCCAAACAGTTTTCCGATACTCGCACGGATTCTACCTTTTCCCGGTACTGGCCCGGATTCTACCATTTTTCGGTACTCACATGTATTGGACCTTTTTCCGGTACTCGCCCGCACAGTTTTTCGATGCTCGCACGGATTCTACCTTTTCCCGGTACTCGCTCGGATTCTACAATGTTTCGGTACTCACACTGATTGGACCCTTTTCCGGTACTCGCCCAAACAGATTTCTGATATTCTCACGGATCCTACCTTTTCCCGGTACTCGCCCGGATTCTACCATTTTTCGGTACTCACACTGATTGGACCCTTTTCCGGTACTCGCCCGGACAGTTTTTCGATACTCGCACGGATTCTACCTTTTGCGGGTACTGGCCCTGACTCTATCATTTTTCGGTACTCACACTAATTGGACCATTTTCCGGTACTCGCGGAAACAGTTTTGCGATGCTCGCGGGAATTCTATGTTTTCCCGGTACTCGCCCGAATTCTACCATTTTTCGGTACTCACACTGATTGGACCCTTTTCCGGTACTCGCCCGGACAGTTTTTCGATACCCGCACGGATTCTACCTTTTCCCAGTACTCGCCCAGATTTTACCATTTTTCGGTACTCGCATTGTTTCGACTCTTTTTCGATACTCGCCCGGACAGTTTTTCGATACTCGCACAGATTCTACCTTTTCCCGGTACTCGCCCCGATTCTACCATTTTTCAGTACTCACACTGATTGGATCCTTTTCTGGTACTCGCCCGCACAGTTTTTCGATACTCGCACGGATTCTACCTTTTCCTGGTACTCGCTCGGATTCTACCATTTTTCGGTACTCACACTGATTGGACCCTTTTCCGGTACTCGCCCAAACAGATTTTCGATACTCTTACGTATTCTACCTTTTCCCGGTACTTGCTCGGATTCTACCATTTTTCGGTACTCACACTGAATCGACCCTTTTCCGGTACTCGCCCAAACAGATTTTCGATACTCTCACGGATTCTACCGTTTCCCGGTACTCGCCCGGATTCTACCATTTTTCGGTACTCACACAGATTGGACCCTTTTCCGGTACTCGCGCAAACAGTTTTCCGATACTTGCCTGGATTCTACCATTTTTCGGTACTCACAAAGATTGGACCCTTTTCCGGTACTCGCCCAAACAGATTTCCGATACTCTCACGGATCCTACCTTTTCCCGGTACTCGCCCGGATTCTACCATTTTTCGATACTCACACTGAATGGACCCTTTTCCGGTACTCACCCAAACAGATTTCCGATACTCTTACGGATTCTACCTTTTCCCGGTACTCGCCCGGCTTCTACAATTTTTCGGTACTCACACTGAATGGACCCTTTTCCGGTACTCGCCCAAAATGTTTTCCGATGCTCGCACGGATTCTACCTTTTTCTGGTACTCGCTCGGATTCTACAATGTTTCGGTACTCACACTTATTGGACCCTTTTCCGGTACTCGCCCAAACAGATTTCCGATACTCGCACGAATTCTACCTTTTCCCGGTACTCGCCCGGATTGTACCATTTTTCGGTACTCACACAGATTGGACCCTTTTCCGATACTCGCCCAAACAGTTTTCCGATACTCGCACGGATTCTACCTTTTGCCGGTACTCACCCTGATTCTACCATTTTTCGGTACTCACACTGGTTGGACCCTTTTCCGGTACTCGCCCAAACAGTTTTCCGATACTCGCACGGATTCTACCTTTTCCCGGTACTAGCCCGGATTCTACCATTTTTCGGTACTCACATGTATTGTACCTTTTTCCGGTACTCGCCCGCACAGTTTTTCGATGCTCGCAGGGATTCTACCTTTTCCCGGTACTCGCTCGGATTCTACAATGTTTCGGTACTCACACTGATTGGACCCTTTTCCGGTACTCGCCCAAACAGATTTCCGATACTCTTACGTATTCTACATTTTCCCGGTACTCGCTCGGATTCTACCATTTTTCGGTACTCACACTGAATGGACCCTTTTCCGGTACTCGCCCAAAGAGATTTCCGATACTCTCACGGATTCTACCGTTTCCCGGTACTCGCCCGAATTCTACCATTTTTCGGTACTCACACAGATTGGACCCTTTTCCGGTACTCGCGCAAACAGTTTTCCGATACTCGCCCTGATTCTACCATTTTTCGGTACTCACAAAGATTGGACCCTTTTCCGGTACTCGCCCAAACAGATTTCCGATACTCTCACGGATCCTACCTTTTCCCTGTACTCGCCCGGATTCTACCATTTTTCGGTACTCACACTGAATGGACCCTTTTCCGGTACTCACCCAAATAGATTTCCGATACTCTTACGAATTCTACCATTTCCCGGTACTCGCCCGGATTCTACAATTTTTCGGTACTCACACAGATTGGACCCTTTTTCGGTACTCGCTCGAACAGTTTTTCGATACTCGCACCGGTTCTACCTTTTCCCGGTACTCGCCCTGATTCTACCATTTTTCGGTACTCACACTGATTGGATCCTTTTTCCGGTACTCGCCCGCACAGTTTTTCAATACTCGCACGGATTCTACCTTTTCTTGGTACTCGCTCGGATTCTACCATTTTTCGGTACTCACACTGAATGGACCCTTTTCCGGTACTCGCCCAAAATGTTTTCCGATGCTCGCACGGATTCTACCTTTTTCCGGTACTCGCTCGGATTCTACAATGTTTCGGTACTCACACTTATTGGACCCCTTTCCGGTACTTGCCCAAACAGATTTCCGATACTCGCACGTATTCTACCTTTTCCCGGTACTCGCCTAGACTGTACCATTTTTCGGTACTCACACAGACTAGACCCTTTTCCGGTACTCGCCCAAACAGTTTTCCGATACTCGCACGGACTCTACCTTTTGCCGGGACTCGCCCTGATTCTACCATTTTTCGGTACTCACACTGGTTGGACCCTTTTCCGGTACTCGCCCAAACAGTTTTCCGATACTCCCACGGATTCTACCTTTTCCCGGTACTGGCCCGGATTCTACCATTTTTCGGTACTCACATGTATTGGACCTTTTTCCGGTACTCGCCCGCACAGTTTTTCGATGCTCGCACGGATTCTACCTTTTCCCGGTACTCGCTCGGATTCTACAATGTTTCGGTACTCACACTGATTGGACCCTTTTCCGGTACTCGCCCAAACAGATTTCTGATACTCTCACGGATCCTACCTTTTCCCGATACTCGCCCGGATTCTACCATTTTTCGGTACTCACACAGATTGGACCCTTTTCCGGTACTCGCCCGGACAGTTTTTCGATACCCGCACGGATTCTACCTTTTCCCAGTACTCGCCCGAACAGTTTTTCGATACTCGCACAGATTCTACCTTTTCCCGGTACTCACCCTGATTCTACCATTTTTCAGTACTCACACTGATTGGATCCTTTTCTGGTACTCGCCCGCACAGTTTTTCGATACTCGCACGGATTCTACCTTTTCCTGGTACTCGCTCGGATTCTACCATTTTTCGGTACTGACACTGATTGGACCCTTTTCTGGTACTCGCTCAAAATATTTTCCGATATTCGCACGGATTCTACCTTTTCCCGGTACCCGCTCGGATTCTACAATTTTTCGGTACTCACACTGATTGGACCCCTTTCCGGTACTCGCCTAATCAGATTTCCGATACTCGCACGTATTCTACCTTTTCTCGGTACACGCTCGGATTCTACCATTTTTCGGTACTAACACTGATTGGACCCTTTTCCAGTACTCGCCCAAACAGTTTTCCGATACTCGCACGGATTCTACCTTTTGCGGGTACTGGCCCTGACTCTATCATTTTTCGGTACTCACACTAATTGGACCCTTTTCCAGTACTCGCGGAAACAGTTTTGCGATGCTCGCAGGAATTCTATGTTTTCCCGGTACTCGCCCGAATTCTACCATTTTTCGGTACTCACACTGATTGGACCCTTTTCCGGTACTCGCCCGGACAGTTTTTCGATACCCGCACGGATTCTACCTTTTCCCAGTACTCGCCCGAACAGTTTTTCGATACTCGCACAGATTCTACCTTTTCCCGGTACTCGCCCTGATTCTACCATTTTTCAGTACTCACACTGATTGGATCCTTTTCTGGTACTCGCCCGCACAGTTTTTCGATACTCGCACGGATTCTACCTTTTCCTGGTACTCGCTCAGATTCTACCATTTTTCGGTACTGACACTGATTGGACCCTTTTCCGGTACTCGTGGAAACAGTTTTTCGATGCTCGCATGGATTCTACCTTTTCCCGGTACTCGCCCGGATTCAACCATTTTTTGATACTCACACTGATTGGAAGCTTTTACCGGTACTCGCCCAAACAGTTTTTCGATACTCGTTCGGATTCTACCTTTTGCTGGTACTTGCCCTGATTCTACCATTTTTCGGTACTCACACTGATTGGATCCTTTTTCGGTACTCGCCCGCACAATTTTTCGATACTCGCACGGATTCTACTTTTTCCCGGTACTCGCTCGGATTGTACCATTTTTTTGTACTCACACTGATTGGACCCTTTTTCGGTACTCCCCCAAACAGAATTCCGATACTCGCACAGATTCTACCTTTTCCCCGTACTCGTCCGGATTCTACAATTTTTCGGTACTCACACTCATTTGACCCTTTTCCGGTTCTCTCCCGGACAGTTTTTCGATACTCGCAAGATTCTACCTTTTGTTGGTACTCGCCCTGATTCTACAATTTTTCGGTACTCACACTGATTGGATACTTTTCTGGTACTCGCCCGCACAGTTTTTCAATACTCGCATGGATTCTACCTTTTCCCGGTACTCGCTCGAATTCTACCATTATTCGATACTCACACTGATTGGACCCTTTTCCCGTACTCGCCCAAACAAATTTCCGATACTCGCACGGATTCTACCTTTTCCCGGTACTCGCTCGGATTCTACCATTTTTCGGTACTCACACTGATTGGACCCTTTTCCGATACTCGCCCAAATAGATTTCCGATACTCTCACGGATTCTACCTTTTCCCGGTACTCGCCCGGATTCTACCATTTTTCGGTACTCACACTGATTGGACCCTTTTCCAGTACTTGCCCAAACAGTTTTCCGATACTCGCACAGATACAACCTTTTCCCGGTACTGGCCCGGATTCTACCATTTTTGGATTCTCACTTGTATTGGACCTTTTTCCGGTCCTCGCCCGCATAGTTTTTCGATGCTCGTACGGATTCTACCTTTTCCTGGTACTCGCCCGGATTCTACCATTTTTCGATACTCACACGCATTGGACCCTTTTCCAGTACTCACCCGGATAGTTTTTCGATACTCGCAAGATTCTACCTTTTGTTGGTACTCGCCGTGATTCTACCATTTTTCGGTACTCACACTGATTGGATCATTTTCCGGTACTCGCCCGAATTCTACCTTTTCTCGGTACTCGCTCAGATTCTACCTTTTCCGGTACTCGCGGAAACAGTTTTTCGATGCTCGCACGAATTCCACCTTTTCCCGGTAGTTGCCCGGATTCTACTATTTTTCGGTACTCACATTGATTCGACTCTTTTTCGGTACTCGCCCGGACAGTTTTTCTATACTCGCACGGAATCTACCTTTTGCCGGTACTCGCCCTGATTCTACCATTTTTCGGTACTCACACTGGTTGGACCCTATTCCGGTACACGCCCAAATAGGTTTGTGATACTCGCACGGATTCTACCTTTTCCCGATACTGGCCCGCACAGTTTTTCGATGCTCGCACGAATTCTACCTTTTCCCGGTACTCGCTCGGATTCTACCATTTTTCGGTACTCACACTGATTGGACCCTTTTGCGGTACTCGCCCAAACAGATTTCCGATACTCGCACGGATTCTACCTTTTCCCGATACTAGCCCAGATTCTACCATTTTTCGGTACTCACATGTATTGGACCTTTTTCCGGTACTCTCCCGCACAGTTTGTCGATGCTCGCACGAATTCTACATTTTCTCGGTACTCGCTCGGATTCTACCATTTTTCGGTACTCACATTGATTGGACCCTTTTCCGGTACTCGCCCAATCAGATTTCCGATACTCGCACGGATTCTACCTTTTCCCGGTACTCGCTCGGATTCTACCATTTTTCGGTACTCACACTGATTGGACCCTTTTCCGGTACTCGCCCAATCAGATTTCCGATACTCGCACGGATTCTACCTTTTCCCGGTACTCGCTCGGATTCTACCATTTTTCGGTACTCACACTGATTGGACCCTTTTCCAGTGCTCGCCCAAACAGTTTTCCGGTACTCGCACAGATTCTACCTTTTTACTGGCCCGGATTCTACCATTTTTGGATTCTCACATGTATTGGACCTTTTTCCGGTACTCGCTCGCACAGTTTTTCGATGCTCGCTCGAATTCTACCTTTTCCCGGTACTCGCCCGGATTCTACCATTTTTCGATACTCACACACATTGGACCCTTTTCCAGTACTCGCCCGGAAATTTTTTCAATACTCGCAAGATTCTATCTTTTGCTGGTACTCACCCTGATTCTACCATTTTTCGGTACTCTAACTGTTTGGATCATTTTCTGGTACTCGCCCGCACAGTTTTTCGATACTCGCACGTATTACCTTTTCCCGGTACTCGCTCGGATTCTACCATTTTTCGGTACTCACATGTATTGACCTTTTTTCGGTACTCACACGCATAGTTTTTCGATGCTCGCACGGATTCTACCTTTTCCCGGTGTTCGCCCGGATTCTATCATTTTTCGATACTCACACACATTGGACCCTTTTCCAGTACTCGCCCAGACAGTTTTTCGATACTCGCAAGATTCTACCTTTTGCTGGTACTCGCCCTGATTCTACCATTTTTCGGTACTCACACTGATTGGATCATTTTCCGGTACTCGCCTGCATAGTTTTTCGATACTCGCACGGATTCTACCTTTTGCTGGTACTCGCCCTGATTCTACCATTTTTCGGTACTCACACTGATTGGATCCTTTTTGGTACTCGCCCGCACAATTTTTCGATACTCGCACGGATTCTACATTTTCACGGTACTGGCTCGGATTCTAGCATTTTTTGGTACTCACACTGATTGGACCCTTTTCCGGTACTCCCCCAAACAAAATTCCGATTCTCGCACAGATTCTACCTTTTCCCGATACTCCTCCGGATTCTACAATTTTTCGGTACTCACACTCATTTGACCCTTTTCCGGTTCTCGCTCGGACAGTTTTTCGATACTCGCTAGATTCTACCTTTTGCTGGTACTCGCCCTGATTCTACCATTTTTCGGTACTCACACTGATTGGATCATTTTTCGGTACTCGCCCGCACAGTTTTTCGATACTCGCACGGATTCTACCTTTTGCTGGTACTCGCCCTGATTCTACCATTTTTCGGTACTCACACTGATTGGATCATTTGCCGGTACTCGCCTGCACAGTTTTTCGATACTCGCACGTATTCTACCTTTTGCTCGTACTCGCCCTGATTCTACCATTTTTCGGTACTCACACTGATTGGATCCTTTTTGGTACTCGCCCGCACAATTTTTCGATACTCGCACGGATTCTACATTTTCACGGTACTCGCTCGGATTCTACCATTTTTTGGTACACACACTGATTGGACCCTTTTCCGGTACTCCCCCAAACAGAATTCCGATTCTCGCACAATTCTACCTTTTCCCGGTACTCCTCCGGATTCTACAATTTTTCGGTACTCACACTCATTTGACCCTTTTCCGGTTCTCGCTCGAACAGTTTTTCGATACTCGCTAGATTCTACCTTTTGCTGGTACTCGCCCTGATTCTACCATTTTTCGGTACTCACACTGATTGGACCCTTTTCCGGTACTCGCCCGCACAGTTTTTCAATGCTCGCACGTATTCTACCTTTTCCCGGTACTCACTCGGATTCTACCATTTTTCGATACTCACACTGATTGGACCCTTTTCCGGTACTCGCCCGCACAGTTTTTCGATGCTCGCATGGATTCTTCCTTTTCCCGTTATTCGCTCGGATTCTACCATTTTTTCGGTACTCACACTGATTGGACCCTTTTCCGGTACTCGCCCAAATAGTTTTCCGATACTCGCACGGATTCTACCCTTTCCCGTTGCTCGCCCGAATTCTACCATTTTTCGGTACTCACACTGATTGGACACTTTTTCGGTACTCGCCCGCACAGTTTTTCGATGCTCGCACGGATTCTACGTTTTCCCGGTACGGGCCCGAATTCTACCATTTTTCGGTACTCACACTGATTGGACCCTTTTCCGATACTCGCCCGCACAGTTTTTCGATGCTCGCACGGATTCTACCTTTCCCCGGTACTCGCTCAGATTCTACATTTTTCGGTACTCACACTGATTGGACCCTTTTCCGGTACTCGCCCGCACAGTTTTTCGATCCTCGCACGGATTCTACGTTTTCCCGGGACGGGCCCGAATTCTACCATTTTTCGGTACTAACACTGATTGGACCCTTTTCCGGTACTCGCCCGCACAGTTTTTCGAAGCTCGCACGTATTCTACCTTTTCCCGGTACTCACTCGGATTCTACCATTTTTCGATACTCACACTGATAGGACCCTTTTCCGGTACTCGCCCGCACAGTTTTTCGATGCTCGCACGGATTCTACCTTTTCCCGGTACTCGCTCGGATTCTACCATTTTTCAGTACTCACACTGATTGGACCCTTTTCCGGTACTCGCGGAAATAGTTTTTCCATGCTCGCATGGATTCTACCATTTCTCGGTACTGGCCCGAATTCTACGTTTTTTCGGTACTCACACTGATTGGACACTTTTTTGGTATTCGCACGCACAATTTTTCGATGCTCGCACATATTCTACCTTTTCCCGGTACTCGCTCAGATTCTACATTTTTTGGTACTCACACTGATTTGACCCTTTTCCTGTACTCGCCCAGACAGTTTTTCCATACTCGCAAGATTCCACCTTTTGCTGGTACTTGCCCTGATTCTACCATTTTTCGGTACTAACACTTATTCGACCCTTTTCCTGTACTCGCGGAAATAGTTTTTCAATGCTCGCATGGATTCTACCTTTTCCCGGTACTCGTCCGGATTCTACAATTTTTCGGTACTCACACTGATTCGACTCTTTTTCAGTACTCGCCCGGACAGTTTTTCGATACTCGCACGGATTCTATGTTTTCTCCGTACTCGCCCTGATTCTACCATTTTTCGGTACTCACACTCATCGGACCCTTTTCCGGTACTCGCCCAAACAGTTTTCCGATAGTCGCACGGATTCTACCTTTTCCCGGTACTTGCCCGGATTCTACCATTTTTCGGTACTACACTGATTGGACACTTTTCCGGTACTCGCCCGCACAGTTTTTCGATGCTCGTAGGGATTCTACCTTTTCCCAATACTAGCTCGGATTCTACCATTTTTCGGTACTCACACTGATTGGACCCTTTTCCGGTACTCGCCCAAATAGTTTTCCGACACTCGCACGGATTCTACCTTTTCCCGGTGCTCGCCCGAATTCTACCATTTTTCGATACTCACACTGATTGGACCCTTTTCCGGTACTCGCGGAATCAGTTTTTCGATGCTCGCATGGATTCTACCATTTCCCGGTACTGGCCTGAATTCTTCGTTTTTTCGGTACTCACACTGATTGGACCCTTTTCCGGTACTCGCCCGCACAATTTTTCGATAATCTAACGGATTCTACCTTTTCCCGGTACTCGCTCGGATTCTATCATTTTTCGGTACTCACAGTGATTGGACCCTTTTCTGGTAGTCGCCCAACTAGATTTCCGACACTCGCACGGATTCTACCTTTTGCTGGTACTCGCCCGGATTCTACCAATTTTCGATACTCACACTGATTGGACCCTTTTCCGAAACTCGTCCGGACAGTTTTTCGACACTCGCACGGATTCTACCTTTTGTTGATACTCGCCTTGATTCTACCAATTTTCAGTACTCACAGTGATTGGATCCTTTTCCGGTACTCGCCCGAACAGTTTTCCGAAACTCACACGGATTCTACCTTTTCATGGTACTCGCTCGGATTCTACCTTTTTTCGGTACTCACACTGATTGGACCCTTTTCCGGTACTCGCGGAACTAGTTTTTCGATGCTCGCATGGATTCTTCCTTTTCCCGGTACTCGTCCGGATTCTACAATTTTTCGATACTCACATTGATTTGACTCTTTTTCGATACTCGCACGGATTCTATGTTTTCCCGGTACTCGCCCTGATTCTACCATTTTTCGGTACTCACACTAATTGGACCCCTTTTCGGTACTCGCCCAAACAGTTTTCCGATAGTCGCACGGATTCTACCTTTTCCCGGTACTTGCACGGATTCTACCATTTCCCGGTGCTCGCCCGAATTCTACCATTTTTCGGTACTCACACTAATTGGACCCTTTTCCGGTACTCGCGGAAACAGTTTTTCGATGCTCGCATGGATTCTACCATTTCCCGGTACTGGCCCAAATTCTATGTTTTTTCGGTACTCACACTGATTGGACACTTTTCCGGTACTCGCCCGCACAGTTTTTCGATGCTCGCACGTATTCTACCTTTTCCCAGTACTCGCTCGGATTCTACGATTTTTTGGTACTCACACTGATTGGACCCTTTTCCTGTACTCGCCCAGACAGTTTTTCCATACTCGCAAGATTCCACCTTTTCCAGGTACTTGCCCTGATTCTACCATTTTTCGGTACTCACACTTATTCGACCCTTTTCTGGTACTCGCGGAAACAATTTTTCGATGCTCGCATGGATTCTACCTTTTCTCGGTACTTGTCCGGATTCTACAATTTTTCGGCACTTACATTGATTTGACTCTTTTTCGGTACTCGCCCGGACAGTTTTTCGATACTCGCACGAATTCTATGTTTTCCTGGTACTCGCCCTGATTCTTCCATTTTTCTGTACTCACACTGATTGGAACCTTTTCCGGTACTCGCCCAAACAGTTTTTCGATAGTCGCACAGATTCTACCTTTTCCCGGTACTTGCCCATATTCTACCATTTTTCGGTACTCACACTGATTGGACCCTTTTTCGGTACTCGCCCGCACAGTTTTTCAATGCTCGCACGGATTCTACGTTTTCCCGGGACGGGCCAAAATTCTACCATTTTTCGGTACTCACACTGATTGGACCCTTTTCGGGTACTCGCCCACACATTTTTTCGATGCTCGCACGGATTCTACCTTTTCCCGGTACTCGCTCGGATTCTACCATTTTTCGGTACTCACACTGATTGGACCCTTTTCCGGTACTCGCCCAAATAGTTTTCCGATACTCGCACGGATTCTACCTTTTCCCGGTGCTCGCCCGAATTCTACCATTTTTCGGTACTCACATTGATTGGACCCTTTTCCGGTACTCGCGGAAATAGTTTTTCGATGCTCGCATGGATTCTACCATTTCCCGGTACTGGCCCGAATTCTACGTTTTTTCGGTACTCACACTGATTGGACCCTTTTCCGGTACTCGACCAAACAGATTTCCGACACTCGAACGGATTCTACCTTTTCCCGGTACTCGCCCGGAGTCTACAATTTTTCGGTACTCAAATTGATTCGATTCTTTTTCGGTACTCGCCCGGACAGTTTTTCGATACTCGCACGGATTCTACCTTTTCCCGGTACTCGCCCGGATTCTACCATTTTTCGGTACTTACACTGATTGGACCCATTTACAGTACTCGCGGAAACAGTTTATCGACGCTCGCATGGATTCTACCTTTTCTTGGTACTCGCCTGGATTCTACAATTTTTCGGTACTCATATTGATTCGACTCTTTTTTGGTACTCGCCCGGACAGTTTTTCGATAATCGCACGGATTCTACCTTTTCCCGGTACTCGCCCGGATTCTACCATTTGTCGGTACTCACACTGATAGGACCCCTTTCCGGTACTCGCCCTGATTCTACAATTTTTCGGTACTCACAGTGATTGGATCCTTTTCCGGTACTCTCCATCACAGTTTTTCAATACTCGCACGGATTCTACCTTTTCCCAGTACTCGCACGGATTCTACCATTTTTCGGTACTGACACTGATTGGACCCTTTTTCGGTACTCGCGGAAAAAGTTTTTCGATGCTCGCATGGATTCTACCTTTTCCCGATACTCGCTCGGATTCAACCATTTTTTGGTACTCACACTGAGTGGACCCTTTTTCGGTACTGGCGGAAACAGTTTTTTGATGCTCGCATGGATTCTACCTTTTCTCGGTACTCGCCCGGATTCTACAATTTTTCGGTACTCACATTGATTCGACTCTTTTTCGGTACTCGCTCGGACAATTTTTGCATACTCGCACGGATTCTATGTTTTCCCGGTACTCGCCCGCACAGTTTTTCGATACTCGCACGGATTCTACCTTTTCCCGGTACTCGCTCGGATTGTACCATTTTTCGGTACTCACAGTGATTGGAACCTTTTGCCGGTACTCGCCCAAACAGTTTTCCGATACTCATACGGATTCTACCTTTTCTGGGTACTCGCCCGGATTCAACAATTTTTTGGTACTCACACTGATTGGACCCTTTTTCGGTACTGGCGGAAACAGTTTTTCGATGCTCGCATGGATTCTACCTTTTCATGGTACTCCCTCGGATTCTACCATTTTTCGGTACTCACACTGATTGGACCCTTTTCCGGTACTCGGCCAAACTGTTTTCCGATGCTCGCATGGATTCTACCTTTTCCCGGTACTCGCTCGGATTGTACCATTTTTCGGTACTCACAGTGATTGGACCCTTTTGCCGGTACTCGCCCAAACAGTTTTCCGATACTCATACGGATTCTACCTTTTCTGGGTACTCGCCCGGATTCAACAATTTTTTGGTACTCACACTGATTGGACCCTTTTTCGGTACTGGCGGAAACAGTTTTTCGATGCTCGCATGGATTCTACCTTTTCATGGTACTCGCTCGGATTCTACCATTTTTCGGTACTCACACTGATTGGACCCTTTTACGGTACTCGCGGAAATAGTTTTTCGATGCTCGCATGGATTCTACCTTTTCCCGGTTCTCGCTCGGATTCAACCATTTTTTGGTACTCACACTGATTGAACCCTTTTTCGGTACTGGCGGAAACAGTTTTTTGATGCTCGCATGGATTCTACCTTTTCCCGGTACTCGCCCGGATTCTACATTTTTTCGTTACTCACATTGATTCGACTCTTTTTCGGTACTCCCCCGGACAGTTTTTGCATGCTCGCACGGATTCTATGTTTTCCCGGTACTCGCCCACAAAGTTTTTCGATACTCGCACGGATTCTACCTTTTCCCGGTACTCGCTCGGATTGTACCATTTTTCGATACTCACAGTGATTGGAAGCTTTTACCGGTACTCGCCCAAACAGTTTTCCGATACTCGCACGGATTCTACCTTTTCCCGGTACTCGACCGGATTCAACAATTTTTTGGTACTCACACTGATTGGACCCTTTTTCGGTACTGGCGGAAACAGTTTTTCGATGCTCGCATGGATTCTACCTTTTCATGGTACCCGCTCGGATTCTACCATTTTTCGGTACTCACACTGATTGGACCCTTTTCCGGTACTCGCCCAAACAGTTTTCCGATACTCGCACGGATTCTACCTTTTCCCGGTACTCGCACGGATTCTACCATTTTTCGGTACTGACACTGATTGGACCCTTTTACGGTACTCGCGGAAAAAGTTTTTCGATGCTCGCATGGATTCTACCTTTTCCCGGTACTCGCCCGGATTCAACCACTTTTTGATACTCACACTGATTGGACCCTTTTTCGGTACTGGCGGAAACAGTTTTTCGATGCTCGTATGGATTCTAACTTTTCCCGGAACTTGCCCGGATTCTACAATTTTTCGGTACTCACATTGATTTGACTCTTTTTCGGTACTCGCCCGGACAGTTTTTCGATACTCGCACGGATTCTACCTTTTCCCGGTAGCCGCTCGGATTCTACAATTTTTCGGTACTGACACTGATTGGACCCTTTTACGGTACTCGTGGAAACAGTTTTTCGATGCTCGCATGGATTCTACCTTTTCCCGGTACTCGCCCGGATTCAACCATTTTTTGATACTCACACTGATTGGACCCTTTTTCGGTACTGGCGGAAACAGTTTTTCGATGCTCGCATGGATTCTACCTTTTCATGGTACTCGCTCGGATTCTACCATTTTTCGGTACTCACACTGATTGGACCCTTTTCCGGTACTCGGCCAAACTGTTTTCCGATACTCGCACGGATTCTACCTTTTCCCGGTACTCGCTCGGATTGTACCATTTTTCGGTACTCACAGTGATTGGAAGCTTTTACCGGTACTCGCCCAAACAGTTTTCCGATACTCGCACGGATTCTACCTTTTCCCGCTACTCGCCCGGATTCAACAATTTTTTGGTACTCACACTGATTGGACCCTTTTTCGGTACTGGCGGAAACAGTTTTTCGATGCTCGCATGGATTCTACCTTTTCATGGTACCCGCTCGGATTCTACCATTTTTCGGTACTCACACTGATTGGACCCTTTTCCGGTACTCGCCCAAACAGTTTTCCGATACTCGCACGGATTCTACCTTTTCCCGGTACTCGCACGGATTCTACCATTTTTCGGTACTGACACTGATTGGACCCTTTTACGGTACTCGCGGAAAAAGTTTTTCGATGCTCGCATGGATTCTACCTTTTCCCGGTACTCGCCCGGATTCAACCACTTTTTGATACTCACACTGATTGGACCCTTTTTCGATACTGGCGGAAACAGTTTTTCGATGCTCGCATGGATTCTAACTTTTCCCGGTACTTGCCCGGATTCTACAATTTTTCGGTACTCACATTGATTTGACTCTTTTTCGGTACTCGCCCGGACAGTTTTTCGATACTCGCACGGATTCTACCTTTTCCCGGTAGCCGCTCGGATTCTACCATTTTTCGGTAGTGACACTGATTGGACCCTTTTACGGTACTCGTGGAAACAGTTTTTCGATGCTCGCATGGATTCTACCTTTTCCCGGTACTCGCCCGGATTCAACCATTTTTTGATACTCACACTGATTGGACCCTTTTTCGGTACTGGCGGAAACAGTTTTTCGATGCTCGCATGGATTCTACCTTTTCATGGTACTCGCTCGGATTCTACCATTTTTCGGTACTCACACTGATTGGACCCTTTTCCGGTACTCGGCCAAACTGTTTTCCGATACTCGCACGGATTCTACCTTTTCCCGGTACTCGCTCGGATTGTACCATTTTTCGGTACTCACAGTGATTGGAAGCTTTTACCGGTACTCGCCCAAACAGTTTTCCGATACTCGCACGGATTCTACCTTTTCCCGCTACTCGCCCGGATTCAACAATTTTTTGGTACTCACACTGATTGGACCCTTTTTCGGTACTGGCGGAAACAGTTTTTCGATGCTCGCATGGATTCTACCTTTTCATGGTACCCGCTCGGATTCTACCATTTTTCGGTACTCACACTGATTGGACCCTTTTCCGGTACTCGCCCAAACAGTTTTCCGATACTCGCACGGATTCTACCTTTTCCCGGTACTCGCACGGATTCTACCATTTTTCGGTACTGACACTGATTGGACCCTTTTACGGTACTCGCGGAAAAAGTTTTTCGATGCTCGCATGGATTCTACCTTTTCCCGGTACTCGCCCGGATTCAACCACTTTTTGATACTCACACTGATTGGACCCTTTTTCGATACTGGCGGAAACAGTTTTTCGATGCTCGCATGGATTCTAACTTTTCCCGGTACTTGCCCGGATTCTACAATTTTTCGGTACTCACATTGATTTGACTCTTTTTCGGTACTCGCCCGGACAGTTTTTCGATACTCGCACGGATTCTACCTTTTCCCGGTAGCCGCTCGGATTCTACCATTTTTCGGTAGTGACACTGATTGGACCCTTTTACGGTACTCGTGGAAACAGTTTTTCGATGCTCGCATGGATTCTACCTTTTCCCGGTACTCGCCCGGATTCAACCATTTTTTGATACTCACACTGATTGGACCCTTTTTCGGTACTGGCGGAAACAGTTTTTCGATGCTCGCATGGATTCTACCTTTTCATGGTACTCGCTCGGATTCTACCATTTTTCGGTACTCACACTGATTGGACCCTTTTCCGGTACTCGGCCAAACTGTTTTCCGATACTCGCACGGATTCTACCTTTTCCCGGTACTCGCTCGGATTGTACCATTTTTCGGTACTCACAGTGATTGGAAGCTTTTACCGGTACTCGCCCAAACAGTTTTCCGATACTCGCACGGATTCTACCTTTTCCCGCTACTCGCCCGGATTCAACAATTTTTTGGTACTCACACTGATTGGACCCTTTTTCGGTACTGGCGGAAACAGTTTTTCGATGCTCGCATGGATTCTACCTTTTCATGGTACCCGCTCGGATTCTACCATTTTTCGGTACTCACACTGATTGGACCCTTTTCCGATACTCGCCCAAACAGTTTTCCGATACTCGCACGGATTCTACCTTTTCCCGGTACTCGCACGGATTCTACCATTTTTCGGTACTGACACTGATTGGACCCTTTTACGGTACTCGCGGAAAAAGTTTTTCGATGCTCGCATGGATTCTACCTTTTCCCGGTACTCGCCCGGATTCAACCACTTTTTGATACTCACACTGATTGGACCCTTTTTCGATACTGGCGGAAACAGTTTTTCGATGCTCGCATGGATTCTAACTTTTCCCGGTACTTGCCCGGATTCTACAATTTTTCGGTACTCACATTGATTTGACTCTTTTTCGGTACTCGCCCGGACAGTTTTTCGATACTCGCACGGATTCTACCTTTTCCCGGTAGCCGCTCGGATTCTACCATTTTTCGGTAGTGACACTGATTGGACCCTTTTACGGTACTCGTGGAAACAGTTTTTCGATGCTCGCATGGATTCTACCTTTTCCCGGTACTCGCCCGGATTCAACCATTTTTTGATACTCACACTGATTGGACCCTTTTTCGGTACTGGCGGAAACAGTTTTTCGATGCTCGCATGGATTCTACCTTTTCCCGGTACTCGCCCGGATTCTACAATTTTTCGGTACTCACATTGATTCGACACTTTTTCGGTACTCGCCCGGACAGTTTTTCGATACTCGCACGGATTCTACCTTTTCCCGGTACTCGCTCGGATTGTACCATTTTTCGGTACTCACAGTGATTGGAACCTTTTGCCGGTACTCGCCCAAACAGTTTTCCGATACTCATACGGATTCTACCTTTTCTGGGTACTCGCCCGGATTCAACAATTTTTTGGTACTCACACTGATTGGACCCTTTTTCGGTACTGGCGGAAACAGTTTTTCGATGCTCGCATGGATTCTACCTTTTCATGGTACTCGCTCGGATTCTACCATTTTTCGGTACTCACACTGATTGGACCCTTTTCCGGTACTCGGCCAAACTGTTTTCCGATACTCGCACGGATTCTACCTTTTCCCGGTACTCGCTCGGATTGTACCATTTTTCGGTACTCACAGTGATTGGAAGCTTTTACCGGTACTCGCCCAAACAGTTTTCCGATACTCGCACGGATTCTACCTTTTCCCGCTACTCGCCCGGATTCAACAATTTTTTGGTACTCACACTGATTGGACCCTTTTTCGGTACTGGCGGAAACAGTTTTTCGATGCTCGCATGGATTCTACCTTTTCATGGTACCCGCTCGGATTCTACCATTTTTCGGTACTCACACTGATTGGACCCTTTTCCGGTACTCGCCCAAACAGTTTTCCGATACTCGCACGGATTCTACCTTTTCCCGGTACTCGCACGGATTCTACCATTTTTCGGTACTGACACTGATTGGACCCTTTTACGGTACTCGCGGAAAAAGTTTTTCGATGCTCGCATGGATTCTACCTTTTCCCGGTACTCGCCCGGATTCAACCACTTTTTGATACTCACACTGATTGGACCCTTTTTCCATACTGGCGGAAACAGTTTTTCGATGCTCGCATGGATTCTAACTTTTCCCGGTACTTGCCCGGATTCTACAATTTTTCGGTACTCACATTGATTTGACTCTCTTTCGGTACTCGCCCGGACAGTTTTTCGATACTCGCACGGATTCTACCTTTTCCCGGTAGCCGCTCGGATTCTACCATTTTTCGGTAGTGACACTGATTGGACCCTTTTACGGTACTCGTGGAAACAGTTTTTCGATGCTCGCATGGATTCTACCTTTTCCCGGTACTCGCCCGGATTCAACCATTTTTTGATACTCACACTGATTGGAAGCTTTTACCGGTACTCGCCCAAACAGTTTTCCGATACTCGCACGGATTCTACCTTTTCCCGCTACTCGCCCGGATTCAACAATTTTTTGGTACTCACACTGATTGGACCCTTTTTCGGTACTGGCGGAAACAGTTTTTCGATGCTCGCATGGATTCTACCTTTTCATGGTTCCCGCTCGGATTCTACCATTTTTCGGTACTCACACTGATTGGACCCTTTTCCGGTACTCGCCCAAACAGTTTTCCGATACTCGCACGGATTCTACCTTTTCCCGGTACTCGCACGGATTCTACCATTTTTCGGTACTGACACTGATTGGACCCTTTTACGGTACTCGCGGAAAAAGTTTTTCGATGCTCGCATGGATTCTACCTTTTCCCGGTACTCGCCCGGATTCAACCACTTTTTGATACTCACACTGATTGGACCCTTTTTCGATACTGGCGGAAACAGTTTTTCGATGCTCGCATGGATTCTAACTTTTCCCGGTACTTGCCCGGATTCTACAATTTTTCGGTACTCACATTGATTTGACTCTTTTTCGGTACTCGCCCGGACAGTTTTTCGATACTCGCACGGATTCTACCTTTTCCCGGTAGCCGCTCGGATTCTACCATTTTTCGGTAGTGACACTGATTGGACCCTTTTACGGTACTCGTGGAAACAGTTTTTCGATGCTCGCATGGATTCTACCTTTTCCCGGTACTCGCCCGGATTCAACCACTTTTTGATACTCACACTGATTGGACCCTTTTTCGATACTGGCGGAAACAGTTTTTCGATGCTCGCATGGATTCTAACTTTTCCCGGTACTTGCCCGGATTCTACAATTTTTCGGTACTCACATTGATTTGACTCTTTTTCGGTACTCGCCCGGACAGTTTTTCGATACTCGCACGGATTCTACCTTTTCCCGGTAGCCGCTCGGATTCTACCATTTTTCGGTAGTGACACTGATTGGACCCTTTTACGGTACTCGTGGAAACAGTTTTTCGATGCTCGCATGGATTCTACCTTTTCCCGGTACTCGCCCGGATTCAACCATTTTTTGATACTCACACTGATTGGACCCTTTTTCGGTACTGGCGGAAACAGTTTTTCGATGCTCGCATGGATTCTACCTTTTCCCGGTACTCGCCCGGATTCTACAATTTTTCGGTACTCACATTGATTCGACACTTTTTCGGTACTCGCCCGGACAGTTTTTCGATACTCGCACGGATTCTACCTTTTCCCGGTACTCGCTCGGATTGTACCATTTTTCGGTACTCACAGTGATTGGAACCTTTTGCCGGTACTCGCCCAAACAGTTTTCCGATACTCATACGGATTCTACCTTTTCTGGGTACTCGCCCGGATTCAACAATTTTTTGGTACTCACACTGATTGGACCCTTTTTCGGTACTGGCGGAAACAGTTTTTCGATGCTCGCATGGATTCTACCTTTTCATGGTACCCGCTCGGATTCTACCATTTTTCGGTACTCACACTGATTGGACCCTTTTCCGGTACTCGCCCAAACAGTTTTCCGATACTCGCACGGATTCTACCTTTTCCCGGTACTCGCACGGATTCTACCATTTTTCGGTACTGACACTGATTGGACCCTTTTACGGTACTCGCGGAAAAAGTTTTTCGATGCTCGCATGGATTCTACCTTTTCCCGGTACTCGCCCGGATTCAACCACTTTTTGATACTCACACTGATTGGACCCTTTTTCGGTACTGGCGGAAACAGTTTTTCGATGCTCGTATGGATTCTAACTTTTCCCGGAACTTGCCCGGATTCTACAATTTTTCGGTACTCACATTGATTTGACTCTTTTTCGGTACTCGCCCGGACAGTTTTTCGATACTCGCACGGATTCTACCTTTTCCCGGTAGCCGCTCGGATTCTACAATTTTTCGGTACTGACACTGATTGGACCCTTTTACGGTACTCGTGGAAACAGTTTTTCGATGCTCGCATGGATTCTACCTTTTCCCGGTACTCGCCCGGATTCAACCATTTTTTGATACTCACACTGATTGGACCCTTTTTCGGTACTGGCGGAAACAGTTTTTCGATGCTCGCACGGATTCTACCTTTTCCCGGTAGCCGCTCGGATTCTACAATTTTTCGGTACTGACACTGATTGGACCCTTTTACGGTACTCGTGGAAACAGTTTTTCGATGCTCGCATGGATTCTACCTTTTCCCGGTACTCGCCCGGATTCAACCATTTTTTGATACTCACACTGATTGGACCCTTTTTCGGTACTGGCGGAAACAGTTTTTCGATGCTCGCATGGATTCTACCTTTTCATGGTACTCGCTCGGATTCTACCATTTTTCGGTACTCACACTGATTGGACCCTTTTCCGGTACTCGGCCAAACTGTTTTCCGATACTCGCACGGATTCTACCTTTTCCCGGTACTCGCTCGGATTGTACCATTTTTCGGTACTCACAGTGATTGGAAGCTTTTACCGGTACTCGCCCAAACAGTTTTCCGATACTCGCACGGATTCTACCTTTTCCCGCTACTCGCCCGGATTCAACAATTTTTTGGTACTCACACTGATTGGACCCTTTTTCGGTACTGGCGGAAACAGTTTTTCGATGCTCGCATGGATTCTACCTTTTCATGGTACCCGCTCGGATTCTACCATTTTTCGGTACTCACACTGATTGGACCCTTTTCCGGTACTCGCCCAAACAGTTTTCCGATACTCGCACGGATTCTACCTTTTCCCGGTACTCGCACGGATTCTACCATTTTTCGGTACTGACACTGATTGGACCCTTTTACGGTACTCGCGGAAAAAGTTTTTCGATGCTCGCATGGATTCTACCTTTTCCCGGTACTCGCCCGGATTCAACCACTTTTTGATACTCACACTGATTGGACCCTTTTTCCATACTGGCGGAAACAGTTTTTCGATGCTCGCATGGATTCTAACTTTTCCCGGTACTTGCCCGGATTCTACAATTTTTCGGTACTCACATTGATTTGACTCTTTTTCGGTACTCGCCCGGACAGTTTTTCGATACTCGCACGGATTCTACCTTTTCCCGGTAGCCGCTCGGATTCTACCATTTTTCGGTAGTGACACTGATTGGACCCTTTTACGGTACTCGTGGAAACAGTTTTTCGATGCTCGCATGGATTCTACCTTTTCCCGGTACTCGCCCGGATTCAACCATTTTTTGATACTCACACTGATTGGAAGCTTTTACCGGTACTCGCCCAAACAGTTTTCCGATACTCGCACGGATTCTACCTTTTCCCGCTACTCGCCCGGATTCAACAATTTTTTGGTACTCACACTGATTGGACCCTTTTTCGGTACTGGCGGAAACAGTTTTTCGATGCTCGCATGGATTCTACCTTTTCATGGTTCCCGCTCGGATTCTACCATTTTTCGGTACTCACACTGATTGGACCCTTTTCCGGTACTCGCCCAAACAGTTTTCCGATACTCGCACGGATTCTACCTTTTCCCGGTACTCGCACGGATTCTACCATTTTTCGGTACTGACACTGATTGGACCCTTTTACGGTACTCGCGGAAAAAGTTTTTCGATGCTCGCATGGATTCTACCTTTTCCCGGTACTCGCCCGGATTCAACCACTTTTTGATACTCACACTGATTGGACCCTTTTTCGATACTGGCGGAAACAGTTTTTCGATGCTCGCATGGATTCTAACTTTTCCCGGTACTTGCCCGGATTCTACAATTTTTCGGTACTCACATTGATTTGACTCTTTTTCGGTACTCGCCCGGACAGTTTTTCGATACTCGCACGGATTCTACCTTTTCCCGGTAGCCGCTCGGATTCTACCATTTTTCGGTAGTGACACTGATTGGACCCTTTTACGGTACTCGTGGAAACAGTTTTTCGATGCTCGCATGGATTCTACCTTTTCCCGGTACTCGCCCGGATTCAACCATTTTTTGATACTCACACTGATTGGACCCTTTTTCGGTACTGGCGGAAACAGTTTTTCGATGCTCGCATGGATTCTACCTTTTCCCGGTACTCGCCCGGATTCTACAATTTTTCGGTACTCACATTGATTCGACACTTTTTCGGTACTCGCCCGGACAGTTTTTCGATACTCGCACGGATTCTACCTTTTCCCGGTACTCGCTCGGATTGTACCATTTTTCGGTACTCACAGTGATTGGAACCTTTTGCCGGTACTCGCCCAAACAGTTTTCCGATACTCATACGGATTCTACCTTTTCTGGGTACTCGCCCGGATTCAACAATTTTTTGGTACTCACACTGATTGGACCCTTTTTCGGTACTGGCGGAAACAGTTTTTCGATGCTCGCATGGATTCTACCTTTTCATGGTACTCGCTCGGATTCTACCATTTTTCGGTACTCACACTGATTGGACCCTTTTACGGTACTCGCGGAAATAGTTTTTCGATGCTCGCATGGATTCTACCTTTTCCCGGTTCTCGCTCGGATTCAACCATTTTTTGGTACTCACACTGATTGAACCCTTTTTCGGTACTGGCGGAAACAGTTTTTTGATGCTCGCATGGATTCTACCTTTTCCCGGTACTCGCCCGGATTCTACATTTTTTCGTTACTCACATTGATTCGACTCTTTTTCGGTACTCCCTCGGACAGTTTTTGCATGCTCGCACGGATTCTATGTTTTCCCGGTACTCGCCCACAAAGTTTTTCGATACTCGCACGGATTCTACCTTTTCCCGGTACTCGCTCGGATTGTACCATTTTTCGATACTCACAGTGATTGGAAGCTTTTACCGGTACTCGCCCAAACAGTTTTCCGATACTCGCATGAATTCTAACTTTTCCCGGTACTCGATCGGATTCAACAATTTTTTGGTACTCACACTGATTGGACCCTTTTTCGGTACTGGCGGAAACAGTTTTTCGATGCTCGCATGGATTCTACCTTTTCATGGTACCCGCTCGGATTCTACCATTTTTCGGTACTCACACTGATTGGACCCTTTTCCGGTACTCGCCCAAACAGTTTTCCGATACTCGCACGGATTCTACCTTTTCCCGGTACTCGCACGGATTCTACCATTTTTCGGTACTGACACTGATTGGACCCTTTTACGGTACTCGCGGAAAAAGTTTTTCGATGCTCGCATGGATTCTACCTTTTCCCGGTACTCGCCCGGATTCAACCACTTTTTGATACTCACACTGATTGGACCCTTTTTCGGTACTGGCGGAAACAGTTTTTCGATGCTCGTATGGATTCTAACTTTTCCCGGAACTTGCCCGGATTCTACAATTTTTCGGTACTCACATTGATTTGACTCTTTTTCGGTACTCGCCCGGACAGTTTTTCGATACTCGCACGGATTCTACCTTTTCCCGGTAGCCGCTCGGATTCTACAATTTTTCGGTACTGACACTGATTGGACCCTTTTACGGTACTCGTGGAAACAGTTTTTCGATGCTCGCATGGATTCTACCTTTTCCCGGTACTCGCCCGGATTCAACCATTTTTTGATACTCACACTGATTGGACCCTTTTTCGGTACTGGCGGAAACAGTTTTTCGATGCTCGCATGGATTCTACCTTTTCATGGTACTCGCTCGGATTCTACCATTTTTCGGTACTCACACTGATTGGACCCTTTTCCGGTACTCGGCCAAACTGTTTTCCGATACTCGCACGGATTCTACCTTTTCCCGGTACTCGCTCGGATTGTACCATTTTTCGGTACTCACAGTGATTGGAAGCTTTTACCGGTACTCGCCCAAACAGTTTTCCGATACTCGCACGGATTCTACCTTTTCCCGCTACTCGCCCGGATTCAACAATTTTTTGGTACTCACACTGATTGGACCCTTTTTCGGTACTGGCGGAAACAGTTTTTCGATGCTCGCATGGATTCTACCTTTTCATGGTACCCGCTCGGATTCTACCATTTTTCGGTACTCACACTGATTGGACCCTTTTCCGGTACTCGCCCAAACAGTTTTCCGATACTCGCACGGATTCTACCTTTTCCCGGTACTCGCACGGATTCTACCATTTTTCGGTACTGACACTGATTGGACCCTTTTACGGTACTCGCGGAAAAAGTTTTTCGATGCTCGCATGGATTCTACCTTTTCCCGGTACTCGCCCGGATTCAACCACTTTTTGATACTCACACTGATTGGACCCTTTTTCGATACTGGCGGAAACAGTTTTTCGATGCTCGCATGGATTCTAACTTTTCCCGGTACTTGCCCGGATTCTACAATTTTTCGGTACTCACATTGATTTGACTCTTTTTCGGTACTCGCCCGGACAGTTTTTCGATACTCGCACGGATTCTACCTTTTCCCGGTAGCCGCTCGGATTCTACCATTTTTCGGTAGTGACACTGATTGGACCCTTTTACGGTACTCGTGGAAACAGTTTTTCGATGCTCGCATGGATTCTACCTTTTCCCGGTACTCGCCCGGATTCAACCATTTTTTGATACTCACACTGATTGGACCCTTTTTCGGTACTGGCGGAAACAGTTTTTCGATGCTCGCATGGATTCTACCTTTTCATGGTACTCGCTCGGATTCTACCATTTTTCGGTACTCACACTGATTGGACCCTTTTCCGGTACTCGGCCAAACTGTTTTCCGATACTCGCACGGATTCTACCTTTTCCCGGTACTCGCTCGGATTGTACCATTTTTCGGTACTCACAGTGATTGGAAGCTTTTACCGGTACTCGCCCAAACAGTTTTCCGATACTCGCACGGATTCTACCTTTTCCCGCTACTCGCCCGGATTCAACAATTTTTTGGTACTCACACTGATTGGACCCTTTTTCGGTACTGGCGGAAACAGTTTTTCGATGCTCGCATGGATTCTACCTTTTCATGGTACCCGCTCGGATTCTACCATTTTTCGGTACTCACACTGATTGGACCCTTTTCCGGTACTCGCCCAAACAGTTTTCCGATACTCGCACGGATTCTACCTTTTCCCGGTACTCGCACGGATTCTACCATTTTTCGGTACTGACACTGATTGGACCCTTTTACGGTACTCGCGGAAAAAGTTTTTCGATGCTCGCATGGATTCTACCTTTTCCCGGTACTCGCCCGGATTCAACCACTTTTTGATACTCACACTGATTGGACCCTTTTTCGGTACTGGCGGAAACATATTTTCGATGCTCGCATGGATTCTAACTTTTCCCGGAACTTGCCCGGATTCTACAATTTTTCGGTACTCACATTGATTTGACTCTTTTTCGGTACTCGCCCGGACAGTTTTTCGATACTCGCACGGATTCTACCTTTTCCCGGTAGCCGCTCGGATTCTACAATTTTTCGGTACTGACACTGATTGGACCCTTTTACGGTACTCGTGGAAACAGTTTTTCGATGCTCGCATGGATTCTACCTTTTCCCGGTACTCGCCCGGATTCAACCATTTTTTGATACTCACACTGATTGGACCCTTTTTCGGTACTGGCGGAAACAGTTTTTCGATGCTCGCATGGATTCTACCTTTTCATGGTACTCGCTCGGATTCTACCATTTTTCGGTACTCACACTGATTGGACCCTTTTCCGGTACTCGGCCAAACTGTTTTCCGATACTCGCACGAATTCTACCTTTTCCCGGTACTCGCTCGGATTGTACCATTTTTCGGTACTCACAGTGATTGGAAGCTTTTACCGGTACTCGCCCAAACAGTTTTCCGATACTCGCACGGATTCTACCTTTTCCCGCTACTCGCCCGGATTCAACAATTTTTTGGTACTCACACTGATTGGACCCTTTTTCGGTACTGGCGGAAACAGTTTTTCGATGCTCGCATGGATTCTACCTTTTCATGGTACCCGCTCGGATTCTACCATTTTTCGGTACTCACACTGATTGGACCCTTTTCCGGTACTCGCCCAAACAGTTTTCCGATACTCGCACGGATTCTACCTTTTCCCGGTACTCGCACGGATTCTACCATTTTTCGGTACTGACACTGATTGGACCCTTTTACGGTACTCGCGGAAAAAGTTTTTCGATGCTCGCATGGATTCTACCTTTTCCCGGTACTCGCCCGGATTCAACCACTTTTTGATACTCACACTGATTGGACCCTTTTTCGATACTGGCGGAAACAGTTTTTCGATGCTCGCATGGATTCTAACTTTTCCCGGTACTTGCCCGGATTCTACAATTTTTCGGTACTCACATTGATTTGACTCTTTTTCGGTACTCGCCCGGACAGTTTTTCGATACTCGCACGGATTCTACCTTTTCCCGGTAGCCGCTCGGATTCTACCATTTTTCGGTAGTGACACTGATTGGACCCTTTTACGGTACTCGTGGAAACAGTTTTTCGATGCTCGCATGGATTCTACCTTTTCCCGGTACTCGCCCGGATTCAACCATTTTTTGATACTCACACTGATTGGACCCTTTTTCGGTACTGGCGGAAACAGTTTTTCGATGCTCGCATGGATTCTACCTTTTCCCGGTACTCGCCCGGATTCTACAATTTTTCGGTACTCACATTGATTCGACACTTTTTCGGTACTCGCACGGATTCAACATTTTCCGGGTACCCGCCCAAATTCTACCATTTTTCGGTACTCACACTGATTGGATCCTTTTCCGGTACTCGCCTGCACATATTTTCGATACTCGCACGGATTCTACCTTTTCCCGGTAGCCGCTCGGATTCTACAATTTTTCGGTACTCACATTGATTGGACCCTTTTCCGGTACTCGCCCAAACAGTTTTCCTATACTCGCACAGATTCTACCTTTTCCCGGTACTCGCCCGGATTCTACCATTTTTCGGTACTGGCGGAAACAGTTTTTCGATGCTCGCATGGATTCTACCTTTTCATGGTACTCGCTCGGATTCTACCATTTTTCGGTACTGACACTGATTGGACCCTTTTACGGTACTGGCGGAAAAAGTTTTTCGATGCTCGCATGGATTCTACCTTTTCTGGGTACTCGCCCGGATTCAACCATTTTTTGATACTCACACTGATTGGACCCTTTTTCGGTACTGGCGGAAACAGTTTTTCGATTCTCGCATGGATTCTACCTTTTCCCGGTACTCGCCCGGATTCTACAATTTGTGGGTACTCACATTGATTCGACTCTTTTTCGGTACTCGCCTAGACAGTTTTTGCATACTCGCACGGATTCTAAGTTTTCCCGGTACTCGCCCGCACAGTTTTTCGATACTCGCACGGATTCTACCTTTTCCCGGTACTCGCCCGGATTCAATACTTTTTTGGTACTCACACTGATAAGACCCTTTTCCGGTACTGGCGGAAACAGTTTTTCGATGCTTGCATGGATTCTACCTTTTCATGGTACTCGCTCGGATTCTACCATTTTTGGGTACTCACACTGATTGGACCCTTTTCCAGTACTCGCCCAAACAGTTTTCCTATACTCGCACGGATTCTACCTTTTCCCGGTATTCGCCCGGATTCTACCATTTTTCGGTACTGACACTGATTGGACCCTTTTACGGTACTCGTGGAAACAGTTTTTCGATGGTCGCATGGATTCTACCTTTTCCCGGTACTCGCCCAGATTCAACCATTTCTTGGTACTCACACTGATTGGACCGTTTTTCGGTACTGGCGGAAACAGTTTTTCGATGCTCACATGGATTCTACCTTTTCATGGTACCCGCTCGGATTCTACCATTTTTCGGTATTCGCCCAAACAGTTTTCCGATACTCGCACGGATTCTACCTTTTCCCGGTACTCGCTCGGATTCTACAATTATTGGGTACTCACATTGATTCGACTCTTTTTCGGTACTCGCCCGGACAGTTTTTGCATACTCGCACGGATTCTAAGTTTTCCCGGTACTCGCCCGCATAGTTTGTCGATACTCGCACGGATTCTACCTTTTCCCGGTACTCGCTCGGATTGTACCATTTTTCGGTACTCACAGTGATTGGACCCTTTTGCCGGTACTCGCCCAAACATTTTTCCGATACTCGCACGGATTCTACCTTTTCCCGGTACTCGCCCGGATTCAACAATTTTTTGGTACTCACACTGATTGGACCCTTTTTCGGTACTGGCGGAAACAGTTTTTCGATGCTCGCATGGATTCTACCTTTTCATGGTACTCGCTCGGATTCTACCATTTTTCGGTATTCACACTGATTGGACCCTTTTCCGGTACTCGGCCAAACTGTTTTCCTATGCTCGCATGGATTCTACCTTTTCCCGGTACTCGCTCGGATTGTACCATTTTTCGGTACTCACAGTGATTGGACCCTTTTGCCGGTACTCGCCTGCACATATTTACGATACTCGCACGGATTCTACCTTTTCCCGGTAGCCGCTCGGATTCTACAATTTTTCGGTACTGACACTGATTGGACCCTTTTTCGGTACTCGTGGAAACAGTTTTTCGATGCTCGCATGGATTCTACCTTTTCCCGGTACTCGCCCGGATTCAACCATTTTTTGATACTCACACTGATTGGACCCTTTTTCGGTACTGGCGGAAACAGTTTTTCGATGCTCGCATGGATTCTACCTTTTCATGGTACTCGCTTGGATTGTACCATTTTTCGGTACTCACACTGATTGGATCCTTTTCCGGTACTCGCCTGCACATATTTACGATACTCGCACGGATTCTACCTTTTCCCGGTAGCCGCTCGGATTCTACCATTTTTCGGTACTCACATTGATTGAACCCTTTTCCGGTACTCGCCCAAACAGTTTTCCGATACTCGCACGGATTCTACCTTTTCCCGGTACTCGCCCGGATTCAACAATTTTTTGGTACTCAAACTGATTGGACCCTTTTTCGGTACTGGCGGAAACAGTTTTTCGATGCTCGCATGGATTCTACCTTTTCATGGTACTCGCTCGGATTCTACCATTTTTCGGTACTCACACTGATTAGACCCTTTTCCGGCACTCAGCCAAACTGTTTTCCGATACTCGCACGGATTCTACCTTTTCCCGGTACTCGCTCGGATTGTACCATTTTTCGGTACTCACAGTGATTGGACCCTTTTGCCGGTACTCGGCCAAACTGTTTTCCGATACTCGCACCGATTCTACCTTTTCCCGGTACTCGCTCGGATTGTACCATTTTTCGGTACTCACAGTGATTGGACCCTTTTGCTGGTACTCGCCCAAACTGTTTTTCGATACTCGCACGGATTCTACCTTTTCCCGGTACTCGCCCGGATTCAACAATTTTTTGGTACTCAAACTGATTGGACCCTTTTTCGGTACTGGCGGAAATAGTTTTTCGATGCTCGCATTGATTCTACCTTTTCCCGGTACTCGCCCGGATTCAACCATTTTTTGGTACTCACACTGATTGGACCCTTTTTCGGTACTGCCGGAAACAGTTTTTCGATGCTCACATGGATTCTACGTTTTCCCGGTACTCGCCCGGATTCTACAATTTTTGGGTACTCACATTGATTCGACTCTTTTTCGGTACTCGCCGAGACAGTTTTTGCATAATCGCACGGATTCTAAGTTTTCCCGGTACTCGCCCGCACAGTTTTTCGATACTCGCATGGATTCTACCTTTTCCCGATACTCGCTCGGATTGTACCATTTTTCGGTACTCACAGTGATTGGAACCTTTTGCCGGTACTCGCCCAAACAGTTTTCCGATACTCGCACGGATTCTACCTTTTCCCGGTACTCGCCCGGATTCAACCATTTTTTGATACTCACACTGATTGGACCCTTTTTCGGTACTGGCGGAAACAGTTTTTCGATGCTCGCATGGATTCTACCTTTTCATGGTACTCGCTCGGATTCTACCATTTTTCGGTAGTCGCCCAAACAGTTTTCCGATACTCGCACGGATTCTACCTTTTCCTGGTACTCGCCCGGACAGTTTTTGCATACTCGCACGGATTCTAAGTTTTCCCGGTACTCGCCCGCACAGTTTTTCGATACTCGCACGGATTCTACCTTTTCCCGGTACTCGCTCGGATTGTACCATTTTTCGGTACTTACAGTGATTGGACTCTTTTGCCGGTACTAGCCCAAACAGTTTTCCGATACTCGCACGGATTCTACCATTTTTCGGTACTCACACTGATTGGACCCTTTTCCAGTACTCGCCCAAACAGTTTTCCTATACTCGCACGGATTCTACCTTTTCCCGGTACTCGCCCGGATTCTACCATTTTTCGGTACTCACATTGATTAGACCCTTTTCCGGTACTCGCCCAAACAGTTTTCCTATACTCGCACGAAATCTATCTTTTCCCGGTACTCGCACGGATTCTACCATTTTTCGGTACTGACACTGATTGGACCCTTTTACGGTACTCGTGGAAACAGTTTTTCAATGCTCGCATGGATTCTACCTTTTCCTGGTACTCGCCCAGATTCAACCATTTTTTGGTACTCACACTGATTGGACCCTTTTTCTGTACTGGCGGAAACAGTTTTTCGATGCTCGCATGGATTCTACCTTTTCCCGGTACTCGCCCGGATTCTACAATTTTTCGGTACTCACATTGATTCTACAATTTTTCGGTACTCACATTGATTCTACTCTTTTTCGGTACTCGCCCGGACAGTTTTTCGATACTCGCACGGATTCTACCTTTTGCGGGTACTCGCCCAGATTCTACCATTTTTCGGTACTCACACTGATTCGATCCTTTTCCGGTACTCGCCTACACAGTTTTTCGATACTCGCACGGATTCTACCTTTTCCCGGTAGCCGCTCGGATTCTACCATTTTTCGGTACTCACATTGATTGGACCCTTTTCCGGTACTCGCCCAAACAGTTTTCCTATACTCGCACGGATTCTACCTTTTCCCGGTACTCGCCCGGATTCTACCATTTTTCGGTACTCACACTGATTCCCTCTTCCAGTACTCGCGGAAACAGTTTTTCGATGCTCGCATGGATTCTACCTTTTCCCGGTACTCGCCCGGATTCTACAATTTTTCGGTACTCACATTGATTGGACCCTTTTCCGGTACTCGCCCAAACAGTTTTCCTATACTCGCACGGATTCTACCTTTTCCCGGTACTCGCCCGGATTCTACCATTTTTCGGTACTCACACTGATTCCCTCTTCCAGTACTCGCGGAAACAGTTTTTCGATACTCGTATGGATTCTACCTTTTCCTGGTACTCGCCCGGATTCTACCATTTTTCGGTACTCACACTGATTGGACCCTTTTCCGATACTCGCGGAAACAGTTTTTCGATGCTCGCATGGACTCTACCTTTTCCCAGTACTCGCCCGGATTCAACCATTTTTTGGTACTCGCGCTGACTGGACCTTTTTTCGGTACTGGTGGAAACAGTTTTTCGATGCTCGCATGGATTCTACCTTTTCCCGGTACTCGCCCGGATTCTACAATTTTCGGTCCTCACATTGATTCGACTCTTTTTCGGTACTCGCCCGAACAGTTTTTCGAAACTCGCACGGATTCTACCTTTTGCGGGTACTCGCCCTGATTCTACCATTTTTCGGTACTCACACTGATTGGATCCTTTTCCGGTACTCGCCCGCACAGTTTTTCGATACTCGCACGGATTCTACCTTTTTCCCGGTAGTGGCTCGGATTCTACCATTTTTCGGTACTCACACTGATTGGACCCTTTTCCAGTACTCGCCCAAACAGTTTTCCGATAGTCGCACGGAATCTATCTTTTCCCGGTACTCGCACGGATTCTACCATTTTTCGGTACTGACACTGATTGGACCCTTTTACGGTACTCGTGGAAACAGTTTTTCGATGCTCGCATGGATTCTACCTTTTCCCGGTACTCGCCCAGATTCAACTATTTCTTGGTACTCACACTGATTGGACCCATTTTCGGTACTGGCGGAAACATTTTTTCGATGCTCGCATGGATTCTACCTTTTCCCGGTACTCGCCCGAATTCTACAATTTTTCGGTGCTCACATTGATTCGACTCTTTTTCGGTACTCGCCTGGACAGTTTTTCGATACTCGCACGGATTCTACCTTTTGCGGGTACTCGCCCAGATTCTACCATTTTTCGGTACTCACACTGATTGGATCCTTTTCCGGTACTCGCCTGCACAGTTTTTCGATACTCGCACGGATTCTACCTTTTCCCGGTAGCCGCTCGGATTCTACCATTTTTCGGTACTCACATTGATTGGACCCTTTTCCGGTACTCGCCCAAACAGTTTTCCTATACTCGCACGGATTCTACCTTTTCCCGGTACTCGCTCGGATTCAACCATTTTTTGGTACTCGCGCAGATTGGACCCTTTTTCGGTACTGGCGGAAACAGTTTTTCGATGCTCGCATGGATTCTACCTTTTCCCGGTACTCGCCCGGATTCTACCATTTTTCGGTACTCACACTGATTCGACCCTTTTACGGTACTCGCGGAACAGTTTTTCGATGCTCGCATGGACTCTACCTTTTCCCGGTACTCGCCCGGATTCTACAATTTTTCGGTACTCACATTGATTCGACTCTTTTTCGGTACTCGCCTAGAGAGTTTCTCGATACTCGCACGGATTCTACCTTTTGTGAGTACTCGCCCAGATTCTACCATTTTTCGGTACTCACACTGATTGGATCCTTTTCCGGTACTCGCCTACACAGTTTTTCGATACTCGCACGGATTCTACCTTTTCCCGGTAGCCGCTCGGATTCTACCATCTTTCGGTACTCACATTGATTGGACCCTTTTCCGGTACTCGCCCAAACAGTTTTCCTATACTCGCACGGATTCTACCTTTTCCCGGTACTCGCCCGGATTCTACCATTTTTCGGTACTCACACTGATTGGACCCTTTTCCGGTACTCGCGGAATAGTTTTTCGATGCTCGCATGGACTCTACCTTTTCCCGGTACTCGCCCGGATTCTGCAATTTTTCGGTACTCACATTGATTCGACTCTTTTTCGGTACTCGCCCGGACAGTTTCTCGATACTCGCACGGATTCTACCTTTTGCGGGTACTCGCCCAGATTCTACCATTTTACGGTACTCACACTGATTGGATCCTTTTCCGGTACTCGCCTACACAGTTTTTCGATACTCGCACAGATTCTACCTTTTGCGGGTACTCGCCCGGATTCTACCATTTTTCGGTACTCACACTGATTGGACCCTTTTCCAGTACTCGCCCAAACAGTTTTCCGATACTCGCACGGAATCTATCTTTTCCCGGTACTCGCACGGGTTCTACCATTTTTCGGTACTGACACTAATTAGACCCTTTTACGGTACTCGTGGAAACAGTTTTTCGATGCTCGCATGGATTCTACCTTTTCCCGGTACTCGCCCGGATTCTACCATTTTTCGGTACTCACACTGATTGGACCCTTTTACGGTACTTGCGGAACAGTTTTTCGATGCTCGCATGGACTCTACCTTTTCCCGGTACTCGCCCGGATTCTACAATTTTTCGGTACTCACATTGATTCGACTCTTTTTCGGTACTCGCCCGGACAGTTTTTCGATACTCGCACGGATTCTACCTTTTCCCGGTAGCCGCTCGGATTCTACCATTTTTCGGTACTCACATTGATTGGACCCTTTTCCGGTACTCGCCCAAACAGTTTTCCTATACTCGCACTGATTCTACCTTTTCCCGGTACTCGCCCGGATTCTACCTCTTCCCGGTACTCGCCCAAACAGTTTTCCTATACTCGCACGGATTCTACCATTTGTCGGTACTGATACTGATTGGACCCTTTTACGGTACTCGTGGAAACAGTTTTTCGATGCTCGCATGGATTCTACCTTTTCCCGGTACTCGCCCAGATTCAACCATTTCTTGGTACTCACATTGATTGGACCCTTTTTCGGTACTGGAGGAAACAGTTTTTGGATGCTCGCATGGATTCTACCTTTTCCCGGTACTCGCCCGGATTCTACAATTTTTCGGTACTCACATTGATTCGACTCTTTTTCGGTACTCGCCTAGAGAGTTTCTCGATACTCGCACGGATTCTACCTTTTGTGAGTACTCGCCCAGATTCTACCATTTTTCGGTACTCACACTGATTGGATCCTTTTCCGGTACTCGCCTACACAGTTTTTCGATACTCGCACGGATTCTACCTTTTCCCGGTAGCCGCTCGGATTCTACCATCTTTCGGTACTCACATTGATTGGACCCTTTTCCGGTACTCGCCCAAACAGTTTTCCTATACTCGCACGGATTCTACCTTTTCCCGGTACTCGCCCGGATTCTACCATTTTTCGGTACTCACACTGATTGGACCCTTTTCCGGTACTCGCGGAATAGTTTTTCGATGCTCGCATGGACTCTACCTTTTCCCGGTACTCGCCCGGATTCTGCAATTTTTCGGTACTCACATTGATTCGACTCTTTTTCGGTACTCGCCCGGACAGTTTCTCGATACTCGCACGGATTCTACCTTTTGCGGGTACTCGCCCAGATTCTACCATTTTACGGTACTCACACTGATTGGATCCTTTTCCGGTACTCGCCTACACAGTTTTTCGATACTCGCACAGATTCTACCTTTTGCGGGTACTCGCCCGGATTCTACCATTTTTCGGTACTCACACTGATTGGACCCTTTTCCAGTACTCGCCCAAACAGTTTTCCGATACTCGCACGGAATCTATCTTTTCCCGGTACTCGCACGGGTTCTACCATTTTTCGGTACTGACACTAATTAGACCCTTTTACGGTACTCGTGGAAACAGTTTTTCGATGCTCGCATGGATTCTACCTTTTCCCGGTACTCGCCCGGATTCTACCATTTTTCGGTACTCACACTGATTGGACCCTTTTACGGTACTCGCGGAACAGTTTTTCGATGCTCGCATGGACTCTACCTTTTCCCGGTACTCGCCCGGATTCTACAATTTTTCGGTACTCACATTGATTCGACTCTTTTTCGGTACTCGCCCGGACAGTTTTTCGATACTCGCACGGATTCTACCTTTTCCCGGTAGCCGCTCGGATTCTACCATTTTTCGGTACTCACATTGATTGGACCCTTTTCCGGTACTCGCCCAAACAGTTTTCCTATACTCGCACTGATTCTACCTTTTCCCGGTACTCGCCCGGATTCTACCTCTTCCCGGTACTCGCCCAAACAGTTTTCCTATACTCGCACGGATTCTACCATTTGTCGGTACTGATACTGATTGGACCCTTTTACGGTACTCGTGGAAACAGTTTTTCGATGCTCGCATGGATTCTACCTTTTCCCGGTACTCGCCCAGATTCAACCATTTCTTGGTACTCACATTGATTGGACCCTTTTTCGGTACTGGAGGAAACAGTTTTTGGATGCTCGCATGGATTCTACCTTTTCCCGGTACTCGCCCGGATTCTACAATTTTTCGGTACTCACATTGATTCGACTCTTTTTCGGTACTCGCCCGGACAGTTTTTCGATACTCGCACGGATTCTACCTTTTGCGGGTACTCGCCTAGATTCTACCGTTTTTCGGTACTCACAATGATTGGATCCTTTTCCGGTACTCGGCAGCACAGTTTTTCGATTCTCGCACGGATTCTACCCTTTCCCGGTAGCCGCTCCGATTCTACCATTTTTCGGTACTCACATTGATTGGACCCTTTTCCGGTACTCGCCCAAACAGTTTTCCTATACTCGCACGGATTCTACCTTTTCCCGGTACTCGCCCTGATTCTACCATTTTTCGGTACTCACACTGATTGGACCCTTTTCCGGTACTCGCGGAAACACTTTTTCGATGCTCGCATGGACTTTACCTTTTCCCGGTAATCGCCCGGATTCTACAATTTTTCGGTACTCACATTGATTCGACTCTTTTTCGGTACTCGCCCGGACAGTTTTTCGATACTCGCACGGATTCTACCTTTTGCGGGTACTCGCCCAGATTCTATCATTTTTCGGTACTCACACTGATGGGATCCTTATCCGGTACTCGCCCGCACAGTTTTTCGATACTCGCACGGATTCTACCTTTTTCCCGGTAGTCGCTCGGATTCTACCATTTTTCGGTACTCACACTGATTCGACCCTTTTCCAGTACTCGCCCAAACAGTTTTCCGATACTCGCACGGAATCTATCTTTTCCCGGTACATGTACGGATTCTACCATTTTTCGGTGCTGACACTGATTGGACCATTTTACGGTACTCGTGGAAACAGTTTTTCGATGCTGGCATGGATTCTACCTTTTCCCGGTACTCGCCCGGATTCTACAATTTTTCGGTACTCACATTGATTCGACTCTTTTTCGGTACTCGCCCGGACAGTTTTTCGATACTCGCACGGATTCTACCTTTTGCGGGTACTCGCCTAGATTCTACCGTTTTTCGATACTCACACTGATTGGATCCTTTTCCGGTACTCGGCTGCACAGTTTTTCGATACTCGCACGGATTCTACCTTTTCCCGGTAGCCGCTCGGATTCTACCATTTTTCGGTACTGACACTGATTGGACCCTTTTACAGTACTCGTGGAAACAGTTTTTCGATGCTCGCATGGATTCTACCTTTTCCCGGTACTCGCCCGGATTCTACAATTTTTCGGTACTCACATTGATTTGACTCTTTTTCGGTACTCGCCCGGACAGTTTTTCGATACTCGCACGGATTCTACCTTTTCCCGGTAGCCGCTCGGATTCTACCATTTTTCGGTAGTGACACTGATTGGACCCTTTTACGGTACTCGTGGAAACAGTTTTTCGATGCTCGCATGGATTCTACCTTTTCCCGGTACTCGCCCGGATTCAACCATTTTTTGATACTCACACTGATTGGACCCTTTTTCGGTACTGGCGGAAACAGTTTTTCGATGCTCGCATGGATTCTACCTTTTCCCGGTACTCGCCCGGATTCTACAATTTTTCGGTACTCACATTGATTCGACACTTTTTCGGTACTCGCCCGGACAGTTTTTCGATACTCGCACGGATTCTACCTTTTCCCGGTACTCGCTCGGATTGTACCATTTTTCGGTACTCACAGTGATTGGAACCTTTTGCCGGTACTCGCCCAAACAGTTTTCCGATACTCATACGGATTCTACCTTTTCTGGGTACTCGCCCGGATTCAACAATTTTTTGGTACTCACACTGATTGGACCCTTTTTCGGTACTGGCGGAAACAGTTTTTCGATGCTCGCATGGATTCTACCTTTTCATGGTACCCGCTCGGATTCTACCATTTTTCGGTACTCACACTGATTGGACCCTTTTCCGGTACTCGCCCAAACAGTTTTCCGATACTCGCACGGATTCTACCTTTTCCCGGTACTCGCACGGATTCTACCATTTTTCGGTACTGACACTGATTGGACCCTTTTACGGTACTCGCGGAAAAAGTTTTTCGATGCTCGCATGGATTCTACCTTTTCCCGGTACTCGCCCGGATTCAACCACTTTTTGATACTCACACTAATTGGACCCTTTTTCGATACTGGCGGAAACAGTTTTTCGATGCTCGCATGGATTCTAACTTTTCCCGGTACTTGCCCGGATTCTACAATTTTTCGGTACTCACATTGATTTGACTCTTTTTCGGTACTCGCCCGGACAGTTTTTCGATACTCGCACGGATTCTACCTTTTGCGGGTACTCGCCTAGATTCTACCGTTTTTCGGTACTCGGCTGCACAGTTTTTCGATACTCGCACGGATTCTACCTTTTCCCGGTAGCCGCTCGGATTCTACCATTTTTCGGTACTCACATTGATTCGACTCTTTTTCGGTACTCGCCCGGACAGTTTTTCGATACTCGCACGGATTCTACCTTTTGCGGGTACTCGCCCAGATTCTACCATTTTTCGGTACTCACACTGATGGGATCCTTTTCCGGTACTCGCCCGCACAATTTTTTGATACTCGCACGGATTCTACCTTTTTCCCGGTAGTCGCTCGGATTCTACCATTTTTCGGTACTCACACTGATTCGACCCTTTTCAAGTACTCGCCCAAACAGTTTTCCGATACTCGCACGGAATCTATCTTTTCCCGGTACATGTACGGATTCTACCATTTTTCGGTACTGACACTGATTGGACCCTTTTACGGTACTCGTGGAAACAGTTTTTCGATGCTCGCATGGATTCTACCTTTTCCCGGTACTCGCCCAGATTCAACCATTTCTTGGTACTCACACTGATTGGACCCTTTTTCGGTACTGGCGGAAACAGTTTTTCGATGCTCGCATGGATTTTACGTTTTCCCGGTACTCGCCCGGATTCTACAATTTTTCGGTACTCACATTGATTCGACACTTTTTCGGTACTCGCCCGGACAGTTATTCGATACTCGCACGGATTCTACCTTTTGCGGGTACCCGCCCAAATTCTACCATTTTTCGGTACTCACACTGATTGGATCCTTTTCCGGTACTCACATGCACAGTTTTTCGATACTCGCACGGATTCTACCTTTTCCCGGTAGCCGCTCGGATTCTACCATTTTTCGGTACTCACATTGATTGGACCCTTTTCCGGTACTCGCCCAAACAGTTTTCCTATACTCGCACGGATTCTACCCTTTCCCGGAACTCGCCCGGATTCTACAATTTTTCGGTACTCACATTGATTCGACTCTTTTTCGGTACTCGCCCGGACAGTTTTTCGATACTCGCACGGATTCTACCTTTTGCGGGTACTCGCCCAGATTCTACCATTTTTCGGTACTCACACTGATTGGACCCTTTTTCGCTACTCACCCGAACAGTTTTTTGATACTCGCACGGATTCTACCTTTTCCCGGTACTCGCTCGGATTCTACCAATTTTCGGTACTCACACTCAATGGATCCTTCTTCGGTACTCGCCCGCACAGTTTTTCGATGCTCGCACAGATTCTACTTTTTCCCGGTACTCGCTCGGATTCTACCATTTTTTGGTACTCACACTGATTGGACCCTTTTCCGGTACTCGCGGAAACAGTTTTCGATGCGCGCATGGATTCTACCTTTTCCCGGTACTCGTCCTGATTCTACCATTTTTGGGTACTCACTCTGATTAGATCCTTTTCCGGTACTCGCTCGCACAGTTTTTCGATGCTCGCACGGATTCTACCTTTTCCCGGTACTGGCCCGATTTCTACCAGTTTTCGTTACTCACACTGAATGGATCCTTCTCCGGTACTCGCCCGCACTGTTTTTCGATCCTCGCACGGATTCTACATTTTCCCGGTACTTGCTCGGATTCTACCATTTTTCCACACTGATTGGACCCTTTTCTGGTACTTGCCCTAACCGTTTTCCGATAGTCGCACGGATTCCACCATTTTTCGGTACTCACTCTGATTGGACCCTTTTCCCCTACTCGCCCAAACGGTTTTCCGAAACTCGCCCGGATTCTACAATTTTGAGGTACTCACATTGATTCGACTCTTTTTCGGTACTCGCCCGGACAGTTTTTCGATACTCGCACGGATTCTACCTTTTGCGGGTACTCGCCCTGATTCTACCATTTTTCAGTACTCACACTGATTGGATCCTTCTCCGGTACTCGCCCGCACAGTTTTTCGATACTCGCACGGATTCTACCTTTTCCCGGTACTCGCTCGGATTTTACCATTTTTCGATACTCACACAGATTGGACCCTTTTCCGGTACTCGCCCACACAGTTTTTCGATGCTCGTACAGATTCTACCCTTTCCCGGTACTCACACAGATTGGACCCTTTTTCGGTACTGGCGGAAACAGTTTTTCGATGCTCGCACGGATTCTACTTTTTCCCGGTACTCGCTCGGATTCTACCATTTTTCGGTACTCACACTGATTGGACCCTTTTCCGGTACTCGCGAAAAAAGTTTTTCGATGCGCACATGGATTCTACCTTTTCCCGGTACTCGTCCTGATTCTACCATTTTTGGGTACTCACACTGATTAGACCCTTTTCCGATACTCGCTCGCACAGTTTTTCGATGCTCGCACGGATTCTACCTTTTCCCTGTACTGGCCCGATTTCTACCATTTTGCGTTACTCACACTGAATGGATCCTTCTCTGGTACTCGCCCGCACTGTTTTTCGATCCTCGCACGGATTCTACATTTTCCCGGTACTTGCTCGGATTCTACCATTTTTCGGTACCCACACTGATTGGACCCTTTTCCGGTACTTGCCCTAACCGTTTTCCGATAGTCGCACGGATTCCACATTTTTTCGGTACTCACTCTGATTGGACCCTTTTCCCGTACTCGCCCAAACAGTTTTCCGAGACATGCCCGGATTCTACAATTTTGAGGTACTCACATTGATTCGACTCTTTTTCGGTACTCGCCCCGACAGTTTTTCGATACTCGCACGGATTCTACCTTTTGCGGGTACTCGCCCTGATTCTACCATTTTTCGGTACTCACACTGATTGGATCCTTCTCCGGTACTCGCCCGCACAGTTTTTCGATACTCGCACGGATTCTACCTTATCACGGTACTCGCTCGGATTCTACCATTTTTTGGTACTGACACTGATTGGACCCTTTTCCGGTACTCGCCCAAAAAGCTTTCCGATACTCGCAAGGATTCTACCTTTTCCCGGTACTCGCTCGGATTCTACCATTTTTCGGTACTCACACTGATTGGACCCTTTTCCGGTACTCGCGGAAACAGTTTTTCGATGCTTGCATGGATTCTGCCTTTTCTCGGTACTCGTCCTGATTCTACCATTTTTTGGTACTCACACTGATTGGACCCTTTTCCGGTACTCGCTCGCACAGTTTTTCGATGCTGGCACGGATTCTACCTTTTCCCGGTACTCGCTCGGATTCTACCTTTTCCTGGTACTCGTTCGGATTCTACCAATATTCAGTACTCACACTGAATGGATCCTTCTCCGGTACTCGCCCGCACAGTTTTTCGATGCTCGCACGGATTCTACCTTTTCCCGATACTCGCTCGGATTCTAGCATTTTTCGGTACTTACACTGATTGGACCCTTTTCCGGTACTCACCCAAACAGTTTTCCGATACTCGCATGGATTCTACCTTTTCCCAATACTCCCCCGGATTCTAAGTTTTCCCGGTACTCACCCTGATTCTACCATTTTTCGGTACTCACACTGATTGGACCCTTTTCCGGTACTCGCCCGCACAGTTTTTCGATGCTCCAACGGATTCTACCTTTTCCCGGTACTCGCTCGGATTCTACCAATTTTCGGTACTCACACTGAATGGATCCTTCTCCGGTACTCGCCCGCATAGTTTTTCGATGCTCGCACGGATTCTACTTTTTCCCGGTACTCGCTCGGATTCTACCATTGTTCGGTACTCACACTGATTGTACCCTTTTCCAATACTCGCCTGCACAGTTTTTCGATGCTCCCACGGATTCTACCTTTTCCCGATACTCGCTCGGATTCTACCAATTTTCGGTACTCACACTGAATGGATCCTTCTTCGGTACTCGCCCGCATAGTTTTTCGATGCTCGCACGAATTCTACCTTTTCCCGATACTCGCTCGGATTCTACCATTTCTCGGTACTCACACTGATTGGACCCTTTTCCGGTACTCGCGGAAACAGTTTTTCGATGCTCGCATGGATTCTACCTTTTCCCGGTACTCGTCCTGATTCTACCATTTTTCGGTACTCACATTGATTGGACCCTTTTCCGGTACTCGCCCGCACAGTTTTTCGATGCCCGCACAGATTCTACCTTTTCCCGGTACTCGTTTGGATTGTACCAATATTTGGTACTTACACTGAATGGATCCTTCTCCGGTACTCGCCCGGACAGTTTTTGGATGCTCGCATGGATTCTACTTTTTCACGTTACTCATCCGGATTCTATCATTTTTCGGTACTCACACTGATTGGACCCT
This sequence comes from Vitis vinifera, assembly GCF_030704535.1. Classification (NCBI taxonomy): domain Eukaryota; kingdom Viridiplantae; phylum Streptophyta; class Magnoliopsida; order Vitales; family Vitaceae; genus Vitis; species Vitis vinifera. The sequence continues at coordinate 10,566,863 of NC_081810.1, forward strand.
TTTCCGGTACTGCCGGTAACAGTTTTTCGATGCTCGCATGGATTCTACCTTTTCCCGGTACTCGCCCGGATTCTACAATTTTTCGGTACTCACGTTGATTTGACACTTTTTCGGTACTCGCCCGGACTGTTTTTCGATACTCGCACGGATTCTAAGTTTTCCCGGTACTCGCCCTGATTCTACCATTTTTCGGTACTCACACTAATTGGACCCTTTTCCGGTACTCGCCCAAAAAGTTTTCCGATAGTCGCACGGATTCTACCTTTCCGGTACTCGTCCTGATTCTACCATTTTTGGGTACTCACACTGATTGGACCCTTTTCTGGTACTCGCTCGCACAGTTTTTCGATGCTCGCACGGATTCTACCTTTTCCCGGTACTGGCCCGATTTCTACCATTTTTCGTTACTCACACTGATTGGACCCTTTTCCGCTACTCGCCCGCACAGTTTTTCGATGCTCCCACGGATTCTACCATTTCCCCGTACTCGCTCGAATTCTACCAATTTTCGGTATTCACATGAATGGATCCTTCTCCGGTACTCGCTCGCACAGTTTTTCAATGCTCGCACAGATTCTACCTTTTCCCGGTACTCACACTGATTGGATCCTTCTCCGGTACTCGCCTGCACATTTTTTCGATACTCGCACGGATTCTACCTTTTCACGGTACTCGCTCGGATTCTACCATTTTTTGGTACTCACACTGATTGGACCCTTTTCCGATACTCGCCCAAAAAGTTTTCCGATACTCGCACGGATTCTACCTTTTCCCGGTACTCGCCCGGATTCTACCATTTTTTGGTACTCACACTGATTGGACCCTTTTCCGGTACTCGCGAAAACAGTTTTTCGATGCTCGCATGAATTCTACCTTTTCCCGGTACCCGTCGGGATTCTACAATTTTTCGGTACTCACACTGATTGGACCCTTTTCCGGTACTGCCGGTAACAGTTTTTCGATGCTCGCATGGATTCTACCTTTTCCCGGTACTCGCCCGGAAACTACAATTTTTCGGTACTCACATTGATTTGACTCTTTTTCGGTACTCGCCCGGACAGTTTTTCGATACTCGCACGGATTCTAAGTTTATCCGGTACTCGCCCTGATTCTACCATTTTTCGGTACTCACTCTGATTGGACTCTTTTCTGGTACTCGCCCAAACTGTTTTCTGATACTCGCACGGATACTACCTTTTCCCGGTACTTGCCCGGATTCTACCATTTTTCGGTACTTACACTGATTGGACCCTTTTCCGGTACTCGCCTGCATAGTTTTTCGATGCTCGCACGGATTCTACCTTTTCGTGGTACTGGCCGGATTTCTACCATTTTTTGGTACTCACACTGATTCGACCCTTTTCCGGTACTCGCCCGCACAGTTTTTCGATGCTCGCACGGATTCTTCCTTTTCTCGGTACTCGCCCGGATTCTACCATTTTTCGGTACTCACACTGATTGGACCCTTTTCCGGTACTCGCGGAAACAGTTTTTCGATGCTCGCACGGATTCTACCTTTTCCTGGTACTCGCTTGGAATCTTCCATTTTTCAAAACTCACACTGATTGGACCCATTTCCGGTACTCGCGGAAACTGTTTTTCGATACTCGCACGAATTCTACCTTTTGTCGGTACTCGCCTGCATTCTACCATTTTTTGGTACTCACACTGATTGGACCCTTTTCCGGTACTCGACCAAACAGTTTTTCTATAGTCGCACGGATTCTACATTTTCTCGGTACTCGCCTGGAGTCTACCATTTTTCGATACTGACACTGATTGGACCCTTTTCCGATACTCGCGGAAACAATTTTTTGATTCTTGCACGGATTCTAACTTTTACCCGGTACCCGCACGGATTCTACCATTTTTCGGTATTCACATTGATTCGACTCTATTTCGGTACTCTCCCGGACAGTTTTTCGATACTCGCACGGATTCTACCTTTTCCCTGTACTCGCCCTGATTCTACCGTTTTTCGGTACTCACACTGATTGGAACCTTTTCCGATACTCGCCCGCACAGTTTTTCGATACTCACTCGCATTTTACCTTTTCTCGGTACTCGCCTGGATTCTACCATTTTTCGGTACTCACACTGATTGGACCCTTTTCCGGTACTCGCCCAAATAGTTTTTCAATACTCGCACGGATTCTACCTTTTCCCGGTACTCGCCTGGATTCTACAATTTTTCGGTACTCACGTTGATTGGACCCTTTTCCGATACTCGCGGAAACATATTTTTCATTCTTGCACGGATTCTACCTTTTCCCGGTACTCGCCCGGATTCTACCTTTTCCCGGTAATCGCCTGGATTCTACCATTTTTCGGTACTCACATTGATTCGACTCTTTTTCGGTACTCGCCCGGACAATATCTCGATACTCGCATGGATTCTACCTTTTGTCGGTACTCGCCTGCATTCTACCATTTTTCGGTACTAACACTAATTGGACCCTTTTCCGGTACTCGCCCAAACAGTTTTTCAATACTCTCACGGATTCTACATTTTCCCGGTACTCTCCCAGAATCTACCATTTTTCGGTACTCACACTGATTGGACCCTTTTTCGGTACTCGACCAAACAGTTTTTCTATACTCGCACGGATTCTACCTTTTCCCGGTACTCGCCTGGAGTCTACCATTTTTCGATACTGACACTGATTGGACCCTTTTCCGATACTCGCGGAAACAATTTTTTGATTCTTGCACGGATTCTACCTTTTACCCGGTACTCGCACGGATTCTACCATTTTTCGGTATTCACATTGATTCGACTCTTTTTCGGTACTCTCCCGGACAGTTTTTCGATACTCGCACGGATTCTACCTTTTCCCTGTACTCGCCCTGATTCTACCGTTTTTCGGTACTCACACTGATTGGAACCATTTCCGATACTCGCCCGCACAGTTTTTCGATACTCGCTCGCATTTTACCTTTTCTCGGTACTCGCCTGGATTCTACCATTTTTCGGTACTCACACTGATTGGACCCTTTTCCGGTACTCGCCCAAATAGTTTTTCAATACTCGCACGGATTCTACCTTTTCCCGGTACTCGCCTGGATTCTACAATTTTTCGGTACTCACATTGATTGGACCCTTTTCCGGTACTCGCGGAAACATATTTTTCATTCTTGCACGGATTCTACCTTTTCCCGGTACTCGCCCGGATTCTACCTTTTCCCAGTAATCGCCCGGATTCTACCATTTTTCGGTACTCACATCGATTCGACTCTTTTTCGGTACTCGCCCGGACAATATTTCGATACTCGCATGGATTCTACCTTTTGTCGGTACTCGCCTGCATTCTACCATTTTTCGGTACTAACACTAATTGGACCCTTTTCCGGTACTCGCCCAAACAGTTTTTCAATACTCTCACGGATTCTACATTTTCCCGGTACTCTCCCAGAATCTACCATTTTTCGGTACTCACACTGATTGGACCCTTTTCCGGTACTCGACCAAACAGTTTTTCTATACTCGCACGGATTCTACCTTTTCCCGGTACTCGCCTGGAGTCTACCATTTTTCGATACTGACACTGATTGGACCCTTTTCCGATACTCGCGGAAACAATTTTTTGATTCTTGCACGGATTCTACCTTTTACCCGGTACTCGCACGGATTCTACCATTTTTCGGTATTCACATTGATTCGACTCTTTTTCGGTACTCTCCCGGCCAGTTTTTCGATACTCGCACGGATTCTTCCTTTTCCCTGTACTCGCACTGATTCTACCGTTTTTCGGTACTCACACTGATTGGAACCTTTTCCGATACTCGCCCGCACAGTTTTTCGATACTCGCTCGCATTTTACCTTTTCTCGGTACTCGCCTAGATTCTACTATTTTTCGGTACTCACACTGATTGGACCCTTTTCCGGTACTCGCCCAAATAGTTTTTCAATACTCGCATGGATTCTACCTTTTCCCGGTACTCGCCTGGATTCTACAATTTTTCGGTACTCACATTGATTGGACCCTTTTCCGGTACTCGCGGAAACATATTTTTCATTCTTGCACGGATTCTACCTTTTCCCGGTACTCGCCCGGATTCTACCTTTTCCCGGTAATCGCCCGGATTCTACCATTTTTCGGTACTCACATTGATTCGACTCTTTTTCGGTACTCGCCTGGACAATATTTCGATACTCGCATGGATTCTACCTTTTGTCGGTACTCGCCTGCATTCTACCATTTTTCGGTACTAACACTAATTGGACCCTTTTCCGGTACTCGCCCAAACAGTTTTTTAATACTCTCACGGATTCTACATTTTCCCGGTACTCTCCCGGAATCTACCATTTTTCGGTACTCACACTGAATGGACCCATTTCCGGTACTCGCGGAAACAGTTTTTTGATACTCGCACGAATTCTACCTTTTGTCGGTACTCGCCTGCATTCTACCATTTTTCGGTACTCACACTGATTGGACCCTTTTCCGATACTCGCGGAAATAGTTTTTTGATTCTTGCACGGATTCTACCTTTTCCCAGTACTCGCCCGGATTCTACATTTTTCGGTATTCACATTGATTCGACTCTTTTTCGGTACTCGCCCGGACAGTTTTTCGATACTCGCACGAATTCTACCTTTTGTCAGTACTAGCCCGGATTCTACCATTTTTCGGTACTCACACTGATTGGACCCTTTTGCGATACTCGCGGAAACAGTTTTATATTCTTGCACGGATTCTACCTTTTTCCGGTACTTGCCCGGATTCTACCATTTTTCGGTACTCACACTGATTGGACCCTTTTCCGGTACTCGCGAAAACAGTTTTTTCATTCTTGCACGGATTCTACCTTTTCCCGGTACTCGCACGGATTCTACCATTTTTCGGTACTCACATAGATTCGACTCTTTTTCGGTACTCGCCCGGACAGTTTTTCGATACTCGCCCGGATTCTAACTTTTACCGGTACTCGCCCTGATTCTAACATTTTTCGGTACGGACACTGATTGGACACATTTCCGATACTCGCCCTCACAGTTTTTCGCTACTCGCACGAATTCTACATTTTGTCGGTACTAGCCCGGATTCTACCATTTTTCGGTACTCACACTGATTGGACCCTTTTGGGATTCTCGCGGAAACAGTTTTATATTCTTGCACGGATTCTACCTTTTTCCGGTACTTGCCCGGATTCTACCATTTTTCGGTACTCACACTGATTGGACCCTTTTCCGGTACTCGCGGAAACAGTTTTTTCATTCTTGCACGGATTCTACCTTTTCCCGGTACTCGCACGGATTCTACCATTTTTCGGTACTCACATAGATTCGACTCTTTTTCGGTACTCGCCCGGACAGTTTTTCGATACTTGCCCGGATTCTACCTTTTACCGGTACTCGCCCTGATTCTAACATTTTTCGGTACGGACACTGATTGGCCCCATTTCCGATACTCGCCCGCACAGTTTTTCGCTACTCGCACGAATTCTACATTTTGTCGGTACTAGCCCGGATTCTACCATTTTTCGGTACTCACACTGATTGGACCCTTTTGGGATACTCGCGGAAACAGTTTTATATTCTTGCACGGATTCTACCTTTTTCCGGTACTTGCCCGGATTCTACCATTTTTGGGTACTCACACTGATTGGACCCTTTTCCGGTACTCGCCCAAATAGTTTTTCAATACTCGCACGGATTCTACCTTTTCCCGGTACTCGCCTGGATTCTACAATTTTTCGGTACTCACATTGATTGGACCCTTTTCCGGTACTCGCGGAAACATATTTTTGATTCTTGCACGGATTCTACCTTTTCCCAGTACTCGCTCGGATTCTACCATTTTTCGGTACTCACATTGATTCGACTCTTTTTCGGTACTCGCCCGGACAGTTTTTCGATACTCGCTCGGATTCTACCTTTTCTCGGTACTCGCCCTGATTCTACTATTTTTCGGTACTCACACTGATTGGACCATTTTCCAATACTCGCCCGCACAGTTTTTCGATACTCGCTCGCATTCTACCTTTTCTCGGTACTCGCCTGGATTCTACAATTTTTCGATACTCACACTGGTTCGACTCTTTTCCGGTACTCGCCCAAATAGTTTTTCGATACTCGCACGGATTCTACCTTTTCCGGGTACTCGCCTGGATTCTACCATTTTTCGGTATTCACATTGATTCAACTCTTTTTCGGTACTCGCCCGGACAGTTTTTCGATACTCGCACGGATTCTACCTTTTCCCGGTACTCGCCCTGATTCTAACATTTTTCGGTACTCACACTGATTGGACCCTTTTCCGGTACTCGCCCAAATAGTTTTTCGATACTCGCACGGATTCTACCTTTTCCCGGTACTCGCCTGGAGTCTACCATTTTTCGGTACTCACACTGATTTGACCCTTTTCCGGTACTGGCCAAAACAGTTTTTTCATTCTTGCACGGATTCTACATTTTTCGGTATTCACATTGATTCGACTCTTTTTCGGTACTCGCCCGGACAATTTTTCGATACTCGCACGAATTCTACCTTTTGTCGGTACTAGCCCGGATTCTACCATTTTTCTGTACTCACACTGATTGGACCCTTTTGCGATACTCGCGGAAAAGAGTTTTATATTCTTGCACGGATTCTACGTTTTTCCGGTACTTGCCCGGATTCTACCATTTTTCGGTACTCACACTGATTGGACCCTTTTCCGGTACTCGCGGAAACAGTTTTTTCATTCTTGCACGGATTCTACGTTTTCCCGGTACTCGCACGGATTCTACCATTTTTCGGTACTCACATTGATTCGAGTCTTTTTCGGTACTCGCCCGGACAGTTTTTCGATACTCGCCCGGATTCTACCTTTTACCGGTACTCGCCCTGATTCTAACATTTTTTGGTACTGACACTGATTGGACCCATTTCCGATACTCGCCCGCACAGTTTTTCGCTACTCGCACGAATTCTACCTTTTGTCGGTACTAGCCCGGATTCTACCATTTTTCGGTACTCACACTGATTGGACCCTTTTGGGATACTCGCGGAAACAGTTTTATATTCTTGCACGGATTCTACCTTTTTCCGGTACTTGCCCGGATTCTACCATTTTTCGGTACTCACACTGATTGGACCCTTTTCCGGTACTCGCGGAAACAGTTTTTTCATTCTTGCACGGATTCTACCTTTTCCCGGTACTCGCACGGATTCTACCATTTTACGGTACTCACATTGATTCGACTCTTTTTCGGTACTCGCCCGGACAGTTTTTCGATACTCGCCCGGATTCTACCTTTTACCGGTACTCGCCCTGATTCTAACATTTTTCGGTATTCACACTGATTGGACCCTTTTCCGGTACTCGCCCCCACAGTTTTTCGCTACTCGCACGAATTCTACCTTTTGTCGGTACTAGCCCGGATTCTACCATTTTTCGGTACTCACACTGATTGGACCCTTTTGGGATACTCGCGGAAACAGTTTTATATTCTTGCACGGATTCTACCTTTTTCCGGTACTTGCCCGGATTCTACCATTTTTCGGTACTCACACTGATTGGACCCTTTTCCGGTACTCGCGGAAACAGTTTTTTCATTCTTGCACGGATTCTACCTTTTCCCGGTACTCGCACGGATTCTACCATTTTTCGGAACTCACATTGATTCGACTCTTTTTCGGTACTCGCCCGGACAGTTTTTCGATACTCGCCCGGATTCTACCTTTTACCGGTACTCGCCCTGATTCTAACATTTTTCGGTACTCACACTGATTGGACCCTTTTCTGGTACTCGCCCCCACAGTTTTTCGCTACTCGCACGAATTCTACCTTTTGTTGGTACTAGCCCGGATTCTACCATTTTTCGGTACTCACACTGATTGGACCCTTTTGGGATACTCGCGGAAACAGTTTTATATTCTTGCACGGATTCTACCTTTTTCCGGTACTTGCCCGGATTCTACCATTTTTCGGTACTCACACTGATTGGACCCTTTTCCGGTACTCGCGGAAACAGTTTTTTCATTCTTGCACGGATTCTACCTTTTCCCGGTACTCGCACGGATTCTACCATTTTTCGGTACTCACATTGATTCGACTCTTTTTCGGTACTCGCCCGGACAGTTTTTCGATACTCGCACGGATTCTACCTTTTCCCGGTACTCGCCCTGATTCTACCATTTTTCGGTACTCACACTGATTGGACCCTTTTCCGGTACTCGTCGGCACATTTTTTCGATACTCGCTCGCATTCTACCTTTTCTCGGTACTCGCCTGGATTCTACCATTTTTCGGTACTCACACTGGTTGGACCCTTTTCTGGTACTCGCCGAAATAGTTTTTCGATACTCGCACGGATTCTACCTTTTCCCGTTACTCGCCCGGATTCTACCATTTTTCCGTACTCACACTGATTTGACCATTTTCCGGTACTCGGGGAAACAGTTTTTTCATTCTTCCACGGATTTTACCTTTTCCCGGTACTCGCCCGGATTCTACCATTTTTCGGTATTCACATTGATTCGACTCTTTTTCGGTGCTCGCCCGGACGGTTTTTCGATACTCGCACGGATTCTACCTTTTCCCGGTACTCGCCCTGATTCTACCATTTTTCGGTACTCACACTGATTGGACCCTTTTCCGGTAATCGCCCGCACAGTTTTTCGCTACTTGCACGAATTCTAACTTTTATCTGTACTCGCCTGCATTCTACCATTTTTCGGTACTCACTCTGATTAGTCCCTTTTCCGATACTCGCGGAAACAGTTTTTTGATTCTTGCACGGATTCTACATTTTCCTGGTACTCGCCCTGATAGTACCATTTTTCGGTACTGACACTGATTGGAACCTTTTCTGGTACTCGCCAGCACATTTTTTCGATACTCGCTCGCATTCTACCTTTTCTTGGTACTTGCCTGGATTCTACCATTTTTCGGTACTCACACTGGTTGGACCCTTTTCCTGTACTCGCCCAAATAGTTTTTCGATACTCCCACGGATTCTACCTTTTCCCGGTAGTCGCCCGGAGTCTACCATTTTTCGGTACTCACACTGATTGGACCATTTTTCGGTACTCGCCCGCACAGTTTTTCGATACTTGCTCGCATTCTACCTTGTCTCGATACTCGACTGGATTCTACCATTTTTCGGTACTCACTCTGATTGGACACTTTTCCGGTACTCGCCCAAATAGTTTTTCGATACTCGCATGGATTCTACTTTTTCCCTGTACTCGCCCCGATTCTACCATTTTTCGGTACTCACACTGATTTGACCCTTTTCCGGTACTCGCAGAAATAGTTTTTTCATTCTTCCACGTATTTTACCTTTTCAAGGTACTCGCCCGGATTCTACAATTTTTCGGTATTCACATTGATTCGACTCTTTTTCGATACTCGCACGGACAATTTTTCGATACTCGCACGGATTCTACCTTTTCCCGGTACTCGCCCTGATTCTACCATTTTTCGGTACTCGTACTGATTGAACCCTTTTTCGGTACTCGCCCAAACAGTTTTTCGATACTCGCACGGATTCTACCTTTTCCCGGTACTCGCCCGGATTCTACAATTTTTCGGTACTCACACTGATTGGACCCTTTTCCGGTACTCGCCCGCACATTTTTTCGATACTCGCTCGCGTTCTACCTTTGCTCAGTACTCGCCTGGTTTCTACCATTTTCTGTACTCACACTTATTGGACCCTTTTCCGATATTCGCGGAAACAGTTTTTTGATTCTTCCACGGATTCTACCTTTTCCCAGTACTCGTCCGGATTCTACCATTTTTCGGTACTCACATTGATTCGACTCTTTTTCGGTACTCGCCCGGATAGTTTTTCAATACTCGCACGGATTCTACCTTTTCCCGGTACTCGCCCTGATTCTATCATTTTTCGGTACTCACACTGATTGGACCCTTTTCCGGTAATCACCCGCACAGTTTTTCCCTTCTCGCACGAATTCTACCTTTTGTCGGTACAGCCTGCATTCTACCATTTTTGGGTATTCACACTGATTGGACCCTTTTCCGATACTCGCGGAAACAGTTTTTTGATTCTTCCACCGATTCTACCTTTTCCCGGTACTCGCCCGGATTCTACCATTTTTTGGTACTCACATTGATTCGACTCTTTTTCGGTACTTGCCCGGACAGTTTTTCGATACTCGCACGGATTCTACCTTTTCCCGGTACTCGCCCTAATTCTACCATTTGTTGGTACTCGTACTGATTGAACCATTTTCCGGCACTCGCCCAAACAGTTTTTCGATACTCGCACGGATTCTACCTTTTCCCGGTACTCGCCCGGATTCTACAATTTTTCGGTACTCACACTGATTGGACCCTTTTCCGGTGCTTGCGGAAACTGTTTTTTCATTCTTGCACGGATTCAACCTTTTCCCGGTACTCGCCCGGATTCTACCTTTTCCCGGTAATCGCCCGGATTCTACCATTTGTCGGTACTCACATTGATTCGATTTTTTTTTGGTACTCGCCCGGACAGTTTTTCGATACTCGCATGGATTCTACCTTTTTGTCGGTACTCGCCTGCATTCTACCATTTTTCGGTACTCACACTAATTGGACCCTTTTCCGATACTCGCCCAAAAAGTTTTTCAATACTCTCACGGATTCTACCTTTTCCCGGTACTCGCCCCGAATCTACCATTTTTCTGTACTCACACTGATTGGACCCATTTTCGGTACTCGCGGAAACAGTTTTTCGATACTCGCACGAATTCTACATTTTATCGGTACTCGCCTGCATTCTACCATTTTTCGGTACTCACACTAATTGGACCCTTTTTCGATACTCGCGGAAATAGTTTTTTGATTCTTGCACGGATTCTACCTTTTCCCGGTACTCGCCCGGATTCTACAATTTTTCGGTATGCACATTGATTCGACTCTTTTTCGGTACTCGCCCCTACAGTTTTTCGACACGGATTCTACTTTTTCCTGGTACTGGCCCTGATTCTACCATTTTTCGATACTCACACTGATTGGACCCTTTTCCAGTACTCGCCCGCACAGTTTTTCGCTACTCGCACAAATTCTACATTTTTTCGATACAACCTGCATTCTACCATTTTTCGGTACTCACACTGATTGGACCCTTTTCCGGTACTCGAGGAAACAGTTCTTTGATTCTTGCATGGATTCTACCTTTTCCTGTTACTCGCCCGGATTCTACCATTTTTCGGTATTCACATTGATTCGACTCTTTTTCGGTACTCGCCCGGATAGTTTTTCGACACTCGCACGGATTCTACTTTTTCCCGGTACTCGCCCTGATTTTACCATTTTTCGGTACTCACACTGATTGGACCCTTTTCCGATACTCGCGGAAACAGTTTTTTGATTCTTCCACGGATTTTACCTTTTCCCGGTACTCGCCCGGATTCTACCATTTTTCGGTACTCACATTGATTCGACTCTTTTTCGGTACTCGCCCGGACAGTTTTTTGATACTCGCACGGATTCTACCTTTTCTCGGTACTCGCCCTAATTCTACAATTTTTCGGTACACACACTGATTGGACCCTTTTCCGGTACTCGCCCGCATATTTTTTCGATACTCGCTCGCATTCTACCTTTCCTCGGTACTCGCCTGGATTCTACCATTTTTCGGTACTCACACTTATTGGACTCTTTTCCGATACTCGCGGAAACAGTTTTTTGATTATTCCAGGGATTCTACCTTTTGCCGGTACTCGCCCGGATTCTACCATTTTTCGGTACTCACAATTATTCGACTCTTTTTCGGTACTCGCCCGGATAGTTTTTCGATACTCGCACGGATTCTACCTTTTCCCGGTACTCGCCCCGATTCTACCATTTTTCGGTACTCACACTGATTGGACCCTTTTCCGGTACTCGCCCGCACAGTTTTTCGATACTCGCTCGCATTATACCTTTTCTCGGTACTCGCCTGGATTCTACCATTTTTCGGTACTCACACTGATTAGACCCTTTTCCGGTACTCGCCCAAATAGTTTTTCGATACTCGCACGGATTCTACCTTTTCCCGGTACTCGCCCGGATTCTACCTTTTCCCGGTAATCGATCGGATTCTACCATTTTTCGGTACTCACAGTGATTCGACTCTTTTTCGGTACTCGCCCGAACAGTTTTTCGATACTCGCACGGATTCTACCATTTTTCGGTATTCACATTGATTCAACTCTTTTTCGGTACTCGCCCGGACAGTTTTTCGATACTCGCACGGATTCTACCTTTTCCCGGTACTCGCCCTGATTCTAACATTTTTCGGTACTCACACTGATTGGACCCTTTTCCGGTACTCGCCCAAATAGTTTTTCGATACTCGCACGGATTCTACCTTTTCCCGGTACTCGCCTGGAGTCTACCATTTTTCGGTACTCACACTGATTTGACCCTTTTCCGGTACTGGCCAAAACAGTTTTTTCATTCTTGCACGGATTCTACATTTTTCGGTATTCACATTGATTCGACTCTTTTTCGGTACTCGCCCGGACAATTTTTCGATACTCGCACGAATTCTACCTTTTGTCGGTACTAGCCCGGATTCTACCATTTTTCTGTACTCACACTGATTGGACCCTTTTGCGATACTCGCGGAAAAGAGTTTTATATTCTTGCACGGATTCTACGTTTTTCCGGTACTTGCCCGGATTCTACCATTTTTCGGTACTCACACTGATTGGACCCTTTTCCGGTACTCGCGGAAACAGTTTTTTCATTCTTGCACGGATTCTACCTTTTCCCGGTACTCGCACGGATTCTACCATTTTTCGGTACTCACATTGATTCGAGTCTTTTTCGGTACTCGCCCGGACAGTTTTTCGATACTCGCCCGGATTCTACCTTTTACCGGTACTCGCCCTGATTCTAACATTTTTTGGTACTGACACTGATTGGACCCATTTCCGATACTCGCCCGCACAGTTTTTCGCTACTCGCACGAATTCTACCTTTTGTCGGTACTAGCCCGGATTCTACCATTTTTCGGTACTCACACTGATTGGACCCTTTTGGGATACTCGCGGAAACAGTTTTATATTCTTGCACGGATTCTACCTTTTTCCGGTACTTGCCCGGATTCTACCATTTTTCGGTACTCACACTGATTGGACCCTTTTCCGGTACTCGCGGAAACAGTTTTTTCATTCTTGCACGGATTCTACCTTTTCCCGGTACTCGCACGGATTCTACCATTTTACGGTACTCACATTGATTCGACTCTTTTTCGGTACTCGCCCGGACAGTTTTTCGATACTCGCCCGGATTCTACCTTTTACCGGTACTCGCCCTGATTCTAACATTTTTCGGTATTCACACTGATTGGACCCTTTTCCGGTACTCGCCCCCACAGTTTTTCGCTACTCGCACGAATTCTACCTTTTGTCGGTACTAGCCCGGATTCTACCATTTTTCGGTACTCACACTGATTGGACCCTTTTGGGATACTCGCGGAAACAGTTTTATATTCTTGCACGGATTCTACCTTTTTCCGGTACTTGCCCGGATTCTACCATTTTTCGGTACTCACACTGATTGGACCCTTTTCCGGTACTCGCGGAAACAGTTTTTTCATTCTTGCACGGATTCTACCTTTTCCCGGTACTCGCACGGATTCTACCATTTTTCGGAACTCACATTGATTCGACTCTTTTTCGGTACTCGCCCGGACAGTTTTTCGATACTCGCCCGGATTCTACCTTTTACCGGTACTCGCCCTGATTCTAACATTTTTCGGTACTCACACTGATTGGACCCTTTTCTGGTACTCGCCCCCACAGTTTTTCGCTACTCGCACGAATTCTACCTTTTGTTGGTACTAGCCCGGATTCTACCATTTTTCGGTACTCACACTGATTGGACCCTTTTGGGATACTCGCGGAAACAGTTTTATATTCTTGCACGGATTCTACCTTTTTCCGGTACTTGCCCGGATTCTACCATTTTTCGGTACTCACACTGATTGGACCCTTTTCCGGTACTCGCGGAAACAGTTTTTTCATTCTTGCACGGATTCTACCTTTTCCCGGTACTCGCACGGATTCTACCATTTTTCGGTACTCACATTGATTCGACTCTTTTTCGGTACTCGCCCGGACAGTTTTTCGATACTCGCACGGATTCTACCTTTTCCCGGTACTCGCCCTGATTCTACCATTTTTCGGTACTCACACTGATTGGACCCTTTTCCGGTACTCGTCGGCACATTTTTTCGATACTCGCTCGCATTCTACCTTTTCTCGGTACTCGCCTGGATTCTACCATTTTTCGGTACTCACACTGGTTGGACCCTTTTCTGGTACTCGCCGAAATAGTTTTTCGATACTCGCACGGATTCTACCTTTTCCCGTTACTCGCCCGGATTCTACCATTTTTCCGTACTCACACTGATTTGACCATTTTCCGGTACTCGGGGAAACAGTTTTTTCATTCTTCCACGGATTTTACCTTTTCCCGGTACTCGCCCGGATTCTACCATTTTTCGGTATTCACATTGATTCGACTCTTTTTCGGTGCTCGCCCGGACGGTTTTTCGATACTCGCACGGATTCTACCTTTTCCCGGTACTCGCCCTGATTCTACCATTTTTCGGTACTCACACTGATTGGACCCTTTTCCGGTAATCGCCCGCACAGTTTTTCGCTACTTGCACGAATTCTACCTTTTATCTGTACTCGCCTGCATTCTACCATTTTTCGGTACTCACTCTGATTAGTCCCTTTTCCGATACTCGCGGAAACAGTTTTTTGATTCTTGCACGGATTCTACATTTTCCTGGTACTCGCCCTGATAGTACCATTTTTCGGTACTGACAGTGATTGGAACCTTTTCTGGTACTCGCCAGCACATTTTTTCGATACTCGCTCGCATTCTACCTTTTCTTGGTACTTGCCTGGATTCTACCATTTTTCGGTACTCACACTGGTTGGACCCTTTTCCTGTACTCGCCCAAATAGTTTTTCGATACTCCCACGGATTCTACCTTTTCCCGGTAGTCGCCCGGAGTCTACCATTTTTCGGTACTCACACTGATTGGACCATTTTTCGGTACTCGCCCGCACAGTTTTTCGATACTTGCTCGCATTCTACCTTGTCTCGATACTCGACTGGATTCTACCATTTTTCGGTACTCACTCTGATTGGACACTTTTCCGGTACTCGCCCAAATAGTTTTTCGATACTCGCATGGATTCTACTTTTTCCCTGTACTCGCCCCGATTCTACCATTTTTCGGTACTCACACTGATTTGACCCTTTTCCGGTACTCGCAGAAATAGTTTTTTCATTCTTCCACGTATTTTACCTTTTCAAGGTACTCGCCCGGATTCTACAATTTTTCGGTATTCACATTGATTCGACTCTTTTTCGATACTCGTACGGACAATTTTTCGATACTCGCACGGATTCTACCTTTTCCCGGTACTCGCCCTGATTCTACCATTTTTCGGTACTCGTACTGATTGAACCCTTTTTCGGTACTCGCCCAAACAGTTTTTCGATACTCGCACGGATTCTACCTTTTCCCGGTACTCGCCCGGATTCTACAATTTTTCGGTACTCACACTGATTGGACCCTTTTCCGGTACTCGCCCGCACATTTTTTCGATACTCGCTCGCGTTCTACCTTTGCTCAGTACTCGCCTGGTTTCTACCATTTTCTGTACTCACACTTATTGGACCCTTTTCCGATATTCGCGGAAACAGTTTTTTGATTCTTCCACGGATTCTACCTTTTCCCAGTACTCGTCCGGATTCTACCATTTTTCGGTACTCACATTGATTCGACTCTTTTTCGGTACTCGCCCGGATAGTTTTTCAATACTCGCACGGATTCTACCTTTTCCCGGTACTCGCCCTGATTCTATCATTTTTCGGTACTCACACTGATTGGACCCTTTTCCGGTAATCACCCGCACAGTTTTTCCCTTCTCGCACGAATTCTACCTTTTGTCGGTACAGCCTGCATTCTACCATTTTTGGGTATTCACACTGATTGGACCCTTTTCCGATACTCGCGGAAACAGTTTTTTGATTCTTCCACCGATTCTACCTTTTCCCGGTACTCGCCCGGATTCTACCATTTTTTGGTACTCACATTGATTCGACTCTTTTTCGGTACTTGCCCGGACAGTTTTTCGATACTCGCACGGATTCTACCTTTTCCCGGTACTCGCCCTAATTCTACCATTTGTTGGTACTCGTACTGATTGAACCATTTTCCGGCACTCGCCCAAACAGTTTTTCGATACTCGCACGGATTCTACCTTTTCCCGGTACTCGCCCGGATTCTACAATTTTTCGGTACTCACACTGATTGGACCCTTTTCCGGTGCTTGCGGAAACTGTTTTTTCATTCTTGCACGGATTCAACCTTTTCCCGGTACTCGCCCGGATTCTACCTTTTCCCGGTAATCGCCCGGATTCTACCATTTGTCGGTACTCACATTGATTCGATTTTTTTTTGGTACTCGCCCGGACAGTTTTTCGATACTCGCATGGATTCTACCTTTTTGTCGGTACTCGCCTGCATTCTACCATTTTTCGGTACTCACACTAATTGGACCCTTTTCCGATACTCGCCCAAAAAGTTTTTCAATACTCTCACGGATTCTACCTTTTCCCGGTACTCGCCCCGAATCTACCATTTTTCTGTACTCACACTGATTGGACCCATTTTCGGTACTCGCGGAAACAGTTTTTCGATACTCGCACGAATTCTACATTTTATCGGTACTCGCCTGCATTCTACCATTTTTCGGTACTCACACTAATTGGACCCTTTTTCGATACTCGCGGAAATAGTTTTTTGATTCTTGCACGGATTCTACCTTTTCCCGGTACTCGCCCGGATTCTACAATTTTTCGGTATGCACATTGATTCGACTCTTTTTCGGTACTCGCCCCTACAGTTTTTCGACACGGATTCTACTTTTTCCTGGTACTGGCCCTGATTCTACCATTTTTCGATACTCACACTGATTGGACCCTTTTCCAGTACTCGCCCGCACAGTTTTTCGCTACTCGCACAAATTCTACATTTTTTCGATACAACCTGCATTCTACCATTTTTCGGTACTCACACTGATTGGACCCTTTTCCGGTACTCGAGGAAACAGTTCTTTGATTCTTGCATGGATTCTACCTTTTCCTGTTACTCGCCCGGATTCTACCATTTTTCGGTATTCACATTGATTCGACTCTTTTTCGGTACTCGCCCGGATAGTTTTTCGACACTCGCACGGATTCTACTTTTTCCCGGTACTCGCCCTGATTTTACCATTTTTCGGTACTCACACTGATTGGACCCTTTTCCGATACTCGCGGAAACAGTTTTTTGATTCTTCCACGGATTTTACCTTTTCCCGGTACTCGCCCGGATTCTACCATTTTTCGGTACTCACATTGATTCGACTCTTTTTCGGTACTCGCCCGGACAGTTTTTTGATACTCGCACGGATTCTACCTTTTCTCGGTACTCGCCCTAATTCTACAATTTTTCGGTACACACACTGATTGGACCCTTTTCCGGTACTCGCCCGCATATTTTTTCGATACTCGCTCGCATTCTACCTTTCCTCGGTACTCGCCTGGATTCTACCATTTTTCGGTACTCACACTTATTGGACTCTTTTCCGATACTCGCGGAAACAGTTTTTTGATTATTCCAGGGATTCTACCTTTTGCCGGTATTCGCCCGGATTCTACCATTTTTCGGTACTCACAATTATTCGACTCTTTTTCGGTACTCGCCCGGATAGTTTTTCGATACTCGCACGGATTCTACCTTTTCCCGGTACTCGCCCCGATTCTACCATTTTTCGGTACTCACACTGATTGGACCCTTTTCCGGTACTCGCCCGCACAGTTTTTCGATACTCGCTCGCATTATACCTTTTCTCGGTACTCGCCTGGATTCTACCATTTTTCGGTACTCACACTGATTAGACCCTTTTCCGGTACTCGCCCAAATAGTTTTTCGATACTCGCACGGATTCTACCTTTTCCCGGTACTCGCCCGGATTCTACCTTTTCCCGGTAATCGATCGGATTCTACCATTTTTCGGTACTCACAGTGATTCGACTCTTTTTCGGTACTCGCCCGAACAGTTTTTCGATACTCGCACGGATTCTACCTTTTCCCGGTACTCGCCCTAATTCTACCTTTTTTTGGTACTCACACTGATTGAACCCTTTTCCGGTACTCGCCCGCAGAGTTTTTCGATAGTCGCTCGCATTCTACCTTTTCTCGATACTCGCCTGGATTCTACCATTTTTCGGTACGCACACTGATTGGACCCTTTTCCGGTACTCGCCCGCACAGTTTTTCGATACTCGCTCGCATTCTACCTTTTCTCGGTACTCGCCTGGATTCTACCATTTTTCGGTACTCACACTAATTGGACCTTTTTCCGGTACTCGCCCAAATAGTTTTTCGATACTCGCACGGATTCTACCTTTTCCCGGTACTCGCCCGAATTCTTCCATTTTTCGGTACTCACGCTAATTGGACCCTTTTCCGGTACTCGCGGAAACAGTTTTTTGATTCTTGCACGGATTCTACCTTTTCCTGGTACTCGCCCGGATTCTACCTTTTCCCGGTAATCGACCGGATTCTACCATTTTTCGGTACTCACATTGATTCGACTCTTTTTCGGTACTCGCCCGGTGTGGAAAATGGAAAATCCTCAGACTCGGATAGAGCAACAAATGAAAATCTTAAAGAATCCAATGCTAGAACCATCAATTCTCCCAAACATAGAAAAAACAGAGGACTCCCCCAAGAAAGTGTACAGAGAGACAGAGAGCATAGACAAAAATAGAGTAAAAAAAAAACAGAGGAAGACCAACAGAATATCAAGCAAATGTTAAATGTATGAAACCTCATTTCATATATTCTCCATGGGCTTGAGACAGGTAAGGAGACCCTAAGCTAGCTTTACACAATATATATGAAACAGAGTCACACTAGCACCGAGCCAGTCCTCAAGAATGGCAGTGAGATCAACAACAACTAAATATAAAAAATAATCCATAAATCAACAAAGTTCAGCATGTAACCCATCTTACCCGCACCCAAATCAACAAGCAATGCAAAGCAAAATAAATGAGAAAAATAGGACAAGTATATTAATCAAAGTAAGCAAGAAAACTCACAATCAGCTTACCTACGGCCGCTCCTTTTTTTTGTTATGCTTTCTCCTATCCTTCGTTTTTTCCACTGGTTTTTCAGTCTTCTCTTCCTCTGCAACTCATTCCTTCCAAGCATCCACAACTGACCCTCTTAACTCCCCATTTTCTTTTTCTAGTCGATCCTTTCTTCCTCTTCAAGACTTCCCTTCTCTGCATTTTCCCGTGCCAAACTCTTCGAAAACTCCCCCTCACCGTTTTCCCAAGCTCCTCTTCATTCCATGCAGCCTACTAACCCTTCCTCTTTTTTTTTTTTTTCACCATTTTATTATTTTATTTATTTTTTTTTTTTTTATGTGGCTGCCCCAACTCCTAGACCTTTCCATTTGCTTATTATTATTATTATTATTATTTTATTTAATAAAATAAGAAAATAAAAATAAAGATAAAGATAAATAAAGATAAATAAATATAAAAAAAATGAAGCTAAAATAAGATGAATAACATAATGATAAAAAGAACGTACAATAGATGAATACTAATAATAATAATAATGATAATGATACTAACAATAATCATAATACTAATAATAACAATAATAATACTAATAATATTAGTAATAATAATAATAATAATATAAGATCCCCAATCACCTGCAATTTTTTTTTTTTTTTTAAGAATAAATAAGTAGATGGGTAAGTGAATAAAGCAAGAAAAATAAATAAGTGCCCAATGCACGCAACAATAATCTAAACATTAAACTATAACACAGATAAAAAAATAAAAAATAAAAATAGGCAAGATGTCAAATTGACACAATCAAAATAATTGAAAATTCAACTCAAGCAATCCAAAAAAATATAAAAATCAAGCCAAATACTCGCCTAATCTTAAAAATAAATCAATCAAGAAATTAGTCTTAAAGAATTAAGCCTAAAGAAAACATCTAAGTGACCCAGGTAACCTAAGTGGAAAGTGTCAAGGTGAATTAGGTTGAAATCAAATTAAGAAGGTGTCTGAGTGGTTGAAAAAAAGAAAAAAATAAAAAATAAAAAAATAAAATAAAAATGTGCTAAGTGACCTAGGAGTGTACCTACCGGGCCAGGTGTATCTAAATGGGCATAGGGTGCAAAAGTAGGCCTAAGGTGGTGCCCAATGGGTCATCAGAGAATTATTATAAAGTATCAAACGGACACGTAATAGAACATGTTCTAGTAGGACAAAATAGAGGGTCTACAAATATGCCCCTCTTCGGTAGAGATCATGAGTGTAAGGAATACGAGGGGAAACACGAGTAATGAGTGGAACGAAATGAACTATACCGAAAAACTAAGAAAGACCAGAAATTTTGTCTTAGCACATGATGCAATAAATCCCAAGATAAACCATATGCAAGGAAAGAAATACCATGAATAAGAGGTTTATAGAAAGTGACTCTGAACGCCTATGCAAATGGTGGCTCTGAACGCCTATGAAAATGGTGGCTCTGAACGCCTATGAAAATGGTGGTGGCTGTGAACGCCTATGAAAATGATGGCTCTGAACGCCTATGAAAATGATGGTGGTTCTGAAGGCCTATGAAAATGATGGCTCTAAACGCCTATGAAAGTGGCGGCTCTGAACGCCTATGAAAATGATGGCTCTGAACGCCTATGAAAATGATGGCTCTGAACGCCTATGAAAGTGGTGATGGCTTTGAACGCCTATGAAAGTGGTGGCTCTGAACGCCTATGAAAGTGGTGGCTCTGAACGCCTATGAAAGTGGTGGCTCTGAACGCCTATGAAAATAATAGTTCTGAACGCCTATGAAAATGATGGCTCTGAACGCCTATGAAAATGATGGTGGCTCTGAACGCCTATGAAAATGATGGCTCTGAACGCCTATGAAAATGATGGTGGCTCTGAACGCCTATGAAAGTGGTGGCTCTGAACGCCTATGAAAATGATGGCTCTGAACGCCTATGAAAATGATGGCTCTGAACGCCTATGAAAATGATGGCTCTAAATGCCTATGAAAGTGGTGATGGCTCTGAACGCCTATGAAAGTGGTGGATCTGAACGCTTATGAAAATGATTGCTCTGAACGCCTATGAAAATGATGGCTCTGAACGCCTATGAAAGTGGTGGCTCTGAACGCCTATGAAAATGATGGCTCTTAACTCCTATGAAAATGATGGCTCTGAACGCCTATGAAAATGGTGGCTCTGAACGTCTATAAAAGTGGTGGCTCTAAACGCCTATGAAAGTGATGGCTCTGAACGCCTATGAAAATGATGGCTCTGAACGCCTATGAAAGTGATGGCTCTGAACGCTTATGAAAATGGTGGTGGCTCTGAACGCCTGTGAAAATGATGGTGGCTCTGAACGCCTATGAAAATGATGGTGACTTTGAACGCCTATGAAAGTGGTGGCTCTGAACGCCTATGAAAATGATGGCTCTAAACGCCTATGAAAGTGGTGATGACTCTGAACGCCTATGAAAGTGGTGGCTCTGAACGCCTATGAAAATGATGGCTCTGAACGCCTATGAAAATGATGGCTCTGAACGCCTATAAAAATAGTGGCTCTGAACGCCTATGAAAGTGGTGATGGCTCTGAACACCTATGAAAATGATGGCTCTGAACGCCTATGAAAGTGGTGATGGCTCTGAACGCCTATGAAAATGATGGCTCTGAATGCCTATGAAAGTGATGGCTCTGAACGCCTATGAAAATGATGGCTCTGAACGCCTATGAAAATGATGACTCTGAACGCCTATGAAAATGATGGCTCTGAACGCCTATAAAAATAGTGGCTCTGAACGCCTATGAAAGTGGTGATGGCTCTGAACGCCTATGAAAATGATGGCTCTGAACGCCTATGAAAATGGTGGTGGCTCTGAACGCCTATGAAAATGATGGTGGCTCTGAATGCCTATGAAAATGATGGCTCTGAACGCCTATGAAAATGATGGTGGCTCTGAACGCCTATGAAAGTGGTGGCTCTGAACGCCTATGAAAATGATGGCTCTGAACGCCTATGAAAGTGGTGATGGCACTGAACGCCTATGAAAGTGGTGGCTCTGAATGCCTATGAAAATGATGGCTCTGAACGCCTATGAAAATGATGGCTCTGAACGCCTATAAAAATAGTGGCTCTGAACGCCAATGAAAGTGGTGATGGCTCTGAACGCCTATGAAAATGATGGCTCTGAAGGCCTATGAAAGTGATGGCTTTAAACGCCTATGAAAATGATGGCTCTGAACGCCTATGAAAGTGATGGCTCTGAACGCCTATGAAAATGATGGCTCTGAACGCCTATGAAAATGATGGCTCTGAACACCTATGAAAATGATGGCTCTGAACGCCTATAAAAATAGTGGCTCTGAACGCCTATGAAAACGATGGTGGCTCTGAACGCCTATGAAAATGATGGCTATGAACGCCTATGAAAATGATGGTGGCTCTGAATGCCTATGAAAGTGGTGGCTCTGAACTCCTATGAAAATGATGGCTCTGAACGCCTATGAAAGTGGTGATGGCTCTGAACGCTTATGAAAGTGGTGGCTCTGAACGCCTATGAAAATGATGGCTCTGAACGCCTATGAAAATGATGGCTCTGAACGCCTATAAAAATAGTGGCTCTGAACGCCTATGATAGTGGTGATGGCTTTGAACGCCTATGAAAATGATGGCTCTGAATGCCTATGAAAGTGATGGCTCTAAACGCCTATGAAAATGATGGCTCTGAACGCCTATGAAAGTGATGGCTCTGAACGCCTATGAAAATGGTGAAGAAAATTGGATAACTTCTACACAGGGGATATGCCCCAGTATAACGACCTATATAAAAAAAATCAAAACCTAAGCTTGATAATCTCAAAGAAGGGGGTATGCCTCAGTATCACGGTTGCATCAAGCTGCTAAAATCTCCAATGAAACACGTAGCTGCAAACATCGTAATGAGAAAGAAGCAACACCTCATGACAAAGGTCTCGAGAAGTATAAACATAAATTTCTTCATATTTCAAATAAATTCCTTGTCAACTGATCTCGCAGATAAAGCTGAACAAATGCGCATCACAATTTCACAAAAGAATGACTATGGCGAAAACAAATCGTCTCATAAACTCTTGACAAGGGAGTCCATCGATACTTTCTGGGTGAAATCTGATGGGGTCCATTTCAATCTCAAGCAATGTCATATGTAGCCAATCACAATATCACAAATTATAAAACTGAAGAAATGTGCTCATATAAGGAGATAAACTGGCTACGAAAACAAAAACTGATCATAGAGACATCAATCTCCCATGTAGAATAGAGAATCATAAATACAAGGCACAAAGCCACCCATCTCATCAAAGCGAGAAATATGCTCCAGTGTAACAAATGATCCTCACGTGAAGTAAGTAATTAATACAGACCATCCGCCCATGTATTACTACTCCCATCAGTTCACCTCAACAAAAGAGGGATATGCCCCAGTATGGCATCTGGTGTGTCAAAGAAACAGGACTGATATCACCAGTTAAACACTATCTTCATACTCAGGTTCTGCCAAACATCATCAGACTAAGCATAAGAGGAACCAAATGTCACTCGAAGCATCTTCCATAAGGGAAAGCATAGCAACACCCATATTTCAACCAATTGTTAAGACCTGCCCAACTGGAGACTGTCAAAGATAACGTTTAATCTCATGGCCTCAAGGTGGTCTTACGACACGGACCGTAATGTAGGCTTAGGTTATAGGGTAAAAGAAATGAAAGAAAACTGGGCTCAAGTATCCAATGATCAAACCCAATACCCTTGTGTGTAAGATGTGATGTGCAGGGTAATCTCATGAGCCAACTAACTCGATAGCGAACAATGGAAGTGTCAATGACGAACTATAAGAGAAAAGGGAAGTGGTCAGGTCTTCAACGCGATGTAATGGGTATGAAGAGGCTACTAAAACAAAGACATGTATCAATGGAAGAAAAAATAAATAAATAAATAAATATGGAATAATCACCATGAAAAGAGATGATCGAAAATGAATGAGAGAAGCGAGAAGATACAAGGATGATGACTAACTCATATTAGTGCAGCCAAGGAAAATCATATCACCAAAGATGGAATGGGAGTGAAGACAGTGATCTGGAGATCCTAGTGATGGGTTACCCAATCCTCACACCCAATGTATACCAACCCTGATCCATGAAGTGAAGGATCTCACAAAACTCTCACCAAACTATTATTACTCAGAAAACATGAGTAACACAAGGAACAGGATGCTCTCAGAAAGGCTCACATACGAGCTCAATGATAGATAACTCCATGAAAAACCCTCAAACATCAATGAATGCCCAATAGAATATGCTACCATAAACAAACTTATTGTCACAACTTTTTTTTTTCTTTTATTTTATTTTATTTTATTTATTTTTTTTTTTTTTGCTTTTTTTTTTTTTTTTGCTTTTTGTGAATACTAGTATCAATAAACCAAAACCCCACTGAGCAAAGAATAGAAATGAATAAACTCTCTTCAATCCCCAATGAAAATATGAATCATACATAAACCCCCAAAAGTATGTCGACTCCAATCACTGACATGTATATAAAGCCCCAACCCTAAGGTCACCTCTCAAGCTAAGGTATCCAGATCAAAGTCAACAGATGGAATGAAGGATGTGACATGACTAACTTGATGCACCAAAAAATGTGAAAAGTCATCAACTAGAGAAATAAAGAGAATGAGACGAAGCAAGGAAAGACAAAACACGTAAGTAGATGAAAAATGAACAATAATGAAACATAATAGAAGTGGAATAGTAAAGGATGATGGCAAGAAAAATGAAAATAGATCAAAGAGTTGAAACTCATGAGACTATCCAAGTAAAACATTCATACACAACCAAGGGCCCCTACCCAGGTGATGAAAGGTAAGTAGAGTTATAAAAATGAAAGGCTTTAATGTACTCATGGGGCTCAAGGGGCTAGCAACGGGATGTATGTGAAATGAGTGCGATAAGGTATAAGGCTAATCGAAATGATGGCCACCCATCCTTTGACCATGATCTTAAACGTAATACTTCTTCAGTTGATCCACATTAGTTGGCTCCAAAAATTGGTTTCCATCTAGGTCAGTCAACCATGCAGCCCCTTCTAGAGTCAGCTCTCGAATAACATAAGGTCCACTCCAATTAGGTCTGAACTTCCCCCTAGGGTCTCCAATCAAACCTCTGAGCATCCTCAAAACCAAATCCCCCTTATGTAGTGGTTTAGGCTTGACCATTTTCCTGAAGGCACGAGCCATCTTTCTCTGATAGGCCTGAACATGATCCGCTGCTCTCAACCTCCTCTCATCTAAAAGGTTAAGCTGATCAAATCGGGCCTGAGCCCACTCTGTCTCAGAAATTTGCTGCTCAAGGGCTACTCTCAATGAGCCCATCTCTGTCTCGACTAGCAAAACAACCTCCATACCATACACTAGAGAGTAAGGCGTAGCTCCTGTAGAAGTACGAAAAGAGGTACGGTATACCCATAATGCAAAAGGAAGCTTCTCTGACCAATCCTGAGAAGTCTCAACCATTTTCCTCAAAATCCTCTTAATATTCTTGTTTGCAGCCTCTACTGCCCCATTGGTCTGTGGCCTATATGCAGAAGATCTATGATGTCGGATGGCATACTTCTGCAACAAAGTACCTACCTCAGCTCGGAAGTGCGCCCCTCTGTCAGAAATCAGCTCGTGAGGAACCCCATAGCGGCAAATGATGTGTGATCTGATGAAACTGGCAACCCTAACAGATGTCAACCTCGCATATGATGCGGCTTCCACCCACTTGGTGAAATAATCTATGGCAACCAGGATGAACTCATGACCACTGGAAGATTTTGGTGAAACCTTCCTAATAATATCAATGCCCCATACTGAAAACGGCCATGGCGAGGTCAAAGCGTGTAATTCTGATGGCGGTGCATGTATGAGATCACCATGAATTTGACACTCTGGACATTTCTGAACAAACTGACAACAATCTGTCTCCATAGTCAACCAGAAATAACCCGTCCTCATAATCTTACGAGCCAGCATGTGTCCTCCCATGTGCGGACCACAAACTCCCGCATGAACCTCTCTCATCGCTCGATCTGTAGAGGTTCGATCTAAACATAATAAAAGCATACCATCAGCTGATCGCCTATATAGAGTCTCTCCGCAAATCACAAATCTAGTGGCTAACTGCCTCAATGCCCTACGATCCCGGGCAGTGGCAGCCTCTGGGTATATGCTAGATCTAAGAAGCTGATAAATGTCATGATACCAAGGTAGATCATCCTGGGTCTCCGTCTCTCCAATCAAACAACAATAGGCGGGGGCAAACCTCGACTCAATCAGCAATGGACGTATAACCACATCAATCGGAATATCCACGGAAGAAGCTAAGGTAGCTAAGGCATCAGCAAACTGGTTTTGTGCTCTAGGTAGATGAGTGTATCTCAAGTCATCAAATCTCCCAACCAGTAACTCTAAATAAGCATGATACGACCTAAGCTTTACATCCCTAGTCTTCCAATCTCCCTGAATCTGCCTGAGTACGAGATTGGAGTCACCAAATACTTCCATCTGTCTAATGCCAAGCTCTAGTGCAGTCTCTAAACCAAGGATACAAGCCTCATACTCAACTATGTTGTTCGTGGTGAGATGTCGATTTGAAAACACCAAACGAACTAACCTCGGAATATGATCACCTTGGGGAGATATCAACAAAACGCCTATCCCAAACCCTAATTGGTTGGCTGCACCATCGAAGTACATGCGCCAACCTGATAAGCTAGTCATGGCAATGAACTCCTCATCTGGAAAATCATCATCAACTGGTCTACCCTCAGATATCGGTAATGAAGCCAAATGATCGGCGACAATACTTCCCTTAATAGACTTCTGAGAAACGTATTGAATATCAAACTCTGTCAGGAGTATGAGCCATCTCATCAATCTACCAGTCAATGCAGGTCTATCAAACAGATACCTCAAAGGATCTAACCGAGAAATCAAGCACACCGAATACTCAGTCATGTAGTGCCTCAATCTCCTGGTGGCCCAAACTAACGCTAAACACATGCGCTCAATCATAACATATCTCATCTCATACTCCAGCATCCTCTTACTCAAATAGTAAATCGCTCGCTCTTTCCCGGAGTCATCAAGCTGAGCTAGCATGCATCCCAAGGCCATGTCTGAAACTGACAAATATAGAAGAAGTGGACGTCCTGGCATAGGAGGCACTAAAACAGGAGGAGAAAGCAAATACTCCTTGATCTTCTCAAATGCAATTTGGCAGTTGTCATTCCAAACCGTTGGCTGATTCTTTCTCAAAAGACGAAAGATGGGCTCACATATGTTTGTCAATCTGGCTATGAAACGACTAATATATTGTAACCTGCCTAGAAAACCCCTGATCTCTTTCTCAGTCCTCGGTACAGGCATGTCAAGTATGACTTTGATTTTATCTGGGTCGACCTCTATGCCCCGATCACTGACCATATGCCCCAACAGTTTCCCAGAAGTCACTCCAAAGGTGCACTTCTTGGGGTTTAGCCTCAATCTGAATTTCCGAATCCTCTTAAAGAATCTCTCTAGGGCCGCTAGGTGATCTGCTCTACCTCGGGATTTCACAATCATATCATCCACATAAACTTCCACATCCTTATGCATCATGTCATGAAACAAAGTGGTAGCGGCTCTCTGATAAGTAGCTCCTGCATTCTTCAACCCAAATGGCATAACTCTATAACAGTAGGTACCCCACTCGGTAATGAAGGCTGTCTTCTCCATATCCTCTGGAGCCATCAAAATCTGATTATACCCCGAGAATCCATCCATGAAAGACAACATCGAATGGCCTGTGGTGCTATCAACCAACAAATCAATATGTGGGAGGGGAAAATCATCCTTAGGGCTGGCTTTATTAAGGTCTCTGAAATCGACACAAACTCTAACCTTGCCATCCTTTTTGGGAACTGGGACGACATTAGCCAACCACTCTGGATACTCAACTACTGATATAAACCCAACACTGAGCTATTTCTGAATTTCCTCTTTCACCTGTAGACTCCAACGTGGGTGCAATCGCCTCAATTTCTGCTTAACTGGTCTAACATGTGGTAGAATAGGCAGATGATGCTGAACTATAGAGGGATCAAGGCCTGGCATGTCCTCATATGACCACGCAAAGACATCCAAGTATGATCTGAGTAAATGAATAAGTCTATTCCTTTCATCTGTGGAGAGGGGTAAACCAATCTTCAGTTCTCTAGGCTGATCATCTATGCCAAAATCAACAATCTCAACATCCCTTGTAGCGGGTGAAACTCTCTCATCTATGGGATCAGAGTCGTGATCAAAAGAGTCTCTACCTGAATCGGGCTGTGCAATTTCATCATTTATATCAAATATCTATGAAGTGAGTGGATAAGGTGCAAATAACGAAACATCATCACAAGAGACAGACGAATACTCGTAAATGCTCAAATCCATAACTGAATCATCAGAAACACAGTCAAAGCGGGTGACAAATCCCGATAGAATGTCAAATGAAAGAGGTGGGTCCACAGAATCGGACGCTCCCTCAATTGGGCCAACAGTGCCCTCATACATATCAATAGTAGGAATAACAAAAGCAGAAAGCTCAGGAGCAGGAACAGTCTGATCCTCCTCAGCAATCTCGATGACAGATACTCCAAAAAGCTCCAATGGCGAAAAAGGCTCACGCTGAACTGTATCAAGGAACTGACTGATACCCAACATGTCCATCTCATCATGATACTCATCACGAAGAAGTACTCCATCAGTCATATCTTTGGGCTCAATGATTACCCCATAATCAGTAGTCTCATCCGGGAAGCACAAGGAGAATAAGCTGGCTCGATCCGGAGATGGTGGGAGGATCATCACAGAAGCTGACATGTCAGAGGTCTCATCATCCAACTGCATCTGATGAAACACATGCTGAAGCTCACCTAATGTACTATCATCAACACCTATCTCCTCAACACGAGGCTGAACCTCTGATCCCCTAACAAAGTAATCAGTCAGGTTGAAGGTGTAAGGGCGAACAGGATAATCAAATGGGATGCCAGACAAACGAGCCCTCACCTTGTCCCTACGTAGTCGTGCCATATAACAAACATCATCCTCTGAAGGGGTGAATCCAAGTCCATAAGGAGTTTCATGATCAATAGAAGTCACAAACTCACTAGATCCATGTTGGCGTCGTCCTAACCCAAAACCAGGTAGAAATGACATGCCTCTCATCATATCAAGAACAAGGGTACTACTATGCTGGTCAAATGACATGGCCACGAAATCTCTGCAAAAATCCTGAATCTCAAGGGTCTGTACCTCATCGAATGTGAATCCCGTCAGAAAAAAATCATCATCACTATGACTGATCTGCAATACTGGCTCAGAGGATGAAATCATGTCTCTAGTAGACTGCACTGTAATAACTTGTCCGTCATGGATAAATTTCACCTTCTGATGAAGGAAAGATGGAATAGCTCCAGCCTGGTGAATCCAAGGTCGGCCCAAAAGCAAGTTAAAGGAAGCAGGAATCCTCAAAACCTGGAATAATATAGAGAATGTGGTCGGGCCGATGAGCAAATCTATAGTCAAGGTGCCCATGACCTCTCTCTGAGTGTTGTCATAAGCCCTCACTGTCTGTGTGGAGGGACCAAAATCTGAGGGTGCAAAACCGAGGGCCATAGCAGTGGCTAATGGGCAAACATTCAGGGCAAAGCCATTGTCTAACAAGACGGATGGGACTCTGTGGCCTGAACAAACAACTGTAATATAGAGAGGGCGAGTATGGTCAGAACCCTCCGGTGGTAGATCATCAGCAGAAAACACAATGCAAGTGGCCCTATCAGCTGTCATCATATGAATCAATACCTCAGGAGTAGTAGAGGTCTCCACACGTATCTGACTCAAAGCTCGAATAAGTGCATCTCTATGAATGCTAGAAGTAGCCAACAAACTCCAAATGGATATCCGAGCCTGGGTGCTCTGCAACTGTCTCAATATCTCATCATCCTCCCTCCTGACCTCCTCACGAGAGTCTGTACCACCAAATGGTCTGGTAACTGGAGGTGTAGCCTGGGCTATCCTCCCACTACGGGTCATAACCTGTACATCAACATCCTCAGGCCGTAGAATAAATGGAGCAAACATGTCCCTATGCCCGACATATGATGGTGTAAAAGGAATCAACTGTAACAGTGCTCTATCCGAGATCAAACTGAATGGTGTAGGGATTGAAGAATCTGATGTAGCTCCTACAATCTCATAGCCATCATATGGAACAATCATCCCAGGCAATCCATCATCCCAACTCAACATGTGTATGACATCGTCCTGAACAAAATCCATGTGATGAATACCACCAGTAGGTGGAGGCACCGAATGTGTGGTGTGAGCAGGTAAAGGGTTCGTGGTCACACTTGGCTGTCCCAAGTTAACCAGACCCTGATCTATCAAGTCCTGAATAGCATGTCTCAGAGTAGAGCAGCGGTCAGTGTCATGTCCTGGACCCTGATGGTAAGCACAGTGAAGGTCCATCCTGAACTGAGGTGGCAAAGGCCGAGGTGGTGGTCTCGGTGCTAGTGCAGTCAACAATCCTCCCTCTATGAGCTTCTGGAAAGCTCTACTCAAAGGCATTCCCAACTGGGAAAATTGCCGCATCGGTCTCGGTGCAGGTGGAGCCCTAGGCTGAGGATAATGAGCAGGTGGCCTCTGTGTGGTCTGAGTAGCATATACTGGCTGTGGAGCTGAGTGTAGATATGTGGGAGACATAGGTCTAAAAGGAACTGGTGACCTATACTGCACATGGGGTGATGGCGGATAATAAACTCCAGAAGTCTGTCCAACTGTCTGATAATATCTGGGGGGCCTCGGTCTGACGGTACTGATGGCGCTGACGTCCCCTGGTCTTTGTCCAATAGCGGGTTTCTTCCCTTTCGAGTCTGAAGGGGAAGAATCAGGCCACAAACCTCTAGCAATATCCTCCTCAATACCATATAATGCCTGCACCAAAGATCCAAAGTCCACGTGTGGGAACCCCATCAAATGTCTAGCAAATCGAGGCTGCAAGCTCTTCATAATCATGCTGATCTGATCTCTCTCAGACGGCCTATCAATGATCTGGGCAATCTTCTCTCTCCAACGGGAGATGAATGATGTGACTGTCTCATCGGGCCTTTGCCTCAAGGCCTCCAACTCCCTCCGTGAGACATCTATGACAGTGTTAAATGCAAACTGTCGCAGAAACTCCTGGGCTAAATCATCCCATGTACGACGACGTGATACATCTAAAGAAGCAAACCAACGCTGGGCCGCCCCACTTAAGGACATGGGGAATAACATAATCATCTGAGCCTCATCCAAGCCGTGGGCCCTCATAACAATACTATATAGTCTCAAATGAATGCGCGGACATCCAATCCCTGTGTATCGCTCGATCTCTGGCATCCTAAACTTGGCCGGCAGACTGGCCACTGGTAGTCCATCAAAATCATCCCATCCCATACCTCCATCTGATACTCTCATCTGTCTCATCTTCTGCTCAAGCCTGTCCATGCGTGCATGGGCATCCTCCGAGGTCGGAACAACCACCATGGCAGGCGGTGGGGTAACCTCAGTTTGACTCTGTAAAGTAAATGGTGTAGGCTGTGGAACTGTCTGACCAAGTGGGGGAGGTGGTGGCATCTGAGTGTCCTGTGTAGCTATCTGACTAGGCGGGAGAGGGGGCGGAATAGTGGGATCATACTGCACACTCTCCTGAACTGGAACCTGTTGGGCCTGCTGCCCATCCATCCTCTGACCAAGGCTAGTTATGGCCTCCTGGATCGAAGCCATAGCAGCAGCAAACTGATCAACTGTAACCACCTGCGAATCCATATCTGTCTGATCTGACTGGTCTGACACTCTAATCAATCTCCCTCTAACTCTAATCCAAGAAGCTGAACCCAGATCGAACGTATCAATACTCCTATAATAGTGGAAATACTAGATAAGATACGGTGTAAAGAAAACTCTACAAGGAATGTCTATCAACTATACAGGAAGGTAACCTGGAAGTACTGAGACTAATATCCAATTCTAAGTGAATATAGAAGAGACTACTACGAAGGTAACTAAACCTATTTCTACTAACCCGGCTTTAAAGGACCACAGATGCACCCACGTGTAGGAAGGGAATCATAATGGGGCCTAAGCTTAGCCTAAAAGGACAAGGTGGCTCTAAAAATAACAAGGTGGGTTAAAGGATCCCTAGCAGAAGCGATCATACCCTCCAGCGGTATGCAACCCTCTGCATGCCTCCGAAGAGACGGGGCGCTTCCATGCAAGGTGGTCATCACCTCCACACATGCACTACCTCGACATCCCAGGGGGTTTCCTTTGGCTAAAGCTCTCACAACTCTCAGCACTCACTAGTCAACTAAAGTGCACAATGAGTGGTGTGGGTGCATCCGAAAATCCTATGAATCTAAAATAGAAAAAAGAAACATACTGGTCACACGAATATCCATAAAACCTAGCTCTAGGCTATACAAGTCTTCAAAGATCGGACTTCAATCAGTATCAGTGTGTCGTCTTTCTCCAGAATGCTCCCAAACATCAATATAGCCCGTCGCTAGACCCTACTCCTAACCACTAGCTCGGTTAGAGAAACAAACACACACAAGGTCTCACACTTGTAAATGTAAGAACCGAAAGGAAGGAAATGACCGAAACCAGAGGGTTGGAGGTAAGGGGATATATGTGCGACCCACACAGACAAGCAACATGCAATCACACAGGAGAAGGGTAGTCATGCAACAGGCAATCAAGCAAAGTGCAGATACATCATCCATGTCTACATACAAGCTAAACGAGAATATGAAAATCAAGACGAATAGTGGCAAAGACAGCATGCTCAAAGATGATTAAGATAATATACAAGCGAGAGAATCAACACATCCAGTTAGAATATGTACAACAATGAGTCTACACATGTGAGGTGAACAGAACAATCATGGCAAGATCAAAGTCACTATGCTAAGACAGACAAGATAAACAATCAATGTCATCAACACGTTAATGTCCCAAATGAATATGATAGTCAAGCATAGCAAATCATCACATCAAACTCTCAGTGTGCTATGAACACTCGATCATAGAAAAACACAAAGAGAAGGTATCCATCAATCGACTAATTAAACGCCATATTTGCCTCAACTTAAGTTCGAGCTTGATCTTCTATGAAACCAGAGATTCTGGGTTCGATCCCCAGCGGAGTTGCCAATTTGTGGAAAATGGAAAATCCTCAGACTCGGATAGAGCAACAAATGAAAATCTCAAAGAATCCAATGCTAGAACCATCAATTCTCCCAAACATAGAAAAAACAGAGGACTCCCCCAAGAAAGTGTACAGAGAGACAGAGAGCATAGACAAAAACAGAGTAAAAAAAAACAGAGGAAGGCCAACAGAATATCAAGCAAATGTTAAATGTATGAAACCTCATTTCATATATTCTCCATGGGCTTGAGATAGGTAAGGAGACCTTAAGCTAGCTTTACACAATATATATGAAACAGAGTCACACTAGCACCGAGCCAGTCCTCAAGAATGGCAGTGAGATCAACAACAACTAAATATAAAAAATAATCCATAAATCAACAAAGTTCAGCATGTAACCCATCTTACCCGTACCCAAATCAACAAGCAATGCAAAGCAAAATAAATGAGAAAAAGAGGACAAGTATATTAATCAAAGTAAGCAAGAAAACTCACAATCAGCTTACCTACGGCCGCTCCTTTTTTTTGTTATGCTTTCTCCTATCCTTCGTTTTTTCCACTGGTTTTTCAGTCTTCTCTTCCTCTGCAACTCATTCCTTCCAAGCATCCACAACTGACCCTCTTAACTCCCCATTTTCTTTTTCTAGCCGATCCTTTCTTCCTCTTCAAGACTTCCCTTCTCTGCATTTTCCCGTGCCAAACTCTTCGAAAACTCCCCCTCACCGTTTTCCCAAGCTCCTCTTCATTCCATGCAGCCTGCTAAACCTTCCTTTTTTTTTTTTTCACCATTTTATTATTATTATTATTTTTTTTTTTATGTGGTTGCCCCAACTCCCAGATCTTTCCATTTGCTTATTATTATTATTATTATTATTATTATTATTATTATTATTATTATTATTATTATTATTATTATTATTTTTAGTTAATAAATTAAGAAAATAAAAATAAAGATAAAGATAAATAAAGATAAATAAATAAATAAAAAATGAAGCTAAAATAAGATGAATAACATAATGATAAAAAGAACATACAATAGATGAATACTAATAATAATAATAATGATAATGATACTAACAATAATCATAATACTAATAATAACAATAATAATACTAATAATATTAGTAATAATAATAATAATAATATAAGATCCCCAATCACCTGCAATTTTTTTTTTTTTAAGAATAAATAAGTAGATGGGTAAGTGAATAAAGCAAGAAAAATAAATAAGTGCCCAATGCACGCAACAATAATCTAAACATTAAACTATAACACAGATAAAAAAATAAAAAATAAAAATAGAAATGAAAATACACAAGATGTCAAATTGAGACAATCAAAATAATTGAAAATTCAACTCAAGCAATCCAAAAAAATATAAAAATCAAGCCAAATACTCGCCTAATCTTAAAAATAAATCAATCAAGAAATTAGTCTTAAAGAATTAAGCCTAAAGAAAACATCTAAGTGACCCAGGTAACCTAAGTGGAAAGTGTCAAGGTGAATTAGGTTGAAATCAAATTAAGAAGGTGTCTGAGTGGTTGAAAAAAAGAAAAAATAAATAAAAAAAAAAAAAAAAAATGTGCTAAGTGACCTAGGAGTGTACCTACCGGGCCAGGTGTATCTAAATGGGCTTAGGGTGTAAAAGTAGGCCTAAGGTGGTGCCCAATGGGTCATCAGAGAATTATTATAAAGTATCAAACGGACACGTAATAGAACATGTGCTAGTAGGACAAAATAGAGGGTCTACAAATATGCCCCTCTTCGGTAGAGATCATGAGTGTAAGGAATACGAGGGGAAACACGAGTAATGAGTGGAACGAAATGAACTATACCGAAAAACTAAGAAAGACCAGAAATTTTGTCTTAGCACATGATGCAATAAATCCCAAGATAAACCATATGCAAGGAAAGAAATACCATGAATAAGAGGTTTATAGAAAGTGACTCTGAACGCCTATGCAAATGGTGGCTCTGAACGCCTATGAAAATGGTGGCTCTGAACGCCAATGAAAGTGGTGATGGCTCTGAACGCCTATGAAAATGATGGCTCTGAACGCCTATGAAAGTGATGGCTCTGAACGCCTATGAAAATGATGGCTCTGAAAGCCTATGAAAGTGATGGCTCTGAACGCCTATGAAAATGGTGAAGAAAATTGGATAACTTCTACACAGGGGATATGCCCCAGTATAATGACCTATAAAAAAAAAATCAAAACCTAAGCTTGATAATCTTAAAGAATAGGGTATGCCCCAGTATCACGGTTGCATCAAGCTGCTAAAATGTCCAATGAAACACGCAGCTACAAACATCGTAATGAGAAAGAAGCAACACCTCATGACAAAGGTCTCGAGAAATATAAACATAAATTTCTTCATATTTCAAATAAATTCTTTGTCAACTGATCTCGCAGATAAAGCTCAACAAATGCGCATCACAATTTCACAAAAGAATGACTATGGCGAAAACAAATCGTCTCATAAACTCTTGACAAGGGAGTCCATCGATACTTTCTGGGTGAAATTTGATGGGGTCCATCTCAATCTCAAGCAATGTCATATGTAGCCAATCTCAAGCACGGATTCTACCTTTTTCCGGTACTCGCCCGGATTCTACCATTTTTCGGTACTCACACTGATCGGACCCTTTTCCGGTACTCGCACGGACAATTTTTCGATACTCGCACGGATTCTACCTTTTCCTGGTACTCGCCCTGATTCTACCATTTTTCGGTACTCACACTGACTGGACCCTTTTCCGATACTCGCCCGCACAGTTTTTTGATACTCGCTCGCATTCTACCTTTTCTCGGTACTCGCCTGGATTCTACCATTTTTCGGTACTCACACTGATTGGACCCTTTTCCGATACTCGCCCAAATAGTTTTTCGATACTCGCACGGATTCAACCAATTTTCTTTCCTCTCATCGAGTCTGTCCTTTTTCGGTACTTGCTCGGATAGTTTTTTGGTACTCGCACTTATTCTACCTTTTCCAGTACTCGCCCGGATTTTACCATTTTTCGGTACTCACACTTATTCGACCCTTTTTCGATACTCGCACAGACAGTTTTTCGATACTCGCACGGGTTCTACCTTTTCCCGGTACTCACCCGGATTCTACCATTTTTCGATCCTCTCAGTGAGTTTGCCATATTTCATTACTCGCCCGGACAGTTTTTCAATACTCGCACGGATTCTACCTTTTCCTGGTACTCGCCCGGATTCTACCATTTTTTGTTACCCACACTGATTCGACCCTTTTCCGGTACGCGCCTGGACAGTTTTTCAATACTTGCACGGATTCTACCTTTTCCAAGTTCTCGCCCGGATTCTACCATTTTTCGGTACTCACACTGATTCGAGACTTTTTCGTTACTCGCCCGGACAGTTTTTCGATACCCGCACGGATTCTACCAATTTTCGTTCCTCTCACTGAGTCTACCCTTTTTCGGTACTTGCTCAGACAGTTTTTCGGTACTTGCACTTATTCTACATTTTCCGGTACTCGCCCGGATTCTACCATTTTTCGATACTCACACTTATTCTACCTTTTTTTGATACTCGCACAGACAGTTTTTTGATTCTCGCACGGATTCTACCTTTTCCCAGTACTCGCCCGGATTCTACCATTTTTAGTTACTCACACTGCTTCTAACCTTTTCCTGTACTCGTTCGGACAGTTTTTTGGTAGTCGCACAGATTCTACCTTTTCCCGATACTCGCCTGGATTCTACAATTTTTCTGTCCTCTCATCGAGTCTGCCATTTTTCAGTATTCGCCCAGACAGCTTTTCGGTACTCGCACTTATTCTATCTTTTCCCGGTACTCGCCCGGATTCTACTATTTTTCGGTACTCACACTACTTCGACCTTTTTTCGGTACTCGCCCGGATAGGTTTTCAATACTCAAACAGATTCTACCTTTTCCCGTAACTCGCCCGGATTCTACCATTTTTCAGTACTCACGCTGATTCGACCCTTTTCCGGTACTCGCTCGAACAGTTTTTCGATACTCGCGAGGATTCTACCTGTTCTCAATACTCGCCCGGATTCTACCATTTTTCAGTACTGACACTAATTCGACCTTTTTCCGGTACTCGCACGAACAGTTTTTCAATACTGGCACGGATTCTATCTTTTCCCAGTACTTGCCCTGATTCTACCATATCTCGTTACTCACACTAATTAGACCCTTTTCGGGTACTTGCCCAGACAGTTTTTCGATACTCGCATGGATTCTACCTTTTCCCGGTACTCGTCTGGATTCTACCATTTTTCGGTAATCACACTTATTTGGCCATTTTCCGGTACTCGCCCGCACAGTTTTTCGATACTCGCATGGATTCTACCTTTTCCCGATACTCACCCGGATTCTACCATTTTTCAGTATTGACACTTATTCGACCCTTTTCCGGTACTCGCTCGGACAGGTTTTCGATACTCGAACGGATTCTACCTTTTCCCAATACTCGCCCGAATTCTACCATTTTTCGTTTCTCACACTGATTCGACCCTTTTCTGGTACTCGCCCAAACAGTTTTTCGATACTCGCGAGGATTCTACCTTTTCTCAATACTCGCACGGATGCTACCATTTTTCGGTACTGACACTGATTCTACCCTTTTCTGGTACTTGCACGAACAGTTTTTTGATACTCGCACGGATTCTACCTTTTCCCGGTACTCGCCCGCATTCTACCATTTCTCGTTACTCACACTAATTCAACCATTTTCGGGTACTCGCACAGACAGTTTTTCGATACTCGCATGGATTCTACCTTTTCCCGGTACTCGCACGGATTCTACCTTTTCCCAGTACTCGCACGGATTCTACCAATTTTCTGTACTCACACTGATTCGACCCTTTTTCGATACTCGCCCGGTCAGTTTTTCGATACTCGCACGGATTCTACCTTTTTTCGGTACTGGTTCGGATTCTACCATTTTTCGGTACCCACACTGATTCGACCCTTTTCCAGTATACGCCCGGACAGTTTTTCGATACTCGCACGAATTCTACCTTTTCCCGGTACTCGCCCGGATTCTAATATTTTTTGGTACTCACACTGATTCGACCCTTTTCGGGTACTCGCACGGACAGTTTGTCGATACTCGCATGGATTCTACCTTTTCCCGGTACTCGCCTGGATTCTACCATTTTTCGGTAATCACATCACACTTATTTGGCCATTTTCCGGTACTCTCTTGCACAGTTTTTCGATACTCGCATGGATTCTACCTTTTCCCGGTACTCACCCGGATTCTACCATTTTTCGGTACTGACACTGATTCGACCCTTTTTCGGTACTCGCTCGGTCAGTTTTTCGATACTCGCACAAATTCTACATTTTCCTGGTACTCGTCCAGATTTCACCATTTTTCGGTACTCACATTGCTTCTGCCCTTATTCGGTACTCACTCGGACAGTTTTTCGATACTCGCACGGATTCTATCTTTTTTCGATACTCACCCGGATTCTACCATTTTTCGGTACTCACACTGATTCGACCTTTTTCCGGTACTCGCCCGGTCAGTTTTTCGATACTCGCACGGATTCTACCTTTTCCCTGTACTCCTCCGGATTCTACCATTTTCCGGTACTCACACTGATTCAACCTTTTTTCGGTACTCGTCCGGACAGTTTTTTGGTTCTCGCACGGATTCTACCTTTTCCCGATATTCTCTCGGAGTCTACCATTTTTCGGTTCTCTCACTGAGTCTGCCTTTTTTCGGTACTCGCCCGGACAGTTTTTCGGTACTCGCACTTATTCTACCTTTTCCCGGTACTTGCCAGGATTCTACCATTTTTCGGTACTCACACTGATTCGATCCTTTTTCGGTACTCGCTTGGACAGTTTTTGGATACTCGCACGGATTCTACCTTTTCCCGATACTCGTCCCGATTCTACCATTTTCCGGTACTCTCACTGCTTCGACCTTTTTCCGGTACTGATCCGAACAGTTTTTCGATACTCGCACGGATTCTACCTTTTCCCAATACTCATCCGGATTCTACCATTTTTCGGTACTCACACATATTCAACATTTTTCCGGTACTCGTCCGGACAGTTTTTCGGTACTCGCACGGATTCTACCTTTTCCCGATACTCTCCTGGATTCTACCATTTTTCGGTCCTCTCACCGAGTCTTCCCTTTTTCGGTACTTGCCGAAGAGTTTTTCGGTACTCGCACTTATTCTACCTTTTCTCGGTACTCGCCCGGATTCTACCATTTTTCGTTACTCACACTGATTTGACCATTTTCCGGTACTCGCCCGGACAGTTTTTCGATACTCGCACGGATTCTTACTTTTCCCGGTACTCGCCCGGATTCTACCATTTTTCGTTACTCACACTGATTTGACCTGTTTCCGGTACTTGCCCGGACAGTTTTTCGGTACTCGCACGGATTCGGCCTTTTCCCGGTACTCGCCCGGATTCTAGGGTTGCGGATGATATGAATGACTTCGGGTCCCATAAGCTCAGGGATATAGATGCAATGAACAACTCATGGTTATAGATGAT
Organism: Vitis vinifera; assembly: GCF_030704535.1. Taxonomy (NCBI): domain Eukaryota; kingdom Viridiplantae; phylum Streptophyta; class Magnoliopsida; order Vitales; family Vitaceae; genus Vitis; species Vitis vinifera. Next base: position 10,606,762 of record NC_081810.1, read on the forward strand.
ATGAATGATTCTAGACCATGAGCTTAAGGCTCTAGACGTTATTAACAACTCAAGGCTACTAATGAGATTAACAATTGAGGGATGGGATCACAATGTTGTAAATGCTATGAATAGCTCAAACTGTTGATGATATGAACCACTCAGGGTCGTATGCTCATGGCTCTAGATGCTATGGAAATCTGAGGGTTGTGGATAACATGAACAATTGTGGGTCATGAGCTAAGGGCTTTAAATGCTATGAACAAATTAGGGTTGTAGATGAAATGAATGACTCAAGGTTTTATGAGTTCAGGGCTTTAGGCGTTATGAATAGCTCAGTGTTATAGATGACATGAACAACTCCAAGTCGTGAGGTTAGAGTTCAAAATGCTATAAATAGATTAGATTTGTGGATGATATGAACGACTTGGGGTCCCATGAGCTCAGGGATCTTGATGCAATGAACATCTTAGTGTTATGGATGATATGAACAATTTTGGATCATGAGCTCAAAGCTTTAAACATTATGAAAAACTCAAGGCTATTGAGAAGATTAAGGATTGCGGGACGAGACCTCAATGTTGTAAATGCTATGAACATCTCAGGCTGTTGATGATATAAACCACTCAAGTTCGTGTGCTTTGGGATCTCATTGCTATGAACATCTTAGAGCTATGGTTGATATGAACAATTCTACATTGTGAGCTCAAGGCTCTAGATGTTATGAACAACTCAAGTTGTGGATGAGATGAACGACTCTAGGTCTTGTGCTTGAGGCTCTAAATGCTATGAATAGCTCAAGGTTATGGATGACATGAACGACTCAAGATCCTATGAGCTTAAGGCTCTAGATGCTATGAACAGCTCAGATCTGTAGATCACATGAATGACTCTAGGTCGTGATCTCAAGGCTTAAGATGCTATGAATAGATTAGATTTGTGAATGATATGAACGACTTAGGTTCCTGTGAGCTCAGAGATATAGATGTAATGAACAACTCAAAGCTGCAGATGATATGAACAATTCTGGACTGTGAACTTAAGGCTCTAAATGTTATAAACAACTCAAGGTAGCGGATGAGATTAATGATTGCAGGATGGGAGCTAAATACTATAAATGCTATGAACAAGTTCAGGCTATTGAAGAGATGAAGCACTTGGGGTCTTGTGCTTAGGGCTTTAAGTGCTATGAACAACTCAAGTCTATGGTTGATATGAACGATTATGGGTCATGAGCTCAAGGTTTTAAATGTTTTCAACAACTCGGGGTTATGGATTACATGAATGACTCTAGGTCGTGAGTTGAGGACTCTAGAAATTACTAATAGCTAGGGTTGTAGATGATATGAGCGACTCAGAGTTGTTTGCTCAAGGCTCTAGATGCTATGAAACATTCAATGTTGTGGATGACATGAATGACTTTGGGTTATGAACTCAGGGCTCTAAAAGCTATGAACAGCTGAGGGCTGTAGTTGATATGAACAAATCCTGGTCCTATAAGTTAGGGATCTAGATGCTATGAACAACATAGAGTTATGGATGATATGAACGATTCTAGGTCATGAGCTAAAGGCTCTAGATGCTACGAACAAGTCAAGAATATGGATGACATGAATGACTCTAGGTCGTGAGCTCAACACTGTAAATGCTATGAACAACTTAGGTTGTTGATCATAAGAACACCTTAAGGTCATAGGCTTAGGGCTCTAGATGCAATCAATAACTCAGGATTGTGGATGACATGAACGACTCAAGGTCGTGGGCTTGGGGCTCTAGATGCAATCAATAACTTAGGGTTGTGGATGACATGAATGACTCTAGGTCATGAGCTAAGACCTTTAGATGCTATGAACAACTTAGGGTTATGGATTCATGAATAACTCCTGGTCATGAGCTCAGGGCTCTAAAAGCTATGAATAGCTAGCGCTGTGAATAATATGAATGACTCGAGGTCCTATGCTCCAGGCTTTACGTGTTATGAACAACTCAAGGTGTGGATGACATTAACAACTTTGGGTCATGAGCTCTAGGCTCTAGATGCTATGAACAGTTGAGGGTCGCAGATGATATGAACGACTCGTGGTCCCGTGAGCTTAGGGCTCTAGATGCTATGAACAACTCAAGGTTGTTGATAACATGAATGACTCTAGGTCGTGAGGTCACGACTTTAGATTCTATGAGGAGCTCAAGGTTGTGAATGATATGAACTACTTGGAGTCCCATGAGCTTAAGGCTCTAGATGCTATGAACAACTCAATTTTTTGGATAATATTAACGATTCTGGGTTGTGAGCTCAAGCCTCTAAATGTTACGAATAGCTTAGGGCTATGGATGACATGATTAACTAAGGGTCATGAACTAAGGGCTCTAGATGTTATAAATAGTTTAGGGTTATAGATGACATGAATGACTCGGGGTCCTATAAGCCCAAGGCTCTAGATGCTATGAACAACTCAGGGTTGTGGATGACATGAACTACTTTAGGTCTTGAGCTCATGGCTCTATATGCTATAAGCAGCTCAAGGTTGTGGTTAATATGAATGACTCGTGGACCCATTAGTTCAGGGCTCTATGTGCTATGAACAACTTAGGGCTTTGGATGATATGAACGATTCTGGGTAGTGAGCTCAAGGTTCTAAATGTTATAAATAGCTCATGGTTATGGATAACATCAATGACTTTGAGTTGTGAGCTCAGGGCTCTAAATGCTATAAACAACTACAGTTGTGGATGATGTAATTGAATCAAGGTCATGTGCTCAAGGCTATAGATGTTAATAACAACTTAGATCTATGAATGACATGAACAACTTCGAGTCCTGAACTTAGGGCTCTAGATGTTATGAACAACCGAGGACTATGGATGATATGAACGACTCGTGGTCCCGTGAGCTTAGGGCTCTAAATGATATGAAAAACTTAAGGCTATGATTGATATGAATGATTTTAGGTCATGAGCTCAAGGCTCTAGATGCTATGAACAACTCAGGGTTATGGATTACATAAGTGACTCCAGCTTGTGAGCTAAGGGCTCTAAAAGCTATGAATAGTTAGGGTTGTGGATGATATGAATGACTTGAGGTCGTGTGCTCAAGGCTCTAGATGTTATGAAGAGTTTAAGGTTGCATATGACATGAACGACTTCGGATCATGAGGTTGAGGCTCTTGAAGCTATGAACAGCTGAGAGTAGTGGGTGATATGAATGGCTCATGGTCCTGTGAGCTCAAGGCTTTAGATGCTATGAACAGCTCGGGGTTGTGGATGGAATGAATGACTTTGTTTCGTGAGCTCAAAGTTGTAAATGCAATGAACAGATCAGGTTGTTGATGATATGAACAACTTGGGGTCATGTGCTTAAGGCTCTAAATGTTATGAATAGCACATGGCTATGGATGACATGAATGACTACAGGTTATAAGCTAAGGGCTCTACATTCTATGAGCATCTCAAGCTTGTGGATGACATGAACGACTTTGGGTCATGACCTTAAGGCTCTAGATGTTGTGAACAGGTGAGGACTGAAGATGATATGAATTACTCGGGGTCTCGTGATCTCAGAGCTTTAAATGATATGAACAACTCACGACTCTTGATGCTATGAGCAACTCTAGTTTATGGTTGATATGAACGACTCAAGGTCCCATGAGCTTAAGGCTTTAGATGTTATGAACAACACAAAGTTATAGATGATATGAAGGATTCTCGGTCGTGAGCTCAAGGCTCTAGATGCTATGAACTTAGGGTTATGGATAACATGAATGACTCTAGATCGTCAACTCAGGGCTTTAAATGCTATGACTAGCTAGGATAGTAGAAGTTATGAATTACTTGGGGTTGTGTGCTCAAGAATCTAGATGCTATGAACAACTTAGAGTTGTGGTTAATATGAACGATTCTAGGTCCGGAGCTCAAGGATCTAGATGTTATGAACAACTCATGGTTGTAAATGAGATGAACAACTCTTAGTCATGAGCTCATGGCTCTAAATTCTATGAATAGCTCAAGGATGTAGATGGTATGAACGACTCAAGGTTGTATGCTCAGGCTGTATATGCCATGAACATTTCAAGGTTGTTGATGACATGAATGGTTGGGGGTTGTGAGTTGACAACTCTAGATGCTATAAGGGTTCTCGATAATGTGAACGACTACAAGTCATGAGCTTAGTGCTCAAGATGCAGTGAACAACTAAGGGTTATGGATTATATAAATGATTTTAGGTCCTAAGCTCAAGGCTTTAAATGTTATGAACAACTCAAAGTTGTAGATGAGATGAATGACTCCGGGTTGTGAGTTTAAGGCTATAAATGCAATGAACAACTCAGGTTGTTGATGATATGAACAACTTGGGGTCGTGTGCTTAGGGCTCTAAATGCTCTAAATAGCTCAGGGTTGTGGATGACATGAATGACTACAGGTCATGAGCTAAGGGCCCTATATGCTATGAACAACTCAAGGTTGTGGATGACATGAATGACTTTGGGTCGTGAGCTCACAACTTTAGATGCTATGAACAATTGAGGGTTATGGATGATATGAACGATTTTAGGTCATGAGCTCAAGGCTTTAGATACTATGAACAACTCAGGATTATGGATAACATGAATGACTCCAAGTCGTGAGCTTAAGGCTCTAAATGTAATGAATAGCTAGGAATATAGATGATATGAACGACTCGGGGTCGTGTGCTGAAGGCTTTAGATTCTAGGAACAACTTAGGGTTATGGATAACATGAATGAATCTAGGCCATGAGATCAAGGATCTAAATGCAATGAATAGCTAGGAATATGGATGATATGAACGACTCAGGGTCATGTACTGAAGGCTCTAGATTCTACAAACAGCTTAGGGTTGTGGATGACACGAATGACTTTGGATCGTGAGCTCATGACCTTAGATGTTATTTGCAACTCAAGGTTATGGTTGATATGAATGACTTAGTGTCCCATGAGCCGAGGAAGCTAGATGCTATGAACAACTCAGATTTGTGGATGATATGAATGATTTTGGGTTATGAGCTCAAGGCTCTAGAAGCTATGATTAGCTCAGGGCTAAGGATTACATGAATAACTCAGGGTTGTGAGCTTAGGTCTTTAAATGCTATGAACAACTAGGGCTGTGGAGGATATGAAAGACTCAGGGATGTGTTCTCAAGGCTCTATATGCTATGAACAGCTCATGGATGTGGATGATATGAACGACTCCAACTCATGAGCTGAGAACTGTAGATGCTATGAAAAAATCACGATTATGGATGATATGAGCAACTTGGGGTCCTGTGAGCTCAGGGATCTAGATGCTATGAACAGCTCACGACTACTATGATGATATGAATGATTCTGAGTTATGAGCTCAAGGCTTTAGATATCATGAATAGCTCAGGGTTGTGGATTATAAGAACAATTTTGGGTCTTGAGCTCAAGGCTCTAGATGCTATGAATAGTTGAGGGTTGTGGATGATATGAAGGACTCGAGGTCATATGCTTAGGGCTCTATATGCTATGAAAAGCTCAAGATTGTAAATGACATGAATGACTCCAGGTCATGAGTTGAGGGCTCTAGATGCCATGAACAACTCAAGGTTGTGGATGACATGAATGACTTTGGGTTGTGAGCTTAAGGCTCAATATGCTAGGAACATCTCAGGGCTATGGATGATATGAACAACATGAGGTACCATGAGCATAGGGATCTAGATGCTATGAACAGCTCAAGGTTATGGTTGATATGAACAATTCTGGGTCATGGGATCAAGGCTCTAGATGTTATGGACAATTGTGGGTTGTGGTTGAGATGAAGGACTTCGGGTCGTGAGCTTAAGGCTGTAAATGTTGTGAACAACTCAAGTTGTTGACTATATGAACAACACGATGTCCTGTGCTCAAGGCTCTCAATGCTATGAATAGCTCAGGGATGTGGATTTTTAGGATAAAGCCCTTAAAAAACATGACATGATGTAATAAACTATTGGTTTTTATTATTTATTTAATAAAGTTTCAACTCACTTTTATCTATCATTTTTCCATGCATTATATCTTATAAACATTCTGGCCTACATCTTTTGCATTGTACGTGACTTAGGGGCATTAAGAGTTGCACAGAGAATCCAAGTCATGAGTTTCTTTCAAATAGATGACTTGTTCACAATCGGTTCATGGGTCTAGGCAACCTATTAAAGGCAGTAGTACATCAGCTCCTAATTGAAGGGATAGCTGGTCTTGGCTATTGGGATGGGTTTCCCATGGTGAGTGCACTAGTGTGTATGGTTGCACATTGGATAGAACTTATGGTGAGTTATGACTTAAGGCTATCAAGTAGTCATAACTTCACTAATTTGCTTCATTGTGTTATCTCTCATCCTTGAGAGAATATTGAGCTTGTGCTGAAGTTAGTAGTGGCTTTGACCTATGGGTGAGATTGTAAGCTGATCATATATTCCCTTTGAATTGGGTCACTATTGATGGAAATTGGTAGCAATAGGTATTCCTAATAAAGGCACCATGATATCTCTTGGGATTGAGACAGTGTGTCCCATTGAGTAATCCTAAGGAGATGTGTTCATGGAAACTATGACCATAGTAGTTCCTTAAGTGGAACTTGACATAAGCCCTTTGAGAGCTAAGATATGTCAATTGAACACACAATAGGAGGATTTGTAACTCAAGGATGGTAGAGGTAGTCTTGAAAGGCTGATAGCTTTCACCTTATTAGACTATGGATATTAGTTCATAAGGAGACTGAACACAATGAATAGCATGTCATGGACCCGAGCACTTGGTGTCTCGTCGTTATTTACATAGGATACTAGAGCTCAATTGATTCTATATAGTGGGATATTAAATCAACTTCATAATTGGATTTTAAGAGAGCCAATATTCCTATGGGTCTTAGTGATCCCCGCTCAAGCTCATATACTTTGTTAGCACGAGATATGAGGGTCGAATTGACTTTAGGTTCACTTTTGTGCATAAGAGTGTTTTGGTAATTATGCAATCTTGCACAAGGGTGAGTAAGGTTTCTAGATTGGTCTAATTGATTAATTAATATGCCCTGTTGGGTTAATTAATTAATTAAGAACCATTTTGGGCTAGATTAAGTGACCCAAGCCTTTAGTGGGATTAAGTCACTTAAGCCCAATAAGAAGCCTTATAAATACCCCCTTAGGGGTTAGAGTTCCCATAGTTTTTCTAGAGAGTTTTCTTCCATCTCCACAGAGAAAGAGAGAGTCTTTGTCTCCACCCTCTCTTCCATCCCCACCGGAAGTGTGTCAAGATCAAGGTTCGAGTCATTGGGCGGAAAACCTTGGGTTTACAAGACTATTGCGATTTTGTTCTTTATCTTTGCCACGTGGATTTGATTCGGGAACATCTGAATCTAAGGTATGGTTTTTGTTAGCACTTTGTGAATCCCTTTAATATCTAAAATTTTTATTTTTCCATTATGAATAGGATTTAGAAAAGACCTAGGATAGTTATGCATGTGCCCTAACCTGATTCGGGCTTAGGAAACGGAGAGATCCGGGTTTTTTCCATCAATCGGTATTAAAGCCATAGGTTAGTAATCATGCTATAACCACTCTAGGGTGTGCTAACTAACTTATTTTTGCAAGGTTTTTGTTTATCCCATGGCCCTAAGGATAATTAATGTGCGTTCTTTATTATGATTTTGTAATAATATGATGGTTATAATTATGATTGCTTTTTATTGGGGATGTAATAATTACTTGGATTGGTTTTTACTTTTTCTAGATGGGTTTTAAACCTCATAAGAGAGAGGCATAGGATTTTTTTTTCTTTTGTAAAAATCCTGTTTTTATCTTAGAATGATATGTAAACTCAAAATCTTTGTAGTATAGGATTTTGTTGTAAAAATCCATTTTTTAATTAGTCTTTGTAACCTATAGAGAGTATGGAAGCAATCCGAAGCATCACAAAGTGTTTGCACACATTCCCTTACAGGAAAAAGAGAAAAGAAGACTTCTTGAAGTTTCTTCCATAAGTTCCTATGGTGATTCAAGGGAAAAGAAAGATTCTTGGAAATTATTGATTTGAGATCTTTAGCAGCCCAGTTTTGTCATCTTGAACTTAAAATCAGGTTACATTCTCATGAGCTTTTTGGGGAAAACCACATTTTTTTTAAGCTTAGGAAGTTAGGAATCCAAGGCTTCATACAGATCATAATTCGGAGTTAAAACAAGGGAGTTATAGCTGATTGAAGCAAGGCTATGCAAAGAGCATGGCAGCACAATAATGCTGACTTTAACTCAAAATCAGGGCTATCTCCCTAGAGCTTTTTGGAGAAACTACATATGATTTTGAAGCTAAAAAAGTCATAAATCCAATGCTTCAAACGGATTGTAATTTGAAGTTGAAACGATGGAGATATGGTAGATCGAAGCAAGACTATATTAAGGGCAAGAAATTATAGGATGAAGTACAGACCAAATTGTTTTTGGTTATTTGGGCTCAATTTTTTGGGCCCATTGGGTTTTTTTTTTTTTCACTAACCCTATCTTAAGTTGTAGGTACCTTTGGTATTTTTGGAACCTTAAAATCCAAATATTTAGGTTACCAAATAAGCAATAGGATCCCTAAGGCCATGGGATTCGATATTTTTTTTTCATTTTATGCTTATATTTTATATATTGCATGTGTCAAGGAAATAATTGAAAATATTTTGTAATATTTTCAAAATGGTAATTTTGGATTTTCTTAAAATAATAAATTTTCATGAGATCTTTTTTCATTATTATTTATTTAATGAATTGGTTGTTGTCATTTACGGTTTCAAATTCTTTTAAGTACTTTCCTTTATTTGGGTTAAGTGGTTCTCCAGGCTGTCCCCCCCACTCCTGAGAGAATGAGGAAACCGTTTAGTTTGTAAAAGAAAGTTCGAGGATAAGAAATATGAAAGATATCCCTATTTGGCGTAGGAGACCCAATTCAAGTAATAATAAAAGTTTTGGAAATTCTCATGATGGATAATTTATTTTAAGATGGTTACCAAAATTATCTTAAAGGCTATCTTCCAAAATATTAAGTGGGAGCGGGACATAGGCAAGCCCATAGCCTCTAAGATCAAGCCCATCTTGATTTTGAGCCTATCACCATCTTAAAGATGGGATCACCTAAGGAATCAAAGGATATGGACTATCCTGAAAGGACAAGACTATACATTGTAGTGGGAGTGGCCGATCCTAAAGATGGAACTCTTCACTTAGTGACATTGATGTCAAGGGTCTTGGTTATATACTTAACTTAGACATGAAGTGGTAGAATCACCTAAAGTGGTTCCACTTGCATGTGCTAAGGATTGAACGTAAAGGTATGTAAATCAATGCCTTAGAATAACCTTTGGAGGTTTAAGGCAAGTTGATTAATTAGAGAGGGTCTTTACCTAGTAATAAGAGTCATGACCTGCCTAAAGTAGGCTTGATTCTTATGATACTAGGATACCTTGCATGGATATATGTAGTTTAAGAGGACTACTTTTGCAAAATTAATTACCATATTTGCCTTTAGTGCTTAGTTCCTTTATTAATGCATGGAAATATTTTGTTTATTACAGGAATCACGTCTTATAATATGATCACCCTTATTCTCACTGATAATAAGTTAACTTGACCTAATTATGTTGATTGGAAAATAAATCTAGATATAGTGCTCACAACAGAATAGCTAAAATGGGTAACTCAAGAGGTTGCTCCACCCATTCCCAATGAGCTTTCCACGTAAGAAGACAAAGATGCTCATTCCCAGTGGCAAAGGGCATATGAGAAAACTCATTATATCATACTTGGGTCTCTCAATAATGTGTTGCAACAACAACACATGGGCATTGCCACTACTTATGAGATTCTCTTGAATCTGTAAGAGATGTTTAATGATAAGGGCAAGCCATCTAGGCAAGCTACTCTAAGGACCATCATGAGCACCAAGATGATAGAAGGAACTCCCATTAGAGATCATATGATTCATATGATTACACTCTTTAACAAGATGGAGATCCTTGGAGCTAAAATCGATGGGGAAACCAAGGTTGATATGATTCTAGAGACCTTATCGAACTCCTTCAAGCAATTTAAGCTCAATTACAATATGAATAAGTTAATGATGAGCTTTCCAAAACTGATAAAGGAACTTTAGATGGTTGAGGGGATTCTCAAGGATCCTAATGGTGTTCACATGGAAATAAAAGACCTTCAAGTTCTTCTCGTAATAATAAGAAGAAGAATTCTTTTAAGAAATCCAATCAGGAAAAGGAAATAGCAAAGGTAAGAGCAAGTGTTTCATTTATGGCAAGAAGGGCCATTGGAAGAAAGAATGCCCTGATTTCCTAAAGAAAAATGAAGGAAAGTCCCATTCACTTTTAGTTGAATCTTGTTTAGTGGTGGATTCCACCAATTCCTAGTGGATAGATTCCGGAGCCACTAACCATATTTGTAATTCATTATAGGGGTTTCAACTAAAGAAAAGGTTGAATGAAGGAGAGATGTACCTGACTCTAGCATTTACTACGAGGATAGTTGTGCAATAAGGGGGAGATGTTACCCTGATATTAGAGAATAATAAATATCTAGAACTCAAGGATTGGATTTATGTACCTAAATCTAGAAAGAATTGAATTTCAATTTCTAGTTTAAATAAATTAGATTATTCAGTTTATTTCAATAAAAAAAATTATTAAAAAGAATGATTTATTTATTGGCTCAAGGATATTAGTTGACAATCTATTTTGTATTACTCTTATATCATTATTATATGTTGTTGAGAATAATCATATCTCACTTAAGAACAAAGTACTTAGCACTAATCAGACTTATCTATGGCACCTATGCTTAAATCATATTAATCTAAATAGGATCCAAAGACTAGTCAAGTTTGGAACACTGAACTCGTTAGTTCTAGAAGATCTTCTAGTCTACGAATCCTATACAAAAGGTAAAATGACCAAGAGGCCCTTTACTGCTAAAGGGGTTAGAGCCAAAGAATGTTTGGAGTTAGTGCATACTAATATGTGTGGACTTTTTGATGTCCAAGAATGTGGAGGGTATGAGTATTTCATCATCTTCATAGATGATTACTCTAGGTATGGTTATGTTTACCTTATGCATAGAAAATTTGATGCCTTGGATAAATTCAAAGAATTTAAGGCAAATCAGAGAACCAGTTAGGTAAACATCTCAAGGCACTTTGATCTAATCGAGGTGGAGAGTACATGTCTAATGAGTTTGATTCTTTCCTTAAGAAGCATAGGATTATATCCCAGTTGACTGCTCCTTGTACTCCACAGCAAAATGAAGTGGCGGAAAGAAGAAATCGAACTCTATTAGACATGATGAGATCTATGATGAGTTTTTCAACACTTCCCATATCCTTTTGGGGATATGCCCTAGAAAATACAGGATATCTTCTTAATCTAGCTTCATCTAAATTGGTACCTTTGACTATTATGGAGATGTGGACGAGTCATAAACTTGGTTTACACCATGTTCACATATGGGGGTGTCCAGCACACGTGTTAAAACCAAACGTAGATAAGCTTGAACTAAGGTTAGAAGTTTGTCAGTTTGTTGGGTATCCAAAAGGAACTATGGGTTATTACTTTTATAGTCAGGTCGACCAGAAGGTATTTGTGAGTATAAATCCCAGATTTCTAGAAAATGACTAGATGATGAGTAATAGTGTTAGGAGTAAGGTCAATTTGAGAGATCTAGATAAGACTCTCATAACAACATATAATACTATGGATCCAGTACCAACCATTCTTATTTCTAGTACACCAGTACCTCGTCATAGTGAGAGGGTTGTTCTATAACTAGATATATTCATGTATTTGGGAGAATCTTTTGAGGCCATCCCAATAGTACATGAGATCGATCCTACAGATTATGATGAGGCAATGAGCAATGTGGATGCACATTTTTGGCAAAAGGCTATGGAAGTAGAGTTAGAATCTATGCATTCTGACCATGTTTGGGAGCTTGTAGAAGCACCTAAAGGGATAAAACCCACAGGGTATAAGTGGGTCTAGAAAAGGAAGAGGGGCGTAGATGGAAAGGTTGAGACTTTTAAGGCTACGTTTTTTGAGAAGGGTTATAGTCAGAAACCTATTGTCAATTATGGGGAGAGCTTTCTCGCCAATAACCATGCTCAAGTCCATCAAAATACTCCTATCCATTACAACACATCTTGATTATGAGATACAATAAATGGATGTCAAGACTGCATTCTTAAATGGGAATCTTGATGAGAGCATCTTTATGATGCAGCCAAATGGTTTTGTAGCAAAGGATCAAGAGCATATGGTATGCAAGTTACATAAATCCATTTATGGATTAAAGCAAGCATCCCGCTCATGGAATAAACATTTCGATCAGGCAATCAAAGCTTTTTACTTTGATCAAAATGAGGATGAACCTTATGTGTACAAGAATGTGCAGGAAAGCATGGCGGTCTTTATGATCTTGTATGTTGATGACATTCTACTAATTGGTAATGATGTAAGGTTATTGTCATTAGTCAAGATCTGGTTTTCTACTCAATTTCATATGAAGGTTTTGGGAGAAGCACAATACATTCTTTGGATTAAGGTCCTTAAAGACCACAAGAATAGAAAACTAGTGTTATCTCAAGCTGCCTACATAGATAAGCTTTTGGTCAAGTATGTGATGTAGGATTCAAAGAAATGTTTGTTACCTTTCAGGCATGGAATTCCTCTTTCTCAGGATCAATGTCCTATAATACTTGAGGAGAAAAAGCTCATGCAATTGGTACCTATGCCTCTATAATGGGTAGCCTTATGTATGTGATGCTATGTACTAGGCCAGATATTTGCTTTACAGTGGGTATGGTGGGTAGATATCAGTCTAATCCAAGTCCAACGCACTAGACAACTATTAAGCAAATACTCAAGTATCTTAGGAGAATGAGGGATTATATGCTTGTATTCCAAAGTGTCGAGTTAGTACCTAAAGGGTACACAGATTCAAACTTCCAATCTTATAAGGATTCTCATCGATCTATCTCCAGTTTTGCTTTTACTTTTGGTGGTGTGGTTGTTAGTTGGAAAAGTGTGAAGCAATCTTGCATTACTAACTCCACTATGGAAGTCGAGTATGTTGTAGCTTCTAAAGTAGCAAAGGAAGCCATTTGGCATAGGAAGTTCCTCTTGGAACATAGGGTCGTACCCTTGGCCGTGCAACCCTTGATATTATTTTGTGATAACAGTGGGCCTGTGGCATAGTCTAAAGAACCCAGAAACCACCAAAAAGTTAAACACATTGAGAGAAAGTATCACCTGATTCATAAGATAGTCCAGAAGGGTGATGTACTGGTAGAGAAGATACCTTTTGCAAATAACCTAGTGGATCCCTTCACCAAGACATTTATATGAAGAGTCTTTGATGGTCATAAGGATAGCATAGGTGTCAGATGTGTACCTAATATGTTTTAGAGGCATGATGTTTTCAGGGCTAGTGGGAGATTGTTAGGATTGAGCTTTTAAAAGCATGACATGATGTAATAAACTCTTGGTTTTTATTACTTATTTAATAAAGTTTTAGCTCACTTTTATCTATCATTTTTTCCATGAATTATACCTTGTAAGCATTATGGCCTGCATCTTTTGCATTGTACGTGACTTGGGTGCATTAGAAATTACACAAAAAATCCAAGTCATGGGTTCCTTATAAATAGATGACTTGTTCACAGTTAGTTCATGGGTCTAGGCAACCTATTAGAGGTTGTAGTGCACCACCTCCTAATTGTAGGGATGGTTGGTCTTAGCTATTAGGATGGGTTTCCCATTATGAGTGCACTAGTGTGTATGGTTGCACATTGGATAAGACCTATGGTGAGTTATGACTTAAGGCTATCAAGCAGTCATAACTTCACCAAGTTGCTTCATTGTGTTGTCTCTCAACCTTGAGAGAATATTGATCTTGTGTTGAAGTTAGCAGTGGCTTCAACCTATGGGTGAGATTACAAGCTAATCATATATTCCCTTTGGATTGGGAAATTATTGATGGAATTTGGTAGCAATAGGTATTCTCAATAGAGGCACCATGATATCTCTTAGGATTGAGACAATGTGTCCTCTTGAGTGATACTAAGGATATGTGTTCATGGAAACTATGGCCATAATAGTTCCTTAAGTGGAACTGGATATAAGCTCTTTGAGAGCTAAGATATGTCAATTGAACACACTAGAGGAGGATCTATAACTTAAGGATGGTAGAGGTAGTCTTGAAAGGCTGATAGCCTTCACCTTGTTAGACTATGGACACCAGTTTAAAGGGAGACTAAACATAATGGATCGCATGTCATGGACCCGAGCACTTAGTGTCTCGTTGTTATTTACATAGGCTATTGGAGTTCAGTTGATTCTCTATAGTAGGATGTTGAATCAACTTCATAATTGGATTATGAGGGAGCCAGTATTCCTATGGGTCCCAGTGGCCCCCGCTTTAAACTCATATACATTGTTAGCACGGGTTATGAGAGTCAAATTGACTCTAGGTTCACTTTTGTGCATAAGGGAATTTTGGTAAATAACTTTAATTTGAAGAGTTAGAAAAGAAAAAAAAAATGGTATTTCCTTCATTCTTAAATCCAAAGATAAGGCCCTCACATGTTATTTCTTTTTCGGGTTCTTTTCTCTTTCTTTAAATATGAGATATATAGGGAAAAAAAATCTAGGTATCAAATAAATATTAGTGACTCTTTCATTGGGACACCTTTTTGCTTTAAGAGAGATAATAGAGCTTCTAAAATAGATTTAATATTTGAGCTTTATATAAGTGGTTATGTAAAATTAATTATTTTATTGTCAATAATAAGGTTGAAATTGAATTAGATAGATAATTCTAATGAATTTCAAAGGTAATTAAGTTTATGACATGTTGAATTAATTACAAAAATTGATTAAAGATGGTTTAAAATACAACTAGCTAAGTCGTTAACTTCCTCAATGGATTAGTTTGGTGCATAGCAAATTTAGTGTAGAAGGCTACAAGCTATGGTGAAAAAAGATTTTTGAAAGTTGCAAAGAGAGTTTGGAACCTAATGGAGTTCTACAAAAAAATTAGGAACATTCTACTTTTAGATAATTAGCTAATACTCATTATTATTTTTATTTATGTTTAGGCTAGATGTTTAATAAGTCCATATGGAATTTGAGTGATTTCTTCAACGCATTGGTTAATAAAGCAATAAGTTATTTTATAATTTCTCCTTTTTTTTAATCTTTTTTTCATTTTTTTTAAAGTATAAAAAATGTTTGAAATCCCTAAAGTGGATCAAGTATTTTTTTTTTTTTTGAAAAATGTTCTAATTTTTTTCTTAACTTATATAACAAATTGAGAATATCATATGATTTGTTCAATCGTTATACAAGTAAATTTCAACTTTTTAATTTATTATAATGATTTTAAACTCTGGTTATTAGTGACCTCGGTTCAATAAGTGATATCATTAGCCTTGACAAGGTAGTAATGTAGTGTAAACTTAACCCGCAAGGATGTTATTAGTCTTTGGTATATCATTGATTGGAAGCATATCATTAATTGAAATTTATTTTATCCATCTGTAAAAAGAACAAAATAAGACTAGCCACTGAGTGCAAGTCCCACTGTTTGAGTATAATGCTATTATTAATGAATTAAGATAAAATATGTGTATGAAATTCTTTTAAATATAAATTAATTATGCAATGTGTATTATGTTATTTTATCTTTAAGTTGAAAGTATCTATTTTTTTTCTTTTTTTCTTTTTTGAAGAAAATGAACTTAATTATTAAATTAAATAAGTTCAATTACTAATTCATTTTTATAAAAATGTAATATTTCTTTATACTATATTTAACCCTCATTTTTAAACGATTTTACTTTATTGAACCGTCCATCTCACCATTCTTTAATATTCCACTTTTCAAGTATAAGCAATATTGATGAGAGGGATTAGAATATGAAGTATGTTTCTATTAGAAACAATTTTAAAATTGATTATTTAGGATCGACGACTTAAAACTAACTTTAGTTATAATTTCTAAATCTTACTTAAAGACTAACCTCGGTTATTATTTCTAAAACTTTTTTAAAAAAGTGTGGTATAATCATTGAAATTATCCTTGAGATAACTTTTAATTAGTTTTTATTAAAAATTTAGAACCTTTAAATTATGCTCTAATTATCAACTAACTACATGTTGGATTTGTTAGTTAAAATCATTCATGCTTTGGATTCCCAAGTTTGACACATGAAATGACCGTGGTGCTCTTGGTCCCCGAGTTCTTAGTGTCACAAATAAATTTTGATATTTTGAAATATTTGGAAATGTGTTAAATTACTATTTTATATATATATATATACTTTTACTCGATGAAAATATATAAAATTTAACACTCAACCAAATAAAATAAAAACCTTAATATTTGAGACACTAATTAAGAGACCAACTATCCTAAACACACATTTTGCTCTATTCAAATTTAAAACAAATTCAGGTATATTAAAAAAAAACAAAACAAAACAAAAAAACCGCCACAATCTCCCAACCCTTAAGAAAGTCAAAAGGCTTTGGCATGGGCCTAGAGAGGAAGTTGGCGAAATGGGCAGTTTTGGGTCTTAGCGGGTATCGAAATCACCATCGGCTTCACCTCCACCCACCCACCAGATGGTAGCGGCATTTACACTGGCTGAAGAATATATGCAGCAGGTATTGTGAAAACAGAAAAAGGTAAAGACACACACTGACGCAGATTCAATATAATATAAGCCAAATGTAGAACTCAGTTTACGTAGTGTTCCTGCCGCATCTTGTCTTCCTGACACACCAGAAAAAAGGAAAAATGTTGTACTCTTGTATGGTAAAGAATGAAAAGATCCAGAAAATTCAACTACTCAAAAGGGATTAAAAGGTGTATCATTGTTGTCCTCTCTTTTAAAACCCAAAAAAAAAAAAAAACAAACGCATAGATTGTCGTCAAGCAGCGTCCCATGAGATAACTTATATGTCTTTAGAATTGGGGCTTAAGCAAAAGAGCACAGATCTACATCTTATATGTGACAAACAAAAGAAAAGAAAAGGCACCATTTTAGTGCTTACAATAATTCTGATCCCAGTTATAGCAAAAATTCACGAGTCTGAACTGGCCTTTTAACTGCATTTGTAAAACCCTGCATGAAAATGGGAACAAAATTAAAAATTATCAGTGATCATGGATTACAACCCATGTGCTTATTTCCTTTTATACTCCTAGCTACCAAGAGGCTTATGACAGTATCGTTCCGCAGAGGAGACGATAATGAGAGGCTAGTTCATCGTATGCACTTCATCAAAGATAATTGTTAAGTTGAAACCCATATTAGAATAAATTAGTTGTATTTTGGGCTTGTACATTTGTGCACAAGATAACTTTATTTAGCTATCTATCAAGCTATGATAAAGAGCATGATACCGGTGGTCAATGCATTTAATAACTAATGACTCTATTAGGACTACTCACCATTGCCATATATTCCCCAAATTAGAGGTAACTAGGAAGGTCTGTGGGGTGGGTTCAAGACAGGGCATGCCCCCCTCACCCCTGACGAAAAACAATAAAACCCTAGCACAAACTTGGGTGGTGCCAGGGCTACAATTGTGATTAAGACAGGGCAAAATTGAGGTTGAAAACAATTTCTGCAACAAGTTATTTGGGAGAACATGCAACCCTATTGGTTTGGAAAGAAAAATAAATCAAAAATCAAGAAAAATATGAAAGAAATGACTAGGTTATTTAGAAAAATCTAAAATGTAAAAAGATCTCACTTTTAAGTAAAAAGCTAAACCTGGTAAACCAAAACCACCAAAAAATTCTGATCCCACAAATAAAAGCACCTCAAACTTGAATATCATTTTTTTTTTACAAAAGTAATCCAAAAAAAAAATTCCAATCAAACTAATATAAGAAATACAACCTTACCTATCAAATATAGATATATATAAAAGAAATACAACCTTAAAACAAAAAAAATCAAATAAAAAAAATGGTTTTTAATTAACAGCTTTAGAAAACATAATAAATGAAAAATATATATATAATAAAGCGTAAGATGGAAGATACCAAAAAGCCAAATTTGTGAGAACTAAGAGTAGTGGTTGAAAGGAATGAAGACAACAACTAGAAAGAGTTGAACATGGAAGTGGCTGGAAAAGGAAATGAACATCATGGCTGCTAGGAAAATGAGAAAGTGTGAAATGGGTTGCTTTTGAAAATGAAGAAATGAGGGTTAGGGTTGTTTCATAGTGTGTGTGTGCGTGCGCGTATGGGTATATGTATATGTGTGTGTGTATATATATATATTATAATGGTATTTTCATAGGTTTAATGTAGACTTTTTACTTATAAAAAAAAAAGGTATTTTTGTAGTTCTCAGCAGATCTAAGGCAGTATATTAAAATAACATTGTATCCGGGGCAGGCCATGGTAGAACATTCACATACCCTACCTGCCCTAGACTGGAGTTCAATTCCTCTTCCCCCTTTATGCCATATCCAAACCCTCAATAATAGGAAGCTGCAAGGCAAGAAAAGTCGCCCAAAAAAACTGACCCATTGCCATCCCTAGAGATAACTATGTATGATAATTGTGTATACAATTGCATCCAAGATGCAACTATGTAACAAGAACTGAATAAGCAAACGCATCCACGACACAAGAGTGTCCCTAATGCACCATATTACAATATTTAATCGCCACTTTTTTTCCTTCCCTTTTTGCCTTTTTTTCTTTTCATGGGGAGGGAAGGGGGAAGATGTCAACTTGAATGCAAGTCTTTAAATGGTTGGATGCAAATATTGAACTCTTAAGGCATTACATTATCCATGAACACCCAACATACAAGCATTAGCTCCAGTACCTAAGGAAGTATCACTTGGATACTACCAGCATCTAACAACTCACTTCCAGTGCAAAAACTATTTATTCTCAGAAATATTTTGCTCAGTACCCTTTTTTGGTCATTTTAAATGCACATAATTTTGAAAAATAAATAAAAAATAAAAACCTAATTACTTAAAGGTAATGATTAAATCGAAGGACCATGAACAATTATTTACCTCGTTAAACTTAAATAGCAGAGGACGTGAATCTCTCTCCAGTGTTACTAGCTCTTGGATGAGGTTAGTAGTTTGAGAACCTTTGCTGCTCAACTTTTTGAACCTGGATTGGAATGAATAAGAAAAATCAGGAACCAAAAGGGATTATCTGAAACAAATTACATTACCATGAAATCTTGCTTAATATTCAACCTGGCATGGAACATCTCTTTTTTTAAGGAAACAAAAATCAATATTGATAAAAGTTATCATGATGACATGATCGTAAAGTTAACATTCAAGTTGACTTTCAATTCCAACTCACTAATAACAGTGGCAATCGGGTATGAAAACAAAAATGATCTCAAGAACAAGATAATACCTATCAAAGAAAGTAGAGCCCCTAGGAGGCTTCTTCACATCTCTAGAAGATTTTAGTTTTACACTAGCTTCTGCACTTCCACTAGAACCAGAGGCTGACGAAACGATGGAAGTACTAGCCTTACTCTTTGTTGTTTCTATGTTGTTCTCAGCACATCCAGCTGCATGACTAACATTGCCAGATTGAGCTCGGCTCTTTTCCTCCGTTGTCATTGCCCAGTTCTCTCTGCGTTTTCCATCAGTTGAATGCATAGTTTTGCTCATGCTTCCTTGCAAAATTTTTTTCTTTTCTATCTGAAATACAGAATTTGATTTGAGGTGAAATTCCAGTTTGCAAGCAGCTAAAGAGAGCAGACATGCCAATGACAGGTTTGCATACAACAGATACATCAAACAATTATAATTATTTCATTTGAGGTGAATTCCAGCATGGAAACATAGATTTTCTTTTTTCCTTTTATTTTCTTCTGCTACATGGAACTGAATCTAGCAGCTTCCTCATCCCCACATCAAATCCTTGCCATAATTACAATAATTTAGAAGCATGTATGTTATAATATAAATGCCCAATAGACGATAACAAAGGATATCAAAGTAGAATGAGGAAAACTTTGAGAAACATTTGTTTATATTTGATATGGTTACCAAGGGTGCCTATGGCATTTCAAACAGAGCATGAAATAATACCACATAAAACCCAGCAAGCAAGGCAGTCCAAGCTACTAAAGCAGACAAGCTAAGAAGGCTACATAAAGCTCATTGAAACAGTCAAGATACTTTGCTAATACTAATGAAGGGAAAGAAAGGAAGCCAATGGATGGCTGGTCAAGCAAAGTTGAACATAACAGCACTAGCTGAAGAAAGGAAAGACAAAAGAGACAGATCCACAACAGCTAGTGGAGTAAGAAGAAGAGAGACATTTACTTAACTACCATCAAAGAATCTACTTAACCATGATAACCTAAATCCAAAGCTAATTTCAAAAGGTTAACTTTTTTTATCTTTACCTTAAAGTAAAGCTTGAAAGTAAACAAAAAAAATCTGTAAACAAAAGAGTAGGTTGCATTACTGCTATAGCCAATTATTGAACCTCCTTGGGCCTCTTTCTTTAGCGAACTAGTGAACCAGTGCTCCACCCCACTAAGTCTGCAAAATATCTATTTCTCACTGTCTTTGGCAGAGCAGCCATGTTTTATGAGCCCTAGGAGTTCTTGGTGGTTTAAGGATCTGTATTACAACCGTAAGTGTTTGGTAGGTTCTATTGTTTTTAAATTTCTAGAATTCAGGCTCTTGCAAGAGCCTTTGTTTGAGATAAGAAAACAGCAGGAACACAAACCACAAAATAAAGGATCTCCTAATATGCTTCTATTTGCAGTTTCATTGAAGAGAAACCGGTGCCTCAATGTGTATCTTTATAAGAAACTCAAGGAATATGCACTTAGACAGCTTTAAGAGCTCAAGGCCATTGAAGTTCAACACTCAAAGTGATCCCATCCCTTGACATTTAGGTAAGGTTTTATGCCAAAATTTCACACATTGAAA
Source organism: Vitis vinifera (assembly GCF_030704535.1). NCBI lineage: Eukaryota > Viridiplantae > Streptophyta > Magnoliopsida > Vitales > Vitaceae > Vitis > Vitis vinifera. The sequence goes on from NC_081810.1 coordinate 10,627,745, forward strand.
TTTGCATCAGAAAACCTGTCAAAATATTCAAAAATCTTATGTACCAAGGACATTGACACAGGTATGGTGTCTGACATGGATATCAATCTCAAGTAACTGAAACATGGTATCCTCCCCCACACTCATCCAACAAGCACACACATCAAGTGCTGAGCTTAAAAGGAAAAAAAAAAAAAAAAAAGCTAATGAGACTGCCCTTATTGATGTTTAATGCATTTGGCTTCCCATCATTCTTGAGGTTTTCTTTCAAACCAAGGCATGTTGTAACATATATTAGAAACCTACAATTTTAACCATATTGTAAGGTGTCAATGGTACAACATTATGAATTTGTTACAGAAAGTTTCTATTTGGGAATAAAATTACATATAAAAAAAAAAGCATAAAGCATTTATATTTTGTTTTCACTCATCTCATTGCATAAACTGTTCAAAAAGAACTCCTTACAATTTTCCTTATGAAAAGATAGAAGGCTTTTCTCTTTTTCCTTACAGCCCAAACCAAGCCCCTTACAGACCAAGATATCTTTGTTTTCCCCAGGCCAACTTACTTTGACTTAAGGAGATGAAACTATTAAATATGATCAACAAGAACCCCAGCTTCAAGAAATTAATTACTCACCTCATGCATCAAAACCTGTTTGACAGCTACACCAAGAGCATAATGACCCAAACTAAATCCCTATTCAATGCCAAAGTAAAGACATTAGGACAAGATAATGAATGTCATTAAAACCATGAAGATTAAACAACGACTCAAACCTTGAAGGTGACAAAGTCAGCAATTGGGGGATCAAAGGAAAGTGACAAGCCATTTGAAGCTGCTTCATGTAGCTGGGTACTAGGTAGAGGATCAGATTTCATGTTCTTGTATGTTATTGAATAGGACACCATAGCATTAATTAACTAAGCTAGGTCATTCCTTTCTCTTTCTGATAGTAAGTGCAATGCCACCTGAAAATTAATCAAACCGTTTTAGAAATCATAATGAAAAGCAAACCCACATTTGTCACTGCAAAATGAGAGAGATATGCTATCCTTGTAATAAAAAAATTAGAAAAAGTAATTTTAGTTGCTTGTCCTTAAACAGAGGATAATACAACTGCTTCTATAAGCCAATCAGCTAAAAGAACCGATGCTACTAACAACAGTCTCTTCTAAAAATTCATGGTTTATCAATTCAAGTTCAAAATATGATCAGCATTTCATAGTTCTCAGCACTGTTCTTTACAATCTCTGTAACTGTACAGGTTTCTGAAATATGACAAATGTCAAGGTCTTCAGCATCACAACACAATACCATACTTAACAACTTACATGTGTATCTGCATTTTTTACAAAAAGACATCAAATTGATCTATTGTTTTCATCACAACAACCAAGGGCATAGCAGCTGATATTGACAAATACATCAAGATCTTAAGGAAGGTATATTCATTTTCAGAAATCCATGTCAAACAAGGCAATAAACTTGAGGAAGTTCTAACAGAATGTGAAATAATTTCAATGGAAGTCAAAAGCATGATAAAAAAAATGTAGATATTAAACACCCAAATGACCATCATCTCCAGATTCTCTTCAATTGTTTAGCCAGAATCTCACCAAGTATCCATTGCTCAGCAGATAATGGCATGTCCTTTAAGGAATGAGCAACTTTTGATATTAAAATATGCAAAAAAAAACTAGTGTCAGTGGGACTAGAACAGTATGTCAACCAACCATAAAAAACAGGCCATATTTTTATGCAATACTGAATCTTCAAAAGCTACCCCTCCTTTCAACTTAACCTTCACCACCATTTTTTTGACAGTTTGAACTGATCGAACAAGCTCTAGGCACTTCCCAACCCAAATTGAAAAATTAGTTCTATTAGTCTAAAACACGAAAGAAGATTTTTAGAATATAGCTGCTAAAAACTCTCCAATTTGCTGAAGTGTTTGAAGAACTTGTAAATCCTTTGGAATTTCTCTCTGTGGACAATATCGTGTTAAAGATTCCTTGCATTCATATGTCCATATGGAAATACCTATCAAAAAATATTTCCGTATGGAAATAGGTTCTATAGTTGAGTTAGGAAGATCATTATAGACACTCTTAGGTCATGAAAAAAAAAAGTCATGAGATGATTTGATGAGATAAGACAGATATTACTGAGAAAAAGGAGACACATAGAGAATGGAAACATGGATTTATTTCATGACTAATAGAAAAAGTGAATAATGTATGCTATTTAGAAACCTTTCTTCTCTAAGATGCTCCCATGTACCAAAAAAAATAAATAAAAAAATTTAAACAAAATAAATCCATTTTTTAAATATATAAAATTCACAAAGAAATATTTTCATCCCTGATATTTTGATTTTGGTCAGAAAGCTAAATGCCCCATGTCTATGTCAGGAAATACTACTGTCTGTATCCACAGTCATTAATGCCAAATACAAAATTAGTTTCACTCAAGAACTTCTTAAATTAATCATTAGAAATTTTAATAATTTGTATAGGAAAGTATTAATGATTTTGAAAGGAATGACATAAAAGCTTTAATAATATATGTAGAATAGTCACAGGCTAACAATAAATTTCCTCAAAAAACTTAAGATTTCTTCAAATCTCTTAAAATGGTTCCACTTTGTGTGTTACCAAAAAAGAGGGGGAGAAAGAAACATGTTCTAATTAGGGAATCATAAAATGGTTGCATTTTCTGTTACATTTTATTCTTTCCTTCAAAAAAGAAATCAATTTGTTAGGGAATCATATTTGGAACCCAGCACTTAGACCAAGAGAACACTAAAAAAAACGAGCTCTAAATCAAGCAGGACAAACTGTAGACGTTCCAACCACAATTCATATTGAATATGGATCCAAGAAAGATTATGATGCATGAGTTAGAAAAGAACTAGATAGCAGACAAAAATGCAAAGATGAAATTAGGTTTCATAAGAATATAATAATTCACAAAACTTAAGTCCAAAACTAAATGAAATAACAGCATGAAGTTAATCAAGAGCGTCACCACTAAATAGATTAACAAGATTGTGTTCATGGATCACATGGAAGATTACTAGTAGAGATAATGATTAAGTTAAACCTAATTATATTATTTTATATGCCAAAATGTATTAATAAGGTCAATTTGAATAGTATAGGATAACATCCTATCCAATAGATTGGTGGAAAGAGGCAATCTCTATCTGATTGTTTTTTACCTGATTGGTTTAACCTCCTATATTTATAGTTGTTGTACTTTCAATAAAACACATGAAAAGCTCTACCCATATATGCTATTAGAGCAGGATAAGAGTAAATATTTTATTCAGTTGCTAAAATCTTCATCTGTCTCTTGCTCCAATGCCAACTCTTCCTCCTCTATTATTGTTCAACGTATTTTTTCCATTCTTCCCAATATCACACCAACACGATTCCCACCAAGCTTGGACATAATATCTATCACCTATGGCTTTTCAAAATTTTGCCACAACTTTGTACCATTGAGCTTCTTTGTTGTGTTGATAACTTGATAGATCTCTTCCATGCCCTCTTAAGTTGCTACTAAACTCCACCTTGAATCCCAAATTCACTCTTTGGCAATGCTAAGATCAACTTCTCTATTGGCTACTATTCTCCCTCTCCAAAAAGTCCATCCTGAAGTCATTGGATGTAATACCCCTCAACAAGTTTGGACTAGTCTAGAAACCTCTTTCCTATTACACTCCCATGCATGCATTCTCCAATTGCTCATGGACTTATACAATTTCAAAAAGAAAGGTTTTGAGCTTGTCAATAAGTACTTCACTCATCAACTAGCATTTGTTAATTATACTTTCTTTGATGAATCTTTCTTCTTTATATTCATAATGGTCTTTCTTTTGAAAGCAAACCATTCAAAACTTCAATCTCAACCCAGGTTAAAACTAGCATCCTACCAATTTACCTCCTTTCTCTATTAAATAAGGAATTTCGCATCAACCAGGATTTTCAAAGTGATCTTATTACTTCTACCAATATTGCTAATCCACCAATCATCAACAATCCAACACTCTAGTGGTTAGCCTTCTTCTCATGGTCACCCTTCTTCTTGAGGTCAACCTTCTTCAGATGATGCTCAAAGGTCATGGCAATGATCATAACTCTAATGACCCTTGCATACTTTGCAAGTGTGCATCTACAAGGTATATAGCCCCCCAATGTCACAACCAATTTAACGAGTCAATATACCCCATCACTAGCAATATTGCTCACTTCTTTAGGTACACATTGTCACAACCTGCTCAAAATGACCCTCGTTTAAGCTTATATAAGAGAGTAGGAAGTTTTTGGAACCACCTAGAGATGTCCACACATCTCTACACGAGGAGGGAAGACAACGAAAGTGTGTGGAGAAATCTAAAGTGTTCCAGAGATGTCTTGTACTACATAGGATTTGTATAGGTTATTCTAGAGAATTCTAGAGATGTAAGGAACCTTCGAGGGTTCCAGAGAGTTATTTGGGTGCTTATAAATAGAGGATTGCCTCTTAGCCAAGGCACCAAACACTTGAGAGAAATCTAGCCTTGTACAGCATTTTAGTGCAATATAAGTTCCATTCTTCCAAAAGTCTCCAAGTGTTGCTTCTTTCATGTCCCTAGCTTCCGAGTTGTGTGCATTACTTAGCATAGCTAACTAAGTATGTGGGGAAAGCTAACTTAGAAACAAGTGGCTTGTGTTGTCTAAGTGTCGCACGTGTGCTTAGGAAAGGCCTAAGTCCATGACAAGTGGTATCAGAGTACGGTTATGAAGTGGGCATTGCAACAAGAAGAGAAAGCATATCGATTAAGACTTGTAAGGTCAGGGGTAGAGGGGGAGAAGGGGAAAAAATCTCCCATTTGCTGTTCGCTGATGATACCTTGATTTTCTGCCAGGCCAACGAGGACCAAGTGACTTTTTTGAGCTGGACACTTATGTGGTTTGAGGCAATATAAGGGTTGAAAGTTAATTTGGATAAAAAATTAGCTGATCCCAGTGGGAAATGTTGAGAATGTGGAGGAGTTAGCTTCCGAGCTTGGTTGTAAGGTGGGTAGTTTACCCTCCACTTACTTAGGGATGTCGTTGGGTGCTCCTTTCAAGTCTGTGGCAGATTGGGATGGAGTGGAGGAGAGATTCTGTAAGAGATTGGCTATGTGGAAATGCCAATATATCTCCAAGGGAGGGAGAATTACTTTGATTAGAAGCACACTATCCAACTTACCTATTTACTTCATGTCTATTCTACAAATGCCAAGGGGGGTCAAATTAAGGTTGGAGAAGATTTAGAGAGATCTTTTGTGAGGAGGTGGGGCCCTAGACCAGAGACCTCACTTAGTAAGATGGGCAATAGTGCGTCTTGATAAGATAAAAGGGGGATTGGGGGTTAAGAGCCTTTCTACGCTTAATAAGGGCCTCCTTTGCAAATGGAGTTGGCACTTTCGATTAGGAGGCATCTTGGGGCAAAGTTCTAACCTTGGATCAAGTTAAAAAGAGAGGTCGGGCCTTAGCAAATAGATGTTATCTTTGTCAAGCGGAAGAGGAATCCATTGACCATCTCCTTCTTCATTGTGAGAAGAAAAGGATAGTGTGGGAGTTGTTTTTCACTCTTTTTAGAGTGTCTTGGGTGTTCTTGTCTTCGGTTAGGGAAACCCTATTGGGTTGGAACGGTTTCTTTAAGTTAGTTTGGAGAGCGGGTCCCGTTTGCATTTTTTGGATAGTTTGGAAGACAAAGAATAAAATTGCCTTTAAAGACGAGGTGTTGTCCATCCAAAGGTTGAAAACTTCTTTTCTTAACTCACTTTGGTTGGAGACTAAATTGTTTACAAAAGATGGTCCATCGACTTTTTTGGAACTTTTAGATTGGGTGGGTCCACATTAAGGGAGGGGTTGTTTTTTGTATATCTTTGTGAACAGGTTTTTGTTTTCTCTTGTAAGGGGGTGAGTTTTAATTCTCTTTACTGTACATTTTGAGTCGCTATTTTAGCGTATCCCCGTAATACAATACTTATCTTATCAAAAAAAGACTTGTAAGGAGTGTAGACTGTAGGAAATTAGAGGAGAAATTGATGTTTCTATAAAATTGATAAAAAAAAATGAAATACAACCAAGGCCTAAATAAATAGAAATTGAAAGTCGGTTCAAATTGGAATCTAACCAGATTTCTTTCCTACTTCTACGCTACTAACTTTGAAAGACTCAAAGTTTACAATTATTCAAATTTGGATGATAATAATTGAAATTGAATAAACTTTAAACTAAAAACAAGATAATCTCTTAAAAGATTATTCAAATGGAGACAATGTGGGATCATCTCCAGATTTGATTTTCCACATAGACCTTTTTCCAAAAAATAAAATTAAGCTCAATTAGAAAGAATGAGAAGGATGGATTAGGTTAAAAGGAAACCAAGCTTGGCAAGTTCCCTATCAAATGTTTTTGCATTTCCTTAGCCTAAGGAAGAATTGAGCCATTCCCCACAAGCATAGTGTGAAACCAATGAATACCAACAAAGGTGGATTTCTTCGTAAGGAAAGTTGTTTGGGGAAGGATTTTAACATTTGATCAACTCAGAAGAAATTGATGGATTATAAGGAATAGACATTACCATTACCCCTCTAAAAGGGAAAAAGAGTCGGTTGATCACATGCTTCTTCACCGTTCTTAAGCGAGAATCATGTGGGAGTCGGTCTTTCCTTTGTTTGGAGTGACATAGGTAATGCACTCCTTTGTAAAAGGAAATCTCTTGAGTAAGCATGGTTCCTTTATGGGGAAGAAACAGAAGAAAACTTGGAAGGTTGCTCTTTTGTGCCTATTTTGGGCGTTATGGAATGAAAGAAATAGGTTATTTGAAGATGCAAAATAGTTAGTTCAAGCAATCAAATTTTCCATTATGTATCTTTTTGGATTGGGCCAAAGTGTACTTAGATGATTGTTCTATGACCATGAAAGTATTTTGTAGATTGGTTGAGTTCCAAGGAAAGAGATGTTATTTTTGTTGTCTCTTATATACATTGTTTACTCTGCTTGGGGGTCCTTTTACCTGGAGTGGAGGGGTGAACAATCAATCATTGTCAAGGCTAAATCGTTTTTTGGTAAATGAGTGGGACTGCCATTTTAGCAGGTCAAGGTAGTGTGTCCTCTCGAGACCTGTGTCTGACCATTTCCCAATTCTTTTAGATGGAGGGGTCTGAGAAGAGGCCCCTCCCCTTTCAGATTTGAGAATATGTGGCTAAAAGTGGAGGGTTTTAAGGATATTATGAAGTCTTGGTGGGAGGAGGACAACTTTAGTGGCTCTTCAAGTTTTATTTTGGTGGAAAAATTAAAGGTCTTGAAGTTTAAATTGAAGGAGTGGAATAGAGATATTTTTGGAAGGGTTGAATTCAGGAAGGATTTGGCTCTGAATCAGGTGGAATTTTGGGATGCTAAGGAGAAGACTAGCAAACTATCTTTGGAAGAGTTGGAAGCTAGAAAAGAAGCGAGGGAAGAATATAAAAAATGGGTTTTGCTAGAAGAGAAAACTTGGAGGCAAAAATCTAGGAAAGTGTGGCTGAAAGAGGATGACAGAAATATGGGTTTCTTTCACAAGATAGTCAATGCTCACAGAAGAAAGAATAATGTAGAAAAAATTAGGATTAATGGTGTTTGGCTTTCGAAGGAGACTGAAATCAAGGAAGGGGTGGTCAATGCTTTTCGATCTTCGCTGTCCAACCCGGGGGACTGGTGTCCTCCTTTATCCTGGCTGCAGTGTGAGACTTTGGAGAATTTTGATGCTTTTGCTTTGGAGGTGCCGTTCATAAAAGATGAGGAAGAGGAGGTGTTTGGTGCGCTGCTGGGATGTAGTAGGGACAAAGCTCCGGGGCCTAATGGCTTCTCTATGACTTTCTGGCAGTTTGCTTGGGACTTTGTGAAAGATGATGTGATGAGTTTTTTAAGGGAATTCTATGAATATGGTAAATTTTTTAAAATTCTAAATGCAAATTTTCTGGTTTTAATCCCAAAAAAAGAGGGAGCTGAAGATTTAAGGGATTTTAGGCCTATAAGTTTGTTGGGAAGTCTGTACAAGTGGTTGGCCAAGGTTTTAGCCAATAGGCTAAAAAAGGTGGTTGGAAAGGTGGTCTCTAAGGCCCAAGGGGCTTTTGTGGAGGGAAGACAAATCCTAGATGCAGTGTTGATAGCTAATGAAGCCATTGATTCGGTCTTGAAGAATAATGAGAATGGTATTTTGTGCAAACTTGACATAAAGAAGGCATACGACAATGTGGACTGGTCTTTTCTTCTCACAGTTATGCATAAAAAGGGTTTTAGGGAGAAATGGATTGGGTAGATCATGTGATGCATTTCCAATGCAAGCTTCTCTATGCTGGTTAATAGCACCTATACAGGTTTCTTTCAAAGCTGAAGGGGATTGAGGTAGGGCGATCCACTTTCGCCTTATTTATTTGTGATTGCTATGGAAGTGTTTAGTTGTTTTCTTAAAAGGGTTGTGTATGGAGGTTTTCTGTCGGCTTGTAAGGTGAAGGGTACGAGTGAAGAAGGGGTTCAGATTTCTCATTTGTTGTTTGTAGATGATACCTTGGTGTTCTGCCAAGCTTCTCAAGATCATTTGACCTATCTTAGTTGGTTACTTATGTGGTTTGAGGTCATGTTGAGGTTGAGAATAAACTTGGAAAAGAGTGAACTAATTCCAATAGGTAGGGTGGAGAATATTGATGATCTTGCTTTGGATTTTGGTTGTAGAGTGGGTAGCCTACCGTCCACTTATTTGGGCCTTCCTTTGAGTGCTCCGTTTAAGTCAGTGACAGTGTGGGATGGAGTGGAAGAGCGGTTCCGCAGAAGGTTGGCTATGTGGAAGAGACAATACATATCCAAGAGAGGGAGGGCGACTCTAATTCGAAGCACTTTGTCGAATTTACCCATTTATTTTATGTCCTTGTTACGCTTGCCAAGCTCAGTTAGACGGAGACTAGAGCAAATTCAAAAGGATTTCCTTTTAAGAGGTGGTAATTTAGAGCAAAAGCCACATTAGTAATATGGGAGTTAGTGTGCTTAAGTAAGGAGAAAGGGGGTTTGGGGGTCAAATGTCTATCCAATCTTAGTAAGGCTCTTCTTTATAAATGGAATTGGCGTTTCGCAAATGAGAGAGAGGCCTTGTGGAATCAAGTAATTAGAGGGAAGTATGGGGAAGAAAGAGGGGGATGGTGCTCTCGGGAAGTGAAAGAGGTGCATGGTGTGGGCTTTGGAAAGGAATAAGGATGGATTGGGATTTTGTGGGCTCTAGGATTTTATTCCTTATAGGTAATGGGCGGAGGGTGAATTTTGGAGGGATAGATGGTGCAAGGATTCCACTTTGTGTGTGTCATTCCCTTCTTTGTTTGCTTTGTCTGTTGATAAGGAAGCGTGGGTGGCCGATATTTGGGACCCCTTGGCTCAGGGGGGTTGGGGGGGGGAAGAGCCTTCAATGATTGGGAGGTGGAGGAGGCAGAAAGATTCTTGGAGCGGCTTCATGAGAAGAGAGTGCATAGAGATGTGGATGATATGGTGTTTTGGACCGAAACAAAGAGTGGAAAGTTCTCGGTCAAGTCCCTCTAGAAGTAGGTTGCCCTAATTTGTTTCCTTCTAGTTGCATTTGGAATGTGTGGGTGCCACATAAGATTAGCTTTTTTGCGTGGGAGGCTACGTTGAGCAAAGCCTTAACCCTAGATCTTATTCAAAAAAGAGGATGGGCCTTGGCAAATAAATGTTTTATGTGCCTTGAGAAAGAGGAGACCATAGACCATCTTCTTCTACATTGTACAAAAACAAGGGTCTTATGGGATTTGCTCTTTAATTTGTTTGGGCTGTCATGGGTGCTGCCTTCATCAGTTAGAGACTCTCCTTAGTTGGCATGGTTCTTTTGTGGGCAAAAAGCGCAAGAAGGTGTGGAGAGCAGCTCCTCTTTACATTTTTTGGATGGTTTGGAAGGCGAGAAATAGATTAGCCTTCAAGGATGATGTGTTGTCAATCCCAAGGCTCAAATACTCTTTTGTTCTTTCTCTTTGGTCAGAGGCCAAGTTGTTTATAGTTGATTGCCCTCTAACTATAGTTAGTTTTATTGATTGGTTGGGTTCTAGCTAAGGTTGTTTGTCGGGCCAGCTGGGTGTTTCTCTTCTTTTTTGGCCGTTTTGGTGGTGGGTGTATAGGTATTGTATACCGTGAGTCGCTTTTTTGACGCCTCTTTTTATATTAGATCTTTTCTTACCTATCAAAAAAAAAAAAACATTGTGTACTTTAGTGTGCCACTTTTCAAGTGCTTTTAATATATTTTCTTGTCTACCTATCAGAAAAAAGGCAAAACAAAATCAAGTACTAGGAATATATAAGGTAACAAAATAACAATCAATTAGATCCCTAAAATTAAGGAATTCACATATTTCTAACATCAATTCCTTTTTCCATGTAGAAAAACTAAAGTATGAGCCCAAGCAACATAATTAACACCATTAAATTTTTAAATGTTGACTTTGGTATTCCATCATACTTGAGAAGGTGTTACTTATCATTAGCCATGAAAAATTTTAAATTTTAAGGGATCCAAACACTTTGAAGCATAAAAAGTTGAACTCCCTTTCATCCTAAATATCAAAAACAATTTGTCCAATGCAACTAAACTAAGCACACCACTACTAATCAACCCTCAATAGTCCAGAAACAGAATATAAACCTTCTTAGACCAAAAGAGAACATTCCCAAATGCACAAAAAAATAAATAAATAAACATATAATAAAATAACTAATAAAATAAATTAGGAAATCAGCAGGACCAACTTGAACTAAAAACATCCGTCCAAACAATGCTAAATTTCAAATCCAAGAATAAGGGCCAAAATATCGAAAATAAAAAATAAAAAAATCAAAATTTCAATCAAATAACCTCAAAACCAGTTCCAAAACATCAGTTACCAGAAATATAACAGATCGGCCTGCAAATTTCCACTCAAGATGATGATATCAACATGACACCATCATGTTGCAAGCATGCTGACAGGTTTTTTTTTTTTCTAATTCTTTTAATTATCTTGAAAATCTAGGGGAAATACTATGATCGTGCGCTAATACCATGTTGAAACTATAAGTTTGTGATTCTAGCGTTTGGACAAATGAGGGAAAAGAGAAGAAAGAAGATATGGAAGAGGTTTAGGCTTTTGTCTTGTTAACTCCCCCATGCCTTTCCACCTATTTATGCTATTGAGTCTAAAAAGAGAAAATCACAACACCCTAATATGATATTGCAATAACATAGTCTAACATGTAGCAATTCTCTGGAGATTATACAATATATTTTTTCCAACTCATCATTTCATGGTCCTATTGCAAACAATGGTCAATGGCTCGCGGAAGTGCAGAATCTCAATGTCGTGCATATGCTAATGTAACCGCCATACTTAGCTATAATGTATACTTGTGGATTTGCCTGTTCCCTAACCGCAATGTGCAAATTTTTGGTGATAATGTTGGAGCCACATATCTAACAGCAAATCTTGTTTTCCTTAGCTCATGAAACAATTGAAGTTGCATGGCACATGAAACAATTGAAGTTGCATGTCACTTTTTTCTAGATAAAGCTACCAAGAACACACTTCAAGTTCAGTATCCCTGGACTTAGGATCAAACAGTTGACATTCTCACAAGCTATCGTAAACCACACATCTCATTGATCCTTCACAACAAAATAATTATTTATCTATTGCCACTTACTTGCAAGGGCATATTGGAGATGACATTTTAGTTTAAACCTAAAAACCTTTTCTCACATTCATCAAATTTTATTGATAAGATCAGTATGAAAAAGAGAATCTCTATTCATTTTCTTTTACCTTTTATAACAAAACATATGCAAATTTTCAACACTAGTTATCTCATGTGTTTACTATATTTCTAGTATTTATGGATGTATGTGTCATAATGTCAAAATTTTTATGAGAGAAATTTTAAGCTCAACTGAACCTATAGAAAAAGATAGAAGAAATGTGAGTAAATTGCCGGTCTTAGAGTTGGTGGTGATAGAATATGCAATAATGGAGAAACCGTATCTTCTACAAAAGATTTAATAGACAAATGCCTTGAAATATATGGTGCAATTTTGTTGTGCCAAGACCTCAAAATATCCCTCTTTTCCATGAATGTCGTTCGGTATCTGAATGTTTGTATTAAGATAGGGTAGTAAGAAATAATAATCCTTCCATGAATGACATCAGGTTCTAGTCTTGGACATACCTCATAAAAGACTTCGGCCATTCAATAATTGGTTTTTGAACTTGGGCTATTAAACGATGTAAACTAATTGCAGTAAGAGGCTGATAAACTGCAGAAAAGAACAAATGGGAAATGGTTTAAAATTATCATCAAACATTGGAAAGTCAAAGTTGACAGCTACTACAATCATTTACCATTAAGGGACATATGTTGTGTACGCATAACATATTGGTGCACTAGATCAGAAATACCAAGAGTGTTTAAGCACTTCACCTTCAAGCCCACATGATTCAATAGTCAATTGCCTTGTGATAACAAATTTACTTAATGCCCTAAGATTAAATATAATTATATGAAGTATACATCTGCAGTAGAATGTGCTTGAGGCTTACTGTCTTCTGCATTATTGGGTCATGATAATGAAGCTGGAAAATATTTTCATGGATGCCATCCAAAATTAAATCATAGTCACCACTGCAGTCATTGAACACTAAAAGATAAATGAGCCATCCCTCGAAAAATGATAAGAAAGCTATGTTCACTAGAATTTACAACCTACCGATTAGATATGAGAGGGTATAGAAAGTCAAATCCATTGGACATACCACTGCAGCAATTATCAGATCTTTTTGCTCGCTTCATTTTTCTGTTCTGAAAAATCTAAAAACAGTCCTCAAAGGTAAGAATGCTGGAAATGAATGCCAAAGTAGTAAAGATGCAGAGTGCTTGATACTTTCACTTTAAGTTACCTCTTTCCAGATATCAAAGATGCTTCTAGACATGTCCGTTTGACCTACCACTTGGGAACTGATCTCAAACTGACACCATGAAAAGCATATTAATAAATCAAGTTGGCATGATATCACATAAAGAGAAGAAACATGGATTAGAAATTCTTTAGAAATATGACTACTGCCACTCACACATCATTGGTTTCTTCCTGTGAAATGGATTACTCCATTCCTGGAAGCCCTAAACTAAAAGCAAGATGGTAGCTGAACAGGCATTCTCAAAGGTGAATGACCAACAGCAGGACCAGGATTCTTAGGTAAACTTTTACAACGAAAGCCTTCTGGAAAAATATGGCCTTTAAATGGTTGCAATTGATTTGAGGATGTCAAAGGGAGCCTTTCTGAAAGTCATAAAATTTTGTTGAAGACAATTTGTAACAGTAGAGATACACAAATCTCTTTAAATGGGTAGTAAAATTCAACCAAGCATGCATTTATTAATAAGGCATAACCCCTGTGCTAAACATGTCCTCATTCCAATTTAACTGAGATTCTATAATGTAACTGAAGTCACACTGTATTTTTTTTTTTCCCTCTTTCTTTACACGTATAAGCCAGGGTATTCCCACATGAAATAAAATGATAATAATTGATGAGAACAACTAGGGTAGAGGTGTAGCAGTTTCTTTATACTCCATGCTTCAACTCTAGAAAGTGATTTCATTCCTCCATGGCTAAGTTATGTGTCTCAACCCGCAAATCACCAGCAAATAAATTAGTACATCTATTTTAACTGAAAAATGGAGACTTTTTCTAGACCTTCTATTTCATCTGGGAGATTACTTGAATAATGAATATTTCACAAGACCACAGCAGCATCATTTCTTACCACATTGAGGGTTTGATTCTTCTTGTTGAGAAACTATAGTGTGTTCAAGCACGAACGGATGTCACATTCTGGAAAATAGAAACAAAGTTCTACAGAAATTAAACAAAATTCACAATGCAGATAGGAAAAAGATAATGTAAAACAAACATATGAAGAAGCAATCCTAATTTTTAGAATCACAAATACAACATTTCTAACACCAAAGGGAAGGTTAAAAATCTCAGAATAACCCATCAAGCATATAAAATGTCAATGTTTTGGCCATATCAATACCTTGATTGGCTAAATCAGATAATAGAAACCTAGAATGGAAGTAGATGCTAACTCACCAGTATACTCTGCAAGTGCAGCAAGTGCCGTGGAATTTGTCTTTAGGCCTTCCATATTACATATATATTTGAGTCTAAAATACCATTTCTCAACAAATCAAAATTGATAGTAAGAATGAGAAATAGACAACACTAAAAACACATAGATTATGGAGTATGAGCTAATACCAAGATGGTTTGCCTAACTCATATTGGTATTAACCAGATCTAATTTAGATTTACAGTATATATATAAAATAAGAAGAAAGAAGAGATAGAGAGAGAGAGAGAGAGGGAGAGAGAGAGAGAGCATGCCTCAAGCAAGTTGTCAATACTTAAAGGCCATAATACTTTATGCAAATACCAGTATTATCCACTAATGCATTACTAATGCATGGCAAAACCAAACAAATATTGGGAGCACTAGATAATTTGTAAGCAGCAATAGAAATCAAATCAACTCATCAATGATTTAACCCCAAGTGCCTGAAGTAAGTAAGTAAGATTCTATTCCCCCCCCCCCCCCCCCCCCAAAAAAAAAAAAACAATTACAAAAGAAAAGAAATTGAATAATAGAATTTTTTGAGAGAATTGAACATCACTCTTTCAGAATGATCTCCTATCTTCAAATAAAAAATTAGTTAAGACCAAAAAAAGAACAAAAAGACAAGATGCTTGTGATAATGAAGGAAAGTCAATTCAATTTTTAAAATCAGATGCCACACATAAGAAAATATTCTGATAAGAGCTAGTCCCCAAAGGTGTAGCTCAGCCATAGTGCCCTCTGGCAATGAACCAGAGGTCCTGAATTCGAACCTCCCCAATATTTAGATGGTGTAGAGCAAAGGGGTGAGCCAATGTCACCCAAAGTTTATTCACCAGCAGTCAAGATAAATGTCTTGCCATCAGGGTGGATTCCCCGTTATTAAAGAAAATAACAACTAATATTTGTTATTTAAATATTATATGTTAGCGTGATTATGTTGGAAAACCGAAACTGATATGGAAAGAAATAACTTTGTAAAGCTGTAAATTATTTATTAGTTGTCAATCTTTGTATTTTTAGGAAAGTAATTATTAGGAGTTATTTATTAGTTGTCAATCTTTGTATTTTTAGGAAAGTAATTGTTAGGAGTTATTCTTTCCTTTTAATCAATGATTTAGTTTCCTAATTTGAAGAATTTGTATATGCTGTAAACTCTATAAAAGAATAATCTCAATGAAAGAAAATTATTCCCATGAAACCCTATTCTTCAACTTGGTATCAGAGCTAGCAATTTGCTTGCCGAAATCCTCATTCTTCCTCTCTTTCAATCCCTGTTCTCTAAAACCATGTCGGATATTTCAAACGAGTCCACTACTATTCCTCAACCTTCTCTGAACAATCCTATCATCACTAATTCTTCAAAAATCAGTCCTACCACCTCAGAATCTCACTCTGTCCAAATCACCACGATTCGCTTGAATGGTGACCACTTTCTGAGATGGTCTCAATCAGCTTGAATGTACATCAGAGGACATGGAAAGATGGGCTACCTGATGAGTGAAAAGAAGGCTCCTGCAGTGGATGATCCGAACTACGCTATATGGGATGCTGAGAATTCCATGGTGGTGACATGGCTTGTGAATTCTATGGAAGAAGACATTAGCTCTAATTACATGTGCTATCCAACAGCACAAGAGCTTTGGGAGAATGTAAATCAAATGTATTCTGATTTAGGGAATCAATCATAGATCTTTGAATTAACCCTGAAACTTGGTGAGATGCAACAAGGGGGGACAACGTCACAAAGTACTTCAACTCCTTGAAGCAGATCTGGCAAGACCTTGACCTCTTCAACACCTATGAGTGGAAATCTGCCGAGGATGGACTTCATCATAAGAAGACCATGGAAGACAATCGGATCTTCAAGTTCTTGGCTGGCCTTAATGTCGAGTTTCATGAGGTAAGGGGGAGAAACATTGGAAGACAACCCCTGCCTTCAATTGGTGAAGTTTTATCAGAAGTTAGAAGAGAAAAGAGTCGGAGGAATATGATGCTGGGCAAGAAGGGACCAGGAGTTGCTATTGAAGGTTCAGCCTTGGTTACCATGGGTGGAGGCTGTAATAAAGCTGCTACGTTTCAGCGCAAATCAGATGAAAGACCACGGATTTGGTGTGATTTTTGCAACAAACATCGCCATACTCGTGAAAACTGTTGGAAAATCCATGGGAAACCTGCAAATTGGAAAGGAAAAATAGGTGACAAACCAGGCCGAACCATTATTCCTACTGCTAATGAGGCTAAGACCAGCCCCTTCACCACTAAGCAAATGGAGCATCTTCTTGCACTGCTGAAATCCAACTTGACATCCGGTACTTCTAGTGTTTCTTTGGCACACACAGGTAATGAATTATATGTTCTATCTTGTCGTTTTAAATCTAGTCCATGGATAATCGATTCTGGAGCATTCAACCACATGACCAATTCCTCAAACATGTTTGAATCCTATTCACCGTGTCCTAGAAATAAAAAGGTTCGGATAGCTGATGGTAATTTCTCACCTATTGCAGGAAAAGGTCTAATAAAAATCTCTGAGGGAATAGATCTTAAATCTGTTCTCCATGTTCCTAAACTTACTTGTAATCTCTTGTCTGTTAGCAAATTATCTAGAGATTCTAATTGTTGTGTTATCTTCTATGAATCCCATTGTATTTTTCAGGACCAGAGCTCAAGGAAGAAGATTGGCAATGCTAGGATGATCAATGGTCTCTATTATTTCGAGGATAATTTACCTAGTAATAAAATTGCTCAAGGACTAAGTAGTATTAGTTCTCTTTCTATTGATGATCAAATAATGGTTTGGCATTGCAGATTAGGTCATCCTAGTTTTTCTTATTTAAAACATTTATTCCTAATGTTATTTCAAAAGGTTGATCCTTTATCATTTCAATGTGAAGTTGTTTATTGGCAAAGAGCTAACGAAAAACTTACATTCCAAAACCCTACCATGCATCAAAACCATTTTATCTTTTTCACAGTGATGTTTAGGGACTTTCAAAAGTAACCACAATTTCAGGAAAAAAATGGTTTGTGACCTTTACAGACGACCATACACGTATTTGTTGGGTATATTTAATGAGGGAAAAATCTGAATTCGAAAGGATTTTTAAAGAATTTTACAGAATGATTGAAAACTAATTTCAAACAAAAATCAGTATTTTGAGATCTGATAATGGGACCGAGTACTTTAATAAAGTTTTGGAAACCTTTTCAAACGAGAAAGGAATTTTACATCAATCCTCGTGTTCTGATACCCCTGAACAGAATGGAATAGCTGAACGTAAAAATAAACACTTGTTAGAAGTAGCACGGGCTATGATGTTTTACATGAATATTCCAAAATACTATGGGGGGATGCCATACTAACTGCTTCATATCTAATCAACAGGATGCCTACAAAAATTTTGCAGTATACCACTCCTTTGGAGTACTTGAAAAAGGTATTTCCAGAATCTTGAATTAATTCTGAATTACCCTTGAAAATATTTGGTTGCACTGCATATGTACACATTCCAAAAAGGTCAAGATCTAAGTTAGACCCAAGAGCAGAAAAATATGTTTTTGTAGGATATACTCCTGATAAAAAGGGTTACAAATGTTTTAATCCCCTGAAAAAATGTTTTTACACAACTATGGATGTTTCTTTTATGGAAAATGTCTCATATTTTACCAAAAATTTACTTCAGGGGGAGAAATTAGTGGAACCAAATTTTTGGGAAATTGTTGAACCTTTGCCTAGTGTAATTCTTGATATCTCTCTTGAAAAAGAAAATAAGGAAACTAAACCTACTAAATCCTAATTTGAAATTGGTCTGTCAAAAGAAGAAATAGTACGAATGAAAAAAAATAGAAACAATCTTGAGCCTATGGTTTATTCAAGGAAAAAAGTCTCTAGAAGAAGTAAAGACTAGCCGATCATCCCAGCACATGGTCAACCAAAAGCCCTGGGCAATGGCTCTCTAAATGTCTCAGGTAACCCTCCTTCTATTCCTACTCATATACATGCTTCTTCTTCTTCTGTTACTGATCTAAGTTTACCATCACACTTTGGTCCAAGTCCAGAACTATCTGCACCCGAACCCGGTTTAGGATTAGCCCCAATTGTTCCTACACAGGACCTTGACCTTGATCTCCCTATTGCTCTTAGAAAGGGAACCCGAGCCTGCACTAAACATCCCATTGCCAAATATATCTCCTATAGTAAACTTTCTGACAACTATAGAGCATTCACTACAAATATTTCAAAAAACTTGTGGTGCCTAGAAATATTCAAGAAGCACTAGATGAACCGAGTTGGAAATTGGTAGTGTTTGAGGAAATGAATGCCTTAAAAAGAATGGCACTTGGGAGGTTGTAGATTTACCAAGGGAAAAAAAGGTTGTAGGGTGCAAATGGGTGTTTACAATAAAGAGTAAAGCAGATGGAAGTGTTGAGAGATACAAAGCCAGACTTGTGGCAAAGGGTTTTACTCAAACCTATGGGATAGACTACCAAGAGACTTTCGCCCCCGTAGCTAAAATAAACTCGATTAGAGTTTTGTTGTCCCTTGCAGTAAATTCCAATTGGCCCTTACACCAATTGGATGTTAAAAATGCCTTTCTTAATGGAGACCTAGAGGAGGAAGTGTTCATGAATCCTTCACCAGGTTTTGAAGAAAGTTTTGGAGTTGGGAAAGTGTGCAAATTGAAGAAGTCCTTATATGGACTTAAGCAGTCGCCTAGAGCTTGGTTTGAGCGCTTTGGCAAAGTAATAAAGCATTATGGATATACTCAAAGTCAAGTTGATCACACGATGTTCTACAAACATTCAAATGAAGGTAAAGTAGCCATCTTAATTGTGTATGTTGACGATATTGTGTTAACTGGGGATGATTGTAATGAACTAGAGAAGCTGAAGGGGAAACTTGCTGAGGAATTTGAGATTAAGGACCTGGGGGCATTAAAATACTTTCTTGGGATGGAGTTTGCTAAGTCCAAAGAAGGTATCTTTGTAAATCAACGGAAGTATGTTCTTGATCTTCTTGATGAGACAGGTATGTTAGGATGTAAGCCTACTGAAACACCTATAGAGCCGAATGTAAAACTGCAGTCTACAAAAGCTAAGAATGTGAAGGACCAGGATCATTATCAGAGACTTGTTGGGAGATTGATTTACCTATCCCATACACGCCCTGACATAGCATTCTCAGTGAGTATGGTTAGTCAGTTTATGCATGCACCTCGACCGGAGCATTTTGAAGCTGTTTACAGGATTCTAAGGTATCTAAAGGGGACACCAGGTAGAGGTCTTCAGTTCAAGTCACAAGGACACCTACAAATTGAAACCTACACTAATGCAGATTGGGCTGGAAGCATAGTGGATCGAAGGTCCACCTCTGGGTATTGTTGATTTGTAGGTGGCAACTTGGTTACGTGGCGAAGTAAAAAACAGAACGTGGTTGCTAGAAGTAGTGCTGAGGCTGAGTTTAGAGTTGTAGCTCATGGTATTTGTGAGATTATGTGGATAAGAAGATTACTGGAAGAGTTAAAGATGACAGGTTCATCTCCTATGAAGTTGTATTGTGACAATAAGGCAACAATTTCAGTAGCTCACAATCCGGGTCTCCATGACCGCACCAAACATGTGGAAGTGGACAAGCATTTCATTAAAGAGAAGATAGACAACGGATTAGTCTGTATGACCTATATCCCTATTGAGGAACAAGTGGCTGATGTCTTCACCAAAGGACTACACAAGAGGTAATTCGATTTTCTAGTTGGCAAGCTGGCTCTGGAAGATATCTTTAAGCCAACTTGAGGGGGAGTGTTGGAAAACCGAAACTGATATGGAAAGAAATAACTTTGTAAAGTTGTAAATTATTTATTAGTTGTCAATCTTTGTATTTTTAGGAAAGTAATTATTATGAGTTATTTATTAGTTGTCAATCTTTGTATTTTTAGGAAAGTAATTGTTAGGAGTTATTCTTTCCTTTTAATTAGTGATTTAGTTTCCTAATTTGAAAGATTTGTATATGCTGTAAACTCTATAAAAGAAAAATCTCAGTGAAAGAAAATTATTCCCATGAAACTCTATTCTTCAACTTATTAAAGATCAATATTACAGTGTGTAGCTTGATCCTTTTACTAAGTCTTAACCAGTTTTAGTTTTTTTTTTTTTTGCATTTTTATCACTATTTCATAACTCAGCAAATCAATGAAGCAGTGTCATCAATATTGAGTCCTGATGATACCATGGCCAAGATCGAGTCACAAGTTAAACCCAACTAAATAAATAACTGTCATTCAACAGGAAGGCACCATGATAAACTTGAAAGTACTTGACAGTGGCACAGTAATGGTTTTTAGCAAGTCATTACCTGCTTACCACACGACTCACTGTCGGTTGAACAAAAATGTGAACCCTGTAATGATAGCAATCACTTGTTAAGGTAACAATTATTGACACGCTATAACTATAAATAAATATCACTCACTACTTGAACCAATTTCTATTATACTTATCATACCAAGATCACTACCATAAGGAAACAATGCATTTTTAAAATGCACTACTCCATTCATAGCTATGTTGATATCCCTTCCACAATTGCTATTAACTTGTTAGGTGAAGCATTAATATGAAGTCAACTGATCTAGCACTGTACGGCACAATTGCACAAAGCATGACATGACATTTAAACCCAATTGCAGACATCATTTTAACCGCACTTTTAAATGCTTGAGCATAGAAATTCCTCAAGATATCAACAGTAATCTTATATTTATGGAAAACAAAACAAAAAGATATGGGGATCCCAGCACAAAACAATGAGAACTAGATGAAATATTTCTTTAAACAAAATATATTAAGCTTACATTTTATGCTAGCCAAAACACAAACTAGATTTTACAAGGAACAACAGAATCCATAACTAAATCATAACACATCTTAGGAACCAAACCCAACCTGACTTTTGTAGCATACAATGATAAACTACAATAACAATTCTTAAATGTATCTAGTGTAGTGCCTTTATCTGCTATTTTAAATTTTTCCTTCACACGTCCATCTTCAATAAATAAGAGGTCCAGACTTCCCTATGATAGCCTTTTACAATTTTGGCAAAGAGAAGCCAACATAAGTTTCCCATAATACATTTTTTGCAGTAAGAAAGACTCACTTTGCTACCTGACGCAAAGGCCTCAGGGCAAGTGCATATAGATCATTACATATGCAAATCACCTGCATATGATACCCATTCAACAAACCGTTGATAAAAATAAATAAATAAATAAATAATTAGCAATAATGATTATTCTGATTTTACAGGTCTTGACAATGATGCAGTTTTATGCCCCTTTTTTTAGGATATCTGTCTTGACTCATCTACTTTAGCAACATTTCCCTTCCTATTATCAGCTTTCCTTTCAGTAGAAACCTACATGAACAATATACATATCACTCTAATCTGAAAAATAACCTTCTTCTACAAAACAATAGACAATAAAACATCAATATTTAAAAGCATAAAAAGAAGGCAAACACAAGGAAGTGTGGCCCCAGTAAGTGGCACATGGTCCTAGGTTCGAATCATGTCACTAATAATACCCTGAATTTACCTAGTGTTGATTATTGCGGGACTGTCAGCACCGGGAGCACCTCGAGGTTTGAGTCCCTATGGAGAGTCCTAAGGGCTTGGCCATGGAAGGTTCCTTGATTACCAATATATATATATATATATATAAGCATAAAAAGAAGCTATATATATATATATAAAAGCATAAAAAGAAGCATAACTTCAACTTCAACAAATCAATACCAAACAACTAATACAAAGTCAAAGTTCTAGTTCCACATACTTCTAAAAAATGAACTTCCTAAAGCTTAACACTAACTAGAAGTAACTGTAACATCCTGTAGAGAGATACACAAGTCTGTAGGCAAACAAACTACAAATAGCCTCCTTTGGGTTTAATAAAATGGGGAAATAAACATGCAGTGAAGTTCAAACAAATGACCTCCTACCAAATGAGACTTTGATGCCATGTTAGACAACCAATTTTCCTTAAAGCACAGGCTTGTAGGATGTGGGCACACAATGTATATCATGCACTCCAACAATTCTCCTAATTGCTAAATTCAATAAGATCTTAATCTTCATGAAAGTAATGAACTCAATTCTTTTTATTAGTTGTTTTGTTTTACTAATAAGCAAATTGTCCAAGATAAACACCTCAACAACCTAGGTAGCTCGTGTTAAGACTATGACAAAACTTATTTTTTGTTTGGAACCCACCCTCTCTCTTAAGAGGGAGTAAAGTATTCCTAGAGCTAATACTGAATAAATTGCTAGTGACCAGCCAATGATTTTTAATAAATTGTTTATTAAAATGTAATTGGTGATTAAAAGATGTTTAATTAAGCTTCAAGGATTATTAGATGTAAATGCACATCAGTTTGATAAAAAAATTCATCTTCTTCCAAAGTCACTCATGGATATTGGTTCATGGATGGGCATAGTTGAAATAATTAGAAAGCTTAGGGTTTCATTGTAATTTCCTTGTCTAGGAGTACAACTATTATTTAGTAGAATTAATAATAAGTAATTGATTACTATTCTAATTAAGAGTTAATTATAGGAATAGAAACCAGTTTGCCTATCAAAAAAAAAGGAATAGCAATCAGTTGGAGTCAAGATAAAGGAAAACTTGTCGAGCCCATTTTCACCTTAGCTAGGAAACTAGCCTTCTATTTGGATCTTGGAAATTCATGTTCTCTTGTTTGCTTTACCAAAGAAAACAAGAAGGAAATGAAATATAATGAAACAATAGTTAAAAACTCGTAATATTTCCCAAATCTTCTTTCTCTATATAAAAAGGTATAAATTTGCAAAGAATAGAGAAAAAAATTGAGTTCAAACATAATTTTCATTATGTTTCATGTCTATAAAATACCCACATCTAATCCATGTACATGTTAGTGTCTACCTACAATCCAATCATGACAATAATATGATGTACGAGTAGTTCTTTCAGCTCTCCAAATTCATAGTTATAATGCACAGACTAGGCAATAGCTTATACCAGCAATATACAAAACCTGATTGTTGGAGAAGAAAATTGGTAGATCGGTAAGCTTATCCAAAAAAAAAAACCAACCATTGAACGCATGTCTTGGAAACATTCATGAAAATAATAACAGTCTAAAGATGAAAAACCATATCAATTACTATTTTCAGAATAACCTCCACAGCACCCTTGCCATCACCAAGAGCTCCATCTATTTCATCAATCACCTACATTCAGAGTGCAATTAATGTTTTTGTTTTCTTTGCACTACACAAATGAACGTCAAACTTCAAAGGTTGAAAAATGAAATGCACCAAACAATTGGGCTTCGAATCTTCCATGACAGAGTTCATCTGGACCACATCAAGGATTTTAGCTTCAATTGTTGAAGATGACCGATCATCACTAACATTTATCTATCAAGGAAAAAACAAAAGCATAGAGAGTCCGTAAAATGCCTTTCAGCTATAGTGAAACACAAGTGAAAGTCCAAGACATAGAAGCCTAAGAAAATAATAACAACGATGAGTATTCTGAGAACAAGAACATAAGGCTATTACACTTGATCCTTCAACACCAAAATAAAGAATAAGTTTTTTTAACTCCAATCTGTCACATGTGAAAACATAAAAAGATAATAAAAATCGGTTCCTAAACTGAGATGTCAATTTATTGATAAATGTCATATAAAACCTAGAGTTGTCATTCATAAAAGACATAAAACAATTCCTAATGAACGTAATGAATAATATGCACATGTAACATGCATGCCGATATTTTACTTAATTTAGAAAAAAAAAAAAAAAGAAGGATACAGCAGAAAGCATTTATCCAGGTGAGAGAAGTAAAAAACAAAACCTCCACCACATGGTATCCACAATGCTTAGCAGCGACATGTGCAAGTGTTGTCTTCCCAAGTCCTGGGGGACCACAAAGCAAGAGGATCTGCAGCAAACATGAGCTTCACTTACAAAGGGCCTTCATTAAATTACAATAATAATAAGAAATAAAGGGATAAATTACCAAGTAATTAAAGTATCTCTCAATGAAGCCATTGCCCCAGTAATATATAGACTATATAAATTCTATCTTGACATTAGATTATCTAGGTCCACACATGTGTTTTCTAACCACCTCACTCTACATCCATTTTGTCTTCTCCTCATCTTTGCAACACCTCCATCTTGAAACATATCCCTCTTTTTCACTCATTCTTAATTGTTATTTGACTTTATTGAAGTTGATGCTAAACCATATTAATCGATTTTCTCACCTTGTACTTGACTGGTTTCTCACCAACTTCCCTATGAATGTATCTGTTTGTAGCTCTGTCATTTGTAGGTGCTGCCATTCATAAAAACTCATTTCATGAATGCCTTTTCATATTTAGAACATTCATGCTATAAAGCATGCCTTGCCTAATACTTTATACTTCAACGGGTGTAGACCATTTGGAATACTCCAAAAATACTCAAAGACTGTCCAACTATATCTAATTCCATTCCAAACATCTTCGCTCTCTCTCCTTTATAAATAAGGACAGTCAAGTCCAAATATAGTGAACATGTTTTCATATAGGCCTCACCCCTAGCAACATGGAAAGAGTCTTATCTATTTTGGCTGCCATGAATGTCAAGCTAGTCAAGCATTGTGAGAAGTGGGATGCAACAGTTTGAAACTAAAGGACAAAGTGTATCTCAGGGGGAAGTACAAGCCCTCGATCACTAGAAAAGATGATTTGCAGGGGTTGATGCTATGTTTGAGGATTTATAGTGGTCTTATGAGAATCATAAGCTAGAATATAATAGGACTGGAGTCTAGAAAGAAAAGGAGAGTAGTGAAGGATTTCTCCTTCATGAATCTCCAAACTTTGTAATGTTTCTAGAAATAAAGAGAAAGGAATGAGAAAGGAGATTTGTAGGCAATGTGTGGACATTAAGAAACAAGGAGTGGGGGAATTTACCAACTTGTGGGTTTTTAGAAGGGATCTTAATAATATGGAATTCAAGCAAACACATCTATTTAGACTCATTTGTAGGACCTTTGTCAATTTCAATTAGGCTAGCTTCCAATGGAGGAGGAGATTTTTGGTTTACCTTGGTGTATGGTCCCAATAGTCCAACTCTTAGAAGGGACTTTTAGACGAAGCTATTAGGTCTTTTTTGTTATAACCTATCCAAATTGGTGTGTAGGGTGTGACTTCAAAGTCATGAGGAGAATTTCAGAAAAAAAAAAAAAAAAAATGGGCAGTTCAAGATTAACCCCTTGCATGAGAGATTTCGATGATTTCATTAAAGAAAGTGAGTTAGTTGATCCTCCACTTAGAAATGTTCTATTTACTTGGTTCAATTTATAAGAACCCCCTATTTGCAAGAGGCTGAATAGATTCTTATTTTCAAATAACTGGGAGCAAAACTTTCCACATAGCCTCCAAGAAACCTTACCCAAGTTCACCTCTAACCATTGCCCAATTGTGATAAACACCAACTCATTCAATTAAGGCCTAGCTCCATTTAGATTTGAAAATATGTAGTTGCTTCACCCAAACTTTAAAGATAGTTTTAGCTCATGGTGGAAAGAGTTTCAAGGAGAAGGGTGAGAAGGTCATAGTTTCATGAAATGATTATAATTTGTCAAATCAAAGTTGAAAGTGTGGAATAAAGGTGTATTTAAAGACATAAAGAAGAGCAAAAAAAATATTCTCAAAGGTATAGTGAACATTGATGTCTATGAACTAATTTGTCTCCAGGGCTTGTAGCTCACAGGACTTCAAGGAAAAGAGAGTTGGACAATTTGTTGTTGAAGGAAGAGTTATATTTGAGGCAAAAGGATAGGGTAAGATGAGTAAAAGAAGGGGATTACAATTCAAAATTTGCCATTAGGTGGCTAATGGAAGGAGAAACAGAAAAATCATTATATCTCTGGAGAATGAAGATGGAGCTACTTTAGTGGGATTTTTCGAGAAATTTTATGTTAGGCCCCTTGAAGATTCATAGAAGCTAGAAGAATTAGATTGGTCTCCTATTTAAAAAAAAACGCAAACTGTTTTGCAGAAGTTTGTAAAGTTGTCTTTCAATTAGACAAGAAAAAGGCCCTGGGGCCAAATAGTTTCTACAGAGCAGTGTTTAAGGAGTGTTGGGATGCAGTAAAGAGGATCTATTAAAGGTGTTTATGGATTTTCATAACAACAAGGTAATTACCCAAAGCATCAATGCAACCTTTATAGCTCTAGTACCGAAAAAGAAACCATAAAAATATTAGACTTTACGCCTATCAACTTGCTCACAAGCTTGTATTAAGATCATATCCAAAGTTCTTTTAGGTCGCATCTAATGAGTCCTTCATAAAACTATCCACTTTTCTTAGGATGCCTTTGTAGAGGGGAGACAAATCCTAGACACGATATTAATAGTTAACGAAATGGTGGATGAGGAGAAGATCGGGGAAGGAAGAAGTGGTTTTCAAAATTGATTTTTGAAAAGGTTTATGACCATGTGGATTGAGGTTTTTTTGTACCATGCACTTGATAGAAAGGGTTTCACTAAAAGATGAAATCATGGATGAGGGGATGTTTGAACTCAACAAGCTTTGCGGTTTTTTCTTATGAATTCATATATAAACAACAATGGTTAGCTAACACTCATCCTCTTCTCTTAAGTAGATCTAAGGTTAAGAATCGTTTCCAAAAGTTGAGCTCTTCTTTTTTCCTTGATTAGAATCTCTTCCCTTCTTTCTAGTCTTCAACCATTACAAGGAAGTCAAAACTTCATCCTCAAAACATTCGACAAGCATCCCCACACGATCAAAATGTTGACCGAAGAGTCAACTTTTTCCCTTAAGAGGAAGTTTGTAAAGTTGTCTTTTAGTTAGACAAAGAAAAGGCTCCTAAGCCAAGTGGTTTCTCCATAGAAGTATTTCAATGATGTTAAGATGTGATGAAGGAGGATGGATTAAAAGTGTTTATAAAGTTTCATAATAACAGGGTAATCAACCAAAGTACAAATGCTACCTTCATTACTCTTATGCCAAAAGGAAGTTAAGCCACCAAAATATCAAACTTTAAACCTATTAGCTTAGTCCCAAGCTTGTATAAAATCATAGATAAGGTTCTCCTAAGTTGCATCCAAAGAGTCCTTCATGAAACCATCTACATTTCCCAAGGAGATCTATAGAGAAAGGAATGGTCTTTAAAATGGATTTTGAAAAGGTCAATGACCATGTTGATTGGGGTTTTTTTGGACCTTGCACCAGATAAAAGGTGTTTACTACTAGATAGAGATCATGGATGAGGGAATGTTTTTCCTCAACAAGTTTTGCAATCTTAGGAAATGGAAATGCCAAGGGATGCAGCCAAAGGATTAAGGCAAGGAGACTCACTATGTCATCTTCTTTTCGCCATTGCAACAAATGTTTAAAGCAAAATGCTAATAAGGGTAGAGGAAAGAGGTATTCTAAAAGGGTTCCTAGTAGGCAAGAGTAGAACTAGGGAGTCACATTTTTAATTTGCAAACAACACTATCTTTTTTTCTAACACCAATGCAAAAGAGTTACAAAATCTTAAGCTTATCCTGTTGATTTTTTGGTATATTTCAAGACTTAAGATCAATTTAGATGAAAGGAAAATGCATAAGAAATAGACTTACTAGCCTCGACAAGAGGGTAGGGTGCATCTAGTTTTTCCAACATTTCTAATGGGGTTTCTAAATGCATGATCTCCCCCTTTTTGAAGCCTTTAATGTCCATGGCTAGCTCTTCTTGTTGGTCCTCCATGGTTAAATGAGCCTGACTCTGTACCTATACTTAGAAAGGATGGTAAGGACGCTGAAGGTCTCTATGGAGAGGAAGACCTTCTTGGTTAGGTTTGAAGGCGAGTCCGGTGGAAAATGATGCTCGCTTACAAAGCACAATAGAGGCTCTGTTTCCACCTTAGGTTTTGAAAAGGAAGTGGTTGGGTGGCTGATCGAATATTTAACGAAGGCCATCGAACTGAAGAGTTACATGGGTTTCAACAGAAAACACTGAGGAAAATCCAGTGTCCATTTAATGGAGGTATGCTTCAACAACCATGGAAGGTTTATAAGGCTTTCGGAGTTCGCCTCCAACAGAAAGTCAACTTTCCTAGTAATACCTGAGGGCGAGAAGGGCAAGGGCTGGGAGAAACTAAAAAGTGCGTTGTCTTCAATATTGGTGGTCCCCTCCTAGAATTTATATGAAAAGGGAAGGCAATGCAATGAGGAAAGATTTATCCACAAACATGTGGGTCCTTTGTATCGGTCTTTCGCAAATGTAATCAGAGAAGAAGAATCGAGGAGAGGAGGCCTTGTTCCTATTGGGAGGTGGGCGAGAGCTGTGGTGTGTGAATGTACTGCAGATTGTGATAACTGGGTTGAAGTTGGTCGTGCTCTGGCGAGAAGATTAGGGCAAAAAGGTGTGGTGACTATCGTTCCCTTCTTAAGCAAAAAAGGTTTATTTTTTCTAGAAACTATAGAAGAAGCTCTCTCTTTCAAAGATTTAAGGTTTCTCAAGATTAAAGGAGGGTATACAATCCAGTTGAGAAGGTGGTCGCCAAGGAAAAATTCGGAAGTCGTGGGAAAGTTCAGAGGAGGATGGATAAAATTATGAGGATTGCCCTTTCATTTATGGTCTGAGGAACATCTGAAGAAAATTGTGGAGTAGTGGGGGACAGTGACAGAGATCGATTGGCAAACGTTGAAATTGTTTGATCTTTGCAAGGAGAGGGTGAGAATTTTAATGAAAGAACGGTCAGTTCTCTCAACTTTGATTGAGGTGTTAGATGGGGGATGGGTGTTCACAATTTCTATTGCAGTGGTCGGAGTTGAAGAAGTTAGGCGAGGTAGAGAAATGGGTGAGTCAACCCGAGAGGATTTTTTACCTCACTCGTGGACATGTGGTGGAAGACGGGTTGAGAGAGATAGATCAACGACTGATGGAAGTTCTTCTGTTGGGGCAGTTGGCAAAATGAATAAGGGAGGAGAAAGTCAAAAGGCTGAAACAATTCCCGTGGGGACACATGGCAAGAGAGGACCGGAAGTGGTGAACAGCTAGTTCCTACCCTCCTCCTCGTCCATTTTGAATTCAAACAAATAGAGACTAGGGCCAGCTAGGTTAGAGCAGGTGGGCGAAGCTCGGGCCGAAGGGGACAAGGCCAACTCAAATAATGAGGAAGGGCATTGGGCCTCTAATTCAAAGCAAGAGAGAAGGGCCCAATCTCCTCTTAATCTCAATCCATTGGTAGAAGCAAACTTGGGCTGGGAGAGGGGCTTTAATTTAAAAGGCCCGTTTTCGAAGTTGGGCCAAGAAATGGGAGGTAAGAAGCCCATTTTTTAGAAAGGCTCATTACGAAGAGAAGACTCCTGTAATGGGAAAGGGGAACTTAGTCTCAAAGGTATCTGATGTTCAGCCAAGGGGCTTCGCGATGAAAGAGGTGAATTTTGGTTCAAAGAAGTTGTGGACTACTCTTTTTCCTCCAAGTTTTGGTCACCGACAGGGGTTTCGAAGCCGAAGCGAGCCTCTAACACATGAGAAGCCATCGTCAAATTGTGAAGCTCCTCCAAAGGAAGATGCTTTCAAGGGGGAACACAGATGGTACGAGGATTCAATGCGAGTCGTCTCACTTGTTGTCGATCGTTAGGGTTCCGAAAGAGGTGTTCAGGGGAAGGGGCTTCGTCGTCAAGAGGAGACGCGGTTTTGCGCAAACCCTCTAACGATGAAGACAAAGAAGGCTATAAGGGCCTCGTGGGTTTTGATCATTGTGGCTCATCAGTCACGATTTTTCCTTCTAATCCAGTAATCAGAGAAAAAAGGCTCAACTTTGTGGGGACTTGTGGAATGTTGGTAGCGGAAAACTTGGAGGTATCTTCGTTTTCACCTTCTCAGTCATCTTTGTCAACTTTTCCCACTTCCTGTGAGTTAGTACTTCCACCTCTGAGTCCTTCTATTCCCGTTCTTCCCAATTCAGTCATTCAATCTCAGTATCTTATGAAAAATCGAGTTACTTCTGAATTTTTTTCCAAAAAAGACGACGTTGGTACTTTATGTCAAGTGTCTGATGGCAATCCTAACCTTGATGTTGTGGAGTCCCAATTTACTCATCTGAAACAAATGCCCGAGGGTTTTAACCCCCTTAAGTCTATGCCCAACATGCCTAATGAGGTCTCCAACCTGGTTACAGTTAGCCAGGGTGAAGCTAAGTTCTTCTCGTTGGGCGAGTTCCAAATAGAAGGCCTTTCTCCCAAGAAAATGGCTAAAGTTCGTGAGGTCTTAAGTTCTCTGAATATTAAGGTGTATTCTAGGCGGAAAAACAGATTCTCCACAGGTATTTGAGACCTATTGGAACTGGTTTAAAGGTTTAGGGTCGGTAAGGTTTATCCATGAAAATCATTAGTTCAAATAACAGGGGTTGGGGATCTAGGAAAAAACAAAGGGTGGTTAAAGATTTTCTGCGGCTAGAGAATCCGGATGTTGTGATGATTCAAGAAACAAAAAGGGTGGTGTGTGATAGAAGGTTTGTTGGTAGTGTCTGGATGGTTAGAAATAAGGAGTGGGTTGCTCTTCTGGCATGCGAGGCTTTAGGTGGGATTTTGATTATTTGGGACTCTAAAAAACTGTGCAGAAAGGAGGTGGTAATAGGCTCTTTTTCTATCTTAGTCAAGTTTGTGTTGGATGGATGCGGACCCTTGTGGTTGTCCACAGTTTATGGCCCAAACAGTCCCTTCCATACGAAGGATTTTTGGGTGGAGCTTTTAGACACTTTTTGCCTTTCTTTTCCTTTATGGTGTGTGGGTGGTGATTTTAATGTTATAAGGAGAAGTTCAGAAAAATTGGGAGACTCTAGTTTAACTTCAAGCATGAGGGATTTTGATGGTTTTATAAGAGACTATGAATTACTTGACCCCCCTTTACGAAATGCACCATTCACTTGGTCAAACATGCAAGAGTCACCTGTGTGTAAGAGATTGGATCAGTTTCTTTACTCAAATGAGTGGGAGCATTTCTTCCCTCAAAGCCTTCAAGAAGTTTTTCCTAGATGGACATTGGATCATTGGCCGATAGTTTTGGATACCAATCCTTTCAAGTGGGGCCCAACACCATTTAGGTTTGAGAATATGTGGCTGCAACATCCTAGCTTCAAAGAGTGCTTCAATAGTTGGTGGAGAGGTTTTCAAGGAAATGGTTGGGAATGTCACAAGTTCATGAGGAAGTTACAATTGTTTAAGGTCAAATTGAAAGATTGGAATAAGGATTCTTTTGGAGAGCTAAACAAAAGGAAAAAAAGCATCCTAAATGAAATAACTAACTTTGATGTCGTTGAGCAAGAAGGGGTTCTCACTTCTGAACTTTCAGCTCAAAGAGCTTTAAGAAAAGGGGAGCTAGAGGAATTAATTTTGAGGGAAGCAATTCATTGGAGACAAAAAGCGAAGGTGAAATGGGTTAAAGAAAGGGATTACAATTCAAACTTTTTTCACAAAGTGGCTAATGGCAGACGAAATAGGAAATTCATCAAGTTTTTGGAGAATAAAAGAGGTTTAGTGTTGAATAATTCCGAGAGCATTATAGAGGAGATTTTACTTTAGTTTAAAAAGTTCTACTCGAGTCCTCCTAGAGAGTCTTGGAGAGTAGAAGGCTTAGATTGGTCCCCTATCTCAGAAGATAGTGCTTCTAGGTTGGATTCCCCTTTTACTGAAGAAGAGATTTCTAAGGCCATTTTTCAATTAGATAAGGATAACGCATCGGGGCCTGATGGATTTACCATTGCAGTGTTTCAAAATTGTTGGGATGTGATCAACGGAGAGTTAGTGAGGGTGTTTGCAGAGTTTCACAGAAGCGGGATTATTAATCAAAGCATTAATGCCTCCCAAAAAAGGCCTAACAAAGAAAATCTCAAACTTTAGACCCATTAGCTTGATCACTTGTCTCTATATGATAATAGCCAAAGTTCTATCAGAGCGATTAAGAGGGGTACTACATGAAACTATCCATTCTACTCAAGGTGCTTTTGTTCAAGGGAGATAAATTTTGGACGTAGTTCTTATAGCCAATGAGATAGTGGATGAGAAAAGACGATAATGGGAAGAAGGAGTTGTCTTCAAAATTGTCTTTGAAAAGGCTTACGACCATGTGAGTTGGGATTTTTTGGATCATGTGTTGGAGAAGAAGGGGTTTAGTCCTAGATGGAGGACCTAGATGAGAGGTTGTTTATCTATGGTCTCTTATGCAGTTTTAGTGAATGGAAACACTAAAGGGTGGGTTAAAGCCTCTAGAGGATTAAGACAAGGTGACCCTCTTTCCCCTTTTTTGTTTACTACAGTCGCAAATGTACTGAGTAAGATGCTGTTGAGAGTAAAGGAAAGAAGTTTGTTAGAGGGTTTCAGGGTTGGTAGGAATAGAACAAGGGTGTCCCATCTGCAATTTGCAGATGATACCATTTTCTTTCCTAACACTTGTGAGGAAGATCTGCAAACTCTCAAGAGTTTATTGTTAGTGTTTGGGCATATTTCTAGACTTAAGGTTAACCTTGACAAGTGTAATCTTTTTTAGATCAATCTTGATCAAAATCATCTTTCTAAGTTGGCAAAGTTGCTTGATTGCAAGGTGATTCGACTCATGGTAGCTTAGCTTTAAAGGCGTATCAACAAAATTTATACCTTAAATACTATTACTAAAGTAGCCAAGCTACTATAGCATAGTGATTCTAGGATCGTTCACTGGGATGGGTTTTCATTTCACAAATGATATTAATTCAAAGATGAATTGGTGCCTTTTCATTTCAAGGTTAGCTTTAAAAGAAAACATAAAGATGTAAATGTTTTAGAAAGATTTAAACTAATCTAAGCTAACATTAAAGATTAAAATGAAAGGGTGTAAAAACAAGTTTCTCAAAGATAGGATAGCTATGCTCTGGCTCTTATGCAAATTGGAAATCTCAGGATAGGCTCCTCGCGTTGGGGTTGCAACTATGGTGATGCTTGCTTCCCGAACCAGTATGGATTTAGCAAATCAAGTTTTAATCCTTTAAAATGGCAAAACAGATGGTAGTGAATTTCATCAATGGTTATTCACCTTAGACTTCCTTTGAATGGCTCGTAAGAGATAACTAATGGTCTAAAGCCAAAAGCTTACCAAATATTGGCAACTCAAAGTCATTCCAGGTGATAAACTCACCTTTCAATGGTCATTGAAATTGGTTCTAACAGATTAATGCAAAACTTGGAATTGAAAACCTCACCTTCCAATAGCTCGTAGGAGATAACTAATGGATAAAAATCCAAAAGCTTATCAAGTATTGGCCGTTGGAAGTTGTCCAAAGGAAATAAAAACCAAACTTTGCATTAATGAACCATTAATGAAAAACGACTACCTTACCTTCCAGGTGCGAGAAATTTCCATGGGATTGCATCCAAGTCATCACATAACATCCATACTTTGAGAAACTAAAAGTTTTAGCCAATCATCCTCTGAGGAAAAGCCCTCAGAGGCTGTTTGGCTACTAAGAAAATAGAAATGGGGAAGAACAGGAGAAGAGAGAAAAAAACAGAGCAAGGCTCTGTATATTCTATATATTGATCGATATTACATATATGATTCTATATCTATTACAGTGGATGCAAGGGAATATATATAGAGACGTTTTTCCAACCTTCCTAGCTAAGAAATCTTATGGTTGGTGGATTACAAGGAGAAGAATGGAAATTTATACAAAAATATCTGAAGAAAAATATCCAAAAGTGTCGGTCGTAACTATCGGGAAGCTTCAGGAGAACACCCATGCACTGTTCAAAATGGCTGCGAAATTCTCGCAGCAAAAGGCTGATTTCGCAGCCATGCAAAAATCTTCCTTCAACTTGGAGTGATCAGCTTCCAATGGCTTTAACTCCTTCATTTCAACTTCGAATCGCACACCGTTTGAAGCGTTGGATTCTTGACTTCCTGAGATTTGAAATGGTATATAGCATGTAGAAAATAAACTTCGGGAAGTGCTCCAAAATTGCGAAAGAAGACTGTAGTTGCTATCCTCTATTTTCTTCACTCTGTTTTCCTCTTCTCCATTGCTTGTGCTCGTGTTTCCACTTGAAATTCAAGCCTGTAAACTTCCAAAATCCTTGCTTTAACTTGTCCAAGTAGCTCCTCCATCAATTGGCATGCTTGAATTGGTTCATGAGCTAATAAAAACATGTAAACTTGCCACAAAATGGTTAAAACCAATTACTAAGGACCTTAATGAATTAATTGGGTTAAATGAATATGATTACTACTCAAAGGTGCTTAAAACCATTATAATTAGATCTACAAAATAGCACTTTTTGGTAGTAATCACAAGGCTTCTAATTGGCCTATACTCTACCTAGGTCTTCCTTTGGGAGGAAATCCAAAGGCTTGTGGCTTTTGGGATCCAGTGATTGAGAGAATCTTGCAGAGATTAGATGGGTGGCAAAAGGCTTACTTATCTTTTGGAGGTAGGATAACTCTTATTCATTCTTGTCTTACCCACATTCCTAGCTACTTTCTCTCTTATTTTAAGATTCTCACTTCAGTGGCTGCAAAAATTGAGAAATTGCAAAGGGATTTCCTATGGTCAGGGGTTGGGGATGGTAAAAGAGATCATCTTGTTAGTTGGGATATAGTGTGTAATCCGAAGGTAAAATGAGGATTGGGATTTAGGAAGATTTCTCTAAGGAATCTCGCTCTATGAGGGAAATGGTTGTGAAGGTATCCTAGGAAGAGTCCAGCTCTGTGGCATCAGGTCATTTTAAGCATTTATGGGACACATCCCAATGGTTGGGATGCCAACACTATAGTCAGATGGTCATATCGTTGTCCTTGGAAGGCTATTGCACAAGTCTTTCAAGATTTTTCCAAGTATACTCGATTTGTGGTAGGAGATGGGGAAAGAATTTGGTATTGGGAAGACTTATGGTGGAGGGACCAACCTTTGGGTTCCCAATATCAAAGACTATTTAGAATAGTCACAGATAAAAATATTCTTATATCTTCAATTCTCGGTTATGCTCGTCCCTTCTCTTGGAACTTTAATTTCCGTCGTAACCTTTCCGATTCTAAGATAGAAGATTTAGAAAGCCTCATGCGGTCACTTGATTGTTTGCATTTATCCCCATCGGTTTCAGATGCGAGATCCTGATCTTTATCTTCTTCAGGGCTTTTTACAGTCAAGTCTTTTTTTCCAGCCTTGTCCCACTTTTCCGATTCTTCTCCAGTTTTCCCTACTAAGTTTGTATGGAATTCTCAAGTCCCTTTTAAAGTCAAATCCTTTGTCTGGTTGGTGGCACACAAGAAGGTAAATACTAATGACTTGCTACAATTGAGAAGACCCTACAAAGCTCTTAGTCTTGACATTTGTAAGTTGTGTATGAAGCATGGAGACTCAGCAGATCATCTTTTCCTACATTGTTCTTTGACGATGGAGTTGTGGCACAAATTATTTCAGTTAGCCAAGATGGATTAGATTCCCCCAAGGAACATCTCCGACATGATGTCGATCAATTATAAAGGTTTTGAATTATCCAAGAGAGGGATAGTTTTGTGGCAAACTACGTGCATTGCTTTAATTTGGGTTGTGTGGAAGGAAAGAAATGCAAGGATATTTGAGGATAAAGTAAGGAATTCAGAGAATCTTTGGGATTTCATTCACTTCCTTGCTTCTCTATGGGCTCTTTGTTCCATGGTTTTTAAGGGCATTCCCCTTAATGTGTTACAACTAGATTGGATAGCAGTGTGTAGCTCCAACGGGATGGTCTAACCTAGAGAGTTTGTTTGTTTTTACATTGTAGCTTCTTGTTTTTGTATTCTTGTTGTTTAGTTTTTCTTTGGTGGGAGGATTCTTCATCCTTTTCTTGTACTTCTTATTTCTATCAATATATCTCTTTGTCATTTCCTATCAAAAATTTAGATGAAAGCATGTTGTCAAGAATCAATACAAGTTAGAATTAGATTTCTAAATTGGCTTTGTTGTTAAAATATAAAGTTTTGAATGGCCTTGAACCTATTTTGGTCTATTGGCAAATCAAATTAAATCAAATTTGATATGATTAGAAAATTTGAATTAGTCAAAAGTTATTTATTCTAGATTTGGTTGTTATTTCCAGCTGTTAGAATTTGGTTTTAAAATTGTTTTTAATTTCAAATAAAATCAAATTGTGGTCTATATCAATTTGCAGTGATCCTAGGAGTGTTTTTAGGGATTTGTTGTAGTCCATGGCTGTCCCTAGTCTATTTAAATGTATTACCTTCAATTGAATAAAATAATGTAGCATTAGTATTCAAACTGTGTTCAGGGTCTTCCAATAAGGGGTCTCCTAAGGCTAGTGTCTTTTAGGACCCGATTATAGATAAAATTTCAAGGAAATTGGATGGGTTGAAAAAGCATTTTCGTCCTTAGGTAGAAGAATAACTCTAATTTAATCTTTGTTTGTCTCACATACCTAACTGTGAAAAGAGAGAAAATGGAGGATCCCTAATTTTTGTTATTGAAAAATTGTTAATAATACACATTGGACTTGGATATATATATACATGTTAGTGGGACGCACAATACAATAAGGAAAGAAAAGGAAAAGTAAATAACTGAAATAACTGTACACTATCTAACACTCCCCCTCAAGCTGGAACAGCATATATGTTATATGCACCAAGCTTGTTACAAATGTATTTAACTCTAAGACCTCTGAGAGATTTAGTAAAAATATCTGCTAGTTGATCATTTGAATTGACAAAACTAGTCGCCACAGATCCTAATGTGATCTTCTCTCTAATGAAATGATAGTCAACTTCAATGTGTTTGGTCCTTTCATGGAAGACTGAATTGGATGCAATATGCAAAGCGGCTTGGTTGTCATAGATGAGCTTCATTTGTTCATCCTTTCCAAATCTCAACTCCCGAAGAAGATGTTTCAGCCATATGAGTTCACATGTTGCCAGAGTCATAGCTCGATACTCGGCTTCAGCACTAGATCCGGCCACTACATCTTGTTTCTTACTCTTGCAGGATATTAGGTTACCTCCAATAAAAACACAATACCCAAAAGTGGAACATCTATCTGTGGGTGAGCCAGCCCAATCTGCATCTGTGTAACCAACAACTTGGGTATAACCTCTGTTCTCGTACAACACACCTTGGCCTGGTGTGCTTTTGATATATCAAAGAATGCGGATTACAGCATCCCAATGGCTATCACATGGTGACTGTAGGAATTGACTAACAACACTCACAGAAAAAGAAATGTCTGGACAAGTAATGGTGAGGTAGTTCAGTTTACCTACAAGTCGCCGATATCTCCCAGGATCTCCTAAAGGCTTCCCCTGTCCTGGTATAAGTTTGACATTTGAATCCATAAGAGTGTCTACCGGTTTACAGTCTAACATACCAGTTTCTTCCAAGATGTCTAAAGTATACTTCCTTTGGGAAAGGACCACACCAGAACTGGATTGAGCTATCTCAATCCCTAAGAAATACTTGAGTTTCCCCAAGTCTTTAGTCTGAAAGTGGGTGAAAAGGTGTTGCTTTAGTTTCTGAATATCATTCTGATCACGGCCTGTAATGACGATGTCGTCCACATAAACTACCAGATAAATACACTGCCCTGAAGAGTTATGATGATAGAAAACGGAATGGTCTGCTGTACTGCGCAACATGCCAAACTCCTGAACAACAGAACTAAAACGGCTAAACCATGCTCGAGGAGATTGTTTCAAGCCATATAAAGAACGGTGTAACCTGCACACTAAACCAAACTCCCCCTAAGCAACAAAACCAGGTGGTTGCTCCATATAAACTTCCTTAGCAAGATCCCCATGAAGGAAAGCATTTTTAATATCTAACTAATAAAAAGGCCAAGAACACATAGCAACCATAGAGAGCAATAGACGAACAGAAGCTATCTTGGCCACAGGAGAGAAAGTGTCACCATAATCAGAACCATAAACCTTAGTATAGCCTTTAGCAACTAAGCGGGCCTTAAGGCGATCAACCTGACCATCAGGGCCAACCTTAACTGTGTAGACCCAACGACAACCAACTGTAGATTTACTAGAGGGTAAAACAACAAGATCCCAAGTGTCATTGGAGTGTAAAGCAGTCATTTCATCTACCATTGCCTGGCGCCAGCCTGGATGGAAAAGAGCCTCAGGGGTGCTCTTGGGAAGAGAGACAAAAGATATAGTAGAAAAAAATGCAGAATAAGGTGAAGATAATCGATGGTAACTCAAAAAATTGTAAATGGGATGAGGATTACAAGTCGATCGATTACCTTTCCGAAAAGCAATGGGTAAGTCAGCAGAAGGAGGCAAAGCCGAGGCAGAAGAAGCCAAAGGGATAAGAAGTGAGTCAATAGGTACCTCGGTCAAAGAAGGAGGAACAGCGACACGATGACGGCGATGATAAACCTGAAGTGGGCGAAAGGCACTGCATCAGGTGGGGAGATAATGGGAAGGGATAAGACTTCAGAAACAGGAAGAGACTCAGAGGTGGAGAAGAATGGTGAGTCCTCAAAGAAAGTGACATCAGCGGAGAGAAAGTAGCGATGAGTCTCAGAGGAATAACAACGATAACCCTTTTGAAGTCTGGAATATCCCAAGAATATGCATTTTGTGGTTTTGGCAGAAATTTTGTCCTGTCTAGGAGTGAGAATATGAACAAAGCAAGTACAACCAAAAACACGAAGAGGAAGGAAATAAAGTGGTTAGTCAAGGAAAAGAAGAGAATGAGGAATCCGATCGTGTAATACAGATGAGGGCATACGATTAATCAAATAACATGCTGTAAGAACAGCATCCCCCCAAAAACGAAAAGGAACATTACTATGGGAAGGTGAGTACGAGTTGTCTCAACAAGATGTTGATTCTTACGTTCAGCTACCTCATTTTGTTGAGGAGTATGAGCACAAGAAGACTAATGAAGGATCCCATGTTGGGACATAAATGAAGTAAATGGTACAGAAAAATATTCCCTGGCATTGTCACAGCGTAACACACGAATAGAAATATTTAACTGGGTTTGGATTTTAGCATAAAATTTCTGGAAAATAAAGAATAACTCAGCTTGATTTTTTATTAAAAATAACCAAGTACATCGAGAATAGTCATCAATGAAAGTGACAAAATACTGAAATCCTAAAGTAGACGCGGTCCGACAAAGACCCCAAACATCAGTGTGGACAAGTTCAAAAGGAGATTTTGCCCGATTATTCAAACGCTTTGGGAATGAGACATGAGTATGTTTCCCAAGCTGACAAGACTCACACGCAAGCGACGACAAAGATGAAAAACGAGGGACCATTTTCTCGAACTTGGATAGACTAGGGTGGCCTAGGCGGCTGTGGATGAGGAGGGGAACATCAGTGGAAATGCAAACTGCAGGAGTTGAAGGCGAGGTGAGGTGATAAAGGCCTTGAGACTCACGTCCTATGCCAATCGTCTTCCCCGTACTCCGGTCCTGCAAGGTCACAAATTTATTAGAAAAAGTGATAGAACAATTAAGAGTGCGAGTTATTTTGCTGATGGAAAAAAGATTAAAAGAACACTCAGGGGCGTAAAGGACAGAATGGAGAGGTAGGGAAGGGAGAGACTGAGTT
This sequence comes from Vitis vinifera, assembly GCF_030704535.1. NCBI lineage: Eukaryota > Viridiplantae > Streptophyta > Magnoliopsida > Vitales > Vitaceae > Vitis > Vitis vinifera. The sequence goes on from NC_081810.1 coordinate 10,667,600, forward strand.
AAACCAAAACCTTTAGCCATAGTTTGGGAACCATTAGCTAAAGTAACAGTAGGTAATGCAGAGATAGTAGTAATAGAAGAGAAAAGATCCTTATTACCAGATATGTGATCGGAAGCGCCAGAATCTAGAATCCAAGGTCCAAGAGAAGATGTGTGGGTAAGACAAGCAGAAGCATTACCAGTCTGGGCATCAGAAGCAACAGAAGCTGACTTGGTGGCCTGATAGCGGAGATAGTCATCATACTCACTATCAGTGAGGGAAATACCCTAAGATGTGGAGGAACTGGGAGGTTGAGGCGGCTGAGGACAAGATGACAGGGCCACCTGGGCAGTGCGGGGAGGCCGCCCATGTAACTGATAACACCGATCATGAGTGTGGCCAAGCTTATTGCAATAGGTGCAATGAGGACGTTGGCCTCTACCTCGGTTACCACTGCGTCCTCCTCGAGAGTTAGTTTGAGAAACTAACACAGAAGAATCTGAAGTGTTATCAGATGGCAAAGTCTGAGTGGAAGAGATACGGAGGAGGTGAGCAAACACATCATCCAAGGATGGAACGGAGGAACTGCCAAGAATCTGATCGCGAACGGTCTCAAGATTTGGATGGAGGCCAATAAGCGTAAGAACCATGAAGAACTTGTCAATCTGTGTTCGTTGATCCCCAACATCAGTAGAAAGAGGCATCACGGTCAAGAATTCCTCCTTAAGAGAGGCAATTTGGCCAATATAAGTAGATAAATCCATGTCTTGTTGTCTGACATTAACAATAGAAGAAGTCACCTTATAAAGACGTTGGATATCATTCATGTATAGCCCTTTTGCCTGATTCCAAAATTTAAAGCATGTTTTGTAGGCCCGAAGATGAAGTAGAATCTTAGGATCAACTGATTGTCATAACACACTACATAAATGTGCATCTATCTTCCTCCATTGTACTCTATCAACCTCAGGGATATTCACCTTCTACGTAACAAAGTGATCCTCATAACCTTGACCCATAAACCAAAGCTCCATAGAGATAGACCAGGACAAATAATTTTCACTACCAACCAATTTCTCCAAAGTAATCATAGGAGATCAAGATATGACAGAGGAAAAAATGGAACTTTTAGTAGTCATATCTACTTATCTGGAGAACGAAATATGTTTGGATCAAACAGAGCCCTAATACGACTTCAGATCGCGGCTAAAAGAAGAAAAAAAAAACTGAGGATCCGCGGTTGTGAGAGACCAAATAGTAAAGAAAAACAAATGTGGCACTACTGAAAGGGTAGAAGAACACTTCCTAAGACACGTGTAGGGCATGGGGTGGAGAGCAGGTCACCGGAGGTCGCCGGAAAGACTGTTTAGAGGGCCGGCGGAAACAAAAAAACCCCAAAAAATGCACTTGCAGGGCTCTGAAGGGACAAGCACAGATGGAGGGTGGCTAGACGGCATTAGGCGAGGCTGGAGGTGGAAGCGTGTGGCCGGAAAGTGCTCCACGCACCCTCACGCGCAGGCGCGTGAGGTTAAGGCCGCCGGAGAAGAAACGCGCGTGGCTGGCACGTGGATGAGAATCTCCCTCTGGTGCTTTGACAAAACTTGAAGATCTCCTCCTTGCGCACCTGATGGTATGGTCGGTGTCGGAAAAGGATGTCGCCGAAAAAAGTCATCGGTAGTGAGGGTTTTCTGACAGCGGTGAGGGTTTTCTGACTGCGAGAAGGTTGATTGGAAAGCTTTAAGAGATGGGAAAGGTGATCGGAATGAAACACGGTCACTGAAAGGTTTCCCAGAATTGATTCACGGATAAACCAGAAATAATTAGGTTTTTTTTTTTTCTCCCTAGGCTCTGATACCATGTGAAAGAGAGAAAAGGGAGAATCTTTAATTTTTGCTATTGAAAAACTGTTAATAATACACATTGGACTTGGGTATGTATATACATGTTAGTGGGACCCACAATACAATAAGGAAATAAAAGGAAAAGTAAATAACTGAAATAACTGTACACTATCTAACACTAACAATTTCCTTTTGTTATACAAGATGTCATCTTCAATGGCATTACAGAAATACAAATGGATTTCCTTTAGTCAGGGTATAGGGACAGAAAGAGAGATCATCTTATTAGATGAATCCAAGTGTTCAAGACTAAGGAAGTAGGAGGGTTGGGGTTCAAAAGAATATCTTTAAGGAATAAGACCCTCTTAGGAAAGTGCCTTTGAAGGTATCCTAGGGAGAGCAAAGCTCTTAGACACATAGTTATCTTGAGAATCTAATGAACAAATCCAAATGGTTAGGATGCAAAAATTGTAGTTATGTGGTCACATCATCGCCCTTGGAAGTCCATTGCTCAAGTTTGCTAGGAATTCTACAATCACTCTTTTTTGATAGGTAATGAGACAAAGATCCTTTTTTTATTTTAGAGTTATGGCACAATCTATTCAAACCAGCCAAATTGAATTGGGTTCCTCTTAGAAGTATTAGTGACATGTTGACCATTCCCTTTAGTGGTTTAGGAAATACTACTAGAAGCAAAGTTTTATGACAAATCGCTTGTCTTACATTGATTTTGATAGTATGGCGAGAAAGAAATACAAGAATTCTTGAGGATAGGTGGAGAACTTTAGAGATGATATGGGTTTTAGTCTATTTCTATTCATCTTTTTAGGTCTCCACTATTACAGTTTTTAAGGGCATTCACTTCCACATTATTCAATTTGATTGAATTTTGATATATAAATTAAAAGCGTTAAAATAGCAATGTTGAGTTGTTTTGATGTCTATTGGAGTGTAATTCTTTTCCTCTGTTTCTTATTTGTTTTTGTAATTTAGGGAAGGATTTCTGATCCTTCTTTTGTAATATCATATTTTTTGTGAATTATGGTTTTGTTCCGTATTAAAAATAAAATAAGAACCAAACAAATAAAAATAAATAAATAAACTTGCAAAAAAGGTGATCTTTTATGATTTGATCAAATCCAATCACTTGGAAAACCATAGAAGTAAGGAAATAAACCACCCGCTTTCGTGCATCTGATTCTCAATTCAACCTTGTGCTTAAGAACAAAAGAATATTCATGTAAACAAGAAATTCATTTTTCATGTCAATGATTTAAATTCTTTTAAGAGTTTGGTGCTTCATGATCTGAATATAAAACAAAATCTTTATAAATAAGATAAAATTGCCAATAAAGAAGTGCTTGTACCAACACATAGAATTCCTTGTTATAAATTGAATATTGTAGGCATATGTGAGAATAATTGTATATATTGATTTGAGGAAAAATTGTATATCTATAGGCAGCTATACGATGAGGAAAAAAATGGAAAAACTCCTAAAAATCCGTCCCAAAACTCATGGAAATTTTAATTCTAACTTCATAATTTAAATTGTTATATACAACTATTGACTATCTATTAAGAGGTTCATGCAACTATTGACTATCCTATTGAGAGGTTCAATACTAGCCACTTGAAACTTCATCCATAGGTTTGTGTCATGTGAAAACCTAGTAGACAGATGATTAGCCTTGTGTTTATTCAATGCCCTAGCACCTTACTCTTTGACAAAGACTTCTTTAATAAATCACCATATATTGTGTGGCTCCTAGTGAGATTCAAAGGATGTTAAAGATCCCATTTCAAGGTTTGGCTATAGTAGAAAGAAGTGTGTCCTATGGTTCAATGCTATATTGACTATTATGTGGATAAAATAGACAAGAATAATTGAAAGAACTTTCCTTAATAGTATAACTTCCCAAGATCATTAATGTGATAGGTGTGTTTTATTAAACTCCCTAGGTTCTAACCATGCTTTGAAATATCGATAAATATGGATATATCGGTACTTGGATTTTACGGATATATCAGAAGTATCAGAGAAATATCAATGGATATTTTGATAAAAATATAAGTAAGGCGAAAATTATTCAAAATTCATGGAAATATTTGGAGAAACTCCAAAAATGATCAAATAAATAAAAATGCACATGTTAAAGTTATTTTCTAAGTATAATTGACATAGGTGTAGCTAAACAAAAAAATATCAGAAAGCAAGGATATGTCGGTATTAATAATTTATTATTTATTTAATCAAATTATTTTTAATTTATAAAATATTAGAATTTAATTATTATTTTTTTATATTTTCGTATTTTTAGAATAAATTTATATTTTTAATATTTTAAAATAAAAACATTCAAAATTAAATAAAATTAAAAGGATAAATATAAAAAAAATTTAAAAGTGAAGTGATAGTAATTTTTTAAAATAGGATTAATGAGATAAATGATGATACATCTAATATTAAAACTATAATTTATTTAATTCAAATGCATTCAATAATGTAAAATAAATGATGATGCATATATGATTTTTTAATATTTATATTTTTTTTATATTTAATGATCATATAAATGATATTAAAATACTTGTTAAGAAATTTATAATGGTGGTTTTTATATATTTATTAATTAATTAAATAAAAATTTTAAATAGAACAATAAGAATTTATTTATTTATTTTTTAATAATAAACTTTAACATATTTATTATCTACATATATTAACAAAGAAGAAGTTGGCCCAACCGCCCAGCGGTAACTAGGCTTGAACCTAAGCCTTTTGGCCTAGGCTTGAATCTTGGCAGTAGCGGCAACAGGGCAAAAATATTTGAAATTTGACTGGTTTGACGCGCTAAGCCCACCAACTCCATGTTGACCAAAGTTTGACTTCCCGAAAAATCAGCAAAAAGCCAATAAATGCCGATATTTTGACGAAATTCTAGAAAAATCGATCAAACGACTTTCGATATTGAATATAGTGTCGGCCTCACCCGATAAGCGAAATTTCGCCGATATTTTGGTGAAAAATCGCAACATTTCAAACCATGGTTCTAACAAAGGAGTTTGAAGGTGTTCACAATGAGGAGTATATCGTTGGATTCACTTGTTGTTTGTAATTTTACAAATACAAATGCTGCATTCATTGATATATGGAGGTTTCCTTCCCTAGCATCTTTTAAGCTAAATATTGCCAACAGTTTGCTAGGGCATCTTGGTCAAACGGGGATTGGCCATATGTTTAAAAACCATTTCAAATGACAATATCTTAGCCCTCTCAAAACCAGCTAGTAGAAACTTGGCTATTGAGGTAAAGATTTGATCTCTTGTAGAGGCCATAAAGGGAGGAAAGGTTTAGGCTTACAATGTTTTTTGGATTGAAGGTAACTCCACTATCATGATCCAAGGACAACAAAGAAAAATGCCTCATTTGGAGATATGCCCATTTAATAAAGGAGACACCACATTATTCTAGAGAATTTCTAGCGGAATATAAAGCAAAGAGGAGGTATCATAATTAATACACAAATTTCCTAGCCATGAGAGGGGCATCTACTTCAAAAGTCCTTTTAAGGTCATTTAGCATGTGTATAGAGCTACTATACTATGATTACTTATCTTTCAATTTAATGTCATGAAAGAACACATCCTTTCTTTTCCAAGTCCTTACTATTCCAGAATTAATTTTTTGTTGCTTCTTACCAATATATGGAGTGAATTAGTTAGACATTTTAAAATTAAAAGATTAGCAAATTTCAAACAAAAGTGTATCTGCATGCAAATTATTTGAAGTGAAAGGCAAACTAAACATCTATCAACTACAAAAAAGAAATAAATAAATAAATAAAAAATTGTTTTACCAAATAAGTACAACAACAAACCTTTTGTTCTAGAGGACCAGTACCCCTTGACTTTTTATTCCACAACTCCTAAAGGCCTTTCAAATTCCCATTTTCTTGATCCAAATTATTAGAGTATCTGGAGTTTCCATCACTCAATCGTTGTCCTTTATTCTTCCTAAGAAAGCTCATACCAGAGGGCCTTTGATGTTGAGCAATGGAAGAATGTCGTCTCAAAGCAGACAAGACCTCCTCCATCGTGCTCCTAATTTCAAACCCAAAAACACAGGAATCCCACTGTTTCAACCACAAGAGGACCTGCAGAACAACAATACAAGGTTAATTAATCATGAAAAAAAATCAAACAAACAAAAACTCCAATTGTAAATAAGCCTTCTAAGGTTTTGGCTTTGTAGGAACTTCAAACTAATACTATGAACAATATGTTCACCTCACGATTTGTCTGTTCATCACTGAGAAGCTCTGTAAATGAACTTGGAGCATATTTATCCACCCAAAGCTGTTCATTAACCACTTGTGTTTCAGGGAGGATTGCATCATTCTGCAATTCAGAACTTGCTTGCAAAGCCTAAGCATGACAACAATATTCATAAGAAACATTATAATGTGTAGAAAATATTTTCTAAAAGGGAAACAACTTCAATGTTCCTACCCCTAAAAATTAATATTGTACATCACATAGCATGATAAAATTTAAGATAATTTCTAACTTTATATATGAATTGAGACAAGGGTTAATTTTTGGATTTCTTTAGTGAAAATTTGGTGGTTCATATGGCCTTTTGCATAAAACTTCATAAGATCTTCTAATAATAAAAGTCATCAGAGAGTCCCAGTTATGCAGCAGACACTTCAAAAGGAGTTGCGGCTAGCTTGAGCACAATACTCTCAAACATGTTTCAGACATTTCTCAGATGTGTCCAAAATTTTGAATAATTTTTTCATGGCCTAAATAAATCAAACATTCAGTGGAAAAGTATAAGGTATTTCCTAAATAAAGAAAAATAATATAGTTTGGAAGAGAGACTACTGAAGAGAAGTAATACACTACCAAATTCCCCAAGCTTTTTCTTCCTGGTAATGCAATTGTGAGTTTGGAAATTTAAATAAATTTACTAATATTTGTATTATTATATAAAATATAGAAATAGTATCTTTTTTTCTAATAGTTAAATAAGAATCACAATAATATATTTTTCATGTATAAGTCCTTCAAAATTTATCATGTCATAAATTGATGTCATATTGGACTTGTGTCTCATGTCCAAATCCTATTCAAACTTAACCTCTTCCAAGGGTGATGTACTCATGTCTCATGTCTATGTCCATGCTATACAGTATCAAAATTAACCACTTCCAAGGTTCTCAATTACTAGAAGAGCTTCAAGGCCCCAATGGATCATTCTGGTTTTATCAAGTAGCTGCCATCCACTAAATTTTCTTAGGACCCTCATAGGATTCAAATCATAAGATGATGTGTTACCCATATAGACAAAATGGAAGCTTCTATATTGGTAACCTAATTTTGTGAAACAGTTATATGAACAAAAGCAGTTCATGAATCTGATCAGAACAAAAAAAACAAGAATAAATTGATATTCTGCAATAAAGGTGACCAGTTAGGAAAGCTTCGATGCTACTTACAGCATATTAATGAATTTTTTATACACAAAACCAAGTGATTTTCTTTAATTCATCAAGTTAAATATCTGTTCAATGAAAGAAAAGAAAAAAGAGCATTGACATCAAACATGAATTATTACAAGTTGTTTTCACAAATAGAACACTAAATAATACCATTGCCCAAAAAAAAAAAAACCAAGAAAAAAAACGATATACCTTTGTGAAAGCATCTTGTTCCACTCTTTGCATTAGAACACTAATGGGTTCCAAAATAAGACCTGTAAAGTGGATAGATTGGGAAAAGATCAAAGGCCTGGAATCAACTAATTCAAATATTAATTTTGTGCAAAAATAATATGATATACAAATGAATAAGGATGCCTACAGAATCTTGGAATTATACAAAGTGAGCAATGTCACAAGGGCTCAATCTGTGAAAAAAATGCCCTTGACTCCCATTCATGGCAGGTAGAGTACCACAAAAATCACTCCATGTAACAGATAAAAGAAAACAGAATTGTAACACATCAAGATCTAGTCAAAGTCTTTTGACATTTTGATCGATCAAGTTGGAGGTAGGGTGCTGGCAAGATCACAAAGAGGATCAAAGGATTCTCAAAGTGGATTAAGTTTGGAGCTAAGCATTTGTCTTTGTTGTTACAAGGGGTGGAAGTATGTTGTCAGGATGTAAATCTGAATAGCTTCAGAAAGGCCTAGACAGACAGGAGGAAGAAGTTTCAACTTGGAGCTCAGGAGCAATGTAGCTGGCACATTCTCCTCATGTGTTATGTTTGCTCAGTGGAGGCAAAGAGATTTTCCCTTGTGTTCCCAAAAGGAAGGAGAGTATTAAGGGGGCGGGTGGTGCTAGCCAGAAAGTTAAGAGCCCTTGATGTAGAGCTTCCCCTTGGATTTTTTGAGGTACTCAAAGCCAACAATTCCCTTGCTCGAGGTTGTATAGCCAAGAGCATCAAAGAAGGAACACCTTTTAGTAATGCAGTAAAGGATGGTTGGAGGGGTGTGGGCAAGGTTGTGTGGTTTCAATTTGGAGGTTTGGATTTTTTCAACAAAATGCAGGCCATAAATCAATGTTTAGTGGGAAAATGGATAAGGTCTCAGGTGAGACACTATTTCTTCCATCCTGAAAGTCTTGGGTTAAGTATAATTGGAGAATGAGAGTGGATATCCATCTTGCCTTCATAGGTGGCTTTCCTATTTTATTTGAGTTTGGATTTAGTTATGAAGTCAAAAGGTCCTTAGAAAAGAGTGACAATGTTCAAGAGGAAGAGGCTATTGTAAAAAAAAAAGGGTTCTAAAGGTTGGCTAACTTAGGGAAGGAGATAAGGTGGCTGAATCTTAGGTGATGATTATGGGTCTTCCTTTGTTTTTATGGCACAGAGGCTTTTTTAAGCAATTAGGTGAAGCTTGTGGAGGCTTCATAGTTGTAGATGAAGACACTGCAATGCGCTGAAATTTATAGTGGGAGAGGTAGTAGTAAAAACATATGGAAGGAAGGTCCCAAGAAGTTTGCAAGTTATGGTAGGAAAGCTTTACTTCGCCATTCAACTGTGGTGGGAGATTCCACCATGGATGTTGGTGGTGAAGCCACTCAAGCTTAGGTAGGGGCTGGAGGTTGGAGAGGACTTGGACGGTGCTTTACACATCGCAGCGAGACTAGGGTTGGTGGACCATATGCAAACAAACATGGGGATGTTTGCATGTCACCCCATGAAATGAAGGGGGTTGCATTAGGTATAGGCGTGATGGAGGCTTAGGCACTATGGATGCGTGTTGTGTTTCTTTTAAAGGGGAAGGTCTAGGCCTAATGGAGATGATTGGCCCTTTAGCATTACGAGAGCCTTATGCAATCTCTCATCAGGCTAAAACCATGAGCTCTAGCAATCGTGAGGGTTTCGAAGGTTCATTACTCTCTGACATGATTGTGAGTATCAAGGATGATCTCAAACCCACGGTTGAGAAGAGATTTCTAGTTAAGGTTGTGTTGTTGACTCCTATGGATGTAATCCTAGTGAAGGAGGCCTCTTACTTCCCAAGTAAGCTTCCTTACTCCATACTCTATTAGGGCACGGGGCATTCTCTCCTTTTTCAATCTCAAATGGCAATCTTCCAATGGAAAAGACAATAGGGAGTATGGTTCACTGGGATAACCCTCTTAATGGGTCTTTTCCAAAGGCTGAAAATTTAATGGTTGGAACTTTCTGCTTTATTCTGAAAAATGGAATGATGGTGGAGATGTTAGCAAGCACTATGAGAGGTGGTTGTAGTGATCAAGAAGAAGGATCCATTAAGGAGCCTTCCTCATTATGTGATTCCCCTCCATGTAGAGCGAGCCAAATCTTCAACTGCTCCACGGATACCGTCAAAAATTAGCAACTTTCAACATATTTGAGGGAATGTCAATTGAGGATCTTAAGGAAGAAAATAATGGCTTCTTAAAAGGGTTGGAGAACAGAAAGAGGAGCAAAGATTTAAGTCAAGTAATAAAAAAGAATTTGGCACTTAGATCCAGATTTAAGAGGAGACTTCGCAAAGTGGAGTGCTCCATTAACCATAATTCAGCTTCAAGAAAAGGGAGGAGGAATAGAAGCTATTTAGAGATATGCATAGTTTAGTGAAGAAGATTTGAATCCTTTTGTCCTCTTTGCATCTTGAGAAGGAAATCCAAAGCCTTGAGTGCTCAGTCAATTATAATAGTGTTTCAACCACAGTAAAAGGAAAGGAGAGAGGGGTGCGGAGTTAGTGGCAGGGGTCTCTGTTGACCACTAGTGGTTCGACTAGGGGTTCTTTGTTCATTCTAGGTAAGGTTTTTTATGTTTTTTTCTTTTTTGGTTTTTCCCTAAGGGGTTTCCAGCTCTTGTTGGAGCTAAGTGTTGGTGGGATGGTGGGTTTTAATCTTTCTCTCTTCTTTTATTGCTTGCCTATAGGTCATATTTGTATACTCCGTGTGTGCTTTGTTGCACCTTTTTGCAAGCGTTTTTAATATATTTTGCCTATTTACCTATCAAAAAGAAAATATTTGAATCCTTTTGTGAAAGATTTGAAAGTCATATTAATGATATAGAAAAGCGGAAAGTAGCAAAGGCTTTGATCACGTTGTAGAGGGTAAACCTAGTTCATCTAGAAGAGACCAAGGTGTAATAAATGTCGAGTTAATTGGTGAGGAATTTAGGAGTACATAGAATATAAATTGGGGTAATGTGGAGGCCAGAGGGCAAGTAGGAGGTATTTTGGTTTTTTTGGGACAATAAGGTCATGAAGCTTCTGGAGGTAGAAATGGGGTGCCTTCTCTTTCATGTTGGTTTAAGAACTGCAAGGATAATTTTATTTAGATGCTTTTAGGAGTGTATAGGTCAATTCATAATGGAGAGAGAGAAAGAGAGGATCTATGGTCAAAATTGGGAGATATTAGAGCATTGTGGAGCTTAATGTTTGTCAAATTCCTAGGGGAAAGAAGAAATTTGAAGATCATAGATGAGCTTCAATTGAGGGATCATCCCCTTGCGGCAGGTCCTTTTACTTAGTGTGGTGATCTAAATATTCAATCCTTTTCTAGACTGGATAGCTACCTTGATTCAAAAGAGTGGGAAAGTCACTTCAATTGTTTGACCCAAAGTGTGTTGCCTAAACTTGTTTTTGATCTTGCTCCTATTTTATTGATGAAAGAGAGATGAGGAAGGACAAAATGCCTTTTGGGTTTGAAAATATGAAGCTAAATGTAGAAGGTTTTAAAGACCTAGTTAGAAATTGGTGGGAAGGCTACAATGTTAATGGCTCTTATAGCCACATTTTAGCTAGCAAACTAAAGGCTTTGAAGCAGGATCCACAAGTCTAGAATAGAGAGGTGGTAGGGAATTTGTCTACTAATAAAGTTCCAACTCTCAACAAGATTGGTTTCGGGGATGCAAAAACAAAGGAGACCGCCCTTTCAATGGAGGAAAGTGAGGTTAAGAGGGGATAATGGAGGAGTTCAGAATGTAGGTAGTAATACAATAGATCTCCTAAAGGTAGAAACCACGAGAATTATGGCTAAAAGAAAGAGAAAAAAAATTCTAAAGTTCTTCCACAAAATGTCAAATTCCCATAGAAGGACTTATTTGGTTACAATTAAAGTGAACTTTAAGCAGGAGGAGAGCTTCAAAGAAGGCCTTATTTGATGAATTAGTTGATAGTCCATATGGAGAAAAAAGGTGAAGGCTTAGGCATCAAAAATTTGTCTATTCTAAACAAGGCCTTCCTTGGAAAATGGTGTTAGAGATTGCAACTAAGAATAATCCCTTTGGAAGTAAGTCATTATAGGGAAGAGTGGGGAGGAAGAGGACGGATGGTGCTCGAGAGCATCGAAGGAAAGGATATGGGGTGGAGTTGTGGAAGGCTATTAAGAGCAAGTGAGAGGAGTTTCATAATAAGATTGGGTATAGGGTGGGAAACGGTAGGAGGGTAAAATTTTGGAAGGATAGATGGTACAACAATGATTCCCTAGAAGAGGCTTTTCCTAAGTTGTTCTCTATGGTCCCTGCTAAAGATGTACAATTGACTAATTTGTGGGAGTAGAGTAGGTAGAGAGGTTGTTGGAATCCCTTGTTTACAAGACAAAACATCGACTAAGAGTGAGGAGAGGTGTAGGTTTTTTAAGAGATTGCAAGGGCAAATAATTAGAAGGGGTGTAGAGGATATCATAATTTAGTTGGATATCAAAGAGTGGCAAATTTTTAGTTAAATCGCTTTATTCCTTAAGAAATCATAGAATGGAGGCATTTCCATCTGGCATTATATGGACCATGGGTTCCAATGATAGTTGAATTTTTTGTTTGGAAGCTTTATGGGGAACATTCTAACTTCAAATCAACTCAAAAGGAGGGGTTCACAGTTGTCGGGTAAGTGTTATTTGTGTAAAGTAAAGGAAGAAACGATGGACCATATCCTCCTTCATTGTTCCAAAGCAGTCATGCTTTGGCAATTAATTTATGCTCTATTAGGTGTTCAGTAAGTGGTGATCTCCTTAGTTCGAGATGTCCTTCTAAGCTGGCACATACCCTTTGTAGGAAAACAGTGTGGAGAGCAACTCCTTTATTTTGATTTTTGGAGTAGAGAAATAAGAGAGCTTTCGAGAACACTAAAAATGCAAATCGAGCAATTAAACAACTATTTATGTACAATTTTTTAGAATAGGTTAGGGTACGCACAAGAGACAGCTCTTTGTCAATGATCAACGCTATCGATAGTTGAACTCTAAGAGTCTAAGTAAGGCAAGGGTGTTGTTTTTTGTGTTTCCCTCTACCATGTTTCACCTTTAGCGCTTGAATACACCATGTATACTTTTGTGTGCCCTTTTGATAAGCACTTTTAATACAATTGATCCTTACCTATCAAAAAGACCATGCCAAATTGTTGCAAATTTCTTTCATTTAGAACATCTGATAACTTGGTACCTTCTTTCCAATAAACATAAAAGAAATCCAAAAAGAGTATTCATTCTATCATGTCCCTAAATTGTCTTGCATTCAAAGGAACAACACTTACAACCATAACGTTCGAATGCTAGTTAGTGAATTCAAGACATGTGTCAAGGCAAATCTCAAGAAACATTCATAACACCATAAACCTAATTTGCAAGAGTCATGTGGGGCATAGCTTAATACACAAGGATCACTTCATGACTGACTGCAGATCCGACATAATTTTCAGAAATAAGTCTCTCACAACATAATTAAAATATCAAAATCATACTAAACTCAATTCAGTGAAACCTTAGTCCTAACAATTAGGGGTGTTAGGTAAATCCTATTTTGCCACTTGCCCCTACTTGAGGTAATATCCTCCTTTTAAAATCATGTGACCTTCTCAAAATTCCAGTTTGTCAACCCTTGAAGCCAAAATTCCAGTTTGTTAACACTTGAAGCTGGAACTTGGTTGTCTGGACAAATGTGATGAAACTATTTTGATACACTTCAGGTCAAGCTATAACCTAAACTTCCAAACAAAATAAGAAATATGATTATTTGGTTTGCTAGTGACTAATATACTTTGGTTGGAGGTTCCTCGATAAAAATCTAATCAAAAATCAGAGTTCAAGCTAATATTTCACAGAAATAATAAAAAGAAGAACAATGATGAAATTCTTCAACAAATTAATATGATAGGGCAAATGTAGTTCCCTCTCTATATCATCAACATCCAAGCAATTATGGCAGTGATTCCACAATTGAACTTCATTTGGTTGCCAAGAAGATGAGGAAAAAGAAAAGGAAAAAGAAAAGGAAAATAAAAAGGTAAAAACTCAAATCACCACTTTCAACTAAACAATTGCCGCATTGAACTAAGTGGAGCTCTGGTGATTATGTTGTTTTTCAGGATCCAGACATAGCAAAATTTAAAGACATGTTTGGTTCTATTACCAGAAAACGGTTTTCAAAAACCAAAATTGTGTTGTGGTCAGTTGATAAATACGCCCTAGAATTCATAGATTGCATTTACTGTTCTTTTCCTCCATTCTCTCGGTAACCAAACAGCTACCATAAAACTAGACTCACCCTTGGTGCGTCCCTCTAAATCAAGTTTCTTCAACCTCCCGTCGCTCCTAGTTACGCTAATCTTCAAGTAAACCCTGTCGCCACCTGGTCCAGTCACCAGAATACAATCACCGTCAATCTCTAACGCGTATCGCGAAACGATTCTCTCCTCATCAACAACCATAGGCTCCAAATCACCGTCACTGTCCTGCGGCAGCGAGTACCGCAACCAATCTTCCTCAGCTCCGGTCTCAGACAGATCAGCTTTGCTACACTTTCTAGAATCGGGGGCATCTGGTCCGTCGGATAAGGGGCGTTTCTGGCCATTGACTTGAGGTTGTGAGAGTGGTGAAGGAGGTTCAGGGAGCTGTTCTTATTCTTCTTCAGGGTAGGGTTCTGGGGGTTCTTGGTCTTCGTAGTCTTCGAGGTATTAGTGGAGGTGAGAATTGGCTTCCAGCCATTCGAGCTCTTCTAGGAGGGGAATGTACATGTTGGCGTCCATTGATGGGTGAAGGTGGGCAGGAGAATGGTTGCAGAGAAGTGATTGAGATTCTGGCACTCGTTTGGCGGGAAAGTGAAGAGAATAGTGACAAAGCAGGGTTAAGGTGGTATTGGTGGTACTTAAGGGAAGGAGAAAAAATAAATGTTTAAAGAGAAATAATTTTCTTGCATTTGATTTTATTATGAAAAAATAGGGGGAGAAAATCTAGTATAATTAAAATTATTATTAGTTAATATATTTCAAAAATATTTAATCTTTATAAAAAAAATAAAAATAAAAATCTTAGTGACTTTAAAATTATTCTAGCATTTTCTGTTTTTCTTTTTTTTTTCTCCTCCATTTTTCTTTCTCATTTTTTTGATAATCAAAGATAGTCTATAAGGGTATTTAATAAATTAATCTAATCACTCCATAACTTAATTTAAATTCATTAATTAGATATATTTAATAAAATAATTTAATTTTATAAATGAATTTTAAATAATAAGTCAAAAAAATTAACTTATTTTTAATCTTTAATTTTTTTTTTTTTTTTTGCATCATTTAATAATATATGATAATGGTATATTTTACAAGTATAGTTCTACATCTACTACATATCTTTTATAATAAATGTTGGGAAAGTTAGGTTTTGGGCTCTTGAATATATATGGTTTTGAAAACCCAAGTATATAAAATATGAGATGTCACTGTTAATATGTAAAATAATATACAAAACATGCACTATTTCCTATTTATTTTAACTCTTCCCAGATTGCCCCTAAATTTCTCCATCTCATCAGCAAATCCTCTGCATGTCAGCAGAACAATTTGAAACTTGAACTCGTTCTCAAAGCTGAAACACAAAGAAACCCGACCCGAGAACCAAAAGTAGTGAGTCTCTCTCACTTCTGGTCATTTTGCCCTAACCCCATCTCATGAAATTCCCAATTTCGATATTCCATTTCCAGTTTTTGGGAGCCAATGAAAATCGTAAACCTAATGCTCAGTGCATCCACTCAGTTATCGTTGAAATCAATTTTGTTAGGGTGTATTCAGCGGAAGAATGCGAAGAGCATTTCGAAGAAGCTGTGCGACACCGTTTCGGAGTTGGCATCGTCGATTTCGCTGGAGAACGGGTGGCCGAATCTGTTGTCGTTTATGTTTCAGTGCGTGACCTTCGATTCTATGAAGCTTCAGGAGGCAGTGTTCTTGATTTTTGCGCAGTTGGCGCAGTACATCGAGGAAACCCTAGTTTCTCATATCAAGCATCCATACTCGATGTTTTTGCAGAGTCTGACGTCGTCGTTGAGCTCCAATGTGAAAATCGCGGCCTTGAGCGATGCAATTAATTTCATTCAGTGTTTGTTGAGTTCGACGGACCGGGATCGGTTTCAGGACTTGTTGCCGACGATGATGCGCACGATAACAGAGGCGTTGAATTGTGGGCAGAAGGCGACGACAAAAGAGGCGCTCAAGTTGTTGATCGAATTGGTCGGGACAGAGCCGTGGTTTCTGAGACTGCAGTTGGTGGATGTGGTGGGGTCTATGTTACAGATTGCGAAGGCTGAGACCCTGGAGGAGGGGACGCGACATTTGGCGGTGGAGTTCGTGATAGCTCTGGCAGAGGCGAGGGAGCGCGCACCTGGGATGATGAGGAAGTTGTCGTAGTTTATAAGTAGGCTTTTTGCTATATTGATGAAGATGTTGTTGGATATTGAGGATGATCCAGGGTGGCATAGTGCGGATAGCGAGGACGAGGATGCGAATGAGAGCAGTAATTACAGTGCTGGGCAGGAGTGTTTGGATAGGTTAGCTATTTCATTGGGTGGGAATATGATTGTACCTGTTGCTTCAGAGCTTTTGCCGGCATATTTGGATGTGCCGGAGTGGCAAAAACACCATGCAACTCTGATTGCTCTTGCTCAGATTGCAAAAGTCTGTTCAAAGGTATTGGAATTGTTATTTTCTTTTTAATTTTGCTTTGTTTTTTTTTTTTTTTTCAAAAGTACTTTGATTAAAATCTCATAGGATTTTCTTGAAGTTGTTATTTTCTCTTAAATTGTTTTTTCTTTCTTTATTTTTCCAAAGTACTTTTATAAAAATCTCATAGGATTTTTTTGTATTCTAACTGCTCACTTGGTGGAGTTTATCCAGAATTTAGCATAATTCTGGTAATTGAGTTTGGTTATGAAGTATTTAACCCAATTTTCATTAAGGAAAATTATTTACTACCTTTGTTAAAAACACATACTTCCCACACTAAGGAAGGTGAATATTTAACATTTTGGAGTATGGATTGAAAGGTGGTCAATTTGTTTTGAAATGAGAGGAAACAATAATGGGAATACATTGTTAATATGGTTTGTTAGTATAGGTTGTTAGTTTGTCTGTGTTGCTTGTTTGTTTGTATTTATTAGAAATAAATCATAATAGTCCCTACATGCTACTATAGTTATTCATTCTGACTATTTTATTTTCAGGTGATGATAAAAAATTTGGAGCAAATGGTGACAATGGTTTTGAATACATTCCCAAATCCCCATCCTCGTGTGCGATGGGCAGCTATTAATGCCATTGGGCAACTGTCCACAGACATGGGCCTATATTTGCAAGTTCAGTACCATCAACAAGTGCTACCAGCTCTAGCTGCATCTATGGATGACTTCCAGAATCCACAGGTGTAGGTTCGTAATTTTTTATGCGTGTTTTTGTCTATATCTTAACCAGTTATGAATGTTATCTTGCTATATTTTAACGGGCAAAAATTTTATCTTGTTCTCATGGATGCAAACTATTACGTGGTTATCTTATTTGTTTGTTTGTTTGTTTGTTTATTTGATGGCTACATTATGCCTTCTAGATGCCGAGTCACTTATATTTTTCTTTTTTTGAATTTTGTAAACATAGTTATAATTTTTATGTCTGGATCAATCTTGGTAGCTTTTTTCTCATAGGCAAAATGCTTTTCTAATTTTTTTATCTGTAATGGGTGATTTTGTCGATGTAGAAGTCTGGATATTTCGGCACTTAGAACTAAAATAGGAAATGCCCCCAAGAGTAGTGAATAGGTTCTTTACAGTTTGGTTTACTGGACTGTGGTTGCTTTCCAATATTTGAATTTTTTGCCATCAGAATAAGTAGGTATTTCTGATCTGGTATGCTAGTGGTCCTTTTCAAATCTCTTTACGTATTTGTTAAATCTTGTTAACACAACATAACTTATTCATTTTACCTCCAATTCCATGAGATGAATTATGGCAATAACTGATTATGCTCTTTATGAGGTGAGAAACCTAAAAGGAAATGTAATTGCCATATGGATTATTTTATAAGAGAAGATCATAGTGGGAAAAAACAGCACGTGGGAATCGTGGTATGGATGTATTTGATTGTGTTGTTGGAAAATTATGCTTTAGTTTTGAATGATAGCGGGTTTGAATTTTTTTCCTGTTTAAAATTTTGGAACATGGTATGTTCAGAAATTATGGGGAAAAAGATATTTTTTTTTTTTTTTGGGTTTAAGTTCTTTTTGTCGGGGTGTTGGAAGCATTTGCAAATCAAGAGGATTGCCAAAGGCCTAATTGATTGATAGATGATATCACATTGCAAAGGGTGGAGGGTTGTATACTTGTATCATGCAAGATGTATCTATTCCTATCAAATCAATTGGAAAAGTAGGTTGTATTGCACAATATCAAATATCGTGTTATATATTATTTCATATCATGTGATATAACATGACACATTTTCACAAGATAATCCAATTTGTCCCTTTTCTTTTAGGTTTTCCCCCCTTTATATCGTAAATTTTCAAATAGTTCTCTCCAAGAAGCTTCAAATCCAATTTTATTTTGTTCCATATCTTTCTTTACATGGAAAATATTTTTTTGGACACAAGTTTGGAAGGATTTCAAGTCTTTTTGAGGTTCCCCATTAAATGTAATTTTCTTTATTTATTTGTTTTTTATGGGTCTCCTTTGGTTACCTTCCATTTCTCTTCCCTCTTGTATAAAAAATGAGTTGATAAAAGGTGCTTTTACACGCTTATAGTCTTCTTTCGATATATTGATTAGGTAATTTTTGTATGTATATATGAAATATTTTTATGTGTGAGATAGTTGATAAAAGGTGTTGCACATTTTATATGTGAAATTTTTTTTTTTCTCCTATCTAGTTTCTAACTACAGGTTGGATTGCTAGGGTCATTGAACATGTTAGAACCAATATGACTTTATGAAATAAATTACATAGAATTAGATAGGTCATTCATTAGAGAATCGGTTGCTAGAGATTTTGGTTGCAATTGTGAATTTTTTGTTAATAGGAAAATAAAATTTTATTAGAAGGTGTCTAGCAAAAATGGAAGTACACCATGAACACAGGAATTATGAAGGGAAAGTTGTGTTTTGGGGCCCCATTTCCCAATAATATTGTTTTCAAAACCCAAGTTTGCATAACCCAAGATATGTCCACTATTTCAAGAAAATTTTTCCTTTTCATGCACTCTGGTCCGAGGTGTTATTTCATACCGAAAATGCCTTCCCCTTGGGCCAGCTCAACAGACTCATATGTGAACCGGAACAAATTTCTCCCGGATTTTGCTTCTTGGGTTCCCCTTTGTGACCCTTAGAGCATCCCATTATGTGGTTCTCTTGAGTGCTCAAGAGGTCCACCAAAGGTTTTTTGGGACTGTAACTTAGGTACTACCTTAAGGTAAACATGAACTCAACCTCTCCCAAGCCTCGAGTCTTCCTTTGTGACCCTTAGAGCATCCCATTATATGGTTCTCTTGAGTGTTGAAGTGGTCCACCAAAGGGTTTTTGGGATTGTACCTTAGGTACTACTTTAAGGGCCTTTAGGTACTACCTTAGTGACCTTGAGGTACTACCTTAAGGGACCCTAGGTACTACCTTAAAGTAAACTTGAACTCAACCTCTCCCAAGCCTCGGGTCTTCCTTGGTGACCCTTATAGCATCCCATTATGTGGTTCTCTTCAGTGTTGAAGTGGTCCACCATTGGTTTTTTG
This sequence comes from Vitis vinifera, assembly GCF_030704535.1. NCBI lineage: Eukaryota > Viridiplantae > Streptophyta > Magnoliopsida > Vitales > Vitaceae > Vitis > Vitis vinifera. Next base: position 10,686,940 of record NC_081810.1, read on the forward strand.
GGACTGTAACTTAGGTACTACCTTAAGAGCCCTTGGGTACTACCTTAATGGCCCTTAGGTACTACCTTAGGGGACCTTAGGCACTACCTTAACTAAACTTGAATTCTACCTCTCCCAAGTCTCGAGCCTTCCTTTGTGACCCTTATACCATGCCATTATGTGCTTCTCTTGTGTGCTAAAGTTGTCCACCCTTTGTTTTTTGGGACTGTACCTTAGGTACTACGTTAAGAGCCTTTAGGTACTACCTTAATGGCCCTTAGGTACTACCTTAAGGGACCCTAGGTACTACCTTAGTTAAGGATTCCCCCATCCTGTGATACTGCAGAAAGACCTTTGAGGGCTTTAATATTTGATAGGTATCTGATTCACACATCATGGTTGAACTTCTCAACATTCATGAACTCAAGTTCAATTATGCTCTAATGGTCTGTCACTTGTCCTATATAATGCATGGTCTCTCTTCTCTTATTATTGAATGAAAGTTTAGATCACATTCAATACTAGTATTCTTACATAATGAATAAACAAATGCATATCATACATGCCAGTTAATTATGTTATAATCTTAGTGATTTTATTGAACATGCAAGCTAATGAGTTTGCTAGCTTACATGACAAATTTTTTTATAGATACACATTTTCCAAATAGAAATTGACTACCATATACTTCTTATGGTGATACAAAAGGTTGTGTAAAGGTTGAACTTGGAAAAAGGAAGCTGTGTAACCTTGGCAATTCAGAATCCATTTCTAAAAGTCATGCCTTGTACATTGCATTTCTGAAATGTCTTCATATTTGAATTGGCTGAAACATATCAATGAAGTGGAACCTTGGATGATGCAGAAATTGATTTTTACCTTTTTCGATAGGCGTAAGTCCGAAAGTAAACATAAGCATGAATGTGGCTGCTAAGAAAATAAATGAACATTTGAAAGACTGAAAGGAGAAGAGGCTTTTTTTCTTGCCTTTTTTATTTGTGTTGGGGGGTGGGGTTTGGTTTGGTTTGTTTTTTTTGGATTGAGATATGCGTAAAAAGAGGGATGCTGGTGCAAAATGTTGCATGTCCAACTCTTGTGAATTTATTGTGGAATTAAATGCTGCTGTTGTCTAAATAACAGCTGATGTAAAAGTTTCAGAAAACATTTATAAAATTATATTTTCACAACATAAATAATAAACTTTCATATTTTGGCCCAAAATTATAGGGCTTTTTGATGTTGAAAACAAATTGTCCTATTCCATGCATTCTTCTTTTGTTTTCTCTTTGCTATTTTAATTTCAGCATATAACATATTAGCCTTTGCATTATTTGGGTGTGTATAAATATCATTTCTTCAAACCTTTTCAGTTACTATGATCCATATAGAGGAGTGATCGTATATTTTCGAGTCATTGATGGGACTATAAAGAAAGGTGACAGGATTTATTTTATGGCTAGCAAGAAGGTAAAGTATTTCTTTCAAGTATTATTTGTTTTTTGTCTTTCTTTCCGAACTCAATTAAATTACATTGGCAGGCATTATTTTCTCATTGTAGATATTTGCACATGGTTCTATACACCACGTTCCATTTTCCATCAATGTAGTGTTATTCAAATAATTAACTTTGAAGAATTGTTGTGCATATTAAAGTTTTCTTTAGTGGTCTTTATGATCACTGTTTTGGTTTGAAAGATTCTAAATATTCGTGACATCCTTTATGCTAATTTCTTAACTGCTTAATCTTTGATTGCAGGATTATTTTGCTGATGAAGTTGGAGTTTTATCTCCCAATCAGTTCCAGGTTGATGAATTATATGCTGGTGAGGTACAATAATACATCTCAAACATTTGGTTCTTTATATGATTTCTTGGTTTCTGCCTTTTTTGCTTCTTGATTGAGGTTTCTCTTATGTTTAGTTTTTGATGTGAAAAGTTGGTATGCATTTTCTAAGCGTACCATTTTCTGACTTAAAATAGTAAATGTATATAGGAAATTGAGAAATGGTTCATGTAGAATGATGGCACTTTCCATTTGCAAGGCTCATTCAAAGCAAAGTTCATACAATAAAATATACTTTAGGTAAAAGAGCAGACTAGGTTTAATGTGGGCTTACCCTTACTAGATCCATTTGTACATCTGAATGAATCATCTGGTTTGCATCAGACCTAGCTCATCTATAGATCATTAAAGGTATGCTCGATTTGATAAGCCAAATGAGGGATGATCCTGAAATCGAGGTAAAAGGGATATAGAGTGAAGCTGAGAGAGTAGTACATCCTGAAATGGAAGCAGGATGCATGGCTGGGAGTGACCAAAAGATTGGCTGGTAATTGGATCACTGCCTGAATATTGATTTTACCTTATGAGGAAGAATGTATCCACAATTAGAATCATCATTTGTTAATTTTATGAATTTGTATTAGATATTTGTTGTTGTTATTGTTGTTATTGTTGTTGTTACTGTTATCAACCAGGTGCAGAATGTATGTGTCCATCATATTTGTTGTTTTACTTATGGTTTGTCTTATTATAGGAAAACTTGATGCTGAAGGAAGAAGTGGAAGCTCTGCTTCAGGAGAACATAATTCTCTAGCGGGCTGTGTCTATTCAGCATGAGCGTCAGAAAGAGAGTGAAGAGAGGAACCAGGAATTACAGCACCTGAAGCAGGTGGTCACCCAGTACCAGGAGTAGTTGAGAACGCTAGAGGTAAAGCTCATAAACCTGAAATCTTCTGAACTACATGTTAGTTAATTTTAGATGGGAAAAGTTTCAATCCATTTCACAGATTGCATGGTTTTTCTTAAATTTGCTTTTCAGTAGTTCCCCAATCTTTTATTCAAAACATGATTTCTTGGTAGCCAGATCATCATTACAAAAATTGTTTTCCTGGTGTTTTTGTAAATTTTCTGTAGTGCAATGACACTATTATTTGATCTTGTGATGGTGTAACAGGTGAATAACTATGCACTCTCAATGCACCTGAGGCAGGCTCAGCAAAGTAGCTCCATCCCTGGCCATTTCCATCCAGATGTCTTCTAAAGAACATGCTATTGTGCTTTTCAGGAGACAACTGTTGGGAAGCACTAAGAATATATAGACTGGCTTTTAACTTTGTAAGGTGTTGTCTCATACACAGATTATGCCTACGATTCGAAGACACTTAAATTAGTCTAAACTTACATTGTGAAGGGGTGCTTTTTGCCATCGTTCTCCTTGATTTGAAAATGGATGTGATGCCCATAAATGTTTGAAACTAGATGTTAAATGGTAAACTTCGTTTTTTTTTTTGGATAAAGACACAATTACCATATTTGTTTCTTCAACTACTTTTGTTTTGCCCCTTGATAGCCGTCTTTCTCATTGGGAGTTTGCCAGAGCCCATATTTATTCTCATGAGTCAGATTTTGCCTTCTTTTTTTCCTGGTGGGATCCACACTTGTTCATGCCTGGAATGAATATACCCTGAATGTGGGATTAGGGTATCTCTTTTTACACAAGCAGAGCTTTGATTGCTCACATCACGAGCTATACCCTTGTTGCGCATTACGCGTGAGGTGATTCTTGAGATGGGATGATCACATTTTACTGTGTGTTGCCACAGGCATGCCATTGTTCTGTTTGGGTACGAGTGAATTCGGTTTTGAATACTTTGCCCTTGATGCCTTTGCCTGAAGTGGTACTGAAGAGGACTGCGTGGGGTTGTGGGAGGCTTAAGGTTCCAAGTCCACCAGGAAAAAAATGTTACATACTAAAACGATCGTATTGAATTAGCTCATAATTAACTTACAATTCTGTAACTATACATCTGGATGGTTCTTGGGGTTCATTATCATACAAATTCAATCAATACCTAGGTAAAAAATAGTACCATTTTGTATAAGAGGCTTCAGATATTAATGGTCCCATTTGTGAGACCTGAGTTCATCCAAATAGATCATCTCATCATAAGCATCTGTAATCAGTACTTATAGGTCCATCGTTTTCACAGGATACTTGAATGCTCATTCTGGTGTTTGATTTAATGCAAGTTCAACATCAATTTTTTTTTTTAATGCACTAAGGGTGCCCCTTTTGCTTATGTATACAATGGAGAAGCCAACAGAAATAGGAGACAAGATTAATATATATATATATATATAGATAAAAGTTTTACACCACAATGTACGGTATCACCCAACCTTAAAAAGATGGAAAACTTTCCATGCCAAGCTGGTTGATTTGTCAACATTTTGGGCAGTACCAGGCTGTCCATCACTCCAAATTTTCAAACCATATTGTATTGCCCTGCATATCTTATCCCTAGCTTCAGCTTTGTTCAAATACAAAATTACAAGAGCAAGTTCTGCTCGAGTTGCATCCGGAGTACTCATCTTTTAACCTAAATTCACCTACTAAGTCAAAACATCAGCGTTCATTTCAAGAGAAAAGCAAAAAAAAAAAAAACATAATGAGGTTATAATGTAACATTAAATAAACATAATATACATGTAGAGAAAATTACATTGACCAAAGCAACAACAGTAAAAAAATTAAATAAGAACCAAATGAAAAATCATGCTTTCTTGCCATTAAATAAAATGATATTTATTGTCCAAATCAAATGAATCTAGCACGAAGTCAACTTGTTACCAGAATCAGATATACAATCAAAGCTATTCTTAATAAAGTAAGCAATAGTTCCATGCTATTCAAAGTGAAGTATTAGACACTGTAGGGTACAGAAAAATGCTAATAGCCTAGTTATTTATGGTCCAAATAACATATTCCAAATCATGGTTTACTCTCATTCCCACAACATAACTAACAATCAAAAGAATCACTCTCCTTCAGAATCATTTTGAGAATTAAAATATATTAAAAGTAACAAATCGAAATATAATAGAACAGAGAGTTTCATTTTAAATAAAATGTTTTATTAATCCACTTTTTACTAATGGAAAAAGCAAATTGATATTTTATTTGAGATTGTTTATTGTTTTCTAAATAAATACTCTAAATGAACCTACACCATCATGCCACATTTCAATGTACTGGTGCAACACACACCACATTGATCCATTTTCTAGATCAAACTTAGCTACTCAGGAAAACTTGAAGTAAATAGAAGTTTGCCAAAGTACAAATATACCATCATACATGAGCACGATGTTCAAACTATCTGTAATTTTACTCTCTCCAACAGTGCCCCCAAAGATTGACAACAAATCAACAAAATTGACTATTACCCAACTCATAAAATCCTTAAATCCCAACTATTTCAGCTTTGATACAGAAATCCCCCATTGCCATTTGGCTCTGCTAAAGGCATACTCTGTTAAATCAAATGAAATCATGTGTTTTCTCCCCATGTTAACCTATGCCGTTCTTGGGCTTCCTCTACTCTCATCCCTCCTTCAATCTAAATCTAACCATTTTTTTTTTATTGGTGCATCAGACGGTCTTCAATGCAAATGACCACATCATGTTAGATACTTTCCCGCATCATTACCTTGAATTGATCCCACCTCATAACTCCTTCAGAATCCGAATGTTTCCTATTCCACATTTTCTAGTATTACCACTCCTTCATATTAAAATGCACAAATATAAATGAGCTCTATTAACTAATGAAATAGAGAACTTACTCCCTAGGATCATCCCCCACTAGCAGAACGTCATTCTCATGATCCACATACATGAGTTTCCAGCCTATCCTCTGTTGGTCCTCCAATTGTCCCTCTATACCAAACCTATTAGCCAAATCTTGTTTAAGCTCATTGATGGCTGAGTTTCTCTATCTTGACTAGTGTCTTTTAACATCATTGATGGCTGATTAAAAGACAATGGGTTGTTATTCTGCTGTAAGTGGTCATTCTGTGACAAGAAAACCGAAGTTAGTGAAGATGATGTGTCCAAGGATAAAGTTTCTACATATTTTTTTCTCAACTTTTCTCTCACATGTTTTAAACAACCAAGATTTCAACCAACAAACATGTAGTATGCCATGGGTGCTCAAATTCAAAATGGAAAATAAAAAACCAGCACCCTCCCATTAATAAGAAGCCAACCAGTCAATGCAATCTAACATAAACACAGATCAAGCATCAAGACACTCTCTTCAGCAAAGGAGAAGGGCACATATGAAACAGGTTTTAAGCATTTGGGCTATTCCACATCTTCAAACTATCTATGATTTTTATCCACCCAAATAATAAAAAACAAACATAGTGGCACAGGTTTCCATGCTTTCCTCTGCCTTTTGCCCACAAAACTCCCATTTCCACCCAAGAAGGTTCCTCTCATTGAAGAAGGATTGACCTAAGCAGTACCAAAAAGAGATAATAAAATCTTATACGCTCTTAGGTGGCTCTAATCATGACCTTGCCATTAAATTAACATTGGTCCAAAATAGTAGCATCACCCTAATTTATTTGGTCCAGCTTGAAAACCATTAAACCATCACTTAACTTTTAAACTAGCTACAGGTTTTAAAATAGCTTTTAAAATTCTTTAACACAAAAATCAAATGAGACATGATTAGACTGATGCTCTGAGATAGTGCAAGTGCTTTTACCTCAAACCAACTCCATTTTGACCGAGTATTGCAAAGAATACTCTCTGTCACACAACATTCGTCTTCCATTTCTGCACCTCAGTTTTGTCTCTCATGATCCACCTACAAAATTAATGGACTTATAGTGAACACCAAATTCAGAAGAAAAATGCAAAATCAAACTTTACTGCCAGCTACTGATCAAAGTCTCAAACAATGAAAAATCACAAAGAACCATTTGCAGCAGATAAATGGGAAAATATTTTTTTTTTTTTTTTTTTTTTTTTTTTTGATAGGAAACGACAAAGGAATATATTGATAAAAAGAAGGTACAAAAGAAGGATGAGGAATCCTCCCATCAAAGAAAAACAAGACTACAAGAAATCAAATATAAGAAAGTGCAAAAAGAGAAAAGTAGACACTCTAGTTACACGCCGCTAACCAATCAAGTTGTAGCATATTAAGAGGAATCCCCTTAAAAACCTTAGAACAAAAAGCCCAAAAAGAGGTAAGAAAACAAATAGAATCCCAAAGATACTCAGAATTCCTTGCTTTATCCTCGAAAATCCTTGCATTTCTTTCCCGCCACACCACCCACATTAACGCGATGCACGCGTTTTGCCATAAAACAATCCCTCTCTTGGAAAATCCAAAACCATTAAAATTACTAGCTAACATGTCAGAGATGCTCCTTGGGGAAACCCAATCCATCTTTGCTGATTGAAATAATCTGTGCCACAACCCTATCGTCAAAGAGCAATGAAGGAATAGGTGATCTACTGTTTCTCCATGCTTCATGCACAACTTACATATGTCAGGGCTAAGTGCTTTGTAAGGTCTTCTCAATTGTAGCAAGTCATTAGTATTAACCTTCTTGTGAGCCACCAACCAGACAAAGGACTTGACTTTAAAAGGGACTTGAGCATTCCAGACAAACTTGGTAGGGAAAATTGGAGGCGACACAGAATATTGGGATAAGGCCAGAAAGAAAGATTTGACTGTGAAAAGACCTGAAGGGGATAAGGACCAAGATCTCTTATCTGGAACCGAAGATGAAATGTGTAGACGATCAAAAGACTGCATAAGGCCCTCTAGATCTTCTATCTCAGAATCAGAAAGATTTCGGCGAAAAGTGAAATTCCAAGAGAAAGGGCGGGTAGAACCAAGAATTGATGAAATAGGAGCATTTTTATCCGTGACTACTCTAAGTAATCTTGGATATTGGACACCCAAAGGTTGTTCCCCCCACCACAGGTCATCCCAGAACCGAATTCTATCCCCATTACCCAAGTTGCACGTTTTGATATAGGAAGCTTGCTTACCCAATGTAGGCTCCTTTTTCTAGGGTGCTAGAATGGGCTGCCTAGTAGCAGACCTAAGCCTCTGCATTTTGCAGGAAATGGCTGCATGTAAGCACGGTTCCACATTTCATTATAAACAACACAAATCAGCAACACTCCAAGAACTGGCTTCGGCGACTAGCTTTTAAAGTAGTTGAAAATTTTCCATTAAAATGCATGCATCAAATGGGATGTTGCAATATAGTTATCTAACTATGATCACACCAAGTCTGATGTGGTTGGGTTTGAGTTCAGCTTTCTAAAAGTACCATCATACAATAACATTCATAAAAATTAGGTTCAGGTTATGTCACTCTTACACTATTTTGTGATTCAAGGTGAGCATATGTTTTCCAGAACCTAGTCTCAAGCCAGCCCCTGTATGGATAAACCAAATCAATTGTCAGCATCAGCATACCAGCAGATCTAATTCCTAAGAGTTCAGAAGGCCCTCAAATTCCAAATCCAAGACTCACCTAGTGAGATCATCTTAACTCTCCTATCCCTTTTTGAGCCAGTCTCCAAATACATTATCTATGTTCATCGAAATGGGTCAAATATTGGTCAGTTCTCATAGTTGCCATGCATTTTAGAGCCCATGTCCCCGAGATATACACTTTATCTTATATTGAGAACAAGGACATTCATGCCATCCTTGCTGCTGACATGTACAATTACAGATAATGTTTTTTTACTACCTTGTGTTTGGGTGAAATTGGATAGGGTACAAACTTCTCAACCAAATAAAGTTGGTTTGAGTGAAAGTATTTTAAATTTCTTTCTTTCAAGTTTAACCATAGTTAAAAACAAATGACACATTGGATTATGAATCAAATCTGGGATCTAACATTAGACCTTTTTCACATGTCCTGTTTGCAATTTTTCATTTTATATGCTAGTATAACTTGCATGCACACTGAACAGATGAACTTTTGAGCAACTTATGCAGGTAATGTATTTCTCGTTAAGCATACTCCTAATATTAGAAGCAGATGGGGGATGAGCATGCATTTCAGTAACATGACAAATGCTAAGCATACTCAAATGCAACTCCACCCCCCAAACACATACATATCCTTTAAATGGGAGTATTGCTTACCTTGCTAGTACCATCGATTGAGTTCATCCCCATATTGACTCCATGTCATCATTACTGTCAAATTTTCCTCAAGTTGGTTCATCAAAGCTCTTATCTCCTTAAAGGAAAGAGTCTGTTTACCTTAAGATAGTACCTAGGGTCTCTTAAGGTGGTACCTAAGGGCCCTTAAGGTAGTACCTAAGCTACAGTCCCAAGAAGCCATTGGTGGACCACTTGAGGAATGAAGAGAACCACATAATGGGATGGTCCAAGGGTCACAAAGGAAGACCCGAGGCTTGGGAGAGGTTGAGTTCAAGTTTACCTTAAGGTAGTACCTCAAGGCCACTAAGGTAGTACCTAAGGGCCCTTAAGGTAGTACCTAAGCTACAATCCCAAAAAACCAATAATGGACCACTTCAACACTGAAGACAACCACATAATGGGATGCTATAAGGGTCACCAAGGAAGACACAAGGCTTGGGAGAGGTTGAGTTCAAGTTTACCTTAAGGTAGTACCTAGGGTCTCTTAAGGTAGTACCTAAGGGCCCTTAAGGTAGTACCTAAGGTACAGTCCTAAAAAACCTTTGGTGGACCACTTCAACACTCAAGATAACCACATAATGGGATGCTCTAAGGGTCACCAAGGAAGACCCGAGGCTTGGGAGAGGTTGAGTTCAAGTTTACCTTAAGGTAGTACCTAAGGTCCCTTAAGGTAGTACCTAAAGGCCATTAAGGTAGTACCTAAGGGCCCTTAAGGTAGTACCTAAGGTACAGTCCCAAAAAACCTTTGGTGGACCACTTCAATACTCAAGAGAACCACATAATGGGATGCTCTAAGAGTCACCAAGGAAGACCCGAGGCTTGGGAGAGGTTGAGTTCAAGTTTAGCTAAGGTAGTACCTAGGGTCCCTTAAGGTAGTACTAAAAGCCATTAAGGTAGTACCAAAGGGCTCTTAAGGTAGTACTTAAGGTACAGTGCAAAATAACTTTGGTGGACCACTTGAGCACTGAAGAGAACCACATAATGGGATGCTCTAAGGGTCACAAAGGAAGACCCGAGGCTTGGGAGAGGTTGAGTTCAAGTTTAGCTAAGGGAGTACCTAGGGTCCCTTAAGGTAGTACCTAAAGACCATTAAGGTAGTACCTAAGGGCTCTTAAGGTAGTACCTAAGGTACAGTGCAAAATAACTTTGGTGGACCACTTGAGCACTGAAGAGAACCACATAATGGGATGCTCTAAGGGTCACAAAGAAAGACTCGAGGCTTGGGAGAGGTTGAGTTCATGTTTAGCTAAGGTAGTACCTAGGGTCCCTTAAGGTAGTACCTAAAGGCCATTAAGGTAGTACCTAAGGTACAGTCCCAAAAAACCATTGGTAGACCACTTGAGCACTCAAGAGAACCACATAATGGGATGCTTTAAGGGTCACAAAGGAAGGCCCGAGGCTTGGGAGAGGTTGAGTTCATGTTTACCTTAAGGTAGTACCTAGGGTCCCTTAAGCTAGTACCTAAAGGCCATTAAGGTAGTACCTAAGGGCCCTTAAGGTAGTACTTAAGGTACAGTCCCAAAAAACCTTTGGTGAACCTCTTGAGCACTTAAGAGAACCGCATAATGGGATGCTCTAAGGGTCACAAAGGAAGACCCGAGGCTTGGGAGAGGTTGAGTTCATGTTTAGCTAAGGTAGTACCTAGGGTCCCTTTAGCTAGTACCTAAAGGCCATTAAGGTAGTACCTAAGGGCTCTTAAGGTAGTACCTAAGGTACAATTACAAAAAACCTTTGGTGGACCACTTGAGCACTCAAGAGAACCACATAATGAGATGCTCAACCACATAATGAGATGCTTTAAGGCTCACAAAGGAAAGCCAAGGAAAGCTCGAGGCTTAGGAGAGGTTGAGTTCAAGTTTAGCTAAGGTAGTACCTAGGGTCTCTTAAGGTAATACTTAAAGGTCATTAAGGTGTACCTAAGGTACAGTCCCAAAAAACCATTGGTGGACCACTTGAGCACTCAAGAGAACCACATAATAGGATGCTCTAAGGGTCACAAAGGAAGACCCAAGGCTTGGGAGAGGTTGAGTTCATGTTTAGCTAAGGTAGTACCTAGGGTACCTTAAGGTGGGAGCTTTTAAATAGGACATTTTCATTGTCAATTTATTTTCATGTCAATTTATTTTTATGTCAATTTATTTTAATTGATTTTTTTTTTAGAGGGAAAAGGTGTCCATGCCCCTTTTTTGGATCATTTTTAGCCAAGTCTTCACAACCTAAAATTTGAGTTATGAAGGATTGAACAATTAGACAAACACCTGCACTTGACACTCATACCCCAACCCATGCAACATAGTCCACAATCCTTTAGAAGCACATTAATCAAATTCTCTCCTCAGCACAACAAAAGTCTTAAGAAAACTAATCAAAGTAAATTCAAAAATATACATCAAACTTCCACCAAACAATATGAACGTATTTCAGAAGATGATAGACATACAAATATGAATTCTAGCTTTTACGAATAAAGGATAATACCAACAAGAATAATTAAAACATAAGTCTCTACTTACCTAATTAAAACATAAGTCTCTACTTACCTAATAAAACCTAAGACGTAATAAATATGAACCTGATCACTGATTTAAATAAGCTACCTTGATATGTATCATTGATTTTCACACATTTTAACCAAGCCTACAAGCGTACATGTTTTCTTACAACACAAAACTAACAGGAACTAGGAAACATTTTGATAATTTCATCATTTCTTTTTTTTTTTCCTCTCTCTTTGATTGGATTGATGATTTCATTTCTTTTCTTAAAAACTCTTTCTAGTGCATTCATGGAGAAAAAGCCAAGAAAACTGTTTTTCACATTTAAGTTCTCAAAAAAAAAAAAATTATTCCTGAAAACAATTTAAAATTTTATTTAAGAAATTTTTTAAAACATTCCTTAACACCTAAGCAGCCATTTATTGTTGCAAAACATCTCATTGGGAAAATACAAAAAAGAAACATAAGATCACTAGTAAACAACCATTTAGGGTTTTGTATTGAATTTCAAATCCAATTAAGAGATAAAAAATGTGCCATAAACCTTAAAAGCAGCTCAAAATATTATATACAAGCCTAGTCCCTTCTTGTATCTCAAAAGCCCATGAAACCAGAGGCAAAATCCTAGTGTTTGGGGCTATCACTGGTCTAGTATCTAGCCATACTTCAAAAGCCTGTGAAACCAGAGGCAAAATCCAAGTGTTTGGGGGAAACCCATGTCGAGTCTGCTTTCATAGTCATGTATTGCCTAGAGCAACATTATCAACATTGTCACAACCCCAATATTTTGGAGCTACCCTGTCTTACTTCTGCTCTTTATCTCCTTATTCTCCCTATCCTTATTGTTTACCATTAATTCTCTGAGAGCCTCGAGAATCCTTTTAGCAAAGGTGGATAAGCAGATTCTATTTGATCAAATTCCTAAGAAATTATACTAACTTACCATTGCTTCATTCATAAATTCGTATAAGCTAGTAAAAAAGAGATATTTGATCCCTGCATAAGTAAGGAGACTTTTGAGGAACATTGGACACGTATCCAAGAAGTTTATAGTCTGAAAATGTTAGACCTAAACACGACGTGTAAGAATCAGAATAGTTCCCAATTCAAAAAATGTCTAACATCAATGATGGATTCCCAAAATTACTCTATCAACCAATTAATAAGGATTTTCCAAACCACAAAAACGTAATAAATCTCGATTCAATCTTCTAAAGAAAAACTAGTTCAGCCCTATCGAGAATATTCTCCACAAACTAAGGACCATTCGGATGAAAGAAAAATAAAATGCTTCAGAATGGTCCATTTTCTTAAGCATTTTCTTCTCTTTTACTTCAAAAAATCCCCAGGTGTCATGTAATCACAGATTCAATAACCAGAACACACCAATTTCATAGCACCGACTGAGGAAAAAGAATACCTTGTGGACGAGTTTCTTCATATTCTCGGAATTGTTTGCCAAAGTATACATCAGATCAATCGGGATTGAGACATAGAAAGCGAACTTTCCGATTTCCAGGATTCCCTTTGAAGTTCCGATGGAAGACATTTTCGTGAGGAAATTACGCAAGTGAAAATTTTTTTGGGCACTTTAAAATTGGAGCAAGTGAAGCAGGCGTATTAAAAAGGGAAAGTTGTGATTGCAGGCTGCTATGGAAGATATATGGTTTTGAAAACCCACGTATCTGAAATATGAGAAAGATTTGATTGAAGGGTTGTCGACCGAAATGCCGCGACATGAAGAGGTAGCTAGCAAATTCAACGAGGGGCTTGTGGGAAGAAGATGAGAAATTTAGAAATTGGGAATTTCTTGAGATGAGGTTAGGGCAAAATGACGGGAAGAGAGAGAGATTCCTGGTTCTCGGGTCGGGTTTCTTTGTGTTCTGCTGACATGGAGAGGATTTGCTGATGAGATGGAGAAATTTAGGGGCAATCTGGGAAGAGTAAAAATAAACAGGAAATAGTGCATGTTTTGTATATTATTTTAGATATTAACAGTGACATCTCATATTTTATATACTTGGGTTTTCAAAACCATATATATTCCATATCAAGACCCCAAAACCTAACTTTTCCATAAAAATAAATATGAGTTAAAATTAATGAAGATAAATATTAATTAAAATCAGTGAAGATAAATATTAGTTAAAATTAATAAGAATAAATATATTAATTAGATGATTTATAATAAAATTTAAATTAACTTTATTAAACAACCTTAAATCTTAAAGTTTTAAATAATAGTTTAAGAATAATTTAATTTAAAGTCAACTTAACTTATCAAGTAATAAGTATTAAATTTTACAAAACACCCTTGTAAAAATTTTAAGACCAAAATTATAGGTGCTCAATTTTATAAATAAAAAGTGTTTTGTATTATTTTAATTCAAAGTAGTAAATTTAATTTGAATATTCAATAATATAAATAATGAAAGTTTGTTTTATTCTTTACAAATTTAAGGAATATTTGGTAAACTTAATACTTATTACTTAATGATTTAAGTTGACTTTAAGTTAAATCATACTTCAGTCATTGATTTAAAACTTATTACTTTAAGTATCAAGGTTGTTTGATAAAATTAATTTAAAATTTATTATAAATCATCAAATTGATATATTTATTCTCATAAATTATTATTTGGGTAAAGGAGATCAAATAACAATAGAGGTCATGGAGTAGCAAAAGAGATTATGAGAAATTATGACAAATGATGGTAAAAAAGTAAAATAAAGATGTAAATTTAAAAATGAGTTAATTGTTTTTACTTATTACTTAAAGTTGTTTTGTTGAATTTCTTTTTCAATGATGTACTTTTTTTTTTATACTTATCAACAAGATAAAAAAAATTTGAATTTAGAACAGAATAGGCACATCATGGAGGTCATGGAGTAGCAAAAGAAATTATGAGAAATTATGACAAATGATGGTAAAAAAATAAAATAAAGATGTAAATTTAAAAATGAATTAATTGTTTTTACTTATTACCTAAAATTATTTTTTACTTTAAGTTATTTTACCAAATATACTTAATTTACTTAACAACTTAAATTAAGTCATTAAGTCACTTTGAGTTATTAAATTGGTTTACTAAACACATTTAATTTCATACTTATCATATGCTATTCATAAATTTTTAAACATTGTGCATAATATTTCATGGAAATAAAATTATATTGTTTAAGTGAAATTGATAAATTTTTATCAATAATACAATTTTACATACTATGGTTAAAATTAATATATATAATTAATGATTATATTTTAGCCATCATTTATTTGGAAAGACTATATATTTATTAGTAAATTTTTCATGAAGAAAATAATTGGTATGAAACACTCATGCAGCACTTCATTTTCACTTTAAAATTTTAGCTATAAGAATAAAATTAAGTAAAAAGAGTTTTTATTTATAGTTTAAATTATATTTTATGGACCCCGCATTTCGGCTCATGCGCTTCTACTAGATGGCGAGCTCGATTTTTATTTTGAAAATGATTTTATTTATTAGAAAATGATTGGGAGTCACCACTTATTTTTGTTTTATTTTTAAAAGGTAAACAAAATAAGAAAGAAAACTCTAAATGTGACTTCTTATTTTTAAAAAAGTGGTATGTGAAAAACCGGATCGGGTTCGGGGGTCAGGTTACTTGTCGGAAAGGTACAATAACGACTGTAGCACCCTCTAAGTCCCTAGAGTTGGGTTTCTACTAATAAAATTAAGTTAACATGACAATTGATGAATGAATCAATGAATACCTTAAATGATCATGCACATATGAGAATTAGAACATGCAAAGAGAATGACCAAGACGCGAGTAAATACATACCTTGGCAATGAACCACCATGCACTATCAAGAAATGGGGTTAGTGCACAATTAATGAATACAAAATATAGCTTGTGTGTCACTAAATAGATAAAGAACCATCAACAGCACACATGACATTCATTTCAAATTCACTTTTATTTTGGTGAAAATTTATTTGATGTTGGGTCCCCACCAAAGCCCAATTTATTTTGCATGGATCAATTCCCATAACTCCATTATTTGGAATTACGGGATTTGATTTCTTGCTTATTTTAAAATATTTTTTAAAAAGGGATGGAGAGTTGTGAATTAAATCATTTGGAAATCAAGTTATTCAGAAAAAATAGTCAAATGCATGCATGCAGATATGGACTGTGAAAATAAGCCAAGGTAAGTGACCGTGCATGGCCCTGTAAGGATGGGACTTGCATTTTGTGATGCATACTCAATGGCTTCTCACTATAATCATGAAGTGCATAACTCACAATGATAGAATTCCATCTTACTATGGTCTTCTCTGGCATCTGATCATAGACTCACTGAACATCTCCAATGCTCCCACATTTACCATACATGTTCATCAGTGCTCAAGCCATAAAGCATCTCCATCTACACTTGTCTTCAAAGAATAAGAGTGTAACTGTTCTCTAGCAACACTGAGCCTCAATTCAGAAGATACCTGAATCATGGCTACAAACGTCTAAAACCCAACATTAGAAGATTCTTGTCATGTCGTTAGAAACAACCAGAAAGCCTTGAAACAATCTCCAGGATTCGCAAGTCTCCCAATTATCATTAACTTAACAACCAAAAAATACGAAAATTCATTAACTTAAGAATACCAAAATATATTCTAAGCCAAAAATAAAAAAGCATAAAATACATAAAAGAAATTAAATAAATAATCCCCATGGCCTTAGGGATTTTGTTGCATATTTGGTAACTAAAACTTGGATAAAATCCAAATTACCAAAATGGTCCTACAACCAAAGATAGGGTTAGTGAAAAAAGAAAAACCCAACATGCCCAATTGCCATTAAAAAAAAAGGGGGGGCGCCAAAAAGAGGCTAAAAAATTGAGCCCAAACAAAAAAAAAACAATTTGGTCCAAACTCAATCTTATAATTGCACGCCCTTTGCGTAACCTTACTTCAATCAGCCACATCTCCCTCGTTTCAACTTTCAATTGAAATCCGTTTGAAGCACTGGATTTCTGACTTCCTAAGATTCAAAATCATATTTGATTTGCCCTAAAAAAATTATAGGATGTAGCCTCGATTTTGAGTTGAAGTCAATGTCGCTGCCATGCTCTCTGCACAACCTTGATTCAATTGGTTATAACTCTCTCGTTTCAACTCCGAAATATGATCCATTTGAAGTGTTGGATTCATGATTTCCTAGGCTCCAAAACCATAAGTGGTTTGACCCAAGAAAATCATGGGATGTCATTCCAATTTTAAGTTAAAAATGACAAAACTATGCTGCCAATGATCTAAAATCAAGAACTTCCAAGATTCTTTCTTTTCCCTTAAATCACCATAGGAACTCATGAAAGAAGCTCCAAAAAGCCTTCTTTTCTCTTTTCCAGCAAGGGAATGTGCGCGAACACTTTGTGATGCTTTGCACTACTTCCATACTCTCCATAGGTTACAAAGAATGATAAAAAAAAAAAATGAATTTTTACAACAAAATCCTATACTCCAAAGTTTTAGAGTTTACATATCATTCTAAGATAAAAGCGGGATTTTTACAAAACAACAAAAATCATATGCCTCTTATGAGGCTTACAACCCATATAGGAAAAGTAAACAACAATCTAAATAATTATTACATCCCAATAAAAGCAATCACAATTATAACCATCACATTATAATAAGATCATAATAAAGAACGCACATTAATTATCCTTGGGGCCATGGGATAAACAAAAACCTTGCAAAACCAAGTTAACACACCCTACAATGGTTCTAGCACGATTACTAACCTATGGCTCTTATACCAGGATGGGAAAAACTCAAATCTCTCTATTTCCCAAGTCCGAATCGGGTTAGGAACATGCATAACTATCCTACGCTTTTTCTAAATCCTATGCACAACGGAAAAATAACATTTTTATACTTTAAAAGGATTCAAAAAGTTCTTACAAACCATACCTTATATTTGGATGTTCTCGAATCAAATCCACATGGTGAAGATGAAGATCGAAATCGTAAAAGTCTCGTAAACCCAAAGTCTTCTTCTTGATGACTTGAACCTTGATCTTGGCACACTTCTGGTAGGGGGGAGAAGAGGGTGGAGACAATGGCTCTCTATCTCTCTGGATGGTGGAAGACAAAAGCTATGGAAACTCTAACCCCAATGGGGTATTTACAGGGTTCCTATGTGGGCTTAAGTAGCTTGAGCCCACATGGGCTTGGGTCACTTAATTTAGCCCAAATGGGTTCTAATTGATTAATTAACTAAACTTTAGTATCCTATGTAAATAACAATGAGACAACAAGTGCTCATTACCTTGACCTACTATTCATTGTGTTCGATCTCCCTATGAACTGGTATTTGTAGTTTAATAAAGTGAAAACTATCAACCTTTCAAGACTACTTCTACTATCCTTAAGTTATAGATCCTCTTATTGTGTGTTCAATTGATATATCTTAGCTCTCAAAGAACCTATGTCAAGTTCCACTTAAGGAACTACTATGGCCATAGTTTTCATGAACACACCTCCTTAGGATCACCCAAATGGACACACTGTCTCAATCCCAAAAGATATCATGGTACATCTATTGAGAATACCTATTGCTACCGGCTTCCATCAACAATGACCCAATCCATAAGGAATATATAATCAACTTATGGTCTCACCCGTAAGACAAAGTCATTGCTAACTTTAGCACAAGTTCAATATTCTCTCAAGTTTGACGGACAACACAATGAAGCAACTTAGTGAGGTCATGACTCCTTGATAGCCTTAAGTTATAACTCACCATAGGCATTATCCAATGTGTAACCATACATACTAGTGCACTCATCATGGAAACCCATCCCAAAAGCCAAGACCAGCCATCCCTCTAAATAGGAGGTGGTGCACTACAACCTTTAATGAACCGCCTAGGCTCATGACCCGACTATGAACAAGTCATCTATTTGCAAGGAACCCATGACTTAGATCTTCTGTGCAACTGCCAATGCACCTAAGTCACGTACAATGAAAAAGGTGCAGACAAGAATGCTCATAAAGTATAATACATTGAATAAGGATAGATAAAAGTGAAATTGGAACATCATTAAATAAATAATGAATTCCAAATTTATTACATCATGTCATGCTTTTAAGGGCTCTATCCCAACAAGAAGGCCCCTATTCTTTACTGTTAATTTATTAGGTTTTATTTAACTTCTATTATGATTGGTTGATTTGCATACATCTATATTCCTCTCAAGCTTTGCTTTGTACCTTGGTATCACTACATGAATATGTTCTTTTTCATGATTTCACAAGCCATCAAGCAAAACCTCCAACTATCCTATTTTTCTTTCACGACATTATTTTATCTCTCATACCATTTTACCTTTGGTATAGTTTTCTATATGTGTGCAGGTTACAAGGTTAGAAGATAAGTACTAAAAAGTGATGCAAAGCATTCCCTTAGTTTAGTTTTAATTGAGCATTAATGTGTGTTATGTAAACTCCAATATGAGAGTTTAGGTTGGTTTATGTAATGATATTTTGTCACAAAATTGCCAAAGGGGGAGATTTTTAGGACATTGAGTCTTGTTTATATGTTGGAAATTTTGTTCCTTGTAATGTTTGTCCATAGAAGTCTTTTTAGATAATGAATTAATTTTCATTAAAGATCAAGGGTTCGTGTTCATCTAACTAGGAAGTCACAAGTATGTTTAAAAAGGTTTTGCTTGTGACATATTAGGCTCTTTTGAGGTATAAAAAGGTTCAATATCATTTTTAGACTTAAAATGTATTAAAATGTTTTTTCAAAAGAAGTAGGGGTTGCTCAAGCGATTAAGCTCACTCAAGTAGACCGCTTAAGTGATGTAAGTCCGCTCAAGCACACTTGATAGTCCTACCTAGTTTAGAAATGAATTTTGGATTAATTTCACTCAAACTCTATCTGGAAACTTAAGATACTGAAATTCTTTGTGGTATTCACCTATAAATACCTCATTATAACCCCTTAAGGGTTAGAGATCTTGGAGATTGGAGATATATTGTTGAAAGACCTTTCATTCCTTAAATACGATCTCTTTAAGAAAGCTTAAAGTGTCATACTATTTCTGATCTCTCATCCAAGGATTTGATATTCGAATATTGGGTTGAAGACCATCATCCTTTTAGAGTGGTTGAAGGATTTATTAGGGAGCAACATGAAGTTGTTGCGTCGTGGACGTGAATCAAGTTGTAAGTACTGGAGAGTAAGTCCTTAGAGTAAAGAGACTAGGTAAATCTGTTTAACTTGATTTTGAATAGTGGATATCTAAGCTTTGTAAGAATCCACATTTCTGTTATACCATTGATTTGATGCCATTATAATAGGGATTGGTTTATTTTTGTCAAAGTTATATATGCCTTTTTGACTCGTAGATGGTTAATAGATGAAATTTTCTTTAATTTTAAAAGAAAATGAATTTAAATCTATAAATATATTTGGTTAAATTAATATAAAGTCTACAATAATTTTCATAAAAATAAAAATTTTTACTAATAATTTCACATCAATAAAAAATAAAAATATACTATAAATTTTTTTATGATATGATAAATAATTCCATTTGTAAGTTATAATAAACCAAAGAAAAGTCTTATAAATATTGTCACCCACTATGGACAACATTTTGTATGCATCCCTACTTCATGGAAAGATTTAGACTACGAGAAAAGTATTCCTTTGAGAAAATTGGTTTCTATTTATTAAGGTTTGGAGTCTTTATTTAATTTTAAAGTAAAAATAAAATAAGAAAGAAAATCATATGTGACTTCATAAAGTAATAAACAAGTGTATTAATGAAAAATAGATCTAAGAGTTAGCATACTTAATGAAAAGGTTCAGGAGTACTCCGTTAAACGATGAATAACTATGGTCTTTACTAAACAAGTAATTTTTTTTCATATTTTATTAATTTATTGATGAATACCAAAAGTAGTGACACTCAAATAATAGACAAAAGATGTATATAATAACATGATGAAGGCCGAGATATACACGCATGGACAAAATCAAATAAATGACAATATGAACCATCATGAACCTAATGAAATTCAAATTCAGATTTGGTTTCAAAACTAAAAATATGCAAACAAGGCCCAAAAAATTGACCCAAGGTTGGCTAGGATATTGTGGATGAATTGCACTGAAATCAACACTAGGGGCTAAAGTGTCAAAATTTTAAATCCGTAGGGAGGTCGATACCACAAAGTGGAGTATCAAATTATGCATTGACACGATTTGAAACCTTAATGTGGATCCTTTATTGATTTAATTTTGATATTGAATTGTGAACAATAGAGAAAATCAATTATTGAGAGACAACCTCAAATTTGATATGAAATTATATAACAAAGTATAACATTGAGATCTGGCAAACCCAAGGAAAAGGATAGTTATTGTAATATATTTCCCCTAAAAATTTATTTACATATTTAGGATCTTATCGTTTCTAAGGCTTTTCAAAAGGTAACACTATATAAAAATGATATCAAACCTTATTTTAATATGCTTTGCTCTCAGTTATAATTTAATTATCTCATATAAGAGTATAGATAAGATGACGCTTTAGGTTATGTACCTTGTACGCTAACTTCGTATCCTGAATTTTAACCTAAGTATGAGAAATTTGATAGTTTTGAAAATTTCCTAATTTAAAAAAAAAAACAAATTGTATTTCTTGCTTTCAATTTAGTATCTCTAAATTGAAAAATGACATTTTCCTACTTTTGAGTATATATATACTTTTTTTTATATATATAATTTCCTCAAAACTTTTCATTTTATAATTAAAATTGAAAAAAAAATTTGATTTACATGAAATTAATTTTTAGGAGTATTTGTATTGAATTAATATATATGGGGCAATTCATTACTTATGCTATAAACTTGAAGTAAGTGGAAAAATAAGTAAATGTAAGACGTGGATATTTACTTAAATATTTACAATGTAAACAACTAAGCTAGCCGAGTAACATATATGTGGTTTGTGTATGATGAGTTCTATGTGCTCTTGAGAGTAATGTGTGCTAAGGTTAGGCATGATTGTAATACAACAAATTTACTGTCAAGGAGGCAAATGTAATTTTAAAAAGAAATAAAATAAAATAAAATGAATGGAAATAGAATGATCATTTTCCATTCAAAACCTAATTATAAATAGCTTATTCATGATTTTTCTATACAAAAATCCCTAGAAAGAGAATGTACGGTTTTGGAGAACAATCTTTCTAGGTAAGATCTAAATTTTGTAAATAGTATTTTAGTTTCATTAAATAGTTTTAAATAATTTGAATGTTCATTTAAAAATCAAAATCTAGACTAGATGTTGTTTGAATTATTTTTTTATTTATAAAAAATAGAAATATATATACAAAAGTGGACTTATTCATGGAGACAATAAAATTCCAAATATTCAACTGAGTAGATCCATGTATATATATATAAAGAAAATTGGAAATCCTCTAATAAATAAACCGAAAAGAAGATAAGGACAACTAGTTAAATGATTAACTTCGCTGTAGGATGGAAGAATGAGACTAGGGGGTAAGGCTTGGCCTTAGTTCGTAATATGAAAATAGAATGGCTACATGCTGCATGGGATACAAGAATTTAAATGTTGAGTTCCTGCTTGATTTTGTGCAAAAAGAGAATATGCAAAATATGTTATAAAGAGTGCATCTTGTATTAAACTTCGTAACTATTAGTTAACAAAATATGTTTTGTTTCACAAAAGAAACTTGTACTACATTAATTTACAAATACCAAAATCCCATGGTTCACTACAAGTAGCCCATACTACAAGTGTACCTAACAAATATATATATTACATCATTCCTAAAAAAAGATTTGGTCTTTAATACAAAGGCAAAGCCTCAAAACACTATCAATGCGAGCAAACAACATCCAATCATAGTAAAGCAATGCTCAAGCATTATTTCCCGCATAGGTCTTCTGACCTACATTTAAAGATGGAAAGGATAGGGTGAGTTCACAACTCAGTAGAAAAGTTTATAACCATCCTAAGCATACCCTTAAAAACTTTGAATTAAACATGTAATAGCATGCATGATAAACATTTTATAACCATTAACAAATATGCAATCATGTCAAACATGTATGCATGTGTTTGCTGGTTTCATCTTTACTTTACCTTGTCCATCCTTTCACGACTGATAAACTATTCACCCCCACCAATCTATATATCATATATCAATGCTCCACAAGATACATGATCAATATAATAATGACTATTTTGGGACATCACCAAAGAGCAAGTCCTACCCCGTGCCTTTTGGGACTCATACCCAAGGGCAGGACCAACCCTGTGTCTTTAGGGACAAAAACTCAAGGGTAGGACCAACCCCATACACCCACATCGGAGTGTCTTCCTCGAGGGCTTTAGGGACTTTCACCCAAGGACCCACGATCCCACATAAATAATATATCAAAGGATAATGCCTGTAGCATCGCACAAATACTTCCCACCAATCAATTCTTTGAATATCATATGTGATTATTCCATATCCTTTTGTCAATGCAACCACACCATGAACCATTTCCACAACACAAAACCATGAATCTTCATACCACCAATCTCAATGTAACATTTCAACACAATAAACCGAGATGCAATGACACATTAAAACATTTTATGAAATCATAGAAATGACATGAAATTTCAAATAAATCTTTCAAGGAAAGAAATCAGATACACCATGGGTTAACATAAAATTCCCTACCTTACACAAACTTTCCTTTTATGATTCTTCTATGTAGGCAATCTTTACCTATTACAAGGAATTGAAATGAAACACATAATTTAGACTTCCTAATGATGAAAATTTATATAATTTACTGTTGCTAATTTTTAATTCTAATGTTCTCTAATCTACATGCCTACAGGATTTTAAATCAAATTTGAATTGAATTAAACAATATTTATAATGCATATTAATATTCTCTAATTAATTACCAAACACTAATTGTTGTGATTTTCTTAAAGCCTAACCCATTAACAAATCCCAATGGTCCAAATAACCTAATTAATCACATGTTTACTAATCTATTTTTCCATTAAATCAAATTAAACAAAGATTTATGCTGATCTTACCATTAATAAAATATTTAAGCTAAAATACTTTAATCCTTAATTTATTTTTATTTTTAACTAAAACATGTTTATAGCTAATTACACTCAACTTTTACAAAAATTTTACCATTAATTTGTTTCAGTACACCATTAGGACAAAAATGAACCAAAAGTACTAAATTAAACAACTTGCTTACCTCAAATCTACACTTTTTCTCTCTAGACCCTCTCTCTAACCCAAGTTGTTGTAGGTAAAATGGTGCAAAATGAGTTGCATGCCCTTATATAGGGCTCTCCATGCAGCCAAGTAGAAGGTGGCAGGCCACATGGCGGCCACCAACCCACCCAAGTAGGAGGTGGTAGGCCACTTGGCTGCCACTGACTCCAACTTCCCAATTTTGCACTTTAGTTTTTCAGGTTATCAAAAATTAAACCCATAATTACCCATTAGTCCTTTAGGTTTTCATAATTATAATCAGCCCCTAAGAACCTAATAAGCATGGTTGTCATTAACTAATCTAACTTAACATTAATCAAAGTTTAATTCATAATTAAACAGGATTAACACTAAACTAGTTTTAACATCTAATTAAGCACGTTTAAAGTTAAGTACTAAGATAATCATTATTGCCTATTTAATTCATTGGTGCTAGGTATTACAATTTAGGATGACATCCTAATGATAAAACTCTAAAAGGAACAGAGAATAAACTTAGATTTAACTTAGGATTGTGTTCCAATGATAAGAAACCAAAGGAACAAATAATAAATTTAGATAGAACCTTGGGTGGCGTCCCAATGATAAGAGTTCAAAGGAACAAATAATAAACTTATATTGAACCTTGGATGGTATCCCAATGATTAGAAGAAAAAAAAAGGAACAAATAATAAACTTAACTAGAACCTAAGATGACATCCTAATGATAAGAGTCCTAAGGATCAAAGAATAAACTCAAATTGCGGCTAGGATGGTGTCCTAATGATTAGAAACCGAAGGGACAAATAATAAGCTTAGATAGAACCTAGGATGATGTCCCAAAGATAAGAGTCCAAAGGAACAAAGAATAAATTTAGATTGAACCTACGACGATATCCCAATGATAGGAAACCAAAGGAACAAATAACAAACTTAGATAGGACCCAGGAGAACGTCCTAATGATAAGGATCCAAAGGAACGAATAATGAACTTAGATTACACCTATGATGGTGTCCCAATAATGAGAAGCCAATGGAACATAGAATAAATTTAGATAAGAGTCCAAAGGAAAATTGAATTAAGTTAGATACAACGTAGGATAGTACCACAATGATAAGAGTCTAAAGAAATAAAGAATAACATTATATTGAACCGAGGATGGTGTCTCAATAATTAGAAACCAAATGAACAAATAATTAACTTAGATGTAGCCTATGATAGCATCCCAATGATTTTTGTCCAAAGAAACAAAGAATAAACTTAGAACTTAGGATGGTGTCCCAATGATGAATAACCAAAGGAACAAACAATAAACTTAGATAGATAAACTTAGATGGTGTCCCTTGTAGAATTGAGTAGAAAAACTTATCTTGGTTGATGAAAATATCTCTACATCATTCTCAATGAGTAGATTGTTATCTACCTACAAGATCTTAGAGCACTACCACACTTCCCTTCACCTTCTTGTACACACAAGACCATTTGTTATGAAAATATATGGTTACATCATATAGATGTTAATATCAAGATAAAAGTTTAAGAACACTATCTTGACATCTTATTGCAATATCTCATAAATGAGATACACCACAATGGATAGGAGTACTCTAATGGATTTGATTATAACTACTGGTGAAAAGGTTTCCTATATTCAAAACGATGTTTCAAACTATAAACTTTAGCTACAACCTAACCACTTAAATCTCAACCTTTCCATCTACTCCTTTGTTCCTTTTGTAGACCAACTTCCACTTATGAGTTTTATCCCTTCGGATGCTTCTACAAGAACCTAGACTACATTAAAATTACAACGATTCTAACTATCATTCATAGCTCCTTGTCAAGTTATGAGCACCAACACACTCATTGCTTCATCATAATATATAGAGTATAAACCTCCCACTATGATGAAGTACTTATGTATTGGAAGTAATAGTAATGTTGTATCTCTATACCTTTGGATCTATAGTGTCTTATGTATAGTGAAACTATCTTCTAATGTTTTTTATTCTATATCAATGTTTGTCTTATTACATATCATACAATCTTTATCAAAAAAACAAAAAACCGTTTTTAAAAATTCCGAACACTGTTTGACCGTTGTTCTTAGGAAACGATTTTTAAAAACAAAGTGAAATAAAGAATAGTTTTTAGAGAACAAGTAAAAATTGTTTTCACCAGTTTTTAAAAACAGTAGTAAAACACATAAAATTTTAGAAAAATAATAAAAGGAAATAAAATTGAATATGATCCCATTCCCTTTCTCTTTTTACGATATAATATTGATATAAAAAATTTTAAAATATGATTTTCCTTTATATTACATGTATTTTTCTATTTTTTTTAATTTCTTTAAAATTTTTTATTACACATAAATTTCAAATCAAATTATACTTGATACATAAAATTTATTAATTTTTAAAAATAATTTAAAACTCAAAAACCAATTTAATTAATATTAAGAAGGAACTCAATAATATTAATAAGCTATAGACCAAAATTTATTTTAAAAGTATGAGTTAGGTTTTAATAAAACATCATAAAACTCTTTCTTGTTCTTTAGTTTAAAAACATTTTAAAAAAATTAGAGCCTGTTTAGCGGAGTTTTTAAAAACAACTTTTTGTTTTTTAGAAACATAAAATAGTTTTTAAAAATTCATAATACCATTTAATTATTGTTCTCTGATTCTAATTTTTAAAATCAAAGTGAAATAGAGAATAAATTTTAAATAACAAGTAAAAGTTGTTTTCATCGATTTTTAAAACTAATAGAAAAACACACATTTGATTATTTCTTCTACATAGAATCATTATTTTTCAATTTTTTTTTGTTAGGTAAATTAACTTCAAATTAAATAAGACTTAATATGTTAGATTTATTAACAAGTCTATTAATTTTTAAAAATAATTTAAAACTTAAATAATAAACTCATTAATATAAAAAATTTATAAATAAAAATTGGTTTAAAACAACTTTATTGTTTCTCTTCTATATAAAATTATTATTTTATGATTTTTTTTTTCAATAGGCAGATGAACTTCAAATTAAATAAGACTTCATATATTGGATTCATTAACAACTCTAATAATTTTTTAAAATAATTTAAAACTCAAATAATAAACTTATTAAAACCATAAATTTATGAATAAAAATTGGTTTATAATGACTCTATTATTTATTTTATGCACATAATTATTGTTTTATAATTTTTTTTTCACTAGAAAAATGAACTTCAAATCACATGGTACTTTTTATTGAATTTATTAATGAGTTTAAATTTAAGAATGATTTGTAATAAAAATATTGGCCCAATTAATTGTAGATTAAATCAAAACATTGTAGAATATTATGTTCAAAATTGAATATTAAATGTGCGCATATGTAATAAAAAACTTGCTTATTTATATGTTAAAAAAGTAAAACTTTATTCATTATTCATTTTAAATAAAATACTATTGACAATTAGTATTATTCATTTTAACAAAAAAAAAAAAAAATACAAAGATGTTAATATCCTTATGTTTCTAATATATAATAAAATAGTATATTTTCTACTAAAAATATTATTTATGGTTTTATTATAATATTAGTATTTATATTTTACTAAAAACAATCTATTTTTTTAATTTATTTATAATTACAAAATTATTTTCATTTTCAATAAGACTTCAATTAAATTTAATTAATTAATATTATATAAATTTAATTTAATTTATTTTTACAAAATGAAAATATATATATATTTTTTAAATATTTATCCAAACAAGTCTTTTTGTTTTTTTATTTTTAAAATCGTTTTATAAAAATAACTTGCCAAATACCCTTATTTTTATAAATTTTTTATTTCATTTTTTAACTTAAAAACAGTTTTTAAAAACAAGCATGAGAAATCATGGTTGAATATTAAAATTATTTTTATCTTTTAGTAATCTTTATATCACTAGAATAAAAAAATTGTTTTATAATTAAAAAAAATTTATTTATCTTTAATTTATAGATAATTGTAGATTTAATTTTTATTTTGTTAACATGACTTACCTTGAATTTGATTTTATATTATTAAAAATTAAATTTATAAATGAGCTTTTTTGTTTAAAAAACTGTTTTTTTTGTTTAAAAAAACTATTTTTTAAAACATCTTGTCAAATACTTTTATTTTAAAAAAATTTAGAGTCTGTTTGGTAGTGATGTTCAAAAGTGTTTCTACCTTTAAAAACATTTTTAAGTGTTTTTGGGATGAAAATAAGGTGTTTGGCAAATTTTTAAAAACACTTTTGAAAATCCGGAAAAACACTTAAAGTGATTTTTAGAGAATCACTTGACAGGTGTTTTTTTTAAAAAAAAAACACTTCAAAAATTTTGAAATATTCCAAAAATGCCCCCAAGTGATTCCCGATACCTTCCTTTCCCTTTCACTCATACCTCTCTCCTTCATTCTCTTCATCCATCGCTCTCTATCCGAGACTGCATAGTAGGAAGACCCTCTATTCAGCCAGAAATCGAATCGTTTGGATTCAAGATTCTATGCCCAATTCGGATTGCAAATTATTCTACCCCAGCCTCTATCTACTCGAGTTCTTGAGAATTAACATTGATGAAAACATAGGTCGCCCTATGTTGCCGTCAATTCCGAATGAAAATGCATATCTGAACCGTGTGGTTAAGCCTATTTACGACCTTTGTATTGAGGTTGAGGGAAGCATAATGGGAACAACAATTTCAATTGAGAAGAACAACGGTTCCATTTATGCATGTTGTAATAGGTCAGTTTTTCCGCTCATAATATCAGTATTCAAATCCTTGGTCTATGGAGGAAGATCATTTGATTTTCAGGAGTTGAAATTGGCAATACACCAAGTGTTCTCAGTTCCCACTGTGTTTGCATCCACCAGGTGTTCGATGATTGGTCCATGAGAAGCCAAAGTAGAAGGAGGAGTTCATCATAGAATGGGATATGACAAACAACAAGAATACATGAAGCCATTCAAAGTGGAAGACAATATGTACTCAATCTGCTATAAGTTGGGGTTCTATTGTGTGGGTTTTGGGCAATTTGTAAATATTTTTTAAAATTTTATTATAATGATAAAAAAATTATTAATTTTAATTAGAAAAGTTTTTTTTTGAGAAATCAATAGGTAATCATATATTATTTTATTTTCAAAATTATCTTTTATTAAATGTTCCTTTTTTTAGTGATTTAGATGTTTTTTTAAAATTTTATTTTAGTGATAAAAAATTATTAATTTTAAACTAATATATAATCAAATAATTTTTTTATATCATGATTAATATTTATTTATTAATCCAATTCCTTTTGCAAACTTTTTTCAAAATTTTATTTAAATAAAAAATTTATTTTTAGTTTTTTTTAACAATATATATATATATATATATATATTCTTTTGAAAAGTTTTTTGTTTATCATACTATTTTCTTTTTGTAACTAAAATTATATATCATTTTTGGTAATTTATTAATATTAAAAGTGTTTTTATACTTATACAACATATTATCAAAAATATTATTAAAATCATTTTTTCTGATTCTCATAAAACTGTTTTTCATAAAAAAAAATATATTTTTATTAAAACTACTGTCAAACCGACTTATAGTTATGACTTTTTTTCTCACTAATTTAGAACGATCTATAAATTAAAAATTACCTTATGTTCAAGTTTAAAAAAATATGGCTAAATAGACTTTGAAAATAAATAAACTAGGACAAATGAAATTAATTATTGGGACATGAAAATATTATATAAATTCTGGTTAAGTGAAGCCGATGATCTGATATAGATATACCATACTCATTCTTTAGTCTCGAGACTTTCCTCTCTTTCACCTCTTTTTCTTCTCCTCTTCTCTTTTATGCACCTTATTGTCGTCACGATCTCACCTTCTCGTTCCAAACAAATTTTTTCCCCTGCTAGCTTAGAAAGTGAAAGAAACTGGAGGTAGGAAGACGAGGCTTTTGTGTCTCATCTATGGTGGCGTCCCCCCGAAGTGGAATCTAGGGCGCGGCGGAAAGAAGGGGAAGTGAAAGGCGGAGGACTTTTGAGTTTTATTGGCCGAGAGGCTAGGGCACGGTGTGATTTGATTCGATCTCGGTGTGGAAGCTCGGGGAATCAACTTATTGCGTAGTGGTTTTGTGGTTGTGGGATTTTGGAAACCTTAGATTTGGGTCAGGGTTGTGTGGTTGGCTGATTAAGCTAGGGGCGGGGCTGCCCTTGCGATTGACTGGGTTTTCATGCTGTCAAAACCACTGCCTTGGGATCGGAAGGACTTCTTCAAGGAGAGGAGAGGAAGCACGAGAGGTCGGAGTCTTTAAGTTTGCTGCAAGATAGAGGACTCGCATCAGGGTTCTTGGGAGTTTGCTCGCCGGAATCGGCAGACTTGCGCCGTCCTACAGGTGAGTTGAATCCCACCGGGTTCTTGATGATGTCGGTTTTGCTTTATACCAAGAAAAATAGTCGAGTTCTTGGAAAATTTGGTCTCCGAGCCCTTTTGTTTTTTATGATTTGTTCCTTTTTGGTTTTTAATTTTGAATTTATTCTCTCACGGAAGAAGCACGAGAGGTCTGAGTCTTTAGGTTAGCTGCAAGATAGAGGGACTCGCATCAGGTTCTTGGGAGTTTGCTCGCCGGGATCGGTAGACTTTCGCCCCCCTACAGGTGAGTTATGAATCCGGGTTCTTGATGATTGTGATGAAATTCGTAGGTTTTGGTTTAAACCAAGAATAATAATAGGGTTCTTAGAAAATTGGATCCGAGTCCTTTTGTTTTTATTTTTTATGATTTGTTCTTTTTTGGTTTTTAATTTTTAATTTTTAATTTATTCTCTCCACGGGTCTGATTCTTTGTTTTTGGGAATTAGTTTTTGATGATGATTCTTTCATAGTTATTGTAGATCTGTTTTTTTTAGTCCATTCGTTTGTTAATGTGCTGTTTAGTTGTGCAGAAATTGTAATTAAAAACAGATAGTTTTTTTTAATCTTTTTAAGTCAAATAAAACCACCTGTAAGAAAGTTCTAGGTTTTGAATTTTTGAAGTTTCATCGTGTTCTTTGGTATTTTGATTTACCATGAACTTTTTTTACCTATCAAAAAAAAAAAAAAAGGCTGGGCTAGAAATTCATAGACATCAACTTGCTCAAATCCATGATAGAAAACCCTATCAAAGCTAAGGTAAAAATCCTCTCCCTTCTCATCCTACCATTCATCAATTCAATTATTATAATGATTTTTTTCATGAATAAATGAACAGAAACAGATAAGTAGCAATTTTTAGTGAAAGATAACCTTGAAAATGGAAGTTTCTGAATCTAGGCTTTGGACAAAAACTGTATCACCATGATTTCTTCTCTCTTTTGAACTTAAAGGTCTAAATCATGCATAGACTGTTATGTGCGACATATTTTTATGGTGCCAAAAACCTTTATCTTCCAAGAATTAGTGCATAACTATCATGAAATTCAGCAAAATAGAGTACGACTTAATCCACCTGAAAATTCTAGAACTAGAGCTTTGTTTTGTCATTGAGGCATTTTCTAATTCATTACTGAAAATTTTACATTATTATTTATTAGTACAGTATCAACTATCACACAAACTTGTATTTGTCACTTAGAAGGTTTGAAACCTCTAATTGGTGATACACTCCTTGTTGCAGGGACACTTTTCTTTGCCATGAGCAATGTTGGTGAGGTGGGTAAATATCAATCCACTTGAATATGATTGTCGCATCATTTGGGGGCTTTTGACTCTGGAAGATTTTTGATTAATGTCATTAAATTTTTTCTTTTTCTTTTGAAACAATATGCCCCTTGAAGACTTGCTTTGAATAAATAAGATTTTAACTTGTTTAGCATTGTCTATTGTTGTCTTATTATATTAGGGAGAAGAAAAAATTACACCTGATTCCCTTATTCTCCTTTTCAATTCTATCTAGTCAACAACTTAAACAATTTATCATCTTTGAAAACTTGAAGACCTTCTACTTCTAGCTTTATCTTGCAGAAGGACAATGATTCCTGATCTATCTGAATGAGGTTTAACACCAAGAACCAGATTAGGCCTTGGACAACTCAGATTAAATTAAATCTTGTCTGCATCACTGCTCCATCTCCAAATTGACTTGAGCTTTTCTTATTTACTGACATTCTATTTTTGTACAGATTTATATACACTGGATCTGTAGAAATTATATTGGATATTGCACAAGATCTCCTCATAGCTACTGATCAGTATCTCTTGCAGGGATAAAGCGTCCCTGTGAGTGTACCATTGCCCATGTGAGTTAAGGAGCTCGATTTTTTGGATATGAATTCCTTTACTGCTTTGAATCAGATTGTGGACACCTGGTGACTCTTTTATTTTTATTTTCAAGGATATATCACTGGAAAATGTTTCAAGAATGCATGAGCTTTCAGAAGCCTTCCATGCTATTTCCTTAAGACACACATGCCTCATGTCTATCTTGGAGCAGTTTAGTAAACTGAGTTCTAGGGCCGGGTATGTGATGCTCTCTGTCTCTCTCTCTCAATCTATTTATATCTGCCATTTCTACTAATAGCTTACTAAGGAAGAAGTTGGAAATACTTTTGGAGTTGTAGGAAGTCTCAATGGAGGCAATTGCCTGGTTGTCCACTCTAAATGAATACCCAAATAACCGAAGCAAAAGGAGGATAGCGCAATGCAAGAAAAAAAAAACTATTTTTAAGTTCAGTGGTCATTTTAGCTCAACATTGGTCTATCACTGGTAGAAACATGCCTCCGAAAGTCATGATTTTCCATTGTTAAAAAAAGCCTAACCCACATAATTCGAGGCTATAATACAACTGACATTTGATTCTTGATCTCTAGCTAAATATATTGTATAGAAAGTGGTAGAAAATAAGGCTGCAGGTTGCTTTCAGAAAATTGGCTGCAGGTTATACATGCTTCATCATGTACTGGAAAAATAAGGCACTAGTAACATATTGATACGCTCTGCTCAATTTCTTTTTGTTTTTTTAAAATAGATACTTCTATTTTTATTTTTGTTGTTATCATGAAATGTAGGTTATTTGCTTTTTAACTTTGGGTATAAATATACAAAAGGAAATCTATAAGTTGTACCTAATCTTACAGAACTGTAATTTAACTAATACCTCATTATTGGGATTGTCTTAATTTTCTGTTTTTTTCCTTTCTCTGTTTGAGAACAAGGCTGAAGGTCATTCTGTCCATGATCTTGCTGAGATAGTTGCCCACCTATCTTCATACTTGAAGCATGCTTGACCTAAGTCACCTGGAAAAAAATCAGGACAATAAACCTGGATTCTAACACTTCCTCAGTCCAATAAAAAATGAGAGCTTCTCTAATTGGCTCTATCATGTTACTCTGCATGCCAATAAAGTTTCTGCTTTCCCTTTTGATTAGTTACACAAAAATAATAATAATAATAATAATAATAATAATAATAATAATAATAATAATAATAATAATAATAAAATTAATTGTAGGGATGGTTCTATCACTGAATCTTTCTGGTTCCAGCTAAACACGTACCACAACTACCATGGATTTAGAAAACCATTAGGATTGGAGAGGTGGCAGAGCTGCCTCCTTCAACATTATTCCCAGCAGCACTGGTGCTGCAAAGGTATTAAAAGGACCTGTATCCATGGATTCAAAACCAATCTTTTGGGTTGTCATGAGCCACATTCAGTTGATGCACTACAGCCGAATCTATGATTCTGTCTTCTCTAGTTGATTTTCTTTGCTGGGAAGGGCAAAGGAATTATTCTGCAAATACCACATTCTAATAGAATGGATGTAGAGCATATGGAAGGGTGGGATTTAATTATATTGTTGATCAAAATATAAATGTCTTTCTTCTTATAAAGATTAATATTTTTTTCCAACAACCAAGGGTGTTTGATTTTTCTTTTTTCCTTAATTCATATCAATCCCAGTTGAAAGGCACGATGAGTACAGAAGAAACTCAAATTTTATAAAGGAATTCATTTTCCTTGGTGGATGTTTTCCTTCATTCATTAGAGTAACAATGGCCATACTGTTGCATCAAGACACTGGTAAAAGCTAATACAATGATTTGGAATTAATCATATTTCTTCCACTTTCTGAAAAAATTAATCTAAGAGAGTTGTGTAAATGCAGTATATTACTGACAAGAGTAGCATTTTGCCATTTTTTTTCTTGATGGGATTCTATGCAGAAGAATTAGTGACTTAAATGGAGAGGGTTCCACTTTTCCACCCCTAAGAAGCATGAAAAGAATGTACAGGTTTTAAGTGGTATTTATGATTAAAAAAATGCTCTAAAGCAAAGTAATTCACACTCTCTAGCACTAGTACTTACATGGACTTAGTTTATGTTGCAGGATGTTGAGGGGTTGTAATATCTCAGGACCAATCCCCACATATATAGTAGAGATGACAGAATTGAGATTTTTGTAACTCTACCATGCATTTCTTTTCCTCTTTCTTTTTCTTTTATGGCAAATTTGTTGTCCCTAAATGGTTGGAGTAGTGGATTATGTCAAGTATCATTAGCTTTCTACAGTAAGAACTTGTATTGTGGGCTACCATGTAAGGGGCTTCCTCTTCTTGTTCCTTCCCTTTACCCTTGACCTTTAATCATTAAGGCAAATTGTGCCTTTTTTTTTTCTACATTTTTATTTTTACATATGAAGGTAGAAAAAGTAGGAAAGACAAATATTTTACAATATGGGCCAAAGCTATATTGGGAGACTGTATGTTGATGGAAATTACCAGCTCCTTTGGGTCTAAACTATATTTTTATCTTTTGACTCCTTAGTTGGAAGCTTTTTTTTCTCTGTCCCTTTTGCGAAGGGATCCTTTCCTCTTGTAATTCATCCCTCCCTCTTATTGAATTTGTTGGGTGGTTTTTTTGTGCCAAAATACTTTTGTGAGATTAAATTGGCCCTCAAATGATGATATACACACCTTGACTTTATTATTATTAAGAATGGGGATAAATGGCTGATCTAGGGGTCAATAATTCTATGTCTATCAATGAGTTATGCCTCTTTTCTTTACCCCTCTATCTTCAGACTAATGACCTTTTATCTCTTGAGATTTATATTGCACCGAATTCAATTAAGCCATCATTTGGCTGAACTTCTAATTTGGTGCTTTATTATGACATTTGTACTGTTGTTTTCTCACAGAGATCTCAGCTTCAACAAGTTGAACGGAGAGATTCCAAATCTTGATGGCCTAACAAACGTGGAGGTCATGTAAGAAACAGAAACTTAGGACATGTGTAATTGTAATGCATAGAAGTCTTCCCTATCTATGTTGTGTCTATCATAAAAATTGATAGAGGGGTTAAAACTATACACTATTAGTTCATTCTTATAATTGTTCTGGGGTTATACATTTGCCTGGTTATGAGTAGCAGGTATACTCACTTGCCCCCAGCTATATGGGTTATGGAGGTGGCCACAAGTCTGGTGCATTAAGAGACTGCATCACTTGGGGCAAGGGCTTTCAATACCTATGGGGATTACCCTTGTGAAAATTTCAATTTTTTCTCCATCTTCTCCTGCATAACATTTTGAGATAATAACAAAAGTTGCATTAGTGGTCTAGTGGTAAAATAGTACCCTGCCATGGTTCATAACTAGGTTTAATTCCCTGTCAGTGCATTATTATTTAATAGTTCTTTCTACATCTACATTCATTTTCTTTAATAAGTCTTTCTACATCTACATTCATTATTATTTTGTGCTCCCCATGTTCTGTTACGTTGGAAAGCTCTAACAATAAACCATTTTTGCGTGCCGATTAGGTGTCTGACAGGCAACCGGCTTAATGGAAATATTCCAGATGGAATCAAGGGAAGGCAGAGCCGCACGTATGTTTTTCATCCAGCATCTTGAGTTAATTTTGCTTGAGATTTGATGTCCATCTTTTGTTATCTATTACCTTTGTTTTTATCTACCGAACCATACATAGGTAAGGTTGTACACATGCATACACATGAACTCCCCTGTACGAACACATTCATCTTTGACCTCTATGGAGTTTGATTGCTGATTCTATTCTTGCTATTTGCATCCCTCTATCTGCAATGGGTCAAAGAAATGTTCTCATTAGAAAAGCTCCTAACTACTGGTTAGCTATTAGTTGCAAATTAGATTAAATTCCGCATACAATCTTCTTTAGCACTTCTAACTTACACAATTCTTTCATAGTGTTTTGTATATTAGCTTTCATGGAGTTATATTGTGTCTAAAGAGTCATTTATGTTTTTGCAGTGAAATAGATCTTTCTTACAGTAACTTCTCTGAGCAGTCTGCACTACCTTCTTGTCGAGATAGCTTGCAAGAACTATTTCTTAGTAAACTAAACCTTGTCAAGCTTTAGGCGCAGTTTTTCTTTCATTCACTGTCTACATTAAATTATCTTCTTTTTTGTTTCATTAGGAACTTGTTCAGAAGCTTTTCTGAGGAGGGGAACTTGTAAGCTTTTTACTTTATAATTTGTGTGTGTAGGGAAGCAATTTGTATATGTTTTATCTTGCACAACATTGATTCTTTTCTTTTCTTTTCTTTCTTTTTTGGACCAATGCTACATTAATTCAGAGAACTTGGTGGGTGCCTGGAAAACTATCCTTGTCAAAAAGGTGAGTACATAAAATGTGAGGTGAATTTCTCAGTTATTTTATCCTAGATGATTGGGACTTATCTTTGGTATTGAAATGAAATTATATCATCTCATCAAGGACATAAAATTTAGTTTTATTTATTTATATATTTATATATTTATTTATGTTTAATATAACTGATCACCGTCTATAACTTTTCTGTTTTCTTAAGATCGTTATTCATTGCATATAAATTGTGGTGGAGAGAAATCTATTGTTGGAAATGTTGTTTATGAAGGGGATCAATATGAAGGAGGTGCAGCAAAATTTCATCCTATGACTGATTATTGGGGATTTAGTAGCACTGGACACTTCTGGGATCATAACAGAACCATAAATGATTACACAGCACAAAATGTATCCGTACTTGGAATGAACCACTCTGGGTTGTACACCAGAGCACGACTTTCTCCTCTATCTTTTACTTACTATGGGCGCTGCTTAGCAGATGGGAACTATACAGTAAAAATTCACTTTGCATAGATAATTATCAGAGGCAATAAATCCTTTCATAGCCTTGGCAGACAGATTTTTAATGTTTATATTCAGGTACTCATAATAGGAAAAATTAGATTGGTGCTTGGTTTGTTATAGAAGGTTAGTTGATTTAATTAGTTAATTGTAGGGAAAGTTGGAATCGGAGGATTTTGATATTGTACAAGCAGCACAAGGGGTTGAAAAGGTAGTTGTAAAATAATTTAAAGCAGTTGTGAAGAATAAAACTTTAGAGGTCCGCTTTCATTGGGCTGGCAAGGGGACAACAACTATACCAAGCAGAGGAACTTATGGTCCTCTCATATCAGCTATTTCTGTGGAATCTGGTGAGTTTAGGCCTTATTCATTCCTAGTGAAATATCGTAGTCTTTCTCTTTCATAGTTAAGTTGGATGTGCCTTTTTGTTGCCTAACTTGTTCTGCTATGACAAATAACTATAAAGTTATGCTGTTAAATTATGAGATCAATAGTTTTGTAACCTCAGACAGTTATTTAACAACTTCATGAAAACCAGCTCAATTCCTCTATTTTATTTTATTTTTCTAACCAATTTACTCCCTGATATCTGCAATGCTAAAGAAATCTTTTTATAGAAAACATCAATTGAATGGAATTGTGTGCTAAGCATAGCATTCAAGCTAACACTGTTGTTTTTATTTTTGATATATTTCAAGCCTCTTTCTAATGGCAAAAAGAAGATACTCATTGCAGTTCTAGTTTCAGTATTGGTTTTCATTTTCACAATTTTGGGCCTTATTTTCTGGAAATGCTACTTTGGACAGAGAACATCAAGTGAACAAGGTAATGTAAATCTATGACACAAGCTTTGGTGTGACCATGTGAGAAGGATAATAAATAAGTATGTTTCCCAACTATTGCAGGAAGTAGGAAGAATTTGTGGCAACTTGAATATAATTATAAGTAGCCGATAGACTCAAACTGGCCATGACCTAAATAAAAAATAATCATCTGGAAAACATAAGAATACATTATCACCAGACACTCAAACGTTGGAGGAAAAATTTCTTGGACAATGAGAGGTAAGAAGCATAAACTCTACACCAAAAGATGTATTATGTGCAGCAACTAGTTGAATCAAGAAGCCTTCCTCTTCCAGTAAACAGGTTTTTTGGGATATATATTACCAAAATGAAATATTTGATTAAAAGGATTTTGAGCACATGCCCTTGGAAGAAGACAAATCAAAACCTAGCATCAGACATTATTTTCAAGTTATTTCATATTTATAGCTTGTTGGGTATTATAAATGAAAAGGTTTGCAATAGGTTTGGTGGAGTCACATGTATTGTTTATACTATTGTTTTAATTCTATTTTCATCTATCATGTGCTAATATGGCAACTTATTATCATGTCAGGTTTTAATGCATGACTTCATTATAAGATATAATGTCATGGCACCTACGCTTGGACTAGTCTCTTATTTACCCATATTGGAGACATACTTCATTAGTAACCTAGCAAGGTATTAAGTTGTTCTTGCATTACCTCATTTGCAGTTTATTTTTTTATTAATTGGTGTATTTTTTTCACACTAACGAAAACCAGTGTAAGGAGTTTGCAATTGGAACTCAAGTCTCTCATTGAGGAGTTTGAGAAGCTTGACAAATTCCATATGGAACAAATGGAAGAAGAGGTTACCGCAAGAAATGCCCACATGCATCAACAGAAAGTTGGTAGTTTGGAATGTTTTATGGTAGCTAAGAGCAGTGTAGAAGAATTTTCAAAAACTGATATTGTTGAAGGTATGTGCATTAGTCCTTTGCTTCACTTGATTTGATATGCACTTTGATTCTATAGTTGCTTGATCTATTCCTTGTGTCTTCTTGAAAATTTATTCACTTTCCAAGTTAGGTTCAAATATCTATTTTATTTTCATTAGTCATTTTTCTAAGTAAAGATATTGACATTAGTTATTTTGTATATTTTAACCATTTTTTTTTTAGGATTTTAATCTTTTTTTCTTCTTATGCAAATAGATGTATTATTTGATCTCTCTTGGAAAGAGCTTTTATGTCTCGAAGAGTAAGACGTGTTTGATCATGTATGTTCATTAATCAAAGGTTTCTCTAGTCTCACTATCTTGTAAATTAAATCTTGGGGAGAGTCCTAGGCCCAATCTGAGCGTTCTTCCAAAGGTGGATTCTCCATCTCAAGTTACTTACAATTTGTTGATAATGTACTG
Source organism: Vitis vinifera (assembly GCF_030704535.1). Taxonomy (NCBI): domain Eukaryota; kingdom Viridiplantae; phylum Streptophyta; class Magnoliopsida; order Vitales; family Vitaceae; genus Vitis; species Vitis vinifera. The sequence continues at coordinate 10,726,102 of NC_081810.1, forward strand.
ATCCTTGATTGGGTAGCCTCACATTGGATTGCTTTTAAAACCTATACTTTTTTGCTTCTCAATATTGTCCTCATTTCGGGGTCTAATATTGGTTTCAACAACTCCAAGGTTGCTTGAACTGCATGCTTGAATCAGATGCATTACTCTTACAAGTTTTCTAAAGAGCGAAAGAAAAACCTATTGTCTAATAATGAGACCCTGATATTTGGCATTCTGAAAAGCTTAATCACCGGTTTTTGGCTGCCAGATAACTTATGGTATGCGATTATTGATAATGTTATTGATTTTATTTATACAATGCATCCAACTATTGAAACCTTAGTTGTTGACTTGAGGAAAATGTCTCTTAGTTGCAAAATTACATTGAAAGTGGTATCATGCGTCCTTTCAACTGTTCTTGTAACAAAACTTAGTAGATATTTATTCATTATGTTCCATGTTGCTATTAACCAATTGACGCATATGGTGTCATGTATCCAAATAGAATTAATTGATGGTTTTGGCTGCCAGGAAACATAATGGTATGCTGCTGCTGATAATGTTATTGTTGCTATTTATGCTACTCATCCAACTCCTATGGAGAAATATGGAAGTTGTGGTTGAAAAGGTTTGCAATAGGTTTGGTGGAGTCACATGTATTGTTTATATTATTGTTTTAATTCTATTTTCATCTATCATGTGCTAATATGACAACTTATTATCATGTTAGGTTTTAATGCATGACTTCATTATAAGATATAATGTCATGGCACCTACGCTTGGACTAGTCTCTTATTTACCCATATTGGAGACATACTTCATTAATAACCTAGCAAGGTATTAAGTTGTTCTTGCATTACCTCATTTGCAATTTTTTTTTTTTAATAATTGGTGTATTTTTTTCACGCTAACGAAAACCAGAGTAAGGAGTTTGCAACTGGAACTCAAGTCTCTCATTGAGGAGTTTGAGAAGCTTGACAAATTCCATATGGAACAAATGGAAGAAGAGGTTGCCGCAAGAAATGCCCACATACATCAACAAAAAGTTGGTAGCTTGGAATGTTTTATGGTAGCTAAGAGCAGTGCAGAAGAATTTTCAAAAACTGATATTGTTGAAGGTATGTGCATTAGTCCTTTGCTTCACTTGATTTGATATGCACTTTGATTCTATAGTTGCTTGATCTGTTCCTTGTGTCTTCTTGAAAATTTATTCACTTTCCAAGTTAGATTCAAATATCTATTTTATTCTCATTAGTCATTTTTCTAGTAATATTTATTTATTATAATATTGAAATTTCTATTTATAAAAGTTTATAGTAAAATATAAACAATTTATTTAGGAGGCGTTGGGATATACTTCTCAAAGAAAACATTTTTTTTTTCTCTTTTGGGTCCTTGGGCTATTTAGGATGAGGTTAAAAAAATAATTGGAAGGTCCAACTAAAAATACAAGCCCATTGGGTCCTTTCATTTCAACAAACAAAAGACTGAAAAGACCCAACTAAAATGCAAGTCCATTGGGTACTTTCATTCCTTTGGTTGGATGCCTATTATGAAGAATTTAATTCTTAGCCCAACCTGGTCCAAATATTTTTAAGGGGTTCGGGTTTGAGCTTCGTTTTTATTTGAGGTGAGGCTCAAAATTCAAGTTGGGCAAGCCAATGGCCGAATTTAGGTTAAAAATAAGTTTGGCACAACCCAGGTACATGGTGATTAAATTTTTAGCTTAAATATCAATTACAATACTTTAACTTAAACAAATTTAAGGGAAAAAAGAAAGAAAAAAAAACCAATTTGTGTCCCATATTAAATTTTTCAAAAAATTATTTATATTTTAAATTATTATTTAATATAAAAAAATAATTAAAAACACCTAAGATTTATTCTAAAAATAATAATTTATTTTTAAAACAAAATTTTAAAAATAATAATTAAAAACATTTTTTTTTATATTTTTTAAACAATTTTTAAAATTAAAATGAAATAAAAAATAATTTTTAGAAACACAAGTAGGAATTGTTTCCACCTATTTTTTTTAAATAAAAATAAGAATATGGGTATGTTTGATTATGTTTTTCAAAACTTGTTTTTAAGGTAAAGAATAAAAAATAGTTTTTAAAAGCCATTTTCAGAAAATATGCCAAATGGGTCCTAAGATTGCTTAATTTGGGTTCTTCTAAAAAAAGATGAAAAATATTAAAATTTGGTTTTTAAATAATATAAAGATTTATTTAACTATAGGTTAAATTTCTTATCAAAATAAAAAAATTATTTAAAATTTTAATATTCTTATTCCGGAGAACATGTTACAATGATAAATACTTAGATATTATTTTTCAAACTTATGGTAATTTTAAATAACTATTAACCAAATTCCTTAAACTACTTTCTAATTAAATTTCCCTTTAATTAATTAACAACGATTTTCTAAAAAAAAATGGTAGTAATATTTATTTATTATAATATTAAAATTTTCATTTATAAAAGTTTATAGTAAAATATAAACAATTTATTTAGGAGGCGTTGGGATACACTTCTCAAAGAAAACATTTTTTTTTCTTTTGGGTCCTTGGGCTGTTTAGGATGAGGTTAAAAAATAATTAGAGGGCCCAAATAAAAATACAAGCATTGGGTCCTTTCATTCCAACAAACAGAAGACTGAAAAAACCTAACTAAAATGCCCTATTGGGTACCTTTATTCCCTTAGTTGGATGCCTATTATGAGGAATTTAATTTTTAGCCCAACTTGGCTCAGATACTTTTAAGGGGTTCAGGTTCGAGCTTTGCTTTTATTTGAGGTGAGGCCCAAAATTCAAGTTGGGCAAGTGAATGGGCTTCAGGTTAAAAATAAATTTGGCACAAATACATGGTGATTAAATTTTTAGCTTAAATATCAATTACAATACTTTAACTTAAACAAATTGAAGGAAAAAAAGAAAAAAGAAAAACCAATTTGTGTCCCATATCAAAGTTTTCAAAAAATTATTTATATTTTAAAATATTATTTAATATAAAAAATAATTAAAAACACTAAGATTTGTTCTAAAAATAATAATTTATTTTTAAAACAAATTTTCAAAAATTTACATTTGTTGAAAGTTTGTTAAACTTGTTTTTCAAGTTAGATATATATATTTTTTTAAATTAATAATTGAAAACTATTTTTGTTGTAAATAACAAAAAAAAAAACCGTTTTAAAAAACATTTTCAAGTTAGTTTCAAAATTTATATATTGTAATAGATTTTAACACTTAATATTTTTTTTTTTTAAAAGGCTTGATAATAGTGTATTTTACAGTAATTTTAGAAATTATTTTGAACCTAAAAAATATTTTTTAAAGAAAAATTAGATGTTTAACAAAATTAAAAAATATTTTTAAAATTTTGAAAAATCATTATTGTAATATTTTTTTTTTTTAAGAAACATTAGATTGGTTTCCTAAAGACACTTTCAGACATGCTTCCACTAAAAACACGAGCCTAATAGTGACAATAGTGACAAAGAAATCATACATTTGTGATCATCCTCTCAAATTGCAGTAGTGATAGACAAATGTATATCATGTTCACACCCCCTAAGATATGTTCTTGTACCCACCTTGGGTGTGAGAGACAAACTATAGTATTAGTGACAGATAAATCACACATTTTTATCACGCACCTGTGGCCCTATACTTGCCATGAGAGGCATAAATCATGGTAGTAGCAGACAAATCTCAATCCTCCCAAATCATAGTAGTGGTAGATAAATCATACATTTGTGATTACATATAATTAGACAAATAAATAAATGGGGGAGTGATTTCAACTCGAGACCTCTAAATAACCTAAAATCTGATTATGTTAAGTAATCAATTTTCCTCAAAGTTTTAAGTTATCAAGAATTGGACCCATATTTTGCATATCATATTCTAACAAAAGCAATATTAGTTTAGGTTAGGCTAATCTACATAGGTGGTCTAAAAATATTCTTGGCCCCTGACCTCCAAACCGGTTTCTCCTATTGGTAAGAAATAAGTATAATGACCAAAGAACTTGCTGTAATCCTTGGTCTAATTGAAATGTAAGCTGGCATTCCATGAATTGTTTGGGGGAATATAATTGAATTTCATTTATTCTTGTATTTGGGAGTTCAAGCCAAGCAAGACACAATAAGTTTTTGTGAGCATGTTAGATACATTAAAAATCAATACATGAGGAAGTTCAAATATGATCATTAAAAAACAGGAACTAGAAAAAAGGTATTAGAATGTGCAGTAAATTGCAAGAGACAATCTTTTGTGTTTGACTTGTTCAAAGGAAGGGATGTAAGCATGGAATCCTATAAATATACAAGCTTTCTAGTTGTCTTACCCTCAAACCCCCTCTTATTATGGGATGTTAGTTCCTTTCCTTAATAAATTTTTTCTATTTACTTCAAACCTCCTCTTATTATGGGGATGTTAGTTCCTTTCCTTAATTTTTTTTTTTTTTTACTCTAAATTCTTGTTTCATGCAGTATTGTTTTCTGGTTGGAAATTATGACATGGTCAATGCACAACTAACATGATTTCCTATTTAAGATTTTTTTTTTTTGAACCAATGATTGCATAAGAATAACCCATTACAATTTAACCTTTTTTTTATGTCTAGCATGGACACATTGAAGAGACATCTTCCTATTTCTGGACCAGAGGGACTTAATGAGCTAAGGAAAATTGTTGAAAGGTTTGAGGAAAAGATTTATTCTACTGCCACAAGCCAGGTATATCCATCATGCTAGTATTTACTCAACCATTCCTCAAGACCTATGAACATTTTTTGTATCTATCCTTAGTGTAAAATATTAAAGTGCAAAACTTGATATTATCTTATCTTACTTTGTTATTAATAATTTGATGAATTGATATATTTTTATTTTTACGTCTAATTCAGTCTAATTACCTTTGAAAAATATCTTTGAAGATGTTGACAATGGAAACAAAATCTTTTAATGCTACAACCAATTCTCTGCCATCCAACTCTGCTGGTCACAACAAAAAATCCCCTAATGACAAGAAATCCCCTGCTAGGAAAAAGGCCCTTAGATCCAGGTAACAACATGAAGAAAAATGTGTTTTTTTTTATGAAATGCAACAATCAAAATTTTGCTTCTATGAACTGCAACAGTGGAAATTTTCCATTTTATGAAATGCAATGGTGGAAATTTTGCTTTTATGAAATGCCACAATAGAAGTTTAGCTAACACATCAATATATTCTTCTTTCATTTTGTAGTTACACTTGACATGCATTACATTTATTGTGTGCACCCATGTATTATATGTGTACATACGTGTATAATTCTTTTTCTATTTCCATGGCTACACATTCCTCTTGTTAGCCAATAAAAAATTTGTGGCTGAGCTTAATTTATGTAGGACGATTTGTATTGAATAGGGTATGGAAGCAGTCAGTGGCTGCTTCTTTCCTCCATTCCTTTGGGTTGGAGGGATAGGGTTATGGAAAGGAGTATCGAATTAATTGGAGCAATGGTCTATGATTTGAGCTCTTGGAAGCGCAAAGGAGGGGTGCGCATGGGAGTAGCTTGCTACTTCTTCTTTTTCCCCTTTCCTTTGGATTGGATTAGGGGGTAGGGATAGGATTGTGTGTTAGCATCTTGACTTGGATGATGTGGTACCAAGGCCGCATTGGATGACACTTTGCACCCATGAGTGCCTATTCAGCATGCAAGTTGATGGACCAAGGTTTGATGAGAGATCATGTGAAGGCTTGGTTGCCACTCAAGTAGATAGCAGACGACATGCAGACTAGCTTGTGGGGCAACTTGACTTAGCCAAAATTCAAGTGTTTGATTATAGGTCGCTAGTATTTCCCTTCAAAGAAGTGGTCTTGAGAATGGTTTCCATGAGGAATTATAATTTCTTTAGATTTTTCATTTTTTTAGAAAATTAATTATGCGTACTCAAGCACCTATGATGCGTCTCGGTATTTTTTCATTTGAATGATAAATCATTCCATATATTGTAATGGAGGTTGAAATCATGCCCCCATTTAAATGATAAATCTCACTCATTTTATAAATTGGACAATAAGGAACCACCTTCCATTTAATCATCTTAAGTTCATGGCACAAGAGAGCTAATTCTGTTAGTTGAAATGATAAGCCAGAAAAACAATGTAGTTCTCATAATCCCATGAACCCTTGGAAGTTGTCATCACCTATCTCAGTATGTCCTTCAAAATGCCACACACCAAGCAATTAGCCTACAGAGATCCCTGTGGTGATTTTTTACTTATCAAGAAATCCATGGCCACCATCCCATGAATCTAGAACGTCAAACTACAGTCCTCTTTCATGTTAATCTACGAGCAGGAATGTTCACCAGACTTCCAAGATGTGTCACCATTACAGGAATTTGTCATTTAATATGGTTAGAGGCAAGTGGAGGAAAGCAATCTCAACAAAAGATTTAGCCATTGGTAAATTCTGTAACCACCAACATTTTTAGTTCCATTAACTAAAATGGAAAACCAAGCTAGAGAGATGTTGTGATATCCTATATCAATTTGGGGAAGAGGCTCTTGACACTATATATGCATAGAGACTATTTGTTCCATGCCAAGTCATGGAAGCATTTTGATGATTTTGAATTCATTATGGTTTTGGGCTGATAATTCTTTTGGTTTCTGCAATTTCTTATTAAGTAGTATAAGTTGGATGCACTATGGATATCACTTCGATTTGTAATAATGCAAATCCCTTCAATTTGTAATTGTTGTCGTTATGGTGTGGGCCATAACCTTGAAATTTACTTATATTTGGCATAGCCTTGAGATTTACTTGTATTCTTAGGTTTTTTTAATAGAGACTATTTGTTCCATGTCAAGTCATGTTTTCATGATTTTGGATTCATTATGGTTTTGGGTTGATCATTCTTTTGGTTTTTGCATGAAATAATATGATGTGGGATATGAGATTGACATCTAATAGTAACTGATATTTCTTTTTTACTTTTCTGCCTTAATATGAATCATTTTTTCCCGGCGCATGGATATGAGCATATTTTGTTTGATTTGAAGATACTTGATTTATAAGTACTTCTACAAAAGAATTGTATGTCATTCAATATAATGAAATTAAACTTAAGTATTTGTTATTATGAAGATTGAGTTGTTAAGTTGTTATTTGTACAACTTGTTTGGTTACCTATATTGACAGTTGTGACCTTATTTATGTGGGATTGTAGTTCAATTGGTCAGTGCAATGCCTTTGCAAGGCAGAAGCTGCGGGTTCAAGCCCCGTCAATCCCAACTAGACTAATGATAGGATTGTGGGTCAAATGTTCTAGGAGTCATCCTCTTTTCATAATGTTCTTTTTTCTCTTTTACGTTACTTCGCTCAATTGCATTCTTATCTTACTAGATAATGTATTTGGGTTGTTTGAAATTTTCTTTTATTTATTTATTTATTTATTTTTTTCTCATAGATTGGCTTGATTTCTTGTACTTGACTTTGTACCTAGGTTTGAGTTATGAAAATCATGTATGTGGCAGTTTGTGGTTAAGAAATCATTGAAAGTCGTCTTATTGAATCATTGATATGGTAAAAAAACTCTTCACTTATGCCATTGTATTTTAAGCAGTTTGTGTTGTAGAATTGCTTTGTCTTTGATGGTAAATTTGTGTCACTTTCAAAAAAATTTCATCCCTACACAATCATTGTTGTATACCCTGTGCAACAAGAAAGAAATGATGTGTTTATATTTTTTTGTTGATAGTTGTTGTGATTCACACAATAATGAGTTACACTATGTGGTTGGGTTCAATAAGGGTGTTGGAAGTCTTAAAATGTGATTGCATTAAGTTTACTTTGGTTTGTTAACCTAAAACCCATGTTAGTTATTGGCGATTTAGGTCAATTTCCAACTGTAGCTTGGTGTCTTACTCTATGAGGAATAGAAAGAGGCGAACAAGGGTCCCATTAGGATTTCCCTTATGTAAATTGCATGCTTTAATTAATATTTAAATCGGCTATTAACAAAAGAAGAGGAAAAAAGGAAGCACTAAATCACAGTGGTAGAGCCAACTCTATTTTAGTAATCCACTACAAAAGTTGTTTGTTTCTTATTCTTTTTGTGGTTTTCTTAAGAAATAATATAATGTGGAATGTGGGGTTTAATAAGTTCAAAGCTATGACAATGACAAGGAGTGTGTGTTTTTTCTTCTCTGCCTTAATATGTAAATCAACTTATGCTTTTGTTGTTAGAGCAATTGGTTTAATCAATGTTGTTTTTAACAACCTATTTGGTACTTATGTGAGATTGGCATTTCTCTTGTTCTGCCCCTTAAGACAAGTAATCTCTATCTCCCTTTCATGATGGTAATGAACTTGTTAGATTTTCCCTTAGGCAGTATATAAGTTTTGGAGTTTGAATTTCTAGATAAATTTGAAAGATGAATTTCTATATTAGTTTTTTGAAGTACTTTGTATGCTAGTTTGGTTAAAAATTCATGTTAGATTCTTTTTTAAAGTTCTTTGAATGCTAGTTTAGTTAAAAATTCATCTTAAGTTATTTTCTAAAGTTCTTTGAATGCTACCTTAGTTAAAAATTCATGATGTTTGATTATTTACCTTTGAGAGCTTGTTATTCTTTAGAAAAAACTTAATTGATTTTTGAGTCAAAATTTCTTTTACAAAAAAAGATCTTTTCTCCATCATGAATGAAAAGGTTGCCAAAAAGAAGGTCTAAGTTGATTTTTCCTTTCTTTTCAAATTGTTTTAAGTTATGAATAAAAAATCCCAACTTTTAGGTCTTTTGTTCGGAATTTCTTAATTTTCTTAGTTCCTTTTTTTCTCCTCCTAAAATCAATTTTTTTTTTAAAAAATAATTTAAATTATTTTCAAAAGGATTTGAATCATTTTCAAAAGTATTTGAATCATTTAAGGACTTTAAAAGAAAATTTGTTTTAGGTTTAGGGCAAAAATCTCACTTTCTTTTAAAAACATGCAACTCATTTCATACAAGTTGCATTCTCTTTTTGGTTTTCCAAAAACTTTGTTTTTATTCGCATAAGTTTGAACTTGTGCCTCCAAACTAATGGGAATGTCCTTGGCCTTGGTAATTTTTTTCACTTGAGGTTGAGGATGTATGGGTTATGGAATATTGAATGAAGATTTGAGTGAACCCTACATAAAAGATATTTTAAAATTTATCCTTGCTACCAGTTTCAGCTTAGCCAATGACCTTTTAGTTTTAAATTTTGTTTTAATTATTTTTGGAGTGTACTAAATTTTTTTTTCCATAATTGTGTGATGTTACTCACTTCTTGAAATTGATTCTAGAATGTTATTTGCATCGAAAAAGCTTTTCCCAAAGTTGATTTATTTAGTTGGTTATATACCTTGTATAGCTGATGTCTTTGTAAGTTCATGCCATGCAGATATTATGCTCTCGTAATTGCTTGTCATCATCTTTTATCCTAGCTTCTCCATTTGTATTGAAAGTGCATTGCGTTAAAGATATGCTCTTCAGGTACACTCTCCACCATTCACTTCTTTTTAGTTACATATGAAATGTTTTGTGTGAACCATACCATGTTTGATATTGGCGTTGAGTGCCTTGATGTTTGTTTGATTTTTGCTGATGAGATGCATGCTATATATTTTGTTGTTTGAATTAACTTCAGTATCTTGTAATAGCACTTTAAATTGCAGTCCAGGTACGCATCTTACTCTTCCTTTATGGTCTAACTTGAATTATTTGTTTAGCATGCTTAATATGTTATTGGAATTTAAGTAATCACCATTAGTTTTCCTTGATTCCCTCTATTAATCACTTAACTGTCGTACTTCCCTCAACTTAAGTAACCTGATTATTGGACTTAGACTTGGGTTTATTATTTCAAAGGCATGTTTTTTCAAAACTTTAAGGTGTTATTTTTCTTGGGGTTTTAATTTCTTATAATATTTTCCCTATAAAAAAATAAAAATAAGTGGCATGAGAACTCCAAATTTTAATAAAATATCAAATTTTCACAAATAAAAAATGAGTCTCGTTGTCGAGTGGGGACGCAAGTGAGAAATGCAAGTCCATAGTAACCCCCTTCCTAGACTTTGTTTGTGGCACCTTCTTTCTTTCGGTTTGATTAGAGTACCCCCCATCCTTAACATTGTTTAGGGCACCCCCTTTTCCTTGAGGTTTTTTTTTTGGGCATCCCCCATAGTTTGTTTAGGACATCTCCCTTTCCTTTAGTTTGTTTAACTCATTCCCCTTCATTAAGTTTGTTTAGCATCACCCTTTCCTTTAGTTTATTTAGGTCATTTCCCTTTATTAGGGCATCCACCTTCCTTTAATTTGTTTATGGCATCTCCTTTCTTGGAGTTTCCATAAGTCATCCTATTCCTTTGAGTTAAATTAGGGAATCACCCTTCCTTCATTTTCTTAGGTCATCTGTCACACTCCGGTTTTTGTTATTCTTCAAACTAAACAATTAATACTCAAATAAAGTATAAGAGCTCTCAAAAATTTAAATGCTGAGTTCCTGCTTGATTTTGTGCAAAAAGAGAATACTCAAAACTTGTTATAAAGAGTACATCTTGTATTAAACTTTATTACTATAGTTAATAAAATATGTTTTGTTTCACAAAAGAAACTTGTACTACATTAATTTACGTATACCAAAACCCCATTGTTCACTACGGGTAGCCCATACTACAAGTGTACCTGACAAATATATATATTACATCATTCCTACAAAAAGATTCAGTCTTTGATACAAAAGGCAAGACCTCAAAAGACTTTCAATGCGAGCAAATAGCATCCAATCACAGTAAAGCATTGCTCAAGCATTATTTCCTGCATAGGTCTTCTGACTTGCATCTAGAGGTGGAAGGGATAAGGTGAGTTCACAACTCAGTAGGAACGTTTGTAACCATCTTAAGCATACCCTTAAAAACCTTGAATTAAATGTTTAATAGCATGCATGATAAACATTTTATAACCATTAACAAATGTGTAATCATGTCAAACATGTATGCATGTGTTTTTGCTAGTTTCATCTTTGCTTTTCCTCATCCATCATTTCACAACTGATAAACTGCTAACCCCCACCAATCTACACATTAGATATCGGTGCTCCACAAGATACTCGATTAATATAATAATGACTATTCTGGGACATCACCCAACGTCAAGTCATACTCCGTGTCTTTTGGGACTCATACCAAGGGTAGGACCAATCCTGTGTCTTTGTCCCTAAAACCCAAGGGTAGGACTAACCCCATACACCCACATTGGAGTGTCTTCCTCGAGGGCTTTAGGGACTTTCACCCAAGGACCCACGGTCCCACATAAACAATATATCAAATGATAATACCTGTAACATCACGTAAACACTTCCCACCAATCAATTCTCTGAATATCATCCTGTGATAATTCCATATCCTTCGTGCAATGCAACCACACATTAAAATGACATTTCTACAACATAGAACCATGAGTCTTCATACCAATATACATTCCAATATCATGGTAACATTTTAATGCAATAAACCGAGATGCAATGACACATTAAAATATTTTATGAAATCATAAAAATAACATGAAATTCCAACAAATGATTCAAGGAAAATATTTTACAACTTACTATTGTTAAATTTTTTAATGCTCATATTCCCCAATTAATTACCAAACACTAATTCTTGTGATTTTCTTAAAGCCTAGCCTATTAACAAATCCCAAGTGTCCAAACAACCTAACTAATTACATGTTTACTATTTTTTTTTTTTTTCAGTCAAACCAAATTAAACAAAGATTCATGCTGATCTTACCATTAATAAAATACTTAAGCTAAAATACTTTCATCTTTAATTAATTGTGATTTTTAACTAAAACGGGTTTATAGCTAATTATACTCAACTTTTACACAAATTTTACTGTTAATTCTTTTTAGCATGCCATTAGGAACCAAAATAAATGAAAATTACAAAATTGAACAACTTGCTTACCTCAAATCTACACTTTCTCTCTCTAGATCCTCTCTCTAACCCAAGTTGCTGCAGGTGAACTGGTGCAAAACGAGCTGTAGCCCTTTCTCCATGCAACCAAGCACGAGGTGGTAGGCCACATGGCTACCACCAATCCACCCAAGTATGAGGTGGCATTCCACTAACTTCAATTTCCCAATTTTGCACTTTAGTCCTTCAAGTTATCAAAAATAAAACCCATAATTGCCCATTAGTCCTTTAGGTTTTCATAACCCTAATCAGTCCCTAAGAATCTAATAAGCATGCTTAGGTCATTAACTAATGTCAATTAACCTTAATCAAACTTTAATTCATAATTAAATAGGATTAACACTAAACTAGTTTTAATATTTAATTAAGCATGTTTAAAGTTAAGTACTAAGATAATCATTATCGTCTATTTAATTCATTAGTACTAGATGTTACATCATCCCTCTTCATGGAGTTTTTTTTTTTCAATTCATCCTTATTTCCTAATTTTGTTTATGACATCACCTTTCCTAGAGTTTCTTTAAGGCATCCCCTACCCTTAGTTTGTTTAGGTCATCCCATTTCCTTGATTATTATTAGGGAATCTCCCTTCCTTGACTTTGTTTAGGACATCCCCTTTTCTTTTAGTTTTTTTTTAGCATCCCCCTTCCTTGAGTTTTTTTAGGGCATCCATTTTCCCCGAGTGTTATCATGACACCCCCCTTCCTTTAGTTTGCCTGGGCCATGGGGTTCCTTTAGTTTCCTTAGTGCATCACCCTTCCTTCACATTCTTAGGTCATTCCTCTTCATGGAGATTGTTTAGTTCATTCCCCTTCCTAGAGTTTGTGTAGAGCATTCGCCTTAGTTGAATTTGTTTAAAGCCATCCCTACTAAGTGTTTATTTAGTGCACTCCCACTTCCTTAAGTTTTATAAGGCATCCACCTTCTTAGAGTTTTTTTAAGGACATCCCGTGTCCTTGAATTTGTTTATGACATAGAGTTTCATTAAGGCATCCTTTCCTTTAGTTCTTGTGGGGAATCCCCTCCTTCCTTGATTTTCTCTTGGACATGCCCTTTCCTTTAGTTTGTTTAAAGTATTGCCATTCCATGAATTTGTTTAGGGCATTCCCCTTCCTTTAGTTTGTTTAGGGCATCCTTATTTCTTGAGTTACATTAGGGCATCTCCCTTTCTTGAGTTTCTTAGGTCAATCCTCTTCATGGAGATTGTTTAGTTCATTCCCTTTCCTGGACTTTGTGTAGAGCATCCCCTTTCCTTAAGTTTGTTTAGGACATCCCCCTTTCAATAGTTGATTTAGTGCACCCCCACTTTATTGAGTTTTATAGGGCATGCACTTCCTGTAGTTTGTTCAACACCTCCCATTTTCTATATATTTTTAGCGCATCTCCCTTCATTGAGTTTGTCTAGGGAATCCCCTTTCTTGGAGTTTGTCTATGACAATTACTTTCCATCACTGTTATTAGCACATCCCCCTTGAGTTGGTTTATGGTATACCCTCTTGGAGTTTGTATAGGACATCTTCCTTTCTCCAGTTTGTTTAGGATATATTCCTTCAATGACTTTGTTTAGGGCATCTCCCATACTCAAGTCTTATAATGGCATTCCCCTTCCTTCACTTAGTAATGGCATCCCACTTGGGCATCCTCCTTCCTTGAGTTAGTGTGTGGCATCCCCCTTCCTTGACTTTGTTTATGGGATCCGCCTTCCTTTAGTTTGTTTAAGGCATTCCCCATCCTTGAGTATGTTTAGGGAATCCCCCTTCCATTAGTTTGTTTAGGGCATCCCCATTCCTTGAGTTTCTTAGGGCACCCCTTTCCCTTGAGTTACTTTAGGGCTTCACCTTCCTTAAGTTTCTTAGTCTCTTTTCATGAAGATTGTTTTAATTCATTCTCCTTTTTGGAGTTTGTGTAAAGGATCCCCCTTGCTCGAGTTTGTGGCACCCCCCTTCCAAGAGTTGATTTAGTGCACTCCCACTTCCTTAAGATTCATAGTGCATCTGCCTCTTGGAGTTTGTTAAGCCCCTCCCCTTTTTTGAGAATTTTTTTTTGGCACATCTCCCTTTGTTGAGTTTGTCTAGGGCATTTCCCTTCTTAGAGTTTGTTTACGGCGTCCGCTTTCCTCGAGTTTTAATAGGGCATCCCCCTTCCTTTAGTTTGTTTTATGCATCCATGTTCCTTGAGTTTCCTTAGGCCATCCCACTCCCTTGAGTTACATTAGGGTGTCACCTTTGCTTTAGTTTCTTAGGTCATTCTTTTTCATGGAAATTTTGTAATTCATTCCCTTTCCAGGAGTTTGTTTAGAGCATCCCCCTTCCTTGAGTTTGTTAATGACATCCCCTTCCCAAATTTTGTTAAGAGAATCCCCCTACTTTGAGTTTCATTAGCGCATCCCCCTTCATTGAGTCTTGTTAGCACATCACTTCTTTGAGTTTGTTTACAACATTCTCCCTCCATATCTTTGTTTAAGGCATCCCCCTTCCTTGAGTCTTATTAAGACGTCCCACTATCCCTTAGTTTCTTTATAGAATATCTATTCCTCGAGTTTGTTTAGTGTTTGTGCCCCCTTGAGAATTTTTTTAGTGCATCCCCCTTCCTAGAGTTTGTTTAGGGCAACCTAATTCTTAGAGTTACTTATGGCATCCCCTCATTTGATTATGTTTAAGGGAACCCCCATCCTTGAGTCTTCTTAGCGCATTCCCCTTCCATGAAGTTCCTAATGGCAATGCCTTTTTTTTGAGTTGTTTTAGGGCATCCTCCATCGTTGAGTTTATATAGGGCAACCTCATCTTTTTTGTTTCTTGAATGCATGGACCTTCTTTGAGTTCATTTAGGGAATGTGATTTCATCGAGTCTTATTAAGGCATCTTTTTCCATTATTTTGTTTAAGGCGTCCCCCTTCATTCAGTTAATTTATAGCATCCACCTTCCTAATCTATGTTTAGATCATCCCATTTTCTTCAATGTTATTAAGGCATCTCCTCCTACCCATCCCATAGTTTCTTTGTAGCAATTCCTTGCATTTGTTTAGGTTATGCCCACATCCTTGAGTATGTTTAGCACATCCCCCTTTCTTGAGTTTGTTTAAGGGTATGCCCTATTCCTTGAGTATGTTCAGGACATCCTCCTTCCTTGAATTGTTTTTGGGCATCCCCTTCCTTAAGTTTGTTTAGGGTATTCCCCTTCATTGAGTTTATTGAGGGCATCCTCTTTCCTCAAGTGCTATTAGGGTATTCCCATTCCTCTATTTTTTTAGGACATTCCTATTCATTGGGCTATCAAACTACCTTGATTTACTTTAGTCCATCACCCTTCCTTCAGTTTCTTAGGTCATCCATCTTCATGGAGATTTTTAATTCATTCCATTTCCTAGAGTTTGTTTAGACCAACCAACTTCCTTCAATTTTGTTAGGGCATACCCTTTCCTAGGGATTACTTAGCAGACTCCCACTTCCTTTAGTGTAGTAAGGCATCCCCATCTAGTAGTTTGTTTAGCGCAACTCCATTTCTTGAGATTTTTTAGCACAACTGATTTTGATGGGATTGGGCATCCCCCTTGGTAGCGTTTGTTTGTGGCATGCCCTTTCTATGAGTCTTATTAATGAATCCCCCTTCTTAATATTCATTTACGACGTTCTTCTTCCATTGGCTTTTTAAGGGCATCCTGCTTACTCGAATTTGCTTAGAGCATCCCCCTTCCTTGACTTTGTTTAGAGAATTCCCTTCATCAAGGCATCCCACTTCCTTAAGTTGGTTTAGGGTATCCTTCGTCCTTCACCCCATAATCAGGATGTCATCCTATGTTCTATCTAAACATAATAATTTGTTCTCGAGATTCCTCATCATTGAAACGCCATTCATTGTTCTATTCATTTTCATTCTTAGTTTGTTTAGTTTCACATCGTTGAGATGTCATCCTAGGTTCTATCTAAGCTAATTCGTTTATCTTTTGATTGCTCATCATTGGACCATAATTCTTGGTTCTATCTTTGTTCATTGTTAGTTCATTTAGTTACCCGTCATTGGGTTACTATCCTAGTTTTAATATGAGTTTATTCGTTTGTTCCCTCTTATTTCTCATCACTAGGACGTCATCCTAGGTTCTATCTATGTCCAATTTGAGTTAATTTTGTGTTCGATCATCTACATACCATCCTAGGTTCTACCTAAGCTTAGTTGGTTGTTTGTTATGTTTCTCATCATTGTGACGTCATCTTAGTTTCTATCTAGGTTTGTTCTTAGTTCCTTTGGGTTCTAAACATTTGGATGCAATCCTAGGTTCGACCTATGTTCATTGTTCATTCCTTTGGTTTCCCACCATTGTGAACTACCTAAGCTTATTTGTATGTTCCTTTGTTTCTCATTTCCAAACATTTGGATGCAGTCCTAGGTTTAGCCTATGTTCATTGTTCGTTCCTTTGGTTTCCTATCATTGTAAACTATCTAAGCTTATTTGTATGTTCCTTTGGTTTCTCATAATTAGGACGTCGTCCTAGGTTCTGTCATTGGTCATTCTAACTTCCTAAGGTTTTCCTAAGCTTATTTCTTTGTTCTTTTAGTTTCTCATCATTGAGAGATATCATCCTAGGTTCTATCTGTGCTTAATTTTAGTTCATTTGGTTTCAAATTTTTGGGCATCCCACTTCATTGAGTCTTGTTAGCACATCCCCTTCTTTGAGTTTGTTTACAACCTTCTCCTTCCATGTCTTTGTTTAGGGCATCCCCCTTCCTTGAGTCTTATTAAGACATCCCATTGTCCCTTAGTTTCTTTATAGAATATCTATTCCTTGAGTTTGTTTAGTGTTTGTGCCCTCTTCCTTGGGAATTTTTTTGGTGCATCCCCCTTCCTAGAGTTTGTTTAGGACAACCCGATTCTTAGAGTTACTTATGGCATCACCATTTGATTATGTTTAAGGCAACCCCCATTCTTGAGTCTTATTAGTGTGTGCTAGGGCATGGGTGTTTTGTATCCATTGAGCAAAGACGGGTTGCAATTGTATAGCAGTATTTGAAAATATATCTCGAGGATGCCCTAAAGTGCATATCATATTGCCTAGGATAATGAGCATAAGAGCTAAAGGGCTATTATTGTATTAGCCCTTCGATAGGTTATGCTAGTTTTTTCCCCTTTCCTTTGTCCAAAGGACCCAAAGGGCCCGAAGCACCTTAACAAAGGGTGGAACCCGAGAAACCTTGAAGTAGAATACCTGATACAAAGTGGAACTCCCAAGAAAGACTTAAGGTCGAAGATCGAAGCAGAAGTGAAACACACCTTCCATGAGTTTCCAACGACAACGCCTTCTTTTGAATTTGTTTAGGGCATCCTCCATCGTACAGTTTATTTAGGGCAACCTCATCTTTTGTGTTTCTTTAATGCATGAACCTTCCTTTAGTTCATTTAGGGAATGTGATTTAATCGAATCTTATTAAGGCATCTTTTTCCATTATTTTGTTTAAAACATCCCCCTTCATTGAATTAATTTATGACATCCACCTTCCTTATCTATGTTTAGATCATCCCCTTTTCTTCAATGTTATTGAGGCATCTCCTCCTCCCCATCCCTTTCTTTGTAGAATTCCTATTCCTTGCGTTTGTATATGTTATACCTGCATCCTTCAGTATGTTTAGCACATCTCCCTTTCTTGAGTTTGTTTAAGGGTATTCCCTATTCCTTTAGTATGTGCAGGACATCCTCCTTCCATGAGTTGTTTTCGAGCATCCCCTTCCTTAAGTTTGTTTAGGGTATTCCCCTTCATTGAGTTTATTTAGGGCATCCTCTTTCCTTGAGTGTTATAAGGGTATTCCCATTCCTCTATTTTTTTTTTTTTAGGATATTCATGTTCATTGGGCTATCAAACTACCTTGATTTACTTAGTCCATCACCCTTCTTTCAGTTTCTTACGTCATCCATCTTCATGAAGATTTTTAATTCAATCCCTTTCCTAGAGTTTGTTTAGACCAACCAACTTCCTTCAATTCTTTTAGGGCATACCTTTTCCTAGGGATTACTTAGCATACTCCCACTTCCTTTAGTGTAGTAGGAAATCCCCATCTAGTAGTTTGTTTAGCGCAACTCCATTTCTTGAGGTTTTTTAGCTCAACCGTTTTTGTTGAGATTGGGCATCCCCCTTGGAGTTTGTTTGTTGCATGCCCTTACTATGAGTCTTATTGTGAATCCCCCTTCTTAATGTTCATTTACCATGTTCTTCTTCCATTAGATTTTCAAGGGCATCCCGCTTACTCGAATTTTCTTAGAACATCCCCCTTGCTTGACTTTGTTCAGAGAATTCTCTTCATTAAGTTTATTAAGGGCATCATTTAGGGTATCCTTCGTCCTTCACCCCATAATCAGGATGTCATCCTAGGTTCTATCTAAACATAATCATGTGTTCCCGAGATTCCTCATCATTAGAACGCCATTCATAGTTCTATTCATTTTCATTTTTAGTTTGTTTAGTTTCACGTCGTTGAGATGTCATCCTAGGTTCTATCTGAGCTAATTCATTTGTTCTTTTGATTGCTCATCATTGGACCATAATTCTTGGTTCTATCTCTGTTTATTCTTAGTTTCTTAAGTTTCCCGTCATTGGGTTGCTATCCTAGTTTTAATCTGAGTTTATTCATTTGTTCCCTCTTATTTCTCATCACTAGGATGTCATCCTAGGTTCTATATCCAATTTGAGTTAATTTTGTGTTTGATCGTCTACATACCATCCTAGGTTCTACCTAAGATTAGTTGATTGTTTGTTATGTTACTCGTCATTGTGATATCATCCTAGTTTCTATCTAGGTTTGTTCTTAGTGCCTTGGGGTTCAAACATTAGGATCTAATCCTAGGTTCGACCTATGTTCATTGTTCGTTCCTTCGGTTTCCCATCATTGTGAACTATCTAAGCTTATTGATATGTTCCTTTGGTTTCTGATAATTAGGATGCCATCCTATGAGTTTTTCTTAAGCGTATGCACTATTCCTTGGGTATGTTCAGGACGTCCTCCTTCCTTGAGTTGTTTTTTGGCATTCCTTCCTTAAGTTTGTTTTGGGTATTCCCCTTCATTAGGTTTATTTAGGGCATCCTCTTTCCTTGAGTGTTATAAGGGTATTCCCATTCCACTATTTTTTTAGGGCATTCCTGTTCATTGGGCTATCAAACTACCTTGATTTACTTTAGTCCATCACGCTTCCTTCAGTTTCTTAGGTCATCCATCTTCATGGAGATTTTTAATTCATTCCCTTTCCTAAACGTTTAGACCAACCAACTTCCTTCAATTCTTTTAGGGCATACCCTTTCCTAGCATACTCCCACTTCCTTTAGTGTAGTAGGAAATCCCCATCTAGTAGTTTGTTTAGCGCAACTCCATTTCTTGAGGTTTTTTAGCTCAACCGTTTTTGTTGAGATTGGGCATCCCCCTTGGTAGAGTTTGTTTGTGGCATACCCTTTCTATGAGTCTTATTAGTGAATCCCCCTTCTTAATGTTCATTTACAACCTTCTTCTTCCATTGGCTTTTTAAGGGCATCCCACTTACTCGAATTTGCTTAGAGCATCCCCCTTCCTCGACTTTGTTTAGAGAATTCCCTTCATTAAGTTTATTAAGGGCATCCCACTTCCTTAAGTTGGTGTAGGGTATCCTTCGTCCTTCACCCCATAATCAGGATGTCATCCTATGTTCTATCTAAACATAATCATGTGTTCCCGAGATTCTTCATCATTGGAACACCATTCATAGTTCTATTCATTTTCATTCTTAGTTTATTTAGTTTCACGTCGTTGAGATGCCATCCTAGGTTCTATCTGAGCTAATTCATTTGTTCTTTTGATTGCTCATCATTGGACCATAATTCTTGGTTCTATCTCTGTTTATTCTTAGTTCCTTAAGTTTCCCGTCATTGGGTTGCTATCCTAGTTTTAATCTGAGTTTATTCGTTTGTTCCCTCTTATTTCTCATCACTAGGATGTCATCCTAGGTTCTATATCCAATTTGAGTTAATTTTGTGTTTGATCGTCTACATACCATCCTAGGTTCTACCTAAGATTAGTTGATTGTTCGTTATGTTACTCGTCATTGTGATATCATCCTAGTTTCTATCTAGGTTTGTTCTTTTTGCTTTGGGGTTCAAACATTAGGATCTAATCCTAGGTTCGGCCTATGTTCACTGTTCATTCCTTTGGTTTCCCATCATTGTGAACTATCTAAGCTTATTGATATGTTCCTTTGGTTTTTGATAATTAGGACGCCATCCTATGAGTTTTTCTTAAGCGTATGCACTATTCCTTGGGTACGTTCAGGACGTCCTCCTTCCTTGAGTTGTTTTCGGGCATCCCCTTCCTTAAGTTTGTTTAGGGTATTCCCCTTCATTGAGTTTATTTAGGGCATCCTCTTTCCTTGAGTGTTATAAGGGTATTCCCATTCCACTATTTTTTTTAGGGCATTCCTGTTCATTGGGCTATCAAACTACCTTGATTTACTTTAGTCCATCACGCTTCCTTCAGTTTCTTAGGTCATCCATCTTCATGGAGATTTTTAATTCATTCCCTTTCCTAAACGTTTAGACCAACCAACTTCCTTCAATTCTTTTAGGGCATACCCTTTCCTAGCATACTCCCACTTCCTTTAGTGTAGTAGGAAATCCCCATCTAGTAGTTTGTTTAGCGCAACTCCATTTCTTGAGGTTTTTTAGCTCAACCGTTTTTGTTGAGATTGGGCATCCCCCTTGGTAGAGTTTGTTTGTGGCATGCCCTTTCTATGAGTCTTATTAGTGAATCCCCCTTCTTAATGTTCATTTACAACCTTCTTCTTCCATTGGCTTTTTAAGGGCATCCCACTTACTCGAATTTGCTTAGAGCATCCCCCTTCCTCGACTTTGTTTAGAGAATTCCCTTCATTAAGTTTATTAAGGGCATCCCACTTCCTTAAGTTGGTTTAGGGTATCCTTCGTCCTTCACCCCATAATCAGGATGTCATCCTATGTTCTATCTAAACATAATCATGTGTTCCCGAGATTCTTCATCATTGGAACACCATTCATAGTTCTATTCATTTTCATTCTTAGTTTATTTAGTTTCACGTCGTTGAGATGCCATCCTAGGTTCTATCTGAGCTAATTCATTTGTTCTTTTGATTGCTCATCATTGGACCATAATTCTTGGTTCTATCTCTGTTTATTCTTAGTTCCTTAAGTTTCCCGTCATTGGGTTGCTATCCTAGTTTTAATCTGAGTTTATTCGTTTGTTCCCTCTTATTTCTCATCACTAGGATGTCATCCTAGGTTCTATATCCAATTTGAGTTAATTTTGTGTTTGATCGTCTACATACCATCCTAGGTTCTACCTAAGATTAGTTGATTGTTCGTTATGTTACTCGTCATTGTGATATCATCCTAGTTTCTATCTAGGTTTGTTCTTTTTGCTTTGGGGTTCAAACATTAGGATCTAATCCTAGGTTCGGCCTATGTTCATTGTTCATTCCTTCGGTTTCCCATCATTGTGAACTATCTAAGTTTATTGATATGTTCCTTTGGTTTTTGATAATTAGGACGCCATCCTATGAGTTTTTCTTAAGCGTATGCACTATTCCTTGGGTACGTTCAGGACGTCCTCCTTCCTTGAGTTGTTTTCGGGCATCCCATTAAGTTTGTTTAGGGTATTCCCCTTAATTGAGTTTATTTAGGGCATCCTCTTTCCTTGAGTGTTATAAGGGTATTCCCATTCCTCTATTTTTTTTTTTTAGGATATTCATGTTCATTGGGCTATCAAACTACCTTGATTTACTTAGTCCATCACCCTTCTTTCAGTTTCTTACGTCATCCATCTTCGTGAAGATTTTTAATTCAATCCCTTAACCAGAGTTTGTTTAGACCAACCAACTTTCTTCAATTCTTTTAGGGCATACCCTTTCCTAGGGATTACTTAGCAGACTCCCTCTTCCTTTACTGTAGTAGGACATCCCCATCTAGTAGTTTGTCTAGCGCAACTCCATTTCTTGAGGTTTTTTAGCTCAACCGTTTTTGTTGAGATTGGGCATCCCCCTTGGTAGAGTTTGTTTGTGGCATGCCCTTTGTATTAGTCTTATTAGTGAATCCCCCTTCTTAATTTTCATTTACAACCTTCTTCTTCCATTGGCTTTTTAAGGGCATCCCACTTACTCGAATTTGCTTAGAGCATCCCCCTTCCTCGACTTTGTTTAGAGAATGCCCTTCATTAAGTTTATTTAGGGCATCCCACTTCCTTAAGTTGGTTTAGGGTATCCTTCGTCCCTCACCCCATAATCAGGATGTCATCCTATGTTCTATCTAAACATAATCATTTGTTCTCGAGATTCCTCATAATTGGAATGCCATTCATAGTTTTATTCATTTTCATTCTAAGTTTGTTTAATTACACATCGTTGAAAAGCCATCCCAGGTTTTATCTAAGCTAATTCGTCTGTTCTTTTGATTGCTCATCATTGGACCATAATTCTTGGTTCTATCTCTGTTCATTGTTAGTTCCTTTAGTTACCCATCTTTGGGTTACTATCTTAGTTTTAATCTAAGTTTATTCGTTTGTTCCCTCTTATTTCTCATCACTAGGATGTCATCCTAGGTTCAATCTATATCCAATTTGAATTAATTTTGTGTCCGATCGTCTGCATACCATCCTAGGTTCTACCAAAGCTCAGTTTCATTCTATATCCTAGTTTTAATTTTATTTGTTATGTTTCAGATCATTGTGATATTATCCTACTTTCTATCTAGGTTTGTTCTTAGTTCCTTTGGGTTCGACACATTTGGATGCAATCCTAGGATTTACCTATGTTCATTGTTTGTTCCTTTGATTTCCCATCATTATGAACTATCTAAGCCTATTCGTATGTTCCTTTGGTTTCTCATAATTAGGATGCCATCCTATGAGTTTGTTTAAAGGTATGCCATCCTCCTTGCTTGAGTTGTTTTCGGGCATCCTCTTCCTTAAGTTTGTTTAGGGTATTCTTCTTCATTGAGTTTATTTAGGGCATCCTCTTTCCTTAGGTTTGTTTAGGGTATCCCTCGTCCTTCACACCATATTCTTGATGCCATCCTGGGTTCTATGTAAACATAATTGTTTGTTCCCAAGATTCCTCATCAATGGAACGCCATTCACAGTTCTATTCATTTTCATTGTTAGTTTGTTAAGTTTCACATCATTGAGATGCCATCCTGGGTTCTATCTAAGCTAATTCGTTGGTTCTTTTGATTGCTCATCATTGGACCATAATTCTTGGTTCTATATCTGTTCATTCTTCATTCATTTGGTAGAGTTTGTTTGTGGCATGCCCTTTCTATGAGTCTTATTTGTGAATACGCCTTCTTAAAGTTCATTTACGATGTTGTCCTTCCATTGGTTTTTTAAGGGCATCCCGCTTGCTTGAATTTGCTGAGCACATCCCCCTTTCTTGAGGTTGTTTAAGGGTATACCCTATTCCTTGAGTATGTTCAGGACATCCTCCTTCCTTGAATTGTTTTTGGGCATCCCCTTCCTTAAGTTTGTTTAGGGTATTCCCCTTCATTGAGTTTATTGAGGGCATCCTCTTTCCTCAAGTGCTATTAGGGTATTCCCATTCCTCTATTTTTTTAGGACATTCCTATTCATTGGGCTATCAAACTACCTTGATTTACTTTAGTTCATCACCCTTCCTTCAGTTTCTTAGGTCATCCATCTTCATGGAGATTTTTAATTCATTCCATTTCCTAGAGTTTGTTTAGACCAACCAACTTCCTTCAATTTTGTTAGGGCATACCCTTTCCTAGGGATTACTTAGCAGACTCCCACTTCCTTTAGTGTAGTAGGGCATCCCCATCTAGTAGTTTGTTTAGCGCAACTCCATTTCTTGAGGTTTTTTAGCACAACTGATTTTGATGGGATTGGGCATCCCCCTTGGTAGCGTTTGTTTGTGGCATGCCCTTTCTATGAGTCTTATTAGTGAATCGCCCGTCTTAATATTCATTTACGATGTTCTTCTTCCATTGGCTTTTTAAGGGCATCCTGCTTACTCGAATTTGCTTAGACCATCCCCCTTCCTTGACTTTGTTTAGAGAATTCCCTTCATCAAGGCATCCCACTTCCTTGAGTTGGTTTAGGGTATCCTTCGTCCTTCACCCCATAATCAGGATGTCATCCTATGTTCTATCTAAACATAATGATTTGTTCTCGAGATTCCTCATCTTTGAAACGCCATTCATTGTTCTATTCATTTTCATTCTTAGTTTGTTTAGTTTCACATCGTTGAGATGTCATCCTAGGTTCTATCTAAGCTAATTCGTTTATCTTTTGATTGCTCATCATTGGACCATAATTCTTGGTTCTATCTTTGTTCATTGTTAGTTCATTTAGTTACCCGTCATTGGGTTACTATCCTAGTTTTAATCTAGGTATATTCGTTTGTTCCTCTTATTTTTTTATCACTAGGACTTTATCCTAGGTTCTATCTATATCCAATTTGAGTTAATTTTGTGTCCGATTGTCTGCATACCATCTTAGGTTCCACCTATGCTTAGTTGGTTGTTTGTTATGTTTCTCATCATTGTGATGTCACCATAGTTTCTACCTAGGTTTGCTTTTAGTTCCTTTGGGATCCAAGCATTTGGATGCAGTCTTAGGTTCGGCCTATATTCAATTTTCGTTCCGTTTTTTCCCATCATTGTGAACTATCTAAGCTTATTCGTATGTTCCTTTCCTATGGATTACTTAGCAGACTCCCACTTCGTTTAGTCTAGAAGAGCAAAGCCATCTAGTAGTTAGTTTAGCGCAACTCCATTTTTTGAGGTTTTTTTAGCACAACCGCTTGTGTTGGGATTGGGCCTCCCCATCGGTAGAGTTTGTTTGTGGCATGCTCTTTCTATGAGTCTTATTTTTGAATACGCCTTCCTAAAGTTCATTTACGATTTTGTTCTTGCATTGGGTTTTTAAGGGCGTCCCGCTTGCTTGAATTTGCTTAGTGCATCCCCCTTCCTTGACTTTGTTTAGAGAATTCCCCTCATTATGTTTTTTAAGGGGATCGTTTAGGGCATCCCATTTGCATAAGTTTTTTTAGGGTATGCCTCGTCCTTCACCCCATAATCAAGATGTCGTCCTAAGTTCTATCTAAACATAATCATTTGTTCCCGAGATTGCTCACCATTGGAATGCCATTCATAGTTCTATTCATTTTCATTCTTAGTTCGTTTAGTTTCACATCATTGAGATGCCATCCTGGGTTCTATATAAGCTAATTCGTTGGTTCTTTTGATTGCTCATCACTAGACCATAACTCTTGGTTCTATATTTGTTCATTCTTCATTCCTTTAGTTACCCATCATTGGGTTACTATCCTAGTTTTAATCTACGTTTATTCGTTTGTTCCTCTTATTTTTTATCACTAGGACTTTATCCTAGGTTCTATCTATATCCAATTTGAGTTAATTTTGTGTCGGATTGTCTGCATACCATCTTAGGTTCCACCTAAGCTTAGTTGGTTGTTCGTTATGTTTCTCATCATTGTGATGTCACCGTAGTTTCTACCTAGGTTTGCTCTTAGTTCCTTTGGGTTCCAAGCATTTGGATGCAATCCTAGGTTCGGCGTATATTCAATTTTCGTTCCTTTTTTTCCCATCATTGTGAACTATCTAAGCTTATTCGTATGTTCCTTTCCTATGGATTACTTAGCAGATTCCCACTCCCTTTAGTCTAGTAGGTAGAATTTGTTTGTGGCATGCCCTTTCTATGAGTCTTATTTGTGAATACGCCTATGTTCAGTGTTCTATGTTTGGTTCTACCTAAGCTTAGTTGGTTGTTTCTTATGTTTCTCATCATTGTGATGTCATCCTAGTTTCTATAAAGGTTTTTTCTTAGTCCCTTTAGGTTCCAAAGTTTTCGATGGAGTCCTAGGGTCGGCCTATGTTCATTGTTCGTTTGTTTGGTTTCCCTTCATTGTGAATTATCAAAGCTTATTCGTATGTTCCTTTTGTTTCTCATCATTAGAACACCATCCTATGAATTTGTTTAAGGGTACACCCTATTCCTTTAGTATGTTGAGGATATCCTCCTTCCTTGAGTTGTTCTCGGGCATCCCTTTCCTTGAGTTTGTTTAGGGTATTCCCCTTCATTGAGTTTATTTAGGGCATCCTCTTTCTTGGAGTGTTATTAGGGTATTCCCTTTCCTCTAATTTTTTACAACATTCCTGTCCATTGGGCTATCAAACTACCCTGATTTACTTTAGTCCCTAATCTTTCCTTGAGTTTCTTAGGTCATCGTTCTTCATGGAGATTTTTAATTCATTCCCTTTCCTAGAGATTGTTTAGGACAACCAACTTCCTTCAATTCTTTTAGGGCATACCCTTTCCAAGGGATTACTAAGCAGACTCCCAGTTCCTTTAGTCTAGTAGGGCATACCCATCTAGTAGTTTGTTTAGCGCAACTCCATTTTTTGAGGTTTTTTTAGCACGACCGCTTTTGTTGGGATTTGGCCGCCCTATTGGTAGAGTTTGTTTGTGGCATGCCCTTTCTTTGAGTCTTATTAGTAAATCCGCCTTCTTAAAGTTCATTTACGATGATGTTTTTCCATTGGTTTTTTAAGGGCATCCCGCTTGCTTGAATTTGCTTAGTGCATCCCCTTTCCTTGACTTTGTTTAGAGAATTCCCCTCTTGAAATTTATTAAGGGGATCGTTTAGGGTATCCCTCGTCCTTCACCCCATAATCAGGATGTCACCGTAAGCTCTATCTAAACAGAATCATTTGTTCCCTAGAATGCTCATCATTGGAATGCCATTCAAAGTTCTATTCATTTTAATTCTTAATTTATTTAGTTTCACATCATTGAGATGCCATCCTAGGTTCTATCTATATCCAATTTTAGTTAATTTTGTGTCCAGTCGTCTGCATACCATCCTAGGATTTACCTAAGCTTAGTTGGTTGTTTCTTATGTTTCTCATCGTTGTGATGTCCTCCTAGTTTCTATAAAGGTTTGTTCTTAGTCCCTTTAGGTTCCAAAGTTTTCGATGGAGTCCTAGGTTTGGCCTATGTTCATTGTTCGTTTGTTTGGTTTCCCTCCATTGTGAATTATCGAAGCTTATTCGTATGTTCCTTTTGTTTCTCATCACTAGAACACCTTGCTATGAATTTGTTTAAGGGTACACCCCATTCCTTGAGTATGTTGAGGATATCCTCCTTCCTTGAGGTTCTTTCGGGCATCCCCTTCCTTGTGTTTGTTTAGGGTATTCCCCTTCATTGAGTTTATTTAGGCCATCCTCTTTCCTCGAGTGTTATTAGGGTATTCCTATTCCTCTAGTTTTTAAAGAAAATTGCTGTTCATTGGGGTATCAAACTTTCCTGATAAAGTCCATCTTCTTTCCTTGAGTTTCTTAGGTCATCCATCTTCATGGAGATTTTTAATTCATTTCCTTTCCTAGAGTTTGTTTAGGCCAACCAACTTCCTTCAATTCCTTGAAGGCATACCCTTTCCTAGGGATTACTAAGCAGATTCCCAATTCCTTTAGTCTAGCTAGGGCATACCCATCTAGTAGTTTGTTTAGCGCAACTCCATTTTTTGAGGTTTTTTTAGCACGACCACTTTTGTTGGGATTGGCAATCGCCTTAGTTGAGTTTGTTTGTGGCATGCCCTTTTATTACTAAATCCGCCTTCCTAAGGTTCATTTGAGATGATGTTCTTCCATTGGTTTCTTAAGGGCATCCCGCTTGCTCTAATTTGCATAGTGCATCCCCTTTCCTTGACTTTGTTTAGAGAATTCCCCTCATTAATTTTATTAAGGGGATCATTTAGGGCATCCCACTTCCTTAAGTTTTTTTAGGGTATCCCTCGTCCTTCACCCTATAATCAGAATGTCATCCTTAGTTCTATTTAAACATAGATATTTGTTCCCGAGATTGCTCATCATTGGAATGCCATTCATAGTTCTATTCATTTCATTCTTAGTTTGTTTAGTTTCACATCATTGAGATGCCATCCTAGGTTCTATCTATATCCAATTTGAGTTAATTTTGTGTCCGATCATGTGCATACCATCCTAGGTTCTACCTAAGCTTAGTTGGTTGTTTGTTATGTTTCTCATCATTGTGATGTCATCCTAGTTTCTATAAAGGTTTGTTCTTAGTCCCTTTGAGTTCCAAACAATTCGATGGAGTCCTAGGTTCGGCCTATGTTCATTGTTCGTTCTTTTTGTTTCCCTCCATTGTGAATTATTGAAGCTTATTCGTATGTTCATTTTGTTTCTCATCATTAGAACACCATCCTAAGAATTTTTTTAAGGGTACACCGTAGTCCTTTAGTATGTTAAGGACATCCTCCTTCCTTTAGTTGTTTTCGAGCATCCCCTTCCTTGAGTTTGTTTAGGGTATTCCCCTTCATTGAGTCCAATTCATAGATCGAATTTGAATAGACGATTTTTGAATCATCTTATTATTGATTTTCGAATCCTTTTGTTTTTGAGTTTCACTAGATTCATATACTTGTCTCAATCCAAATAATTGAGTTGGATACATTTTTAAGAGTTCTTTTAAAACTATTAGAACTAGAAAACACTTGTTTTTAAATTTTCTAATTCTTTTTTCAAGTTCTTTCAAAATGGGTTTAAAAAAGGAAGGTTGTTTTCAGGGAGAACCAAAAGGCAGATTAGTTTCTTTAGGGCATCCTCTTTCCTTGAGTGTAAGTAGTGTATTCCCATTCCTCTATTTTTTTTACATCATTCCTGTTCATTGGGCTGTGAAACTACCTTGATTTACTTTAGTCCATCATCTTTCCTTGAGTTTCTGAGGTCATCATTCTTCATGGAGATTTTTATTTCATTCCCTTTCCTAGAGTTTGTTTCGGCCAACCAACTTCCTTCAATTCTTTGAGGGCATACCCTTTCCTAGGAATTACTTAGTAGACTCCCACTTTCTTTGGTGTAGTAGGGCATCCCTATCCACTAGTTTCTTTACCGCAACTCTATTTCTTGATGTTTTTTTAGCACAACCACTTTTGTTGGGATTGGCCATCGTCCTTAGAAGAGTTTGTTTATGGCATGCCCTTTCTTTGAGTCTTATTAGTGAATCTGCCTTCTAAAAGTTCATTTACGATGTTATTCCTCCATTGGTTTTTTAAGGGCATCCCGCTTGCTTGAATTTTCTTAGTGCATCCCCCTTCCTTGACTTTGTTTAGAGAATTCCTGTCATTAAGTTTATTAAGGGGATCGTTTAGGGCATCCCACTTCCGTAAGTTTTTTTAGGGTATCCCTCATCCTTCACCCCATAATCAGGATGTCATCCTATGCTCTATCTATAAAGAATCATTTGTTCCCGAGAGTGCTCATCATTGGCATGCCATTCATAGTTCTAGTCATTTTCATTCTTAGTTTGTTTAGTTTCACATCATTGAGATGCCATCCTCTGTTCTATCTAAGCTAATTCGTTTTTTCTTTTGATTGCTCATCATTCGAGCATAATTCTTGGTTGTATCTCTGTTCATTCTTAGTAGTTACCCGTCATTGGGTTACTATACTAGTTTTAATCTAAGTTGATTCGTTTATTCCTTTCATTTCTCATAACTAGAACATTATCCTAAGTTCTCTCTAAATTCCAATTTGACTTTATTTTTTTGTCTGATTGTCTGGATACCATCCTAGGTTCTACCTAAGCTTAGTCGATTGTTTGTGGTGTTTCTCATCATTGATATGTCATTTCTATCAAGGTTTGTTCTTAGTTCCTTTGGGTTCCAAACATTTGGATACAATTCTAGGATCAGCCTATGTTCATTGTTTGTTCCTTTGGTTTCCAAACATTTGGATACAATTCTAGGATCAGCCTATGTTCATTGTTT
The DNA here is from genome assembly GCF_030704535.1 of Vitis vinifera. Taxonomy (NCBI): domain Eukaryota; kingdom Viridiplantae; phylum Streptophyta; class Magnoliopsida; order Vitales; family Vitaceae; genus Vitis; species Vitis vinifera. Next base: position 10,755,882 of record NC_081810.1, read on the forward strand.
GTTCCTTTGGTTTCCCATCATTGTGAACTATCTAAGCTTATTCGTCTGTTCCTTTGGTTTCTCATAATTAGGACGCCATTCTATGAATTTGTTTAAGGGTATGCATTATTCCTTGATTATGTTAAGGACGTCCTCATTCCTTAAGTTTTTTTCGGGCATCCCCTACCTTGAATTGGTTTACGGTATTCCCATTCCTCTATTTTTTTTTAGAAGATTCTTGTTCATTGGGCTACGAAACTACCTTGATTTACTATTGTCTATCTCCCTTCATTCAGTTTCTTAGGTCACCCATCTTCATGGAGATTTGTAATTCATTCGCTTTCCTAGAGTTTGTTCATACCAACAACCCTCCTTCAATTCTTTTAGGGCATACCCTTTCCTAAAGATTACTTAGAAAACTCCCACTTCCTTTAATGTAGTAGGGCATCCCCATCCAATAATTTGTTTAGCTCAACTCCATTTCCTGACCTTTTTTAGCACAACCGCTTTTGTTTGGATTCGTCATCCCCCTTGGTAGAGTTTGTTTGTGGCTTGCCCTTTTTATGAGTCTTACTAGTGAATCCACCTTCTTAAAAGTTCATTTGTTACGTTCTTCTTCCATTGGCTTTTTAAGGGCATCCCACTTACTCGAATTTGCTTAGAGCATCACCCTTCCTTGACTTTGACTAGAGAATTCCCTTCATTAAGTTTATTAAGGGAATCGTTTAGGGCATCCCACTTCCTTAAGTTTGTTTAGGGTATCCCTCATCCTTCACCTCATAATCAAGATGTCATCCTAGGTTCTATCTAAACATACTCAATTGTTCCTGATATTGCTCATCATTGGAATGCGATTCATAGTTCAATTCATTTTCATTCTTAGTTTGTTTAGTTTCACATCATTGAGATTCCATTCTTGGTGTTATCTAAGTTAATTCATTTGTTCTTTGGATTGCTCATCATTGGACCATAATTCTTGGTTCTATCTCTATTCATTCTTAGTTCCTTTAGTTACCCATCATTGGGTTACTATCCTAGTTTTAATCTAAGTTTAGTCGTTTCATCCTCTTTTTTCTCATCACTAGGACGTCATCCTAGGTTCTATCTACATCCAATTTGAGTTAAATTTGTGTTCGATCCTCTACATACTCCTAGGTTCTACCTAAGCTTAGTTGGTTGTTTGTTATATTTCTTATCATTGTGATGTCATCCTAGTTTCTATCTAGGTTTTTCTTGGTTCCTTTGGGTTCCAAGCATTTGGATGCAATCCTAGGTTTGGCCAATAATCATTGTCCGCTCCTTTGGTGCCCATCATAGTGAACTATCTAAGCCTATTCGCATGTTCCTCTGGTTTCTCATAATTAGCAAGCCATCCTATGAGTTTGTTTAAGGGTATGCCGTATTCGTTAAGTATGTTCAGGACATCCTCCTTCCTTGGTTGTTTGTTGGGCATCCCCTTCCCTAAGTTTGTTTAGGGTATTCCCTTTCATTGAGTTTCTTTCAGGTATTCTCTTTCCTTGATTGTTGTTAGGGTATTCACTTTCCTCTATTTTTTTAGGACATGTTTGTTCACTTGGCTACAAACTACCTTGATTTAGTTTAATCCATCGCCCTTCCTTCATTTTCTTCGGTCATCCATCTTCATGGAGATTTTTAATTCATTCCCTTTCCTAAAGTTTGTTTAGACCAACTTCCTTCAATTTTTTTTAGGGCATACCATTCCCTAGGGATTACTTGGTTGTTTGTTATTGATCTCATCATCGTGATGTCATCCTAGGTTCGGCCTATGTTCATTGGTCGTTCCTTTGGTTTCCCATCATTGTGAACTATTTAAGCTTATTCGTATGTTCCTTTGGTTTCTCATAATCAAGACTCCATCCTATGAGTTTGTTTAAGGATATGCCCTATTCCTTGAGTTTCATTTCAAGCATCCCCTTCCTTAAGTTTGTTTAGGGTATTCCCCCTCATTGAGTTTATTTCGGGATCCTCTTTCCTCGAGTGTTATTAGGGTACTCCCATTCCTATTCATTGGGCTATCAAACTACCTTGATTTGGTTTAGTCCATCACCCTTCCTTCAGTTTCATAGGCCATCCATCTTCATGGAGATTTTCACTTCATTCCCTTTCCTAGAGTTTGTTTAGACCACCCAACTTCCTTCAATTCTTTTAGGGCATACCCTCCTTCCCTAGGGATTATTTAGCAGACTCCCACTTCCTTTAGTGTAGTAGGGCATCCCCATGCAGTTGTTTCTTTAGCGCAACTCCATTTATTGAGGGTTTTTAGCACAACCCTTTTTCTTGGGATTGGGCATCCCCCTTGCTAGAGTTGTTTGGAGCATGCCCTTTCTATGAGTCTTATTAGTGAATCCCCCTTCTTAATGTTCATTTACGACGTTCTACTTCCATTGCCTCTTTTAAGGGCATCCCGCTAGGTCGAATTTGCTTTGAGCATCCTTCATTTACTTTGTGAAGAGAATTCCCTTCATTAAGTTTATTAAGGGCATCGTTTAGGCCATCCCACTTCCTTAAGTTTTTTTAGGGTATCCCTCGTCCTTCACCCCATAATCAGGATGTCATCCTAGGTTCTATCTAAACATAATAATTTGTTCCCGAGATTGCTTTAGGGACTTTTAGCCAAGGATCCACATTTGAATGTCTTCCTCGAGGGCTTTAGGGACTTTTAGCCAAGGATCCACAGTCCCACATAAACTATATATCAAAGGATAATGCCTGTAGCATCACATAAACACTTCCTACCAATCAATTCTCTTAATATCATCTGTGATTATTCAATATCCTTCTTGCAATGCAACCACACCATGAATCTTCATACAAATATATGTTCCAATCTCAATGTAACATTTCAACACAATAAACCAAGATGCAGTGACACATTAACACATTTTATGAAATTCCCTACCTTTCACGGGCTTTCCCTCTATGATTCTTCTATTTAGGCGATCTTCACCTATTACAAGGAACTAAAATGAAACACATATAATTTAGACTTTCTAACGATGAAAATTTATACAATTTACTGTTGCTAATTTTTAATTATAATATTCTCTAATCTACATGTCTACAGGTTTTCAAATAAAATTTGAATTGAATTAAACAATATTTACAATGTATATTAATAGTCCCTAATTAATTACCAAACATTTATTGTTTTGATTTTTTTAAAGCCTAACCCATTAACAAATTCTAAGTGTGTAAATAACCTAATTAATCACATGTTTACTAATCTACTTTTCAATTAAACCAAATTAAACAAATATTTATGCTAATCTTACCATTAACAAAATACTTTTATTGTTGATTAATTGTGATTTTTAACTAAAACATGTTTATAGCTAATTAAACTCAACTTTTACACAAATTTTATCGTTAATTTGTTTCAACATACAATTTGAAACCAAAATAAAATAAAATAACTAAATTAAACAACTTGCTTACCTCAAATCTACACTTTCTATCTCTAGATCCTCTGTCCATGCAGCCAAGTAGGCGGTTGCAGGCAACATGGCTTCCACTAACTTAATTTTCGACTTTAGCCCTTCAAGTTATCAAAAATTAACCCATAATTCCCCACTAGTCCTTTAGGTTTTCATAACTATAATCAGCCCCTAATAACCTAATAAGCATGGTTAAGTCATTAACTAATCTCACTTATCCTCAATCAATGTTTAATTCATAATTAAATAGAATTAAGACTAAGCTAGTTTTAACATCTAATTAAGCACGTTTAAAGTTAAGTTCTAAGATAATTATTATTGCTCACTTATTTCAATGGTGCTAGGTATTACAATCCATCTTCATGGAGATTTTTAATTCATTCCCTTTCCTAGAGTTTGTTTAGACCAACAACCTTCCTTCAATTCTTTTAGGGCATACCCTTTCCTAGGGATTACTTAGCAGACTCCCACTTTCTTGAGTGTACTAGGGCATCCCCATCCAGTAGTTTGTTTAGTGCGACTCCATTTCTTGAGGTTTTTTAGCACAACCACTTGTGTTGGGATTGGGCATCCCCCCTTGGTAGAGTTTGTTTGTGGCATGCCCCTTCTATGAGTCCTATTAGTGAATCCCCCTTCTTAATGTTCATTTACGACGTTCTTCTTCCATTGGCATTTTAAGGGCATCCTGCTTACTCGAATTTGCCTCCTTGAAAGAATTCCTGTCATTAAGTTTTTTTAGGGTATCCCATGTCCTTCACCCCATAATCAGAATGCCATCCTAGGTTCTATCTAAACAGAATCATTTGTTCCTGTGATTGCTCATCATTGGAACGCCATTCATAGTTCTATTCATTTTCATTCTTTGATAGTTTCACATCTTTGAGATGCCATCCTAGGTTCTATCTAAGCTAATTCATTTGTTCTTTTGATTGCTCAGCATTGGACCATAATTATTGGTTCTATCTCTGTTCATTCAGTTCCTTCGTCATTGGGTTACTATTCGTTTGTTCATTTGATTTCTGATCACTAGGACGTCATCCTATGTTCTATCTATATCCAATTTAAGTTAATTTTGTGTTTGATTGTCTACATACCATCCTAGGTTCTAGTTGGTAGTTTGTTATGTTTCTAGTCATTGTGATGTCATCCTAGCACTAATGAATTAAATAGGCAATGATTATCTTAGATGTTAAAGGACTAATTCGCAATTATGGGTTTAATTTTTGATAACTTGAATGACTAAAGAGCAAAATTTAGGAGTTGGAGTTAGTGGTAGGCATGTGGCCTGCCACCTCTTACTTGGCTACATGGAGAGCCCTATATAAGGGCCTGCAACTCGTTTTGCACCATTTTAGTTGCAACAGCTTGGGTTAGAGAGAGGATCTAATGAGAGAAAGTGTAGATTTGAGGTAAACAAGTTGTTTATTTTTGTTCCTAATTGTATGTTGAAACAAATTAAAGGTAAAATTTTTGTAAAAGTTGAGAGTAATTAGCTATAAACATGTATTAGTTAAAAATCACAAATAATTAAGGATTTAAGTATTTTAGCTTAAATATTTTATTAATGGTAAGATTAGCCTAAATCATTTTTTAATTTTGTTTAATTGAAAAATAGATTAGTAAACATGTGATTAATTAGGTTATTTCGACACTTGGGATTTGTTAATAGGTTAGGCTTTAAGAAAATCAAAAGAATTATTGTTTGGCAATTAATTTGAGAATATTATAATTAAAAAATTAGCACAATATATTGTATAAATTTTCATCGTTAGGAAGTCTAAATTATGTGTTTCATTTTAATTCCTTGTAATAGGTAAAGATCGCATACATAGAAGAATCACAAAAGGAGGGTCCATGTAAGGTAGGGAATTTTATGCTATCCCATAGTGTATCTGATTTCTTTCCTTGAATCATTTCATGTCATTTCTATGATTTCATCAAATGTTTTAATGTGTCATTGCATCTCCATTTATTGTGTTGAAATGTTACATTGAGATTGGAACGCATATTGGTATGAAGATTCATAGTTCTGTGTTGTGGAAATGGTTCATGGTGTGGTTGCAAGGCAACAAGGATATGGAATAATCATAGATGATATTTAGAGAATTAATTGGTGGGAAGTGTTTATGTGATGCTACAGGCATTATCTATTGATATATTGTTTATGTGGGACCGTGGGTCATTGGGTGAAAGTCCCTAAAGCCCTCGAGGAAGACACTTCGATGTGGGTGTATGGGGTTGGTCCCGTCCCTAGGTTTTAGTGCCTAAAGACACAAGGTTGGTCTTGCCCTTGGGTATGAGTCCCAAAAGACACAGGGTATGACTTGTGGCGCAGTGATATCTAATACATAGATTGGTGGGGGTGAACAGTTTATCAGGTTTGAAAGGATGGACGAGGAAAAGCAAATATGAAACCAGCAAACACATGCGTACATGTTTGACATGATTGCATATTTGTTAATGGTGAGAATATGTTTATCATGCATGTTATATTTTTAATTTAAAGTTTTTAAGGGTATGCTTAAGATGGTTATACACTTTCCTACTGAGTTGTGAACTCACCCTATCCCTTCCACCTTAAGATGCAGGTCAGAAGACCTATGCAGGAAATAATGCTTGAGCATTGCTTTACTGTGATTGGATGTTGTTTGCTCGCATTGATAGTGTTTTGAGGTTTTGCCTTTATATTAGAAACGAAATTCTTTTTATAGGAATGATATAATATATATATATATATATGTAGTTGTTAGGTACACTTGTAGTATGGGCTACCCGTAGTGAACCATGGGGTTTTGGCATATGTAAATTGATGTAGTACAAGTTTCTTTTGTGAAACAAAACATATTTTGTTAACTAATAGTTACAAAGTTTAATACAAGATGTACTCTTTATAACAAGTTTTGCATATCCTCTTTTTGCACAAAATCAAGGAGGAACTTGGCATTTAAATTTTTGTATGCCCATCTCTTTGAGAGTACTTATACTATATTTGGGTATTATTGTTCAGTTTGAAAAATAAAAAACCGAGGTGTGACATCTTGGTATCAAAGCATAAGGGATTAGATGCCTATTATGGACAATAGGTGGGGAGCCCAATAGGTGCACTGGAGTCATTATTATTGTTACACTCTTTTATTGTGTATGATATATTAATACTAAGGTGAAAGGTTAAATGATTAATGGTTTGTGTTTTTATTGTGTTGATGACATTCTTGGTTGTATTGGTGTGAGTATGCCTAGCTATGATAATTGTGATCATGTTTCTTGTTTGAATTCTTGATCATTGAGAATTCATTACTATAGTGTTGTTGGTATTAGGTCTATTTTCAAAATGATTGTATGTGACATAAATGGTTTAATTGTATTGTTTAAGGATGCTTCATTGAATTGTATTGGGACTCATACCCAAGGGCAGGACCAACCCCATGTCTTTAGGGACTAAAACCCAGGGGCAAGACCAACCCCATACACCCACATCGGAGTGTCTTCCTCGAGGGCTTTAGGGACTTTCACCCAAGGACCCACGGTCCCACATAAACAATATATCAAATGATAAGGCCTATAGCATCACATAAGCACTTCGCCACCAATAAATTCTCTGAATATGATCTGTGATAATTCCATATCCTTCTTGCAATGCAATCACACCATAAACCATTTCGACAACACAAAACCACGAATCTTCATACCAATATACGTTCCAACATCATGGTAACATTTCAATGCAATAAACCGAGATGCAATGACACTTTAAAAGATTTTATGAAATCATAGAAACAACATAAAATTCCAACAAATAATTCAAGGAAAGAAATCAGATACACCATAGAATAGCATAAAATTCCCTACCTTATACCGACTTCCTTTTTGTGTTTCTTCTAAGTAGGCGATCTTTGCCTATTACGAGGAACTGAAATGAAACAACATAATTTAGGTTTTAGTTTATTGTTGCAAATTTTTAATTCTCACATTCTCTAATCTATATCCTACATGTTTTCAAATCAAATATGAATTGAATTAAACAATATTTACAATACATATTAATTTCCCTAATTAATTACCAAACACTAATTCTTTTGATTTTCTTAAAGCCTAACCTATTAACAAATCCCAAGTGTCCAAATAACTCAATTCATCACATGTTTACTAATCTATTTTTCAATCAAACCAAATTAAACAAAGATTTATGCTGATCTTACTGTTAATAAAATACTTAACTTAAAATACTTTAATCTTTAATTAATTGTGATTTTTAACTAAAACAAGTTTATAGCTAATTATACTCAACTTTTACACAATTTTTACCGTTAATTCTATTCAACATACCATTAGGAACCAAAATAAATGAAAATTACAAAATTAAACACTTGCTTACCTCAAATCTACACTTTCTCTCTCTAACCCAAGTTGCTGCAGGTGAAATGGAGCAAAACGAGCTGCAGCCCCCTTATAAAGGGGTCTCCAAGCACCCAAGCATGAGGTGGCATTCCACTAACTCAAATTTCCAAAATTTGCACTTTAGTCCTTCAAGTTATAAAAAATAAAACCCATAATTGCCCATTAGTCCTTTAGGTTTTCATAACCTTAATTAGTCCCTAAGAACCTAATAAGCATGCTTAGGTCATTAACTAATCCCACTTAACCTTAATCAAAGTTTAATTCATAATTAAACATGATTAGCACTAAACTAGTTTTAACATTTAATTAAGCAAGCTTAAAGTTAAGTACTAAAATAATCATTATTGCCTATTTAAATCATTAGTACTAGGTGTTACAGAATCGGTTTGGAACCGGTTCAACTGGTTCAGCACCATAGCTGGCAGCCTCTGTCAGCCATGAGGAACACTTGCCTTTCTTTGTCTGGTTCTCACTCATCCGGGCTCGGAATCGAGAACCGTTTCTTTTTTTTGCTTCCTTAATCAATTAGGAACTTTTTGACCGAATTTGAGATTTTTTACCAACCGGCTGAACCGGTTTAGCACCATAGTTGGCAGCATCTGTCAACCATGAGGAACACTTGCCTTTCTTTGTCTGGTTCTCACTCATCCGGGCTCGGAATTGAGAACCGTTTCTTTTGTTTGCTTCCTTAATCACTTAGGAACTTTCTGACCAAATTTGGGATTTTTTACCAACCGGCTGAACCAGTTTGGAACCGGTTCAACCGGTTCAGCACCATAGCTGGCAGCCTCTGTTAGCCATGAGGAACACTTGCCCTTCTTTGTCTGGTTCTCACTCATCCGGGCTTGGAATTGAGAACTGTTTCTTTTGTTTGCTTCCTTAATCACCTAGGAACTTTCTGACCGAATTTGGGATTTTTTATCAACCGGCTGAATTGGTTGGGAACCGGTTCAGCACCATAACTGGCTGCCTCTGTCAGCCATGAGGAACACCTGCCTTTCTTTGTCTGGTTCTCACTCATCCGGGCTCGGGATTGAGTGTCGTTTCTTTTGTTTGAATCCTCACTCATTTAGGAGTTTTCTAGAAAAACTTGGGAATTCTTCTCAATAGGTTGTACCAGTTGAGAACTAGTTCAACCTGTTCTGCTGGAGGACTTTAGGTAGCCCTCGATTTTGGCATTTTTTCGAGCCCTTATCCATGGGGGCTCAAACCCATTTGCTATAGGGCACTTGTGAGCCATCTTGAAGGTTTAAGTCAGTGTTTGATTTCAGTTAGTATGGGCAATTTGGAAGTTATGGGTGGTGTGGTCTAGATGAGTCTAGTTCGATTTGTATGACATTTGGGGAGTCCCTTACCTCATTTCAACCAGCTATCTTCCTTTTTGGCACAAGCTTTGATGCTTGATTTTGAATACATGTTGCGTGACTGACTCACCCTCTGCTGCAGCGCTTGGCTAGGGACCACAGGTACGCATCGTTGGCTTTGGTTGTTGAATTCATATGCATGCATGGTGCTTAATCTTGAATGTTTGGTATGTGTTTATCTGTGTTTGGCTGACCTTTTATGCAGCGCTTGGCTAGGGACCACAGGTACGCACCCATTATTTTGTTTGGTTGAATTCATATGCATGCCAAATACCAATTAGGATTGTGTGATTCATGACATCTATTTAGCCTAGGGTTTCATTTGACCTTTGACCCATATGCTCCCACATACCCAATTCATTAGTAGATACCGAGTTTCGGGCCTAGAGGGGTGCTACCTCGCATGAGGTACCTTCCCAACGGGTAACCTGATCCCCGGACCCAGAATCTAGTTTTCGTAGACCGCTTTTTCCATACTGGGGTTATTAGGGGTTTTTGTTCTTACTTGATTTTCCCCATTTTAAAAACAAAAATAAAAAGTAAGTGGCGACTCCAAACAACACCGTTCCTCACCAGGGGTGGGTTTTTTCAAAACTGGAAAACACCAACTTTTTCATTTCTTTCTTTTTCTTTTAAAAGGGAGCCGCGTCGGTCCGGTGGATCGGGTGAGGGTCCACAAATTGGCGACTCTACTGGGGATCAAACCCAGAATCTCTGGTTTCATAAGAGGATCAAGCTTGAACTTGAGTTGGGTATATCGGAGCACATGGTTCATTGATAAGTAGACTCTTAGGGTACATAGATGATTGATGATCATGTAGTTGGCTGGTATGTGGCTTGCACCTGTGATGTGTTGTTGCTTGTGTGTTCACCTGTTGGATTCTAGCATGCTTGCTCATCGTTGATTGGTATCTAGCTATGACATTTAGGATTAGACTTAGATGATTAGATTGTGTGTAGATGTGTCGTAGGCTATCTCTTTGTGCATGACTATTTGCTGTATGACTGCTCCTTCCCTTGCATGACTGCTTGCTGCTTGTGTTTGTGGGGCACGTGTGTATCCCCTTACTTCCGAATCACTAGTCTTGGTCAACTATTCCTCATGGATTGTTTGTGTTTCTTGGGAGTCATTCCCAATTGTTCGCCTTCGACCAAGCTAGGGGTTTGGAATAGGGTCTAGCATAAGGGCTATATCGATGTTTGGGAGCACTATGGAAAAGATGGATATCTGAGCAATGAAGACCTGTATAGCCCTGAGCTGGATTTCATGGATACATGCGTGGCCAACATGTCACTTTGATTGTTGATTGATTGTTAGTTAGGACCTTAGGTTGCGTATCCCTGTGGGTACAGTCATCTAGTCTTTTAGGACTTGCCTTTTCTCTTCTTTTTTTTTTGACTTTTGAGCCACATTACCCCTGAGGTATCACCATGTCAGAATCCCATTCCTGCCTGTGGAACCGTATATCAGTTTAGCTATTGACATCGGATGTCGGTTCATTCTCTCGGAAGATTTAAGTTATACGTTCCTAGTTTGATTTCAGGATTGATAGTCACGGGGACTGACGTACCCCTTTCCTTTTGTAGGATTATTGATTGAGATCGACCTGGGTTCCCGAGCTTGGATCCGGATTGGAGATAGACTGGTTAGAGGATCGGATTCACCCAGCCAGTTAGAGCAGATACCAGATCATAGAGATATGGACCCTCAGTACGCTACCGTTGACCAGTTGGCTGAGATTACCGATACCATGGCGTCACTTAGGGACGTTATCTTAGGACTGGGTCAGAGGATTGATGGGCACCAGGCCCAGCCATTACCGATTCCGGGGAGCACCCTACATGACTCTACCACACCACCACCACCATCTAGGCCATCTGGACCTACTATACAGCAGGACTACATAGTTCCACCACCACCACCGGTTCAGTCAGCTCCCCAGGCTGGAGCATTTGTGTTACATGGTCAAACTGAAACTACGCCACATTCTGTTGTGGCACCGGCACAGATTGTTGATGATACCCAGGCTCGTATTGATAGGATTGAGCAGAGAATGAGATCACTACATGTTTCTGATGGGATTATGGGTTGGGGTGGATATGACGATATGCCAGTAGCAGCTTTGCCTGTTGAGTTCCGCATGCCGGACATTGAGAGATACACGGGGATAGGGTGCCCCCGTATTCACTTGTAGTTATACAGCACTGTTATGCGCGGGCATAGACTGGATGAGGCACAAATGATTATGTTATTCCCTCTGTCATTGAGTGGTGCTGCTCAGCGTTGGTTTGCCTCATTGGACCCTTCGAGACGTAGGACATGGGCTGATTTGGGACAGGAGTTTATTAGACAGTATTATTTCAATACTATAGTGGATGTATCCCGAAGGGAGTTAGAGGCCCTAAGGCAGGGGCCGGATGAGACAGTCACTTCATTCATCTCCCATTGGAGGGAGAATATAGCACAGATTATTGATAGACCTTCAGAGCGTGATCAGATCAGTATGATTATGCGCAGCCTTCAGCCCCGCTTTGCTAGGCATCTCATGGGCTTCCCTCAGACAGACTTTGGCTCATTAGTGCAGGCCCTCTATGGCATTGAGGAGGGTATATCTAGAGGTTTATGAGCAGATTCTTCCCCTTCAGACTCAAAGGAGAAGAAGTCGGGATCAGACCCCAGGCCCTCAGATGTTGGTACTATTGGCATGACAGGACACCGGTCTTCACGTCGTCCTCCGTTTCAGAGTCAGTTTTTAGGCACTCCTTATCAGATGATACAACATGGTTAGTACAGACCAGTTGCTCCCATTAGGCCAGTAGGGCCTACTTATCTACATCCGCCACCACAACCGGTATATGCTACACAAGCACCCCAGAGGCCGCTTATGCAGTTCCATCATCAATATAGAGCACCGCCTCCACCGAGGCCAGTTAGACAGTTCACACAGCTTGGGATGCCACTGAGCCGAGCTTTTCAGAGATTGGTTGAGGGGGGACTGATTGCCCCACTACCGCCTAGACCACCACTACAGCCTACCCCCCAGGATTCAGGACAGATCTTCACTGTGCCTACCATCAGAGAGCAGGCCATGATACAGACAGTTGTTCAACACTGAGACATGCCATTCAGGATTTGATTGATCAGGGCTTGGTTGATTTGGGGCGCCCGGGTGTAGCCACAGACCCGCTACCTACTCATGACACTAGAACAGTACCTCCACCCCCGGAAGGGGTACATTTGATTGAGTTTGCAGGGGATGAGATATTTATGATGGGTTGGGATGGAGAGGCTCCTCAGCCAATCAGTCTATATGAGGAGTCAGATTTTGTTGGATATATATCTAGACAGCAGATTCCCAGGCCATTCAGTTTGACCCCGGACAGGATTTATGGGCCGCCTCCAGTATCACCAGTATACTTACAGCAAGTGCCACCTATGACACCCTTCATTCTGTTCCCAGAGGAATATAGGCCCCCTCATAGAGATGTTCAGATAGTTTCACGGAGTGGAAGGGTAGCACAACCTCCACCCGTTGACAGGCCATTTGCTGGTATAGCTGCTAAAGAGGAGGTTCAGAGAGAAGATGATGAGATATTACGACAGCTACGCACTACTCAGGCTCGCATATCCATTTGGAGCCTTTTGGCCTCATCTAGTACACACAGAGATACATTAGTCAGAGCCCTTGGCCAGATTAGGGTTGACACTGCTACTACCCTAGAGGGGCTTATTCACATGTTGACAGCTGATAGAGCTACATGTATAGTGTTTTCTGATGATGACTTGCCACCAGAGGGATCAAATCATGTTCGACCCTTATTCATTGATGTTGCTTGTTTAGGCCGTCGAGTGCCGTCTGTTCTATTGGACAACGGCTCTGCCCTGAACGTCTGCCCATTGGTTACTGCCATTGCACTTGGGTTTTCACCAGATGATTTTGGGCCTTCTACACAGACTGTTAGAGCTTATGATGGGACTCAGAGGACAGTTATGGGTACACTCAGTACACATGTCATGATTGGGCCAGTTAATTACTCCATAGTATTTCAGGTTTTGAGGATTCAGTCATCCTTTAACCTGCTTCTTGGCCGCCCGTGGATTCATGAGGCCGGTGCTATACCATCTTCCCTTCATCAGAAGGTGAAGTTCATACACGAGGGGCGCATTATCATGATATAGTCTGATAGAGATATTATCACTTCATCTGAGCCAGTATTACATATCAGTCACAGTGAGGATGACTTACATTTGACCGGGTTTACGTTCGATGAGGTTCAGGTTGTCAGCTTAGAGGATGGCAGCAGAGATATGGTACCTATGTCATTTGACCAGCACAGTAGCACTTTGGTGCTCAGCATGATGAGAGGCATGTCTTATTTGCCTGGTATGGGATTGGGTCGCCGCCAGCAGGGGCCCCACGAGTTTACTTTCACAGTTGATCACGACACGCCCTATGGATTAGGTTACATACCCACAGAGGCTGATGCACGTTATATGTCACAGCTACGCAGGGATAGGGTGAGGGCTCGCATGTCTGGCATTCCATTTGATTATCCCCTCCGCCCATACACCTTCCAGTTGGCCGACTACTTGATTAGGGGTTCAGAGCATACACCTCGCACAGAGGGGACTATTCACATTCCAGAGATAGTTGAGATTCAAGACATCCAGCAGGCCCTAGGTCAGATTCATTTGGACACCGGGACTACTGAGGCACCTGGTGCCATGATAGTCACGCCCCCATCACCAGACCGAGCTAGTATGTTCTCTATGTGTTTCCCCGAGGAGGTCCCTGACTATGACCTACCTATGGATTTGGGATATGGCACTGACAAGATGGACATGATCGGCATAGGCCGTATCTTCGATGCAGCGCCACACGGGCTCCATACTGTTTTCGACATGTTCGGAGTTTTTGTACTCAAGACTGATGAGGATGACTCTATTCCTGATGCCTACACTGATGATATGAATTTTATAGGCATTGGTCGTATCCTTGATGCAGCCCCACGCGGGCCCCTTTCTGCTTTTGACATATCTGGAGTTTCCGTACTTGATGATGAGTCAGTCCTTGATGTCGTTACTTCTGATTTTGCTTCTGTTGAGGGAGCGTCCGACTCTGTGGACCCACCTCTTTCTTTTGACACTATGTCCGGGTTTTTCACCCGCTTTGATGATATTTTTTATGGTAATAATGATATGAGTATTTTCGAGTACTTGAATGTGTCACAACATTTTCCTTTGATTGCACCACTAACACCCACGACACATATATATGATGTTGATGATGTGGGAGATACAGATGACCCACTGGGTGGTCAGTCAGAGTGTGATTCTGATACAGAGGATAGGAAGGTCACACCCATTTCTAGTAGCACAGAGTTGATAGATTTTGGGGCACCAGATCAGCCCAGGGAGATTAGGATTGGCTCTTCTCTATCTCCTGATGAGAGGAGTAGATTGATTGACCTGCTTAGGTCATACTTGGATGTATTTGCATGGTCATATGAGGACATGCCGGGCCTTGACCCCACCATAGTGCAGCATCACCTGCCCATTTTACCACATGCTAGGCCCGTTAAGCAGAAATTGAGGAGACTACACCCTCAATGGAGTTTGCAGGTTAAGGAAGAAATTCAGAAGCAACTCAATGTCGGCTTCTTGTCAGTGGTTGAGTATCCTGAGTGGCTGGCTAATGTCGTCCCTGTTCCGAAAAAGGACGGCAAGGTTAGAGTTTGTGTTGACTTTCGAGATCTGAATAAGGCCAGCCCTAAGGATGATTTTCCCCTTCCACACATTGATATGCTGGTTGATAGCACTGCAGGGCATCCGATGTTATCCTTCATGGATGGTTTTTCTGGGTATAATCAGATTTTGATGGCTCTAGAGGATATGGTGAAGACTTCTTTCATTACTAAGTGGGGTACTTACTGCTACCGAGTTATGCCATTTGGGTTGAAGAATGCAGGAGCCACTTATCAGAGAGCTGCTACTACTCTGTTCCATGATATGATGCATAGAGATGTCGAGGTCTATGTGGATGACATGATAGTAAAGTCCCGAGACAGGGTAGATCACTTAGCAGCCTTACAAAGGTTTTTTTGAGAGGATCAGACAGTTCAGGCTGAGATTGAATCTCAAGAAGTGCACCTTTGGGGTGACTTCTGGAAAATTGCTGGGACACATTGTTAGTGAGCGAGGTATAGAGGTTGATCCAGAGAAAATTAGAGCCATACTTGACATGCCTACCCCGAGGACTGAGAAAGAGATAAGGGGATTCCTAGGTAGATTGCAATACATCAGTCGTTTCATTGCTAGACTGACAGACATTTGTGAGCCTATCTTCCGCCTTCTGAGGAAGAATCAGCCTACAGTTTGGAATGATGATTGTCAACGCGCTTTTGAGAGGATTAAGGAGTGTCTCCTTTCTCCTCCAGTTTTAGCGCCTCCCACACCGGGGTGTCCTTTGCTTCTGTACTTATCAGTTTCAGACATGGCCTTAGGATGCATGTTAGCTCAGCTTGATGATTTGGGGAAGGAGCGAGCCATCTATTATTTGAGTAAAAGGATGCTTGAGTATGAGTGCAAGTACATTATGATTGAGCGCCTTTGCTTAGCAGTGGTTTGGGCCACTAGGAGACTTAGACATTACATGACAGAGTATTCTGTGCTCTTGGTCTCACGATTGGACCCGTTGAGGTATCTATTTGACAGGCTTGTTCTGACCGGTAGGCTCATGAGATGGCTGGTATTGTTGACAGAGTTTGATATTCATTATGTCACGCAGAAGTTAGTAAAGGGAAGCATTGTTGCAGATCATCTAGCTTCTTTGCCGATATCCAATGACCGATCAGTTGATGATGATTTCCCTTATGAGCAGATTGTTTCAATAACTAGTATTACGGGGTGGCGGTTGTACTTTGATGGTGCCGCCAATCAGTCGGGGTTTGGCATTGGTATCTTATTGATATCACCACAGGGTGATCATATCCCCAGATCAGTCCGGTTAGCATTTTTTTATCATCACCGGTTGACGAATAATATTGTAGAGTATGAGGCTTGCATTACAGGTTTGGAGACTGCACTTGATCTTGGCATTAGACAGTTGGAGATCCACGGGGATTCCAACTTGGTTATAAAGCATACTCAGGGTATCTGGAGGACATGGGATGAGAAACTGAAACCCTACCATGCTTACTTGGACCTGTTGATTGATAGATTCGATGTGTTAAGGTATATACATTTGCCCAGGGCGGAGAATCAGTTTGCCGATGCATTAGCCACCTTGGCTTCTCTGATTGTGATCCCTGCGGGGGTGAATGTTAGGCCATTGTTGATTGAGACTAGGTCTGCACCAGCTTACTGTTGTCTGATTGGAGAGATAGAGGATCAGATTGAGCTGCCATGGTATCATGATATTTATCAGTTTTTGTCATGCGGTGCTTACCCAGAGTCAGCCTCGACCAAGGATAGGAGAGCATTGAGACAGTTGGCCACCAGATTTGTTGTTTGCGAGGATGCGCTTGTTATTATTATGTTTAGACCGTGCATCTGCAAATCGAGTGATGAGAGAGGTTCATGCAGGGGTCTGTGGCCCACACATGGGAGGTCATATGCTAGCACGTAAGATCATGAGGACTGGCTACTTTTGGTTGACCATGGAGACAGATTGTTGCCAGTTTGTACAGAGATGTCAGGAGTGTTAGATGCATGGAGACTTGATACACGTGCCACCTTCTGAGTTGCATGCACTTGCATCTCCTTGGCCATTTTCAGTATGGGGTATTGATATTATTGGGAAGATCTCGCCCAAGTCTTCCAGTGGGCATGAGTACATTTTGGTTGCCACTGACTATTTCACCAAGTGGGTGGAAGCTGCTTCTTATGCTAAGTTGACAGCGGCTAGAGTGGCCAAGTTCATCAGATCGCATATTATATGCCGATACGGGGTCCCTCATGAGTTGATCTCAGACAAAGGGGTGCATTTCAAGGGCGAGGTGGACACGTTGATTCAAGAGTATGGCATTCAGCATCACAGATCGTCTGCATACAAGCCACAGACTAATGGAGCAGTTGAGGCCGCAAATAAGAATATCAAGAGGATTTTGAGAAAGATGGTCGAGACCTCTCGGGATTGGTCAGAGAAGCTCCCTTTCGCATTGTGGGCTTATCGTACATCTTTTCGTACCTCTATTGGAGCTACCCCGTATTCTTTGGTGTATGGTATGGAGGCAGTGCTACCTATTGAGATTGAGATGAGATCTTTGAGAGTAGCACTAGAGCAGCATATATCCGAGGCCGAGTGGGCCTAGTCTCGTTATGATCAGCTTAGCCTGTTGGATGAGAAGAGATTGAGGGCAGCAGATCATGTTCAGGCCTATCAGAGGAAGATGACCCGTGCATTCAAAAGAGGGTCAAGCCTAGGAAATTCCAGAGAGGTGACCTAGTCTTGAAAGTCCTCAGGGGATTGATCAGCAACCCTAGAGGCAAGTTTAGACCGAGTTGGAGTGGGCCTTATGTCATCCGAGATCTGACTCAAGAGGGAGCTGCCTGGTTGACAGACCTAGACGGAAATCAGTTCACAGAGCCAGTTAATGTGGATCAGCTGAAGAAGTTTTATGCGTGAGATCATGGTCAGAGGATGGGTGGCCGTCACTTCGAGTAGCCATATTCCCTATTGCACACCCATGCATTGATATATACTATTGCTAGCCCTTTGAGCCTCACGTGGTTTATTATGGCCTTTTCTTTCATTCAGCCTTGCATACCTTTTCTGACCTGGGTTGGGGGCCTACCCTTGTGCGCTTTGTATTTATTGATTGGATCTATGAGCATTGTGGGCATGGTGTCATTCTTCGTTTGTTCTTTCTTGCATCATTACCTGTTTCTTTTCGTCTCCATTTTGCATCTTCACACCGTCTACCTGTTAGTCCAGTTTCTATCATCTCTATTCACTTCGCTTTTGTTTTCCCTTGTGTGATGATGATGTGCTCTCGTCCCAGAGCTACCAGTCAGGTTTGTCACACCCTTTGTTCCGCCTGTAGGCTTTGATCCAAGATTCTTAGGTTGAAGGGGTCAGTCAAGATTGGAGGTTTGGGGTTCTTTTTGTTGGATTGTGATAGTATGGAATTCGGCCCAAAAAAAAAAAAAAAAGGAAAAAGGAAAAAATAAAATAAAATAAAAATTAAAAAAAGGAAAAATTGTGCTTGTTTGGTATTCGTTGATATACTTGGGATCATCAGAGGTGGTTTTGGGTTTGAGAGATTTCTTTTTCCTTTAAGAGTTAGATGAGAGCGTTGTACGATCCTTCTCACCATGGATCTAGGCGACACATTGGGAGTGAGGTTTGGGTTTCCTTGGCACTAGGCCCTTGGATCATTGTCTACATCACCATTCCCATCATATAGTGACTTGCTTTGATTTGGCGTTCTTAGGATGAGTTGTTCGTCGTTGTCACATATTGCTATATTTGTATCCCAGTTGGTTTCTCCATTTTCTTCTACACCCATTCATCATTCATCTTGTCCCTTTTCGTCTGCTTCTATCCTCGTCGATCATCGTTTCACTTCATGAACGATGAGTTCTTTGGTGCGTATCACCTATTGTTTGTTTTTTTATTTGGATGCAGGGTTGAGTCACCTTGTTCACATGGTTCTGCAATATTTGACATTGCGCACACAGGGGTTTGGCATTATCTATTGGGAGATTTGGGCCTTTGTTTCCCATCGTTTCATTCACCTTTTACCCCTGGCCTACATTATGGTCCGAGTCGTAAGACCACCCTGAGGCCATGAGATCTCGTGTTTGCTTCGATGCGGTTCATTCGGACAGGCTTCGTCTACTGATTGAGTATGGGATGTTGACAGGTCTCCATTACTTCGGGGGATATCGAGGGTCACATATTGTCTTTCCATTCAGTTTACTTGCCTTAGGTCCATGATCAGAGATAGATGATACAGAGAGTTGGGACCGTTGAGGGCACCTTTGCCTGATGTTTTGACACATTTATACTAGGGCATGCTCCCATCCTTGCATGCTGGCTTTGGCTCTTTATACATGTACGCAGGCATTCCATTTCGCCTAGTAATGTTATGGACATCAAAGTTTGAGTAAGCCCCGCATTCAGCCCAGTTTCTTCATATAGCAGAGTGCTTCTAAGGTCTGACCCGAGATCAGATTCACGGTATTCATCGACCCAACAGGGGTGCATACCCCATTCATTGTCTTGTTTGTTAGTTCAAATGAGTGGGTCTTCAGTGATGTATTCCAGAGTTTTCATTAAGATATTTGAGTTTCAGATGTACACACTGGGGCATATCCCCTATCAGTTTTTGTGGATATTGGATGTTGTGGATTAGAGTGGAGGGTTTTTTTTTTTTTTTTCCTTAGAAATGGATGATTGCGATATTTTCAGCTCTCTGACTTTAACCATATGTGCGGTTATAGGATTCTGACATGATATTGATATCTTAGACTGGGGCATAACTCCTTTCTTTCACCCTTGGTCACATTTGTGAGTTTGTCCTATAGGGGCATACCCCTTCTTTCCATTTGTTAGTGGTGATTGTGATTTCTCGCTTGTCATTTATCGGCATTTTCTGGTGTTACATCGGGGCCTACCCTTTTCTTTTGTCATGATGAAGGTGTTTGATTTCTGGCTTCTTCGAGTCATCTGTTGGCAGTCCCTGGACGTCATACTGGGGCATACTCCTTTGTTATCAAGGTTAGTATGTCAGCGGTTGCATCTTGAGTCCCCCTATTTTGCTCTAAGTTTTGTTTTAAGGCATCCCCTCTCTGTTTAGGTGTTTTGAGCCTTAGTAATGGCATCCCTACCCCCTTTTAGTTCGGTGGTTCCTCGGTATCGTGCCCGAGTTCGATCCCCTATTCCACTGTTTCCGGTACTTGCCCTAACCCTTTTCCGGTACTCGCCCGGATTCCATTATTTTCCGATACTCTCCCAGACCCTTCTACGGTACTCGCCTGGATCAAATCCCTAATCTTTCCCGGCATCATGATCGGGTCTCCTTTTATCTTTCTCCGACATCGTGCCTAGATCCCATAGTCCATTCGGTCAACATGACTTATTTCCCTTAGCCTTCTTTATTGTTGGGTGGGGACAAAATTATTGGTCATTTGGGTTCTTCACTAGAGTTCATTTCACTCTTGCATTACATGCACTTCGCACTCACAATTCACTCGTTCATTCACTCTACTGAAGAGGGGCATATTTGTAGACCCTCAATTTTGTCCCTCGACACTGGCATTTTTCCTTCGGGTGTCACATCCACCCATCATTCGCATATGGCACCACTAGGGCCCCTTTTGGGCTTAGTCGGTGTCCGAGCCTCGTGTGGGTTTGTCTGTGGTGCATATGTGGTTCATTTTGGAGGGTCACCATGACCATTTTCCTAGTCGTTCACATCACGCTATAGGAAGGAAGTGGGGTCATCCCGATGTCTTAGCTTAGTTGGAGTTTATAGGGGCATGTTGAGGTTCGGAGCACTCGGTCTTGTTTTGATCATATCTCCCTCATCCAAACTCGGAATCAACAACCGTTTCTTTTTATGGATTCCTTATTCTTCCAGGAACATTCTGTAAAATTTTCAAAAATTTTTTACAATTGGTTGGCTGGTTGGCAGCCGGTTCAGCCGGTTGATCGAGTCAGCCGGTGTAGAACACTGATTTTTGGTAATTATTTTGATCATATCTCCCTCTTCCGAACTTGGAAGTATGCACCGTTTATTTTGAATGGATTCCTTACTCTACTAAGAACATTCTGTCAAATTTTCAGAATTTTTTTCCATCGGTTCGACCAGTTGGCATCCGGTTCGGCTGGTTCAACCGGTTCATTGAGTCAGCTGAGGTAAAACACTAATTCTAGTAATTTTGAGGCCCAAATCCTACATGGCTCAGGCCCGTAAGCTCCAGATCGGTTTTGGGCAATGTTGTGGGTCCATTTTGGGCCTTGGTTTGGGTTCCTTGCAGCCCACCACGAATCCATATGGATTCTTGGTGGTGAAGCAAGCTGAAAATTGAAGGAGTGAGCTGGCCTTGTAAGTTTAAGAGAAGTAATGAGGGGTGTGGTTCCCATGCTGATGAAGGGGATTTCGGTGCTGAAGGGGAAGGAATCCAAGAGGCTCAAATGCTAAGAGGGGTATGAGTATAAAAGGTGAGAGGATAGGAGAGCAAAAGAGAGGGGGGGAAATTTTGGAGAGGGGAAATTTTGCTGGTGAGAAAAACAAAAGGTCAGTAGCATCTTCTGAGTTGAGAGCGTGGGGGAAAGCTTCAGCACTGTGGTTTTTTGAAGAGGAGAGTGACAGCATCTCAGTTTTGGAAGTCATCATCTGCATACACGGATCATATTTGGTGGAGATTCTGAGGTAAGCATGCTGAATTTTTTTTACTTACAGTTTATCTTCCTCGTCTTCATATGCTTTTTCTCCTTCCACATCATCTTTTCTTCCCTTTGATATGAAGATTGTATAGCTTGGGTGTGGATAATAAAGGCCACATATGATTGTTGTTGTTTGCTTCCTTAATCACTTAGGAACTTTTTGACCGAATTTGGGATTTTTTTTACCAACCGGCTGAACCGGTTCAGCACCATAGCTGGCAGCCTCTGTCAGCCATGAGGAACACTTGCCTTTCTTTGTCTGGTTCTCACTAATCCGGGATCGGAATCGAGAACCGTTTCTTTTTTTTGCTTCCTTAATCAATTAGGAACTTTCTGACCGAATTTGGGATTTTTTACCAACCGGATGAACCGGTTTGGAACCGGTTCAACCGGTTCAGCACCATAGCTGGCAGCCTCTGTCAGCCATGAGGAACACTTGCCTTTCTTTGTCTGGTTCTCACTCATCCGGGCTCGGAATCGAGAACCGTTTCTTTTGTTTGCTTCCTTAATCACTTAGGAACTTTCTGACCGAATTTGGGATTTTTTTACCAACCTGCTGAACCGGTTTGGAACCGGTTCAACACCATAGCTGGCAGCCTCTGTCAGCCATGAGGAACACTTGCCTTTCTTTGTCTGGTTCTCACTCATCCGGGCTCGGAATTGAGAACCGTTTCTTTTGTTTGCTTCCTTAATCACTTAGGAACTTTCTGACCGAATTTGGGATTTTTTACCAACCGGATGAACCGGTTGGGAACCGGTTCAACCGATTTAGCACCATAGCTGGCAGCCTCTGTCAGCCATGAGGAACACTTGCCTTTCTTTGTCTGGTTCTCACTCATTCGGGCTCGGAATTGAGAACCGTTTCTTTTGTTTGCTTCTTTAATCACTTAGGAACTTTCTGACCAAATTTGGGATTTTTTACCAACCAGCTGAACCGGTTCAGCACCATAGCTGGCAGCCTCTGTCAGCCATGAGGAACACTTGCCTTTCTTTGTCTGGTTCTCACTCATCCGGGCTCGAAATTGAGAACTGTTTCTTTTGTTTGCTTCCTTAATCACTTAGGAACTTTCTGATCGAATTTGGGATTTTTTATCAACCGGCTGAACTGGTTGGGAACCGGTTCAACCGGTTCAGCACCATAGCTGGCTGCCTCTGTTAGCCATGAGGAACACCTGCCTTTCTTTGTCTGGTTCTCACTCATCCGAGCTCGGGATTGAGTGTCTTTTTTTTTGTTTGAATCCTCACTCATTTAGGAGTTTTCTAGAAAAATTTGGGAATTCTTCTCAATAGGTTGTACCAGTTGAGAACTAGTTCAACCTGTTCTGTTGGAGGACTTTAGGTAGCCCTCGATTTTGGCATTTTTTCGAGCCCTTATCCATGGGGGCTCAAACCCATTTGCTATAGGGCACTTGTGAGCCATCTTGAAGGTTTAAGTCAGTGTTTGATTTCAGTTAGTATGGGCAATTTGGAAGTTATGGGTGGTGTGGTCTAGATGAGTCTAGTTCGATTTGTATGACATTTGGGGAGTCCCTTACCTCATTTCAACCAGCTTTCAACCAGCTATCTTCCTTTTTGGCACAAGCTTTAATGCTTGATTTTGAATACATGTTGCGTGACTGACTCACCCTCTGCTGCAGCGCTTGGCTAGGGACCACAGGTACGCATCGTTGGCTTTGGTTGTTGAATTCATATGCATGCATGGTGCTTAATCTTGAATGTTTGTTATGTGTTTATCTGTGTTTGGCTGACCTTTTATGCAGCGCTTGGCTAGGGACCATAGGTACGCACCCATTATTTTGTTTGGTTGAATTCATATGCATGCCAAATACCAATTAGGATTGTGTGATTCATGACATCTATTTAGCCTAGGGTTTCATTTGACCTTTGACCCATATGCTCCCACATACCCAATTCATTAGTAGAGACCGAGTTTCGGGCCTAGAGGGGTGCTACCTCGCATGAGGTACCTTCCCAACGAGTAACCTGATCCCAGAACCCAGAATCTAGTTTTCGTAGACCGCTTTTTCCATACTGGGGTCATTAGGGGTTTTTGTTCTTACTTAATTTTCCCCATTTTAAAAACAAAAATAAAAAGTAAGTGGCGACTCCAAACAACACCGTTCCTCACCGGGGGTGGGTTTTTTCAAAACTGGAAAACACCAACTTTTTCATTTCTTTCTTTTCTTTTAAAAGCGAGCCGCGTCGGTCCGGTGGATCGGGTGAGGGTCCACAAAAAGGCAAGGTCTCAAAAGACTTTCAATGCGGGCAAACAACATCCAATCATAGTAAAGCATTGCTCAAGCATTATTTCCTGCATGGTTCTTCTGACTTGCATTTAGAGGTGGAAGGGATAGGTTGACTTCAAAACTCAGTAGGAAAGTTTATAACCATCTTAAGCATACCCTTAAAAACCCTGAATGAAACGTTTAATAGCATGCATGATAAACATTTTATAACCATTAACTGATAAACTGATAACTCCCACCAATCTACACATCAGATATCAATGCTCCATAAGATACTTGATCAATATAATACTGACTATTTTGGGACCTCACCCAAGGGCAAGTCATACCCCGTGTCTTTTGCGACTCATACCCAAGGGCAGAACCAACCCCATGTCATTAGGGACTAAAACCCAAGAACAAGACTAACCCCATACACCCACATGGGAGTGTCTTCCTCGAGGGCATTAGGGACTTTTGGCCAAGGACCCACTGTCCCACATAAATAATATATCATAATATAATGCTTGTAGCATCACATAAATACTTCCCATCAATCAATTCTCTGAATATCATCTATGATTATTCCATATCCTTTTGTCAATGCAACCACACCATGAACCATTTTCACAACATTGAACCATGAATCTTCATACAAATATGCGTTCCAATTTCAATGTAACATTTCAAGACAATAAACCGAGATGCAATGACACATTAAAACATTTTATGAAATCATAGAAGTGGCATGAAATTTGATACACCCTTGGATAGTATAACATTCCCTACCTTACACCGGTTTCCTTTTTGTTTTTCTTCTATATAGGCGATCTTCTATTACAAGGAATTGAAATGAAACAACATAATTTAGGTTTTCCTAACCATTAAAATTTATTCTCTTAAATCTTATGAAATTTTCCTTTCTTACTAACAAATTATTGTTATTATTATTTTTTAAATTCTCATATTCCCCAATTAATTACCAAACAATAATTCTTTTGATTTTCTTAAAACCTAACCTATTAACAAATCCCAAGTGTCCAAATAACCCAATTAATCACATGTTTACTAATCTATTTTTCAATCAAACAAAATTAAACAAAGATTCATTTTGATCTTACCATTAATAAAATACTTAAGCTAAAATACTTTAAACTTTAATTAATTACGATTTTTTTTAACTAAAACGTGGTTATATCTAATTACACTAAACTTTTATACAAATTTTACCGTTAATTCTTTTCAGCATACCATTAGGAACCAAAATAAAAAAATTATAAAAATAAACAACTTGCTTACCTCAAATCTACAATTTCTCTCTCTAGATCCTCTCTCTAACCCAAGTTGCTGTAGGTGAACTGGTGCAAAACGAGCTGTAGCCCCTTTTAAAGGGGTCTCCAAGTAGCCAAGCATGAGGTGGCCTGTAGGAGCTGGCATTCCACTAACTCCAATTTCCCAATTTTGCACTTTAGTCCTTCAAGTTATAAAAAATAAAACCCATAATTACCAATTAGTCCTTTAGGTTTTCATAACCCTAATCAGCCCCTAAGAACCTAATAAGCATGCTTAAGTCATTAACCAATCCCACTTAACCTTAATCAAAGTTTAATTCATAATTAAACAAGATTAGCACTAAACTAGTTTTAACATCTAATTAATCATGCTTAAAGTTACGTACTAAGATAATCATTATTGCCTATTTAATTCATTGGTACTAGTTGTTACAACTTTAGACAAGGGAAGCCTAGACAGAAGCCAGAGCAAGGACAACAAGGGAGAGATTTTATGCATTGGGGTCACAAAATGCAAAGTCAAATGCCTTAGTGGAAGGTATGATCTTATGTTTTAGCACTTGGGCACATGTTTTATTTGATCTTTGAGCTACTCACTCTTTTATTTCTGCATCATGTGCCTCCATGCTAGACATAGAATTTGTTCCCCTTCATTATTCATTATGTGTTGAGACTCCTGTGGGTGGCAAGGCAAAGGAGATGGATTGAAACCCTTGAAGATTTTAACTTTACCTTGCAATATCATCCACGAAAAGCCAATGTGGTTGCTGATGCCTTAAGTAGAAAAGCTCAATTTGTGTTATCTGGATTGGTAGTTTTTTGGTGGAAAATGTAGGATTGCATCAATGAGTTCAATCCTTGTTTTAATGTATGTGATTCTGGTGCATGTTTTTGTACTTGGTGGCTCAGCCAACAATATTGCATAAGGTTATTCAAGCTCAAAGGAAAGGTACAGAGTTAGAGGGCATGTACTCGAATTATGGTAGGTGACGCAGTGGAAGGTTGGAGCATACATTCTAATGGTGGGATTTATTTCTTCAATAAACTTTGTCTTCCTATGGAAGCTCAGGAGAAGGAGGTAATGAAGGAAGCTCATCAATCTTGGTTCACAATACACCCTGGAGAAACTAAAATGTACCATGATTTGAGGCGTCAATGTTGGTGGCAAGGTATGAAGTGGGATATAGCTGAATTCCTTTCCAAGTGTTGAACATCAAAAGCCAGCAGGGTTGTTACAACCACTACCTATAGCAGAATGGAAGTGGGATCATGTGACCATGGACTTTGTGACAAGATTGTTAAGAACTCCCCAAAGTAAGGATAGTGCATAGGTAATAGTTGATAGACTAATGAAATCAGCGCATTTCTTAGCAATGAGGATCACTGATTTAGTTCATGCTTTGAGTAAGTTGTATGTGAAGGAAATTGTGATGTTGCACGGGGTACCACTCTCTATTGACTCTGATAGAGATCCTAGATTTACATCCCAGTTTTGGCAATCCTTATACAAA